>NC_140542.1:28563627-29193627 GCF_057382185.1 Mchenga conophoros
TTAAATATGTAAACACTCATTGGGTTGTGATTTGTATTTGTGCACGTGTGTTCTTACCAGCTGGTTTGAGTGTGGTATCGTCAATCTTGAGGTTTACTGCTTTACTCACTAGAACTGAACCCTCATATTGAGCTACAAGAAAAACCAAGGAAACGCTGCATTGAAAATGGTATGTGCACATTTTCATTTTATGGCTACTAACAATTTACTGGCTTTATCGTTAAAAGTTAGCAAACTAAACAAATTAACAATTCACAAAACTGTCAAAGGAGCTTGGAAAGAAAAGCGTCTGGACTTCTTTAAGTTGCTTGAAGACGTTTCACTTCTCATCCGAGAAGCTTCTTCATTTCTATGATCAAATGGTGGAGAGTCCCAGATTTAAGCCCTGTGGGAGTGTCCCCACAAGAGGGACATGGACCCCCTAATGATCCTCTACCTAATCACACGAGCTAAGGTGTGAAAACGGGTGTGGGTCACAATCAGCCAAGCTTTCGGGTGAACTGATTGTGAGACCTTGCCCCACCCCATCATGTGATTTCCTGAAGTCAAAAGGCCCGGGATGTGAGTGGGAGTTAAAGCGTCTGGAAAGGGATCTCAGAACTGGATTATAGATGGCAGACAGTTGTTGTCGTAAACCACCGCCTCTGTTCAAAGAGGGCCGTTCACAGTGGACATAGATGGCTTTGTTCACTCCTCTTTCAAACCATCTGTCTTCTCTGTCCATAATGTCAACATTGGTTTCCTCGAAAGAGTGACCTTTGTCCTTTAGATGGAGATGGACTGCCGAGTCTTGTCCCGTCGAGGTGGCTCTTCTATGTTGTACTTTCTCAGACGAGACGTGAAATGTCTTCAAGCAACTTAAAGAAGTCCAGACGCTTTTCTTTCCAAGCTCCTTGGACTATCATGACCTAGATGACAGAGAACCTTCACAGACAATTCACAAAATTGTTACTGCTGTCCCCTCACCCACTACACTCAACTTTCTTTTAAACTGTCCATTTGATGCTCCTTTAGTGACTCATTCATACAACTGTATGGTTTACTGTATAAAAACACTGTATACTACTGAAGCGCTTTTGACTTCAGAAAAAATAAGTTAGTTACTGAGTGTGACTCTAAGTTAGAATCACAATCTGAGCACAAGAGAACCAGATCTGATCACAATACATTGTAACCATTTAGTTCTGTGAAGGTGAAAGTCAAGACAAAGGTGAGAACTGAGGTAAAGGCTCAAGCCTTGTTGTGGGTTTATTTCCCACAAGCCCCCGATAGAGAGATTTAACAGCTAATTATTTAGAGCTCAGACAGTGTCTGCCTCTTTATAGCTTGACACTGATATGTTTGTGAACACTGAACTGTGTTGAACACCCTGGTGACTGCGTTGTAGCCAGTCATTCTTTAGCTTACTTTGCAGGTTGTACGGCATTGCACAAATATGTTACACAGTGACGTGGAGTAGTAACGGACGAGCTGGATCTTCAAAGAGGCTTTCTAGGTATTTTAGCCAAAGTTGTCTTTGGGAGAGAATAACTCTTAGGTGATGACACAACCGAGTAGCTGTTACTCACAAATATTTTCGAATACAGTTGGAGTGAAGATGTACAGATCGTTGTCCAAACTTCGCTTGTAGAAGCTTAAATCATACGTCTCCGCTTGTCCAGTCCAGTCCAGGCCATTACTGTAAAAATAAAGACGAGTGCATTCAAATATTACCAATCTAATACTACCACGACCACATTTTTGACTCTAATATCTATAGATCTAATTCTAACTGCAGTTCTTTGTTTATCACGCTCACATTTAATAACAGTAATAATAAAATGTATTTATAGAGCACCTTTCAAAAATCAAAAACAAGATAGGAAACAAATAGCAATAAAATATTTAAAGAAGAGATAAAGATGAAACTGTATTAGGGGAATGCTGGTAGCAGGAGAAGATTAAAAAGCGAGAAGAAAATAAAAAAAACAGGTAAATTAAAAACAAATTTTAAACATTTGCTAAGAAGAGATGATAGCGATTATTTCTGTCTTATCCATGTTTAGCTGCAGGAAGTTCTGTGCCATCTAGCATTCAATATATTGGATATAAAATTAGTTAATTAACTTGATGACTGCCTTTAGTGTTAAAGAGATGTAAAGCTTTGTGTCATCTGCATAGCAGTGAAAACACTGTGCCTACAGATAACCTGTCCCAGGGGTAATATGCATAAAGAAATCAGAAGTGGTCCAAGGACAGAGCCTTGCGGTACCCCACAGACCAGAGTTGCCAATGACTTACCCTATCCGGATGATCTGATATCCTCGTGTTGGTGATGTTCCCAGACCATCATGAAAAAGTTGTTCCAGGTTCAACATTGCAAGTGACCAATCACATTGTTGTGACGTTATTCTTTTGCGCGCCAAGCCATTCGTGCATTTATGCAATTCCAATGTTGCAAGGACAATATCAATTCTGCTTACTGTTTATTAAAGGGTTACGGTTAGGGTTAGGGTCCGTTGATCGGCGGACAGAGGCGGTTTCTCGCAGCTTAAGTACAGTTTTTGGTTTTACGCCGGTTTTTCCCGAAGTCGCAAAAGTATGACGTCACAACATTCTGATTGGTCACTTGCAATGTTGATCCTGGAACAACATTTAGTATGATGATCTGGGAACAACACCAACACGAGGATATCAGATCGTGCTACCCTATCCTGTAAGTAAGAATAAAACTTCCTTAAAACTGAACCTGAAATGATTCAGTAAAATACAGGTTTTACCAGAATGGGAAGCAACCCATAAATCACTCATCACTCTGAAGGGTGCTAAATGAAAGCAAACAATTTTTCAGCAACAATCCTTGAGAAAAAAATAGATTGGACTCTCTCTCTCTCTCTCTCTAGTATACCTTTTGTCCTCTCTCTCTCTGTTCTGTTTCCCCTCATCCCCAACCGAAGAAGAGTTTTTTTTCTTCCTACTGTCACCATCCGTTTGATTATTGGGATTTTCTAAAAGCTCTTTACAGTTTCATGATCTCCATCGTATCCTAAACAACAGACGGGATGTTGAGTTCTAGTCATGTGACTTATATAGTAAGATGCCACTTTTTTGACTCCACTATCGTTGATAGGAGCGATATAGGGATGGAGACAAAGTTCTAAATTTATTTGTCAAGCTATTGCTCGACCTTTACTCAAGGTGTATGAACTAACTGGATATTGACTTTTCTGTGGGATCACTCTAGAAGTTTAGGTAGCTAGAGGAGGGGCAGAATACTGTAGCTGGACTTTCTCACAGAAAAGGACCAGTTAAGATGGCTGGAATGCTTCTATGTAGAGGTATTCTAGACATGTTTTGCTGGTAGGATCCCCAGGGAAACCCCAGAACTTGCTGGAGGAACTAAATATCCAATCTGGCCTGGGAAAGCCTTGGCAATCCCCAGGAGAAGCTGGGTCAAGCACCTAGGGACCAAAGTATAAGGTCCAATGGGCCACTTTCCTCAGCTTATACCACCATCACCCACTGACATACAGCAGTAAATGGATATACATTTATATCCAAACATACATAACAAATCTGACTTTATGCCATAACCACTAAAAATCAAGCACTACATTGGTAAGTTGGTGCTCTATAAGCAGACCACATCATAATACTTTATCAGATAATCCTAAACATACTACATATTTCTTCCCATGATCCTAAATCAACCCTGCCCTTGATCATCTAAGAAATACCTTGTGGGGTAGACTCGTGTGATCCCTCCTTCAGTCGCAACATATCTGGACATGACACCGTTTCTGACAAGCAGAGTAAAATAAAGCTGTAAAGCATACCGTTACAAAAACTGGAATGTGCTTTATCTTTGACATTAACTGAAATACTTGAACCACCTGTGTTCAATTTTTTCCACCTGGTCATTCTTTACCAAATACCGGTGCTTCACTTACATCGGATCGTTTTCTTTCCATATCTTGATTAGATCGGAGGTGATGCCAGCATCGAGGAGCAATCGGTTCACCAAATCCACATTGCCTAAACAGCAAAACAGAATTTTGAGCCTCAGTATTTTACCTTTGGAATAATATGCGAGTGAGTCGGTAGACTTCTGTTAGGCATCAGTCTTGTCTCATCTCAATAAGCTGATGTTGCACTTTAGAAAATTATGTGGAATAAAAACAAAAGAAAACTGTGGAGCATTAATAGAGAGTAACCACAAACTCTGCTGTGAGAAAAACAGAAATACTGTCAGAAACAAAAACATGCTTGGAAATATTTTAACATTTGCATCACATTTTATGTATCCAGAACCAAATCACTAACTGAGAGAAGGGAACAAGATTAAACTGAGATATTACCAAAATCACAAACACCTAAAAAGATCCAAATGGAAACAAAGCTGAAAAAATAAAGCTGAAGCAATGTCACAAATGAAAATTTTCAGAACAAATATTACTCTTTGAAGAAAAGAGCGTCTTAAAATCAGAAACAGATAAAAAGTATTAAAGCACTGTAGGAATGAAACACGCATTTTCATGCACACGCCTCCTTCTCTGGGGTAGGTGGTAGGGTAGCACAGGTGTTACCAAAAAAAAACCATTTTGCGGTCTTCTGTGAAAAACCACATGACAAAGGTAACATATGATACAAGCTGCTCGTCCATTTCTTTTTTTGTTGCTATGCCCGCCTCTTTGAACCCACAGGCGACCCTCTTCAGTCCATTAACATCGAGGCTCGTCGGTGCACCCCCTCCACCTCCTCCAACCTTTATGACACACCACACACACATCAGAGAAAACAGCTGGTGTAACACTTTATTTCCCTCCTACTCCACCTTCCCTCTCTGTGCAGTGTTTTTCATTAGAGATTCTTTATTGGAGGCAGCCCAGGAATTCCTAATGTACTTCAACTTCTTCGCCACTGCAGTGGCTTAACCAAGTAAAGCGTGTAACGATGCTCAAACCCCCAACAGTCCACATGGGCCTCCTCTCTCTCTCCTTCTCTGCTCTCTATGGACTCCATTAAACTGGCAGCTAATAATGGTGAAAGTAATATTTCAATTGGGTGAAAAGTTTTATTGGATTGATCCTGTTGAGATGTTTGAAGTAAGTTATTAAATGCACACCATCAAATTATACCAAGGAACACAATATAGGAGCTTTTATAAATATCAGGGGACCTTTTGGTTTACTCAGCCCCCCCCCCCCCCCAAAAAAGAGTGATCCATATCAATGAGCGCATGTAAGAAATGGCAAGGATGTTAATGCATTGGTCAGATGTTAGGGAAAAGGTCCACTGGTCCCTGATTTGTGTTTTATTGCTCCGCTCACGCTCTCGGCTTGACGTGTCCTGCTCTTTCTCACAAACACAGAGTAATTGGATGAGGTCGAGCGGCTATAGGTGGGGTGTGGAAGGCATATTGCTATCGAATACTGTGTGTGTGTGTGTGTGTCACATCTAAGCCGACGTGCCTCACACATGTGCAGTCAGGCGTGTGATGGTCAGACTTTTAGAGTTAGCATCAAATGGGTAACACGAACAGAGGGGTTCAACATTACAAAGCTTTGCCTAGTCAGGCACACCAAACCATCCAGCCAGACCTGTACTTCACTGGAAAGAGAGACTTCTGGGAGTATGTTTGGGTTGGCACTCTTCCAGTAAAAAAATAAAATTATTTTTTCATGTACACCTACTATAACAAACAGTGCTCACATCATAACCATAGGCACCAAGAACATGCAAAATGGACAAAAATTGTGGTAAATATTTCTTCATTTTTTGATACTTACACATGGGGTTGTTTGGAGTCTTCCTGTCAATGTAATCGTTAAACCTCTTGAGGAACTCTGTGTTGTTGGCGTCAGGCTTTAAGTCCTTGCAGTAATCTCTGTTGGCAATGGAACAATTCTCCAGTCATACTGAGTAAAAGTTATGTTAGAAGTAACTTTATAAAAAGTTGTCTGTGCCTTCTTACCTCGGTGCAATCAGTGTGTAGCCATATTCATCAAACTTGTCAGCCATGAGGCTTTCAGAAACTGCGATAAGTATAAAGTAATATGAGTTTTCCCCAATAAAGGTTCAAAATTAGGTTCAGAATAGACAAGTTAATAAGAGTCACTATATTGAGATTGAGATGAGATGTTCCATCTGAGCGAGACTGATACCTCAAAAAGGTGAAAAAATTATTATAACCTTCTTCCTTATTTCATATGTTTTGAATATTTTTCACGTTTACATGTTTCAGGTCATAATACAAATTTTAGACTAAAATAAATAACCAGAGAAATTACAAAATGCAGTTTTTAAATGATGACTTCCATTACGAAGGGGTAAAAGCTATCCAAATCTACCTGGCTATATGTGAAAAAGGAATTGCCCCTCTTATTAAACATGAATTAACTGTGATTGACTAAATTTACCAAAATTTAAAAAAAAGCATCTTGATGATCCTCACGAGTTTTGATAAAATATTATTTGAAATGAAGAGATTACGTGCAGCAAAACTAACACAGCATTTCAAGGGGTTCTAGGAGTGCTTTGCTGTTCACGACCTGCACAGGTTGCAGTAATGGAATGATGAATTCTGCTCTCTACCAGAAAATCATGAAGGAGGCATTTTTTCCCATGAAACTCAGGCACACTTGAGTCATGCAACACAGCAATGACCCAAAGCACACCAGCAAGTCCACCTCTGAATGACTAAAAAGAAATTAATTAATTAATTTAAAAAAATGAAGGTTTGGGAGTGGCCTAGTCAAAGTTCAGACTTGTAGCAGAAGCACTTCATTATAGTTCTCGTTGTCAAAGGTGGCACAACCAGTTATTAGGTTTAGGTGGCGGCTACTTTTTCCACTTTTTTTAGGTTTGCTTTTTTCCCTTAAAAACTGCATTTTGTATTTATTTATCAGGTTATCTTGTTTTAAATGTATTAAACGATCTAAAACCCTGTATGTCTTGGCAATGAGAGATAACAGGTCTCTTAAAAAAAGTCCCCACAATGAGAAGGTTGTGGGTATGTCAATGAAGACAGTCACAAGTTTGATCATCCGCAGTCTGTTTTTCTCTTTGGTAGCTTGGTAGGTATTTTCCTTATTCCCCTGACTTTGTTTACATTTGGTATTTTAATTTATTTTAAGTTTGTAACTAAAAACTCCTTGGTTAGGTTTAAGGTAAATGTTGTAATTTGTGTTGAAATATGTCCCTTCAAAACACTGCATGCTGAAACACGTTTAGACTTTCTTTAAATACGAGAAATTGCTGCGAAGCGTCACAATTGAGAAGCTTATCTGATTATCGTCTATGTTGAGTCACAGCTCAGTTTCCAAGGAACATACTTTTTGCATCTGTCAGGACACCAGCAGCATCGACACAAACACACCATTTGGTGTTCTGGTAATGATAAGGGGCTGCGATAACTCGTACAGCTAGACTAACTGAGGCAAAAGTTGTGTTTACAGACCGCAAAGATTCAAATTTTGCACAAACAGGTGAAAATCAGGTATAAAGGCAAAAATAAAAATACACCAGAACAGACTTGGCCAGATGTGCCGTATAAAAGACCGCTAAGACTCGGAACCAGAAGGAGAGAGATGAAAGTAAAGGAAAAAATACTTGCCATTTTTCCCTGGAGTGGAAAAAATCCCAGCAGAGACAAAGTGAATGAACAAGCGAATCATCCCCCAGGGAGGTAAAGACGAGAGGGAAAAGAAAGGGGAAAGAAAAGACAGGGTAAAACCACAGGGGTCAAAGGTGACAATATTTTATTCACAGAACGAGTCCTGAATAGAAATATTGCATTTCGAACTAAAGGTTTTTAGCCCTTTGGATGCAAATGGAGACAGCGCTGATGGACAACACAAAGAGAGGCTTAAAATGCGGTTTCTAAAGTTAGGTTTGATATGTGTTTTTAGCGTTAGGATTAGCATTCTTCTGGCGATAGCATAAATCTGTGGAGTTAAAATACTTCTGTGATGCATTTGCATTAAAAATACGGTGCATTGAAATGAAGCGGGAAATATATGCCGCGGATCGTAACCTTAATGTTTAACCTTAACATTTTTCTCTGTTGATTATATGATGCAGCAGAATTTCTCACGGCGACACGGCTGCTGCTTGTCCTCTTTGGTAGTCATGGTTGGGGAATAGCTGCACCCATGTGGTTTTTCTTTTATATTCAGTCACTGCTTACTAATCCCACAAAGTATCCAGTAATGATGGATAGCAGAGAGATTTGGGAAATGAGGAATTAATTTACTTTTTGGGCTTTTAAATAAAAAATGTAATAAAAACCCTTGGCTTGTTTTGTGAGCTTCTTTAAAATGCTAAATTCATTCATAGTAACTCTGGATTTCAGCATAAATCGATCTCTCATACACAAACAAGAAATAAAAATCTGCACCGACTTAACAAATGCGTGATAAATAGATGAGGGAATTGGGAGATTATGGTTTGGACTTGAACTGTGTTTTTAAACTGACATTTACAGTGCTCTGACTCTCTGAAAAGGAATAAAGCAGACAAGCCAGGCTTCAGTTTCAGAGATTAACGATGTTCTGCTGAGACTTTTGGATTCGATGCCTGCAAACAAGACAAAACTGATGACAAAGCACACAGAAGGGCAGACAGAAGAGGCGAGGCTTAGTGTGTTCAGAAGTATCCTGTCTTTCATTAGGAGTTATTTAACAAGGTTGTAAAAATCAAAGTGAGTCAAAAAGGAGAAAAGTGAGGAAAACAAAGACTCACACTAACTCATGTTCGGGGTACAGACTCACAGCTTTCTCCTTTATGGTTTCACCTTTAAATAATGCAAACATCCTGTCCTCTGTTCTTCCTGCTACAGTAGGTTAGTGCCAAAACCACATCTGAGGGCCATTGGAACAGGTGGGGGGTTAAATACACACTTGCACACACAGACCCGCACACACTGTCTGCGCCGCACTGTGGGTCCACATTGCATGCGAAGCACTGCTTCTCAGAGCAAATAGCAGCTTGATTCAGTGTCACAGAACTGTCATTATTAATCAGAAACCAGCATACGAAGGAAAACAGATCATTAGAACAAAATGCTTCCGTCTTTGTGAGTCCGCCGCATCAGACAGAGTGAACCAAAGGAAAAGACGTTACATCCAAAGTCTGCCGGTGATAAGAGAATACAAAGAATACAGGGGCTGTGAGGCAAAAAACAGGAGGAGAATACTTGCCCAAAAACGCTGCAGGGGTCCAACACACCAGGAATGGTCAAGAGTTGAAGAAGGCAGGAGAACGTAAGAAGGGAGGACAGTGAAAAGATGAGGAGAGGAAAGAGGGAATTGGGAAAAGAGAGCCGGAAAGGAAGTAAGCCAACAGGGTTTACACAATATTTTATTCAAAGGGAAATTGAATAAGAATATTGTTCTACGAAAGTGCCCAACAGTTTAAGTAATCAGTTTGTGGAAAGCACAAAGGGGCAGTTTAACAAACGTTATGATATGTGGCAAAAATCTGTTCATTCAGTCATCTTATAAAAGCTTCATTTGATTTGTCTTGAGGAACAAAATGGTTTTTACATTTACATTTAAAGTGGAGCTCTTATTGTCATTACCATATTTCTATTAGTTGACTCTATTGAAGAAGCTTTGCATGAATTACAACTGAAAGAATTCTTATTTATGGTCCTTTTACCTCACATTTAGACTTGGTGGAGTTCCTCAGTTAATCTATTCCCTTTCCTTCTCTGTAACTTAATCTGATTGGCTGCTGCTTAAAAAACAGAAGGTTTAAACAGCAGGTGGGTGGGGCTTCAATGCTCAGAGTTACAGTTGCAGTGCACCTGTGACCATTTTTAATATGACCATTCTCTTTTATAGATCCTGAGGCTTGTAGGGATTAACCTTCACACACTGACTTGATCATTAAACTGATCATGGGCAGGTTCTTCTTTCATGGATAAACACATTAAAAAAAAACTTTTTAAGAAAAAAAACAACAACACATTTTTAAGTGTGTGTGCACACTAATTTCAAACTGAATTTTCACACTAACAGCATCACACTTCAGCACAAAAGCAACTCTGCATTAATTTAATTTGTTAGAATCAAGCTAAATTTGTTCTATTCTGAACTATTTAATGTTGCTAGTGTGTGCAAGGTTACTCTGCAATCAAAAACTAATCACTGTAATGAAAAAGAAATCAACTGTTATAACTTTAAAACTTTCAGCCAATACCAAAATCTCAGATGTTACAAAAAGCCCTTCCAAGAGACATTTTCAAACTGTCCACATGTATGATTATTGAAAGGTGATGAAATATAACAGACTGCCAGAATCCAGCAGGCTTTGTGTCTTTCCTGAAATAAGAAGTGTGCTGTGGTGGCCTAGAAGTCTTAAAATGTGCTTTGACCAGTATGACTGTAAGGTTTATGTAATATATGCAAAATCAAAAGTAATATTGCATTTACAAGATCCACAAATGTCCACTGAATGCAGACTCTAACCAGGCATGGCTCCAACCTAGCTGCAATGAATATAGACACACAATAAAAATGTCCTTTGAGTAACACTATAAGTCAATGACATCTTTTACTAGTGGGAACAGACAGATCTTAAAAGGGACATGACGACAATGCCACACATATGGACGCTCTGATCTGGTGTATATCATCTCACGACTGAGCACAAATGTATAAATACCCTCTTGGTAACACACACGGGCAGGCTCACACACGCTGAGGTATTTGGCTTTAAATGAAGTGATGAGTACTATATGTGCCAAACGGGACACTGGAGCCTCTCGTCCCGCTTGTCTGGTGACAAAAACTTTGAACACCACCACAACTGAACATGGGTTTTGCAATAGATACACACGTGACAAGTGCAGGAAAGGAGAGAGCATGTAAATGAATTATCTGTATATATATTATCTCTGTGTGAGCAAATATGGGGTGTGCTATAAGTGATGAATAGGAACTATAACAAGACACACAAGTGTTTTTTAGCCCTTACATGGAGAGCATTGATGTCACTGGAGAATATTAACAGTCATTTTCCACCCACTGCCATGTATTTACTGTCTGTATATATAAATGAGTGGAAAACCTTGAATAGCAAAAGAGACTGAACTGATTTAGTGTGGCACTTACATTTAGCCTGGGTGATTGTGTCGCCAATTGTTGCACGGATGTAATGCATGCTGTACTCGGGCAGGACTAGGGCCAGGCTGCGAGAGGACAAATGATAAAAACATGACATTTTGCTTTGGAAAAAAAATCCTCAGTCTTCCACCACAAATCTTTCAGCAAGGCTTGCAAAGTATTTTTAGCAGGAAGCATAATTTACCAGTTCACATGCAGTAAGCTGCGCAGACACTAGCCACTCTGGTTTTCCAAAAGTTTATTCCAAATTGTGTCTGGATATTGCCCTTACCACAGATCATTTTTAATGAGCACAAAACAGAATTATGACTATGTAAAGTACGAATGCAAAACATGCACGAGGTTTAAAAAGCCTACCATCTGCATGCACCAAATCTACCGTCGCCGAAATCATATTCAAAATATTTTGCGTACCTGTAGTCAGTCCCCTTCACCGGCGCAAAGGTGTACATCCTCTGACCTCGATCGATGTAACGCTTTAGGCAAGAATATTATGACTATATATATATATATATATGTGTATAAGCTGACAAAATGACCAAATTATCATGATCACGCATCATCAAATAAAATTACCTTATCTGTTGATTTCAGCAGTGTAGATATAGTCGCACTTCCTGTTTCACCTTGAATCATTTGCTTTCTTATCTGTTGACCAAACATTACAAATAAATGATACTATAGTGACACGTCACTTATTAGGACTCATTTGATAGATGTCCAGGGGGCCAGATTGGAGTCTTTTTGGATCCAGGCCATATATTTGGCAACCTTGTATTACAGTTTATCTGATTTTGATGTGACCTCCTGCAATTATAGGAGTCAGAGAAATGTGTTTTTCAAACCTGCACTTTGATGTCATCCTCGATCTCTGCATCTAGGAAATCCAGTGTTACAGGTTCATGAAACTTGGCGGTCTGCGCAGAAATTAGTGTTGCGTACCAAAAATGTTGGCAGGGGGAAAAAAAGAAAAAAAGAAAAAAGGAGAGACTAGTAATCATCTCTTACTGATGTATTTCCAAGAAACTATTTTGATATTTTGCAGTCTTATTATGAAATAATTTGCTGTAATCATCTGTAATCAATTTGTGCATACAACATTTACAAGAAAATGCATATCTCAATGCCGCCCGTGTTGCCTCGCTTCAACAAACACCATCCTGGAGCCATATGGCTGACTTGTGTATAATAAACAACTAAAGTCAGCCAAATAACACAGTCAGTGTAGAAATCCAAGAAAACATCCCATTGGCAACAGAAATGACTATAGCAGACTGGTAAGCAAAGAAAAAAAAAAAAGAAACATCTCACATCTGATACACAGAAACACAACCTTTCTGCAAAGGTTCATCCTGCAACATGATTGCTAAAACTCAACATAAGTGATCCCACAGGCTGCAAAACCATAACAATAAGCCTGTTGATAATCAGGAATGCCATTTTTCATGACTGTTTGACTGGCGTTATGACCATCTAATGGTTTTTAACGTAAGAAGCAAATCTTTGGAGAAACAAATCAATTTTTCACAAGTTCTGCCTACCTGTGGGTTCAGATTAGGATGAAGCAACACGTATCCATTTGGATCGATGGCAAAGTAGTAGCCATTTGGACCAAACTAGAAGAAAAAAAGAACAGAGGAGCAAATGTCTGTGTGAAAGAGGACTGCAACTAATAATCAAATGTAATATCTACCCTATTAATACACAGGATCTGTGTGTCTTTATTTGTGTTGCCCTTACAGTGTACTGAGGAGTCAGTCTCCTGATATCATCCAGGGACACATCTATCGCCATAACCCCCAAGATAAGCTGGTTTTGAGGTTTCTAAGAGAAAGCCATAAGAAAGAACAGTTAAAAAAAATCACTGCAAGAACTCCTACTTTATATCCTGCTGCTCTTTTTGGATGAGTC
Source organism: Mchenga conophoros (assembly GCF_057382185.1). Classification (NCBI taxonomy): domain Eukaryota; kingdom Metazoa; phylum Chordata; class Actinopteri; order Cichliformes; family Cichlidae; genus Mchenga; species Mchenga conophoros. Next base: position 28,576,647 of record NC_140542.1, read on the forward strand.
AAGTCCCTTTGTGCATTCTGAACAATTTCAAGGAAATGGGGTGCAACAGAAATCTGGACAGTTTAATTCCCAATAGTGTCACGTGTTGCAATGAGTCACTGACAAGGCATTTCCAGGCTTGTTTTCAGTCACAGTGGAGGTAAGCCCGAGTCCTTCGAGGTAGACATGTGACCTCATCTTGAAGCACTTAGCTACCGGATCATTTCTCACTCTGATCTGCAGTTTTGATCTCATTTTGATTTCTGTTTTACGTCATGCTAGAGTCTCTTCTTGTGGCGAGCTTCGGGGGACCACCGCATCAACAGAGGATGTAAGTTAGAGCCACAAGAGAGCAGAGGATAAAAGTAAAGGATGAGACTGTAATTGTATGTTTACTTTTTGGTCTGGTAAACTTTATGGAGTATCCAAAAACCACAGACTTAAATCCTCTCATGGGGTCAAAGTGTCAGGCATACAGTACATTTATTTTGTGAGTCAAATGCAACAAAGAAGGATGTAAAAGAACACAGAATGAATAAGTTAAGGCACAAAACAAAAGCAGGCGAGAATGATTTAAGTGATTTTTAAAAAATGGTAACATAGGAGTCCAACAGTGGTTCTGGATACCTTTGAGCCTATGCCGGTTTTGTTGAAGACAGGCAGCGTTCCAGTGATCACCAGGCCAAGCTCCTGCAAGGTTAAACAGGCACAGTTTAAACACAAGTCGCTCCCAGGTGTAAACAAAAGCAATCTCATAATTCTAATCTCAGGTTCACACCATGATATGCTTTACATACAGGAAATTTATTGGTGCTAGTGGTTAACACATAAGCCAAAGAAGTAAACAGGAAAAGCAGTCGGCATAAAAAATAAAATCTCTCAAATCAAACATGTGGAGGTACCCACTGTGGTGACCCCTTTTGATTAAAGGAGTAGGTCAAGGTAGACTTTAATCATGCTAAACGGCATGTCTCACCAATCTCACTGATGTTTGCTGTATGTCTGGGGGCATACCTTTACAACCACATTGACTGTTGTGTCAGGTGTTCAAATGAAACCCAGCTTATTTGATTTTAGATTAAGGTAATTTGGAATTGTATTTACACCTACACAAAAATCAGACACAATATGAGAGACAGAAACAGATGCTCTCAGAAGATTAATGCTTAGTGGTGTCTAACGCAGTCTTAGCATATGATATCAATGCCTTACTGCACGTCATTTTCTGTTTTTGTGCAATTTTGTAACTTGTATGTCAATTTTGTATGCATTTTATATGATCCCTTTTTTTATACTGCTTTAATGACTAGATGTCAGATAAAATCCAGGATGTCTCCAGTAATAAAAGACAGATATTTCCAGCGCTGACATGAGGTCAATACTGTTCCAAACACTGACAGTATCCAAACCAGTTGGCTGACTTTATCAGTATTCTTATCTGAATTTCAACTGGGAAGTAAATCTTAATGACTTAACGACCATGATCTTCTTTATTTTATTATATTTTCTTTTTTAGCAAATAATGTTTCGCAAACACTACTTCAGCAGAGTTCGGCTGAGCAGGATGACACCACCATGTTTAGTATAACTAAATAAAACGTACTTATCTGAAATTCTTCAGAAGACATAAAACAGATTTCTTCTAATTCCAGAGCTCTACACAAGCACAGAGTCTCTGCTTCCACACTCTTTCAATGTAATGCAATGCATTTTGGTTACAACACTTAACATACCAAAGCATCCAGGTAGACGTTAGTCCACTGAACCTGCTTGGCCTTTTGTTTAGCTTTAACCATAGGCCTGCCCAGAACATCCAGGTACTCCTGCCAAGAGGATGAAGGGAAGAATATTACTTTTGAACCTGCACACGAGGCATTCTACCACAAGAGGGCACAGCACACAAGTGGTTAAGTAAGTGAGGTGGGACTTTGACATGAAAGACAGTGCAGAAATACTGCATGAGCGTGACTGAATGTGTATTTACCTGAGTATTTAGCCGAATGGCACCTATAGATGGGATCTCATAGTAATAACCTAAGGAAGAAAAATATTTTTTAAATTTTATAAACAAAAAACGAACACCCCCCCCCCCCCCCCAAGAAAAGAAAAACGTATTGATATTGAACAGCAAAAAAACATGTTAATAATCATCCTCACTCCAGATGCTGTGTAAACGCTAAAATTTACCACTTTATCATCTAGTCTCCACCTGGTCGCAATTACCTACAATTAGCCTCACTGACTAGTACTGGGTTGGACTTTTCCTTCATAACTGCCTTAAATGTTTGTGGCATGGGTTGAAGAAGGAACTGGAAAATGTTTTAAGGCAGACTGACATGATAGCATCGCACAGATGCTGCAGATTTGTCAGCTGCAAAACCATGATGTGACTCATCCATTCCACCTTCCCAGTCCCAAAAGTCCTTTTATTTGAATGATCTGTGGTGATTCCGGAGGCCATCTGAGCTCAATGTCGTGTTCAAGAAACCAGTTTGAGATTATATGAGCTGCTGGAAGCGCCCATCAGAAGATGGGTACACTGGTTACTAGTAATTGATATGATCAACATCAATATGCAGGTAAGTTATGACATTTAAACCATGATCAGCTGATACTAAGGGGCACAAAGTGTGCCAAGAAATGATCCCCCACACCATTAGCAGCTGATACAAGTTAAGGTGGATCCATGCTTATATGTTACTTAAATTCTGACTCTATCATTTGAATAGCAGCAGAAACTGAGACAGATAAAACTCGGCAGCGTTTTTCAAGTCTTCTATTGTCATATTTTGTGAACTATCACATCAGTTCTGTGTTTTTAAACCACAGAACTGCTGCTCTCTGAATATTTTCTCTTTTTCAGATCGTTGTCTGTAAACTGCAGAGATGGCTGCCATAGGTGAGAAGTTTCTTCTGCTCTGTATTTGTATGCACACTTGTGTCCCTCTGCCTGCCTTCTTCCTGCGATCATCATCATGGAACCTTCAGTCACTCACATACCAGGCTGATCAGAAGGTTGGTAGTTAAATTCCTGGCTGCTCCATGCTGCATACCAAATATCCTTGGGCAAGAAAATAACCCAGAGTTGTTCTCCAGCTCATTCATCAGATTATGAATGTAGCGATTGGTAGATAGGTATGTCAAGTATGTTGATTTTCCTGCCATGTGATTTGCTGATTAGATATTTGTGTTAAACAGGTGTAGCTAATAAAGGGGGCAGTGAGAGTATGCATTTAAAACCTTGTTGTTACAATAAAAATATGTTATTTACAAAGGTGTTACAATGGTACCTATAGAATACATTTTATACTACAGAGGAAAATTCAGGTGAATGAAACAAACGTGTCACAAGCTCTCTAAACCTCCAACGGACCCTGTAATGTACCTTTATTGTTGCAGGCCATCGACTGTATCGGCGCCTTGTCGTAGTTGTGTTTACCTACTGAAAATGTAAAGACACGCACCTACGAGGAAAAGACGAAGCAATCAAATCAAATATTCTAAAAGGCTCATTCTGGTATTTCACTCTGAACATTGTAAAATACTTTTTACAGGCTTACGTTTTTTTGTGGGTTTTCAAGTTGAAAGATCTTCTCTGCTCTATCCTCTCCGCCATCAGTGAAAAGCATAATAATCTTGTTACAGTTGGCCCTTGAGTAATTCATCTAACGGAAACAAGGAGATGGAAATAAAACGAACCACTATTTAACCAAGGATAAATAAAAACAGCCAAAAGAAGACGATGAAAAAAGAATTCAACTTGCTGCTACTGTTAAAAAAGATGAAGAGGAATTAAACGGCAGCTCTGATACTAATAAAATCAAACCTGCAATATCTGAAACAACCAGAGGAGGTCGACACATACCCAGTATTCAGGAGAAGCCCACTGGGATTGAGTTGTTAGTGTGTCCTACAGTGTTTGCTGTCATTATTCTTACAATTATTATTGAGCACTGTTTAAGGAACAATAGTGTATAATGCAATTTAACGCAAAAAGCTCAATGCATCAACCAAGTATAACCCTAAACCAGGGGTGTCCAACTCCAGGCCTTGAGTGCCACTGTCCTGCAGGTTTAAACTGATTCAAATGGCTAAATGACCTCCTGAACATGTCTAGAAGTTCTCCAGAGCCCTGGTAATGAACTAATCATTTGATTCAGGTGTGTTAACCCAAGGTGATATCTAAAACCTGCAGGACACCGGCACTCGAGGCCTGGAGTTGCCTACCCCTGCCCTAGACACACGTTACCTGTTTAAGCTGTTCAAAGGCCGTCTCAAAGCCAGCTGTGTAATTGGTGCTGAGATTCGCAGTGATGTTCTCCACAGCGTTTTTCAGTATCTTCTTGTTCCTTACATTAGCCTGCACAAGGTTCCCAAAGCACGACACATTCTTGGCGACATTTTGGAACTGGAGGGAAAAGGTAAGGAGGGATGACGGGAAGTGCAGGGAAGACACTTACACATATTTTCTATTAAATATGTGGCTCCCCCCCCTTCATTGCAGAACCATGTAAAGACGCTTCAACATTCAGGATAAAAAGATTAAAGCGATTCCATTTGAAACAATATACAGTAATTACTGACATATGTCACTTGTGTGAAATGAAATCAGTTTTAATCAAATCTGGACTGACCGAAGGGAGCTATAGGAAAAGAAGAATTGGAAGGAGAGCAGGTAAGGGCATGAAACGAGTGGCATAAGGAGGTAAAAACAAAACAACAACAAAAGCTTTATTATGAAGGAATTATTTGCTTGAAGCAGAAATCACATTAAAAGGTTAAATTACATTTACACAGATTCACACGTGAAGTATCTTCATGTTAATATTGGTGAATAGTTAATGTGGAGGAACAGATGGAACTCAGTCAATTAATGCACACACCTACCCGCCACGTGCACATGCACACATATAATCACACATACACAGAGCACGGACTTTGGTACATGGCTCATTAATGCCAAACATCTGTTTTGGACTCGAGTGCACCCCTCCAATCATGATCAAGTTCAACACTGGCACAAAAACAAACACTGAAACTTGCGCAAATACGAAAGAGGTGCAAAATAAATTCTGCTTTTTCTGTCATTTCAGCACTTTTATGTAAATCTATAAGTAGAATAGTATGAAAAAGTGTTTGTCCCCTTCCTGATCACCTAGTGTTTTGCATATGTTTCAGATCATCAAACAAATTTTAATATTAGACAAAGATAACCCGAGTAATATAATATAAAATGCAGCTTTTTAAATGATGATTTCATTGATTAGGAAAAAAGGTTCTCCAAACCTGCCTTGTCCTCTGTGAAAAAGTAATTGGCCCTCTTGTTAAATCATGAATTAACTGTGATTAACCACATTTTTTGGAAAGCTGAGTTCAGTTTCACTAAACAATCAAGAAATCACTTAAATAGAACCCGTCTGAAAAAGTTAAGCAGGCTCAAAAAGCAACAAATCCCGCAACGATCTAAAGAAACGCCTGAGAAACAAAGTCACTGATATCTGTCAGTCTGGAAAGGGTTGCAAAGGGTTACAAATGTCTATGGCAGATTCTAAGGCAGTAAACCACGCTGAGAGCCATTATACACAAATGGAGACAACTTGGAACAGTGGTGAACCTTCCCAGGATTGGTCGGCCTACCAAAATTACTCCAAAAGCACATTGATGACTCATCCAGGAGGTCACAAAACAACTCAGGACAACATTAACGAGCCGCAGGTTTCACATGTCTCAGTTAAGGTCAGAGTTCATAATCCAACAATAAGAAAGAGACTGGCCAAAAATAGTGAAAACCACTGCTGGCCAAAAGAGCATAGGATCGTCTCACATTTGCCAAAAAACATCTTAAAGATTCCCAAGACATCTGGAAAAATATTCTGTGGACTAACGAGACAAAAGTTAAACTTTTAGGAAGGTCTGAGTCCCGTTATATCTGGCATAAAAGTAACACAGCATTTCAGAAAAGGAACTTCATAACAACAGTAAAATATGGTTGTGGTAGTGTGATGGTTTGGGGTCGTTTTGCCTCAGGACCTGGAAGACCTGCTGTCGTCATTGGAACCATGAATTCTGCTGTGTACCAAAACTACTGCTGTCTACTAATGTGGCAATGATGAGTGGGACAAAATTCCTTCACAGTGCTCCAAAAGACTCATCGCTAGTCATTGCGAATGCTTGATTGCAGTTGTTGCTGCTAAGGGTTGTCCAACCAGTTATTAGGTTTAGGGGGCAATCACTTTTTCACACAGGGCCATGTAAGTTTGGATTTTCTTCGCCCTTAATAATAAATTAAGAAACGGCACTTTGTGTTTACTTATGCTATCTTTGTCTAATATTTAAATTTGTCTGATGATCTGAAACATTTAAGATTGACAAACATACAAAAAAAACTGGAAATCAGCAAGGGGGCAAACACTTTTTCTCACCACTCTCTCTCTAGCAGAAAACAGGCTTGAACAACATGGAAATAATGGAAATAATAATTCTATTTACGTAGAAACATTTCAATCTGAGACAAAACGGAACAAAAACCAGGCAAATGACAAATTCTGTTATGCTTTTAGAACACTCGAGGCTTGCAGCTTGCAGTATCTGTTTCCAAATATTCAACATGTTGGCAGAAGTTTCAGGGCATATGCTGCCAAGACATTCATCCTCAAAGACACATGCCTACACACATGCACATGTACAAACTTCCTTCATCTAACTAATAATAAAGACCTGAAAATATCATAGAAACAGCAATAAAAAGCCACCAGCCTTGATACCTTGAAAATAAAGAAATAAACTTGTAATTGAACATAAGAAAATTTCAACTTTTTTACAATCTTGTTTCAGTTGACAGAGGTTTGATGGCATTAGGTTATGTACAGCTCTCCTAAGGCCCCACCACAGCACTTCAGTCAGGTTGAGGTCTGGGCTTTGATTGGGGCATTGGAACAGCTTCACTCATATTGACTTGATTCATAATTTTTTTGTGCTGCTGTGGAAAGAATTATTATCCTGTTGCATGATCCAGCTTTGAATACTTTGGTATACAAGGGAGGTCATGGTTGAGTCCTAGACATTAAGATGTCCAAGTCCTGTGGCTGCAAACGAATCCCAAATCATCACCCCTCCATCACCATGCTTGTTTGTTTTTTGCCATACATTATAGCCAAACAGCTCCACTTAATTCTTATCTGTCCAAAAGACAAACTGCTGAAAGATCTGCTTTTATTGAGGTGGTTACACTTGCAGATCAATTATTCAAGAGCATTTGATTAGTGGCTCATGGCTGCTACTTAACCTCTTAAAGCCTAAGGAAGCAGTAAGGGTATATCTAGTTTGTCACAAGACTCCTTTGCAAAATCTCCTTTTTACATGGCATTAAGTAGAAACAACAAATTAAATACATACAGAATAAAGAGAATGTTAAACTAGTGACTGACAGATAAAGCACATACAGCATACCAAACAGATGGATGGATGCATTTTAAGATTGTTACTTATTGAATTAACAGGAATTTTCAACTCTAAAATAACTGAGAAGCCTTTGGTTTGCTGGTTTGGTTCCACTTTCCTTCCAGTTATTTAAAAAAAATACTTTCTCCTTTCAAGAAAGCTTTCCGTTAATCTACTAGAAAATTATGAACTATATGAAATAAGAGAGTCCAAGTATAAGGCATACATGTTCCATTATAAATGGTTAGATGGCAACTAGCTGTCAGCCATATAGAATTTGGTCAGAAAGGTGTGTGATGTGAGGCAACACCCTTGGTCGCCATGGCAACATTCTGGGAAAGCCAACTTGAAAAATCGATTAGACTTGCACATATCAAATTTTTAAGCTTCAAAATGCAGTCTACAGTTTACAAACTTCGCTGGATTTGATCAATATACCTATTACACTTGAGCCTTATTTCATTAACTTCAAGGGCCTTTCTACTTAGCTGATATGACAGCCCCAAACCAAATGTTCAGCTGAAACCGCTGGTTTATTAGGGGAAGTGGAAGAAAATGTAATTAATGTTTAATATGGAAAGAAAACTGAAACATAATGGGTATTTCCTACTGTTAGAAGAATGTGAAGGAAAGGCAAAGATAACAATGCGGATAAAGGAGATTTTAGACAGGACCAGAAGACTTCTGTGCCTAAGCAAGTGGAGCAATTCATTCGACTGCAGCAGAGATGCTTGATCCCAGGCAACCAATCTGTAGTATAAATGCTACTCTTATAAACCCAGGTGATTTATGTCCACGCTGAACATAGAACACATTCAAACTTAAGTATGTGATGTGAAACTAAGTACCTGCGTACCTCTTAATGCATGGACTTGTAAGGAAGAAGCTTACATTACATCCAGTCTCTGGTTTGCTTAGTCCAGCTGAAAGCTATCTGGGCCCTATCAGGACAAAATCTTGCCAAAGCTAAACACAAGCTGTGTTTTAGCTGTCCCCACACAGGCATAGAAATGGGTTATCGATCACTCAGAGTTAAATAAAGAAATTCTCTGGTCAAGCTCTGTTATCTTTAATGAATCATCATCATAAACAGCACAGGTAGGTCCCACCTTTGACACCTACAGTAATCACTTCTATCTGAATAACAAACTGTTACAGTCGGAGTTACAATAAGCCAGGCTCAGATACTGAGACACAGTCTGACACTTCACAACTTATATACTAACTTTATAATTCTGCATCTGGATTTATGCCATTTATACAACAACAGACTAATAGAGTTCCACTGTTTGTGTGAAAGACCGATGCTTGAGAAAAACATGGCTCAAATGCTTTCTGGCTGAAACAATCTTTTGCAATTTTCTAGTTACTTTCTTTGGATTTGATTTTGGATATTTTCTCCTTCACACAAAAAGATCTACAGAGAGATGTCTCTAGAGCGCATTCCTCTACATCACAAAAGATATTAGCTCACTACATACACCAAGGGACAGACAAAAACTGCGTTTGAGGGTTGCCTTTAAGTAGCCCTGCCACAAAGGGTCCAAATGAAGTTAGGGTGTTTGCATTTAAGCCCTTATCACAGCTAATATAATTGTCTCCAATATCTCTTTGGGACTACTCAAATTCTTTCAGCTGGGGGACATTATTAGTATAACCCTTTTCAACTGTGTTATTTTTCTTTCCACAAGTAATATCTGTAGGAGGAAGAAAAGCTTTAACTGACCAGGCGATGGAGCTCTAAATGATGATGGATGAATATTTCCCCTATCCCCATGGCAGTAAAGCTTTGATGCCTGAGAGTCCTACCGTATTTCAATTGGGCAGTCGGGCAATTTCCACTACATGCCTCTGATTCAAAGTGAAATAAAAAAGAAAAGAAAAAAAAGCATACTTTGATTCATCAAACTTATCCTGTGGCCTTTTGCGGCTCGCCCAAGCTGTGTTTTGTGTTGTCACATATAAAATACTAAATAAATATACACACATACACACACCGTATGTGTCAGATAAATGAGCTTACAAGCATGCATGCATCCACGCACGAATGCAGCCACAATGAAGATCTATCCATGTGTCGTCCATGAAATTACTAGAAAGGCCGCTGCCATGTTTAGACCAATGACTCGATCCAGGCCAAGGCTGCTTAAACAGCCAAGCCACCGCATTAACAAGAAGTCCGCATTCAGATTCATCACTGCGCTTGCCTGGAAATTCATTCATTCATTCATTCTGAACAGACAGATGATGAGATCAAAGCATTAGCTGTGTGAGTACTCACAGAAACCACGTTCACAAAGTCATCATCCGAGAGGGTCTCCAGCATCTTGCTGACAGATATTTTAATGAGTTTGAGCGTGAGCCCCGACACGCTGCCGCTCCTGAAGATCAAAAACGGAAACAAACTTTGTCTTAGTTACGATATCTATCAGAATAATCAAGTATTAGAAATTCATCTTCTATTTTGTAAAAGGGGCAGTAAAATGTTCTTTTAACATAACTTCATGTTTCCAGACAGTGGAAAAATGTCAGTCTTAGTTTTGCTGGATCTCAGTGCAGCATTTGATACAGTTGACCACAACATATTACTCAAACGACGGGAGAACTGGGCAGGTCTTTCAGGAACTGTACTAAACTGGTTCAAAACATACTTAGAGAACAGGAAATACTTTGTATCAATAGGTAACTTCACATCTGAGCAGACAAGTATCACATGTGGAGTTCCCCAAGGTTCCATCTTGGGACCCCTTCTGTTTAACATTCAGAGGTGGGACCAAGTCATTGTTTTGCAAGTCTCAAGTAAGTCTCAAGTCTTTATCCTCAAGTCTCAAGTCAAGTCTCAAGTAATGTCAGGCAAGTCAGAGTCGAGTCTCAAGTCACTGGTGTAAAAGTCCGAGTCAAGTCACAAGTCTGAAATTTTGAATTTCAAGTCCTTTCGAGTCTTTAAAAAAAAACGAAAAAAGCATGTTGCAGTTATATGCTAAATGTAAATATTATACCATGTAATTTTTAAATCTGTGTTTTTCTCAACACATGACAAAATAGTGAACTTAGAAAATATACACAAATTGTGAAATTGCACCTCTTTAAAATGCAGCTCAATTAAACCTAGCTCCAAGAATAATTTTCACCGACAGTTCTGAGATAAGCTGCATGTTATTCTTGGATGCGGTTGTAGGACCGGCTTTAAAATCGCATGACAAAAATATCATACATAAATAAATGATATTTTTTTTAAAATATCATTAAAAAAAAAACTGCATCACCAACGTAGCCTGGAAAACATTTGCTAGTTAGATGAAGTCAGCTATCTCATCGTAGCATATTTATATGCATATTTATAATTATACGGTTCTTGGAGTGAGCGCATACACTCGTGAAGTTTAGTAACTTCAGGTCACTGCAACAAGCCCAGGTACAGTTTACCGACGGATGGGTGCAGGACCTTGAAATGCACCGTGTAGAAAGTAAAGACCATCGTACGTATCATAAGTTTACCAGTCTCACAAATTGTCGTCATAAATACACATTCGTTAACTGTTTATTAATAGGACCTTTGAGCTCAACGGTAATTAATTAGCAGTGGAAATAATTTCTGGTAGCATCACAGAAATGTAGCAGTGACAATAATACTGTATGCTGTAATCGTACTGGGCAATTGGTGATACAAAAAACCTGTTTTATCCTGTGAATAAAAGTATATGTTTTTGTCAGTGTACCATAATAACAGAAGCGAAACGCAATATTGTGTCAGGACAATTCACTATTTATGCACAATAAACACAATAAACAAAGGAGCATAGCGCAACAATTTCTGTTCAGCGTCAGACTTGCTTGTAACCTATATCACCAATTATGTTATGAAAAATGACGCATTAACTACAAAACTCTGACCTTTGTGTAAATGCTTGGAGCAGACTAACCTGTGAGCTGGAGTGTTCTGGGACGTTATATTTGGTCTTTGAATGGCTGCAATCCAGTCGCCTCTTTGTTACTTCGGAAACATGGCTCGAACAATTTCTCCTCAACGACGTAATCCGATAACAACCGATCTCTTTACCCGTCGGCTTCCCGTGGCTGTCATGCGACCGGCTATTGCAGTTAATAATACAACAGCTTCTTGACATTTTTGTGTTTCTTTTTATCGCTGTATAACTGATTTTAATTGAAAGCCTGCGTGCGCTAGTACCGCTTGACACGAGTTCCCAGAATCCTTTGCGGTTCTACCCGTGAATGACGTCACATTTTCAATCTCTATATAATATGCATGTTAAATTTTATATTTGGGGTAAAATATCAAGTCTTTTCAAGTAAACCGGTTCAAGTCCAATTCAAGTCCCAAGTCATTGGTGTAAAAGTCCAAGTCAAGTCACAAGTCTTAGAACATTTTTTCAAGTCAAGTCTAAAGTCATAAAATTAATGACTCGAGTCTGACTCGAGTCCAAGTCATGTGACTCGAGTCCACACCTCTGTTAACATTTACATGCTCCCACTGGCACAGATTATAAAGAACAACAAAATAAACTATCACAGCTATGCAGATGACACACAAATATATATCACAATGTCACCAGGAGACCGAGGCCCTGTACAGGCTCTTGGTAAATGCATTGAGGAAATTAATGACTGGTTGTGCCACAATTTTCTCCAGCTAAACAAAAACAAAACTGAGGTAATAGTCTTTGATGCCAAAGAAAAACGATTACAGGTCACTAGAGAACTTCAATCTATACATCTAAAAACCACAAACCAGGCGAGAAATCTGGGTGTAGTGATGGATGCAGACCTAAACTTAGAAAAACACATTAAGACAATAACAAAGTCAGCTTACTATAACCTCAAGAATATTTCAAGGATAAAAGATCTGATGTCTCAACAGGACCTGGAAAAACTAGTCCATGCATTCATCTTTAGTAGGCTTGATTATTGTAACAGCATCTTTACAGGTCTACCTAAAAAAATCAGTCAGACAACTACAGCTCATTCAGAACTCTGCTGCTCGAGTCCTCACTAAGACCAAAAAAGTGGACCACATCAGTCCAGCTCTGAGGTCTTTACACTGGCTGCCTGTCCGTCAGAGGATAGACTTTAAAGTTCCGATGCTGGCCTATAAAGCTCTGAATGGTTTAGGACCAAAATACATCAGTGACCTCCTGACCCAGTATGAACCTTCCAGATCCCTCAGGTCATCTGGATCCGGTCTTTTATCAATCAGTTCCCAGAGTCAGAACCAGACACGGAGAAGCTGCATTCAGTTTTTATGCTCCTTATATCTGGAACAAACTCCCAGAAAGCCTTAGATCAGCTGAAACACTCAGTTTATTTAAATCCAGGTTGAAGACTCACCTATTCTCAGCTGCATTTGAATAAAGCACCAAATCCACACTTTTAAGCTTAAATTTCAAAACTTATATTTTAACTACTGATTTTATCTACTGTTCTGATTTTATCTACTTTTTTTAAAATCAATTTTAAATCATGCTTTTTATTGTTTTTGTTTTTTAATGTCTTTGTAAAGCACTTTGAATCACCTTGTTGCTGAATTGTGATATATAAATAAACTTGCCTTGCCTTGAAAGACTCTTTTAATGAACCTCTATTCCTTTCACAATAATCTTACGTGCACCAGGCAGCTGAGAAGTCGCAAGGTTTCACAAATATGAATATCTTTGATGACAAACCTGATAACATTTTTTTAACTTTACTACCACCTGTCAGCACTAAGCAGAGATGTCAAACAATGTGACTTTATGTTTGTGTGACATTAAATAAAGTGCATTTGAAATCCTTGAGTCATATCACAATAAATAATTTTCGCACTCTGTAAGTCAACAGAACTTAAATAACTTACACTTTGTTTACGTTTTTAATTGCTGTGAACATTAGGATAAAATGAATAACAAAATATCTGTGTCAGCAACGTCCAACATCTCTTCCCAAAACAAAAATGGAGCCTATAATGTATAAGCAAATAATAAAACTGCTTCTTCTAAGCAACAGACTAAAGGAGGACAGAACTGGAAAAATCAAGGTGGCGTTCATTTAATGTGGTTTTCAATAAAGCATAGTGATGACAGCTTTTAATGAGCCTCATTAATCTTATATGTGCCAATTACCAGAGCTGTGTTAAGAGTTGCAAGTGTACAAATTTAGTTCAGTTCTTCATTCATCATATTTTGCAGTTATTTAGCCCTAGAGCAGGATTATGACCGTCTCTAATAATGAACATTCACCTGAGTGGATAATATCACTTTGGCATCAGAAGCAGTTACACAATTACACGATCTTGATAGTGCTACGCATTTGTTTTAAGGTAATGAAAATGGAGAATCGATAATGCAGAAAAAAAACAATAACAATAATATATATATTTTTTAAAGTTACGCAATAGAGGATTACCTTGAATTGGGAAATCAAAAACATAACATGTGTGTTCCTGGAAAATCCTATGTAGTTCTGTAATATGGAAACTTTAAAGCATAAATCTCAGGAGAAAATAACTGGACTGTGAACATCGAGGTTGCTCAGTTCACTGGCTGCTCTTTCTTTGTCATTGTCACATGCGAGTACATCGCAGCAGCGCCCAGCGGGATGAGGCCAGTCAGAGGGTTAGCATCAGGGCCTTCTGGCACACCAAAGAAAATAAAAGCTGACTGTAATGGATGAATCATAAGGTCGTCACTCACGCATCCACCAGGATCAGCATGTCCTTGGGTGAGGCCGCCCCCTGGATGTACCTGGTGAGTAATAGCAGACACACATACATAGGTTGTGGCTACTAAGCACATACAGATATATATGTGCACAAAGAAGTGGAAAAACACACATGCACAAAGGAACAGTCAGTAACTGTAATGCAGAAAGGCTATTTTTAAAATGCAAAGCACAAAGACAGAGGCACATATTAGTTTTGAGGCTGTACATTTGAAATCTTCTCACATTCACCTTTTGTGAGCAAGAAAGCAAAAACTTACTAACTTACATCAATTGCTTTGCATTTCAAATCAATCTGAACTTTGTAATAGTTAATGACATGTCTGCTCTCATTTCTTTAATAAGCAAACAGTTGGTTGTCTTTGTTAGAGTGCTCAGATGCTAACAGGCTGTCTGAAGCTAATGAAATTTAATAACATGTTTAAAAGTGTACTGGTGGCTTCCAGCCAGATTTTAATAATTTTCAGGCAACTAATTAAGCTTTTGTATTGCTACCCTTTGATCTGCAGTGGCTTAATCATCATAGTCCTCTGATGTGTTTGTTTAAATTAGTTTTGCTTTTGGCAACAGATGTGATTGTTTTAAACTATGCGTGCATGCAGATGCTCTTATGACAAACCGTGTAATGAAACATGCAAATACAGTTATTATAATAAATGTTTCACATGACAACTGCTCAAAAACACCAGATAAATATGGAAGCTCGATGACAGTAAGGCACAAAAACCTCACCACACTGAGTAGATGCACCTACCATGGTCGTCTGCGCACATCGTAGAGGTCGATCTTATTCTGGGATTTGCTTAGGTCCATCCATGGGGATGCTGAAATTTTGACAAAAGGAAAAAACATGGTTATTTAGATTTAGACCTTAAAAAAGTACATTTACACCGATAACTGACATTTTCGCTTAATAGGACTTTCTTACCTATAAAATTACATTCCATTTTAAACTTTGCCTCAAGGGGCACACTTTAAAACACATGTCTTCAGAGCCTTTAGCAGACAACTTGTCTGTCACTCTTAAAAACTTCAAAACCGCTTTAGCTAAACCTGTAAAACTGAGTACTAAAACATATATACACTATATGGACAAAAGCACTGAGTCACATTACACCTGCAGGACCTGACGCCTATGGACACTCATGCCATTAAGCTTGTGGTGCACAATTTTTGGGCTGATGCTAATGCCAGAGTAGATTTGAAAATGCATTTACTGAGAAAGCAGAGAATACACCTGTGGTCATGGATGTACCTGGAAAATTTAATAATGTTGATGGGTGAATGTAAAGGGTTAGGGTGAAAACTCCTGAATTCAACAATCAAAAGGTGTTGCCCATTACTTTTGTCTTTACAGTGCATCTTCTTTTTAGTATTGTACACAATCGAAAATGTAAGACTTCCTCAAGTCTTGTCACTGTGACATTGCCAGAGGAGTCTTACTGTGATAAAACAGCAAAGTCTTATAATATTGGTATGTTTTATGCTCCTGGTGCTTGGTCCTTGTGTGACTCTGTCTTTTGCTATGGATTCCCTAATGATAAACTCTTCCTTAGACTACAAAAGAGGATTCGAATGATTCAAAATCAATCTGTGCTTTTACAAAATCTGTGAACTTATTAACATTACCAGAATTTCTGAATTGAGAATATGGACTGCTATTAATTGAAGTCACAATTATGACTAAACTACATGTAATTTGAAAAATTGAGATATATTGCAATATTTCTGTTTGGTTAGCAGTGGTTTCCTTCATGTTGTTTTTCTATTAATACCTTTTTGTTGTTTTTCTTACAGTGGAAGCATGAACAAACATTTTAGCAAGTTGTAGAGATTTCAAAAGCTGTTACCCTTGAGTTTTTTTTATCACTTTTTTCAGTATTGCAGGTTGTGTTTGTGGTGTGATCTTAACATCATGTCTACTTCAACTGAGAAAAGCATCAGTCCAGTCTGCCATTAGTGGATAATTTGTCCTGTTTCCTACTGATTAAAACCACGGTCTTTTCTAGTCTGTCAACTTATGCAAATGCCTAATTCGTCCTGTAAGATCTCTGTTGAGATAGCGCACTGATCTGTTACAGCAGGCTCTGTCAAAACTAAACAGTCTTTGTGTTCCTTTATTTGCAGGAAGGGGCATTAATTGTAACCCATGAGTCCTAGTAGTTTCAGGAGAAATGACGACAACAACACTTCCTATACTCAAGTATTGTATATAAATGCCCAGTGTACATAAAATAAAAGACATAAAAGGTTGTACTTTTATACATTTTTTGCAACTATTGTTTGCAACTGTTAATTTGACATTTAAAATGCCACTATTTATTTTTACAGGAACCAGGAATTTCCTATGTAAAGTATAAAAAAAGAGAAGAAACACTTGCAAGTGCATATGTTTTACAACAATTATTTAATGACTACTTTGCCTATTTCCCATCCCGAGTTGTGCCAGATTTGCATGCATTTGACTGTAAGATGATTTCCCTTTAGTGGAAATTTTGTGTTCCTTTGACTCACCACCAAATAGTCACATAGTTGCAGGTCTAAGCCCCATTGCAAGCTGGGCTGCTTACCTGGGAAGTAACGAGCCAGTCCTGTGGCAGAGCCAAACACTTGCCAGAGGAGAGAGGGATCTTCCTCTTTGTTCTTCCGGAAAACATCCTCCAAGGCTTCTGTCCAGTTTAACTCATTCAGAATGATGGTAGCTGAAAAACACACACACATGGACAAACACATAGAAATAAAGATGAAATGAGTCATACTTGTGCAAAAGTATAAAATCATAAAAATCACACAAGCACAAAATGTCAAGATGTTTCAGAAAGTATTTACTCTCAAAAAAAGCAATTCTGGAAAAAAAACCTCACTTGAAAGTCAGATATACACACACACACACACACTTGGATTTGGCAGTATTAGTCTACTGACACTGACGGCAAAGAGGAAGCTTCCTCACTGATGTTCAAAGTGATGTCTGGCTTCTTCAGTGAGATTTATATTTTAGTTTTTTGCTCTAAAAACATTTTCTATAGCGGGGGAGCAAAAAAAGAGGTAAACAAAGACAGGAGAGACATGAAGGTAAAAAAAGGAAAGTATGATTCAATTTGGTATTTCTGGAATAAGAAAAAATCTTCCAGGTACTCACTGACTGGACATGCATTGTTTTGTTTACCTGTTGGTCTACAGAAGCTCACGCTGGCTTAAATCCCAGACAATGTTTTTAGATACAAAGAAATCACAGTCTTCCTGGAAGCGTAGGCTACTTGTTGAAATGACTCATACTTGTGTGGCCTATGCAGATGCCTCCAACAAAGTGAGATTGTTCTAAGAGCAACTGAATTAAAAGAGGAAAAAAACATCAACATAAAAAAGGGGGCAGCCAGGAGATAAAGGCTTTGCTGAGGCAGTCGTGTTAACAGTTAGGCTGTCTGCTAAAATGTAAGAAAGGTTAGAGTGATGTACCTGTAACTCTGAAACTTAATTCTAAACTAAATGAGCATTTTCAGCTTTTATGGAGTCAAATCAGGACATACACAAACTCACATAAAGACACATAATAATGTCAGTTGAAGCAGGCAAAGACGAACTCGGAGGATCTTATAGCAAATCTTATATAAGGTGCTCTATTTGACTCTCTTCAACCTGCCTGCAGTTGCTGGCAGTCTATGAGCCACTTTCCAATTACATATATTTCTATATGTATAAAAAAATCTAGAACTCCTTGCCTTCCTCACAAAAGCCTGTTTTACTCAGCCCTGTAATTCTTTGTACCACAAAGAGGGAGTTTGGGGTACTTTGGTACTATAGTGTAATGTGTGTGTCCCAGTGATAAGTGGCCCTTAATGGATTACTCCTGCTGGTTTCTCCACTACGACTAACAAGAAGTCTCAGGATAAGACGCACTGTTATGCCCTCACGCTGCTCATACTGTACACTGGAATAACAGGGAAAGAGCATCTTTATTATTTCATTCAATTCACTGCCACAGGATACATGATCTGTGCGAATGTCAATACATAATGACAAAATGAATCCCTCACAAAGAGAGCAGCTCCTCGCTCACTACGCATGTTTTTTTCCCTAGCTGCATCTTATACAATTGACAAACTCATTATAGTCTCCTCTAGGAATATGGATGCAGACACACATATCGCAAACAATTGAGCTCACACAACCCACATGGGCAGATTAGGCACCACTGACAAGCCCTTAGCAACAACACTGTAGTATTGCAGGGCTGTGTCCTTTAATCTCAGCTATAGACTGGAACAAATTACAGTAAACAGATCCATCTCAGTGCTGACGTGTCAATAGAAGGCTTGAGGTCAAAAGGGTCAGAGGAAGAAATGAGAAGCATCAAAGCAAAAATGCAAACTCTGGAAAGCTCTATTAGTCAGGTGGAGATACTGAGATTTGCTATCCTGTGGTGTGTTTGCATCCACTGCCATTCACAAGAACTGTATTATGATATAAACTCCTCTCTCCTGTTTAGCTCTCTTGATTATATACAATTTGATCCAGTGAAAACTTTATAAAATGCATAATAAAAGCGCTCTGAGCTCAGAAATTGGTATGGGACTTATTTGTATGCCACCAGACTTTTGCTACACTGGAAAAAACTACCAGTCCTTGTTGTAGATAATTAATTACTGACCGATCAGATAATAATTAATTCAGAAAGGATGCTTTGACAACAACCATGGCAGCCTCATAAATCACACGATTCAAATTCAAACATGGGAGATAAAAAGTGTGAGAGAGTGGGAGATAAAAAAAAATTAATGATTCTTGGTCCAGAGAAGTTATGGGAACTGATTATGGAAAAGATAATTGAAAGTATTCACTTTGTGGTGGGTAGATGCCTCCAATAACACATCAAGCAGGATTCTGGCATAGACTGATGAGTGAGGGTGTTGGCTTCAGGACGAACAGAGAAAGCGACAAGGTGCAATGCCAAGCGATGCCCTGCAGTGTTCCCCTGTCATCAGCTAGCTGGTGGCTCAAACTGCCTATGTGTTTCAAAGTAATTACACATTGGGGACTGATGTGGTGAGAACCTGCAATCATCATATCAGAAGGGGGCCCTCCAGTCCCTGCCACTCACAACTGATTGTGACATAAGCACAAACGCATCCCTTTTGCAGCAATTCACACATCATTGGCATCATCGCTGTGCGAGGCAAAGCAGGATCGGACCCGAAATGCAGGACTCGGGAGCAGGACTAAGCTAGAAAGCAGCTTCACTGCTGAGTTTACAGGTCATCAGATAAACAAATGCAGCTACTCAAGATTACTTAAACAGAAGGCAGACAGACTCCAAACAGACGGCTCACCCAGCTAGAGGGGATAAGAGAACGACATGACAGGGAACAGAGGGCGATAGAGGACTTAAATGCACACATGAGCTGGGGGACAGGTGCAAGTGAAGAGATTCAATTAACGAGCAAGAGGGGAAGTAGAGATGGACCGATCCGATATTACGTATCGGTATCGGTCCGATACTGACCTAAATTACTGGATCGGATATCGGAGAAAAATAAAAAATGTAATCCGATCCATTAAATATCACGAAAGCACCTCACAAAACTTGCAACACGCCGTAACTCGCCTCAGAACGTTAGCAGTCGGAGCAGTATGCATCACGTGATAGAGCGGCTGTGGCATGCGGGACCTGTCGGTGGTCTGGATAGCATTTGGAGCTTCGCTAGCAACCTGGCATTTCATCTCCGACAAAGTTATCCCCGAGAGAAGTAAAGCAAGTGTGTAAGTCCATCTCTGAATGTTTGTAAAGCATTCCTGCATTAAGCTTAACAAGCACTGCCTCTCGCTCTCCGGCTGCTGCTTCAATCGTGAAACTGCTTAATGATCAGCTGATCGGCTTTTCTGTTGCGAGTCCGTCTGTCTTGTTTGTTTTTGCCCCACTTTGCACCAGAAAGAGGAAACCAGCGGCTGAACAACAGCAGAACGTTTAAGCTTGATAAGCTGTTGTTAGAATTTATTTAATATTACTTTCTACTCGAGGATCTTTTTCTACGTAGCTGACGTAACTGTGCAGGGGCGGATCTAGCAAAGTTTAGCCAGGGGGGCCGATAGGGCATGAACAGGGAAAAGGGGGCACAAAGACATACTTTTCTTTCTTACTCTCATTTAAAATGTCGAGCTTTTAATAAATAATTATCTGACACCCAAAGTTTTAATTTGATGTAAAATGAATAGAAGTCAATTACTGTATATAGTGACTATTAAGTCTAATATATATACCCTAGTAAGCTATAGTACTTTTTACTTTGGGATGGTACCATCTGTGCTGTCTGCAATTTTGTTGAAGAAAGATGTTGAATCTATTTAATATTTCTTGAAAAATAATTGATTTCTGTGCATTTTTTTCACACTTCATCAAATTAAGGTTGATTACGTCGATTAAGCATCATGAGGTGGAGCGTGAGGGGTGGTTCCCTATTTTTTATTTATTTATTTTTGTTGTTGCTGGGAGTTGGAACCCTATTAGTTAGGTTGCTTAATATTTACGCTAAGTACTCTTTAAAATACCAGAATAGTGAGGATGGTGTAGGTTTAAGTTTATTAGATTGATCAGTATTGCTGAACTATGAAATATTTTTTTTGTATACAGGTATAACAGAATAGCTTTAGTGTAGTTGTTGTTTTAAACTTGAGTATGAACTTGCAGACTTGCAAAATGCAGCAAGATATTTTAAAAAACAGTTTTGTTGATTAAAAAACACTATATCGGATTCATATCGGTATCGGCAGATATCCAAATTTATGATATCGGTATCGGTATCGGACATAAAAAAGTGGTATCGTGCCATCTCTAAGGGGAAGCAAAACTGAGCACAGCACACAAGACAAGCGGTTGTCAAAATAAAACAAGAAACTGACACTGAGACTAAAACACATGAACCAGAGTACACAGACCAAGGATGAAACTGGACAAACACGGAAAACATAACAGAAACACAGACGAGGCAAGGGGAACCTAGGAGGATAGGAAAAACTTGTGGATAACTAACAAAGAAAACTATGAATACCAATCAAAATGAAAACACAACCTAACCAAAGCAAAGGTAATACTTAGACTGAAAACTACAAAGTTAAATAGGAAACATCAAACACAAAACTCTATTCAAAACAGAAAACTCTGGGTACAAAACCCAGGATGTATTTTTCTTGATAATATAACAATATTGAAGAAGAAACTACACAGAACAACTGAACAATGTACAGTTAATATTAAAGAAGCACACACTGGCCCTGACTTTTCTGACTTCACTGATTGTACCTCTCCAATGACCAATCCTGCTAATCAGTGGCTCCACCCTGTTGCTGCCTCAATTAAATGGAGCATGGATGTCGTGCTCCATCAGTCTAATGTGAGCAGTTTTCTCCTCCTATGCTTCTTGTCATTAAGAGCTCTCTACTACTAAGAGAAATGTTTGTAAACCATAATCTGATTTGTTTTCCACTCTGCCATTATCTCTGATTTAGTTCCATGTAGCCTTACCGGCCACACTACACACAGGCTCACACTTAGTTGTTAAACCAAACTAGAAATAGAGGTGTTCCTCTGTGGTCTGATTTGGGCAGGAAGTTTAACTGTTTTGGTTTACTGGCGTTTTTTTTGTAATTTATGTAGTAAGCTGGTTTCATTCTCTTGGTTTGGCATGTAAAGAAGAAAGCTTTCACAAGGCTCTTTCAGCCCTGTGAAAAATTAAGAACACCCCATGATTTAATAGCTTGTAGAACCCCTTCAAGCACCAATAACTTTCAAGCAATCATTTTCTGTATGGCTTCCATCCATCTCTCACATTGATGTTGAGGAATTTTGTCCCACTCTTTTTAAACACTGACATTTGCAGACATTAATTTATGCACAACTATCTTTAGGTCCCACCACAGCATTTCAATCAGGTTGTGCATACTTTGTAACCGGACTGCACACGTTTGTCACATGACTGTTTCCAATGATTTTTGTTATCCTGTTTTGTCACAGTGCTTTACTTTAGCAGTAAGTAACCCTACTTTAACAACTGGTTTTACTGGTTATTTGCTGCTCTTGTGTACCATCTCTGAGCTGCGACGCCACAGCCACTCCATATGATTTGTAAAGATCCTGCTGATTGTGTTGATAAACTTACTCCATTCTAATCTATTTAGCTGTGATGCTCGAATCAAAGAACTGGCCAGACTATCTCCATCTTGTCCTTGCCATTGCAATCAGATGACGTGATCAAAGAAAGAGACAAAAAAAGAAAATGACTGTGCATAAGTCTCACTTCGAATCCAGTGGATGAGTTTTGAAAAAGATGGTGGTTTGTGGACCAGATGGATAACACACTTGAGTAAATACTAAGTAAAATTACTCTCTGTACACATTACATTTATGTATAAGCATAACCTGACCTGGGACCACAGATACAAGAAAGATGGAATCTGCAGGAAAAACATTTTGAGATTGTGAAGAAAGAAACCCCCACACACCAATGTCTGTCTCCTTGTTTTCTTAGGAGTTTTCAAGAAAAGGTGAAATGGGATTAAAAGAAAGAAACTTTCTCAGTTTGGCTACTCATTTGGGGGAGAATCCAAAAGGTATGCTCCTATCAGCTGATTAAAAAAAAAAATCACAGGAAGGCATCCAACTTGTCGCAAGGACACAATTTAAAGCTGCACTAATGTAATGACTGTGAGATGGGAAGAAAGATGAAGGAAGGATACGCACACAGAGATAGACAGAGATGAAAATGAAGATACCTCAAAGTTTGGCTGCCAGCATCGTAAATAAATTAGGACGTGCATCAAGTGGCACAAGAGTGCAAAAAGAAAAGAAAATCAGTTCATGTGCTGTGAGCTTTGCCAAAGGGGCTGTAACTATAACACACACACACGCAAACACGGTGTCACAGTATCCCAGCATGTCAGAGAGTTTGTGTGTCTGGGGCTGACAGGTGCCACACAGTGTTGATGCAAACGGGCATCAGACGAGCCTCGGATCTCCTGCCAAGGCCGCAATGCTCTCTTCTCATCTCTTCTCATCGCATTCATGCCAGTCTGCTTAATGAGAGAGGAGACATGCATACACATGATCCATATACAGTAGAGTAGGTGCATATGATGTGACACACACACATATGCACACAGCCCTCACACCCAAAGTGTTTCTTCCTCTCTTTCTCCTTACGACACACACACACACACACACACACACACACACACACACATACAAACCTAGCCTTTTCTGGTAAGCATGCACACACACACACACGTAAACATGATAATGAATCCCAGTCTGACCACCCACATTGGAGCAGTGGGTGGAATGGATACCAATCAGTAAGACTAATGCAGAGGAGAAAGACGGTGGCGCATTTGTCTCCTCACAGCACACTATTAATATGCCTAATATAATAGAGCGAGGGATGGGGAAGAGAGGATAGAGTGATAGAGGGTGGGGTGAAGGGAATGAGAGCAAAGTACTGAGGAAGACAGAAAAAAACAGAGCTAAGAAGGTACACACAAAGGCATGAAAAAGGAACTAAAGCATAAAGTAAAGAGAAAGGAAAAAGAAAAAGAGGAAGTGATGGGAAGATGTAGCGGTTGTGGAGAAAGTCTACTGCAATTAAAGGGTCGGATGATGCATCGCTCCTTTAGCATCAGTATAGCCACAAGGACGCCAGCCTTGTCTAGACAAAGTCCCCTAATCAAGTTACCAATCCTTCCTCCATACAACGAGATAGAACATCGGGGCGTGGCTAAGTGTGTGTGTCTCCTCCTACACACACACGCACACCCAAAGACACACAGATATTGCCATAGCAACGCTGACAGTACTACCCAGAAGGAGAGGCAGCAATGTGGCAGCCTGTCCTTGGAGATAGAAAGCAACAGCACTAGCACAGCTTTATTACTGCGCTAACAGGGACTCTGCCCAGACCCCACCCTCCATCTCCTGCTCCTATAATGATAAAAGTTATTTTTTTTAGCTGTATTTTACTGAAAATCGCTGAAAATATTACCTTAAATGCAATCGGTAACGCAGTCTATTAGGTCAGGTTTTTAATTTAGAAACGAAAATTAACATTCACAGATTTGTACTTTTCCTCACCAGTTCTTTGCTGGTGTTAGTAACAACAACAGTGTGGAGTCAGTTCTATCTCAATTGAGAACCAGCCCACAATTCAACAGGTTTAAGGGCCATTGATTATGTAATACAATAAGCAGAGTTAGCAGAGTAGCTTTCAAGTCACACTAACATTAACATGAAAGTAATTTAGGGTTTTATGGTCCCGCTAGAAATAGACAGAAGGACAGACGCCCATGAATACTGTAATGAAGCAAAAAACAGTTGAACGAATCACACTAAGAACAATCCCCTCCTACCACGCAGGCCCCCTACCCTTCTCTGTCCTTTCATCGTCATAACTGCGGCTTGTAAAAATAACTGAGTGCATTTGCCCATTTGGCTATGACAAAAATGTCTGCACAGTCAGAGGCCCGTCACTGTGCACATTTATAGTCCAATATGTTGACTGACTCGCTGTATAAGGGCATTAAAGTCATGTGACTAAGTCCACCGAATTTAGCCACGGGCCCACAGAGAAGATCATCACTGGAATTGATAATGAATGTTTCTGCACCAACGCCTGGATTAGAAAAAGTTAGTTAAATGTTCTGATAAATGTTACTATCATGTGTAGTTTAATGTAGTTTGTAATGAAGTTGTGACACATTACTGTAACGTGATATGTTAAGCTGCAGTCAGTGATGAAGTGTGACTATGAAAAGCTTTTCTAAAGCTTGAACTGAAATAGTAGAGTTCATTCAGATTATTATGGTGAGGCAATTATGACCTTTAATTCACTGTTAGTTTCTCAAATTACAAGCTTCCCTTTATGTTGTCTGCCCTCTTAATTCTAAATGTCCTAATATAGTATATAGTTTCTATATCGCATATAATCTATATGCATGCATATCTACCAGCAAGGACATTTAATGCAAGTATTTCTATGCACATGTACGTACAGGCATGCTTATAGCTATATATTTGTGTGAACCAGTGTCCAGTCATTATACTCACACGGTAGATGCCCATTTTGTATTTGACACTGTAAGGTCCTAGTAGATCAAACGTCAGTTATATAGCTCTGAAAAAGTTTATAGCTAAACTTGTTACATTTAATTACAGCAAGCTAAATTTAGTATGATCAATGACCCGACCATTCTGTTTTCCGACTCTGTGCTGGGGGCTTCAAATTGGCCTGGGTAATCCTCTGGTGCACTTTTGAAGAAAGAATTCAAGTGTTTTGCAAATTTTGCAAAAATAGTGCCATGATTCGTCATGTAGAACGGCCACAATAAAATGACGTACAAGCAGAGTGCAACGGCCAGCGCAACACAAAATTTGGGGCCTTCGCTCTAGGCAGCGCATGCCGTGTCCTATGGGAAAGGGCCTTTAATCCGACGAATGATAAGAAGTGTGCTTTTGCATAGGCACACTTAATAATTCTATGGTGTGAACATTAGAGTAAATAAAGACCCTTGGACAAAGATACTAAAAGATTACTGATAAACATGGTCAAATAGCTGTGAACAGCTTCAGGCAAATACAAAGCATCCTGCCAAAGGCCAATATACAGACCTTCTATGCAACTGTTGAGAGGTCAGTGGGGCCATCGTGGACATGAGGGAAAGGAGCAGCTGGTGACCAGGGTAAAGTGGGAGCTACAGACTGCTGACCACTGGGAGGATGGCATTTGGGTTATATATAGACTGGAATGGTTTAGCCTTAACGTGGAACTGTCTACACAGTGCAGACAGCACTGGAAGGCTGAGGTCACATCCTGAGTACTGTAAATAGTACATATTGTGACGAAAGGTAAAGAGAGAGAGAGAAAGCGTGTGTGTTTTTTTTAACTTACACCCTTCATATATATCCGTTGGGATGTGGACGGCAGTTGTGTTGTAGGAGACGTCTCGTTTGAAGTCTGGGTCAAAACTGAAATCCTCGGGAATGTATGGGATCCTCTTCTTCTCCTTTCCATCTTTCTTCCCTTCTGTATCTGACTCGCTTTCTATCCCACTAAGCTACACATGAAAATAAAGAAGAATAGCAGAATTTGATATTTTAAAATCGCATGGAAAACATTTTTGGCTTTATGTGTGTACACTGTAAAATTACTGCATAGTACGTGTAGTATCTTCATGTAATGGATAATGTATGCTAAATGTTATGCAGTGATAGATAAATGCCAGTATCTAGATAGAAGTAGATAGAAAGGGGAGAGTCAAACAGAGAGTGACATTAGTGTGCAGTGGGTGTGTGGTTGTTTCCCACTGGGGCTGTGGAGAGGAATTAGATGTCGAAATCTGTTTATCAAAGCAGACAAATGATGTCCAAGGCCAGGAGAGGCATTAAATGCGTGATGCACTAAACATGAACTGGCCCTAATCCATAAAAAAAAAACCCTGTCTCATAAACACAAGTCAAATATTAGTACAAGCACAAAACAGCTTTTGTGGCATGCACAAATTTGTACTAACAGAGATTTATTTGCATAAATTTTAAAGTGTTACAGTTCTTAAAGGCTACAATGAAAACTCAAATCAGTTTTTCCCCATTGTAACAATGCAACAATGCTGCTTGATGTGGATGGCTTGTAGGATTTTACTGGAGAATTGGCATCACATCAAATTGCTCAAGTTGTACTTACGCCGTCTTTGGCATTGTAGTAATTGATTTTCTCGACCTGCAAAAACACCAAAACAGGAAAATATCAATAACAGATGACAAGAAATACACAAACTCTTACACAAACAAAGCATCTAATGCTGGTCCAAATCTTAAAGGTGTTTTACCAAGATTACCCTCACAGATGGCCATGCTTAAAAGGGTGTGGTGTTTCCTTATTGCTCCCAGTCTTGCCACATTGTGCACTACCTGGAGTACACACTGGTATATGTCAGTGCAGTGTAAAACTAAGTGTACAAGCAGCTAACAAGTTGACCTGTCACTGACAGCAGCAGAAAGTGTGTATTTCAGTGACCAAAACAGAAAAGGTTTATCATCAGGAGAGCATGAATGTCCTAATTCTACACGTAGCACGAAGAGCGAAAGATTTCAATTAAAAAATTAAGGGTCCTATCCTAATTCCTGTTACCACTGGGATTCCATTCTGCAACGATGGGTCACTGGAGGCTAATCACCAAATAGCTTAATAAAATTCTGTATCTCAATAAATCATGTTCAACCTCAAAAGAAAAAAGAAAAGAAAAGAAACAGAAAGCAGATGAACAAAACTTTTAAAAAAAAAATGCTAAAGCTAGTCTCAAAAACCATAACAGGGCATCTGAATCTCTCAGTTTAACATTGCACCTGCTACTTTTCCCTGCAATCCAAGTGAGTTTGCGTCTGATACTGAGCAGCAGTGAAGTAAGTGGTGTTGTTTTGCTCTTACACTGCTGGGCTTGCTGTCGGTACATGGGCTAGCAGAGTGATAACAAGCTAGCCTAGCTGTTGACGTAAGAATGCCCCGGAGCCACAGAGATGGTTCACTGATTCCAACCACCTGCATACCACCTCTGAAGTGGCACGCCAACAGGACAGCAACTGCTCCTGCCACTAACACTGCTGTGTTAGCTTAAAGAGTTTGTAATTATCTCACACACAAGTGATTTAGCAGGGCAAACTGTGCCAAACACAAACATCTGCTCTCCATTTTTCTGCTTTGACTGCTCCAATATACCAGAAAACTTATGAGATCAACTATATATGCAATGTGTGCCACAACACACCCATACACACAAGTTAATAACAGCAGACTGTCTCATGATGTTTTGTGTCAGGTGACGTTAGTGCAGACAATTTGCACATTAAGGTCACACCATCATACCTCCCAAAGGAGAAAACTGTGCGTGTGCAAGAACACTTAATGTGTGAGACAGGCAAAGGAGATGAAGGGAGCGTAAGAACCAAAAAGTGAATACATACATAACAAACGTGTATGTTGTGTGTATGATCTATCTTATCTGAATATGCATATGCTTATTAATGTATTGCATCTCATTTCACACAGGTACACCTGCAGTTCATTTTTACATTTTTAAACACCAAATGACTCATTTAATGTGCTATCCACTTAGAAAAAACTTGAACATCATCTGTTCCCACCAGTTATGGTGCTTTCCATCACTACTTTCTGTCAACAGTCATAAAAGGCGACCTTTGTTTTCTCAGGTAGGTCGTAAAGCATTATATTTACATTTTAAGCAGCATAACATTTGGGACTTTAATCCTACTCTTACATGAAGTATATCAATGCGATAAGTGAATACCAAATGCAAACACAAACAACAGCAAAAGGATTAAAAATGATTATGATGCACTGACACATGCAAATGTGCTGTTCTTACTGCAGCTGGCACTGGCTTTCAAGTGTCAGCAGGAAGAGGTGTCCAGCATTACTGACCCAGTTATCAAAGGTGACAGACAGAGAAGACACAGGCACATACACACACAAACATACACCACTCACAATGCTCCACTTGCTATTTCAATAAATGTACTATTATCACATTAAGATGATATTTTTCATGTCTTAGTATGGTGGCAACAGTCATGGTAAAAGTACACTCTCTGTCAATTCTTTGCGCATCAGGACATATCGCACCATGTCATCATTTATTTAACAAAAATTAAGTAAAAAAGACGAAATGCAGAAGCAGTGTGTAAAAAGAATACACCTGGTCTGGAACATTTAGGTGTGTTATTGTAACAAAATGCCAAGAAGAAGCCATGAAGACATTTGCTTATAATGCACAGCACCTTGTTTGGTGAGAACCAAAGCTCATCAGCACAAACAGCTCATACCGACTGCCAAGCACGGGTGATGATTTGGGCAGTCACTAAGTCAACCATGAACTCCTCAGCATACCAAACTATTTCAGAGTCAAATGGCAATCTGTCCAGTGGCTTAAAGCTCGGCAGGACAATGATCCCAAGCAAAAGAATGGCTGAAAAACAAAAGAATCAAGGTGTTGCAATAGCCCAGTCAAAGCACAGACCTCATCTCATTTTAAAATGTTGGGACCTTAACAGAGTTGTGAATACATCTATGCCCACAAACCTCAATGAACTGAAGCAAACTTGTGATGAAGAGTAGACCAAAACTCCTCCACACAAAGTCATACAAAAAACGATTAATTTATAGCTTTAGCAACTTTAGCTGCTAATGCTAAAACTGCTAAAGTAGCTCTTAGCATCTATTGTGTATTTGGTGTTTCCACAGGATTCCTCTGCATTTTGGCTTCGTTTTTGTTAAATAGATAACAGCATGGTGTATTATGTGTTTTTGTTATGTTACTGGACTTGGTATAGACAAGATCATTTTTATTATGTCCTGAAAGGCACAAATCATAGAATTGACAGACAACTGACTGATTATACAATATGAAAACACACATCCTAAGTTATACTTTATAGTAATATTACAAATAATAGTCTTACTGAGTCCAAAGGGAAGACATGAATGATATACACAGAATCTGGACAGAGTATTATATTAACCTCTTGTTAATGCTAAAGAATCCTAAACACAGACAAGTACACTAAAGAGCCACAGGTTCACATAGGGATAAGCTGTTTCAGTTGAATTGGGCTGAGGTGT
Organism: Mchenga conophoros; assembly: GCF_057382185.1. Classification (NCBI taxonomy): domain Eukaryota; kingdom Metazoa; phylum Chordata; class Actinopteri; order Cichliformes; family Cichlidae; genus Mchenga; species Mchenga conophoros. The sequence goes on from NC_140542.1 coordinate 28,606,454, forward strand.
ATGAAACTATCACCTTTTGTTTACCGCATAACAATTGCAATGCATGATGTTTGTACAGTGAATACATTTAGATGCAATAAACTCTGCATGACTCTTAGCTTTTATATTTTATATTTCTTTGGTTAATTTGTTCAAGAATCCCTGTCACATTATCTCCAGAATAATTACATTTGCTAGCCAAACATAAAGGGCGAAAAGGATATCGAACTCAGTGAGTAATATAATAAATAAATCAAAACCCAGAGATCCATATCTCGCTGTCTATTTTCAAAGCACAAGAAAGTATGGATGGCATTGAATAATCTTTAAATATAATGTTGAATAATGTTTAAGCTGATTTTTCCTCCAAATCTCCCCCACTATAAAACGTACAAAGAAGGTCATTTTTTATGTGTAAATCGGCTGGAGGAGATAAAATTTATCATTTCCGTTTATTATGAAAAAGTTAGATCTAAAACACTGGGCTTGCTTTCAGGCAAAGCAATTCAATGAGTAAACACTCTTCTTATTATATGCTGTAAGTAATACTAAGATTACTGGAGAGCAATCGCTGTGTGCGTGTGAGTGTGCACCTATTCATCATAACTACCTTGGTAGTTTCCGCCTGTTATGTAAAATGATAAAATTCAATCAATATAGTCATTATAGCCCTATTGTGATTGGAATTAGATTTTCCTTCCAATTATTATGATAAGGATTATGAATCACATGTCCCTGCACCTCCCCTACATATGGAGCTCATCGAACCACTTGATCTGTATGTAGACAGCCTTGTTAATGAACATATTAGATAGATCATGCCCTGGCTGCTCACTCACGTCGCTGTCGTCCTGCCACACGTGTTGCATCTGAAGCTTTTCTGCTTCTGTTGCCAGCCTCTAAAAGAAGACAGACAGAAGGAGAGTAGAAGAGAAAAACACATTATGTAAGACCATTTTAATATTATAAAAACCTCTGAATTCTTTTGACTCTAAGGCAGCAACGAAAAAACTACAACTAAGTCAGCTAGAGAAATGGTGATCATAAAAATTAAATGCAGCAGATTTCATATGATTCTTAGCCAGAGTGTATTTCAAGGGAAAATACCACATTTCCCTCGAATACCTTCAGGTATGAATTAGAACCATTGACACCGAGTTGTGCTAAAATTAGACACCCACCTTCCATCTTCTCCCGAGATCTGATCATAATGACTAGGTTAATGGGTTTATAATGGTCCCAGTTTTTAATCTGTACATGGTCCAGAAATTCACTGTATTATTAACTGCCCTTGGGAAATATGAAATCCAGCTCTTTCTGCTTTTGTGTATGTCGCTATGAGTTTCGTGTCACACCCACACACACACACACACACACACACAAAATAGGCACGTAATCTGATGGGGGCAAAGGAGTAAATTAATTCACTGTATCAACCCACTCCTCTTCTCATTCCATAATATAATTTTGCAGTAAGATTAAACACGACAGTCGCAAGAATCAGCGAGGCAGCACAAAGTCTGACTGTGAATCCCAGGATGGGATATTAGTCACAGTGTTTGTGATGAAAAATCAAGCTTCAAACACGATTTAGGCACGATTTGGAATCACTTAAACAAAATTACTGAATATAACACCAGATAGCTAATATTCTTGTTGCCATACAATAAGATATATTACACAGAGCTGATCTTTTTATGCAAGGGACAAAAGTCTAACGGAAATCACAGATAATGAGACAAACTTTAAAGTCACAACACATCATTTTAGCTATTTGGGAGAGTTGCCATTAGTTACCAAGTAAAACAAAAGCACTTGTTCTGTTATCGTTGAACAATTGGCCCCACATTTTCCTGGTGGTAGACAGAACTTCATATCAAAACACAAGTAAGAAGCATGAACATGCACCAAATATTGCACGTTACTGGAAAGCTAGAAAAAAAAAAGCCTCTGCTGATTTAAAATATCAATGTCCATAAAAAGAAAGAAAGAAAGAAATTAGATAAAACAAGCAGAAAGAGTAGCAGCTGCTCACATATTTGACTTCACATTACTAGTTATGCTTGTGCTCCGTACCCCATTATGCTTTCTGGAAGCTGAAAGCATCGCAAACCACGCTCTGGTTGTGTCTCATTAGGGGGAAATTTAGCAGCAGCTTTAAGAGATGGCGGGAGCAAAGGTGAAAACGCGCTACCGCTATGTCTGTGCAGTTATGGTAGGGGGGAAAAAAGGCTTCGGTATAGCTTTAATACACGGCATGTGGGCTACTTATAGGGAAAATATGTATACAACGTTCCTGGTAGCCACCTGCTCTGTCATTGCTCTGTTAGACAAGTTTTATGTTTATGACTCTCCACATGCACACAATCCCCCCCCCCTTTTTTTTTTTTTGAGGTATATGAGTCTTGGCAGTGGGGTCATTCTGGTCTTTTTATTTGCACATGCACAAACACACAGTGCCTTTGTAGATTTTGTTTCTAGTTGCCAGTGGCAACCAGGCTGCATGGACTTAATGGGAATATCCTGTCAGTTTCCAGTCAGGTCACTAATGGTGCAAAGACAAATCAGTTTGTGTGTCGTTTCTGTGGTCACAAACCCACAGATGGCCATTTACTGTGGAAGCACTCCCATTTCAGCTCCAAGCATTATCGAAAGAATGAAACATGATAAGAAGACAAGGGCTTTGTGTGCATTTCTGTTGTCCGCACAAAAGCAATTTGCAAAGCATTTTCATCACATTCACATCATGTAAGTCTAGATATCAGTCGCAGCAGGTGAATGAAACTCATTCCAGCATACCTGCTCACACGTTACTAAGAAAACATAGTGTTCAGTACTTAAACACATACAGAATGCAGCTGCTCAACTTAACCATACACAGATGTCCACGTAACAACACAACAATAATGTGGTTGCATACAGTAAGTTTGCACACGCTCATAAGTGGGGATATGACAGCATACAAAATTAACCAATCACGCAGATATTTCCTCACATTTATGGATTTGCATGTCACAGCATAACTATGGCATGCAAAGAGCTTACAAAATCATTAAAGGGATCTTATTCCTGAAAGGTATGAGACAGTCATCAACAATTGAAGAATTACTACATTTCCAAGTATGAACATTTCTCCAAAACTGAACTGAAACCAACAATACTGGTCAGGAAGCCAGACAACTACGTGCATGACGTCATGCACGATCACAAGTTAGAGCTGAGGCTTTAATCAAAGTAGATGGAATTATAAACAGTTCCAAATACCACTCGGTTTTTATACAAAACCTTCAGGCATCTGCTAGAAAGCAGGCGATTATGATGAATTTTATCTTTCAGTAGAACAATGACACACAGCATATATCTGAATCAACATCCAAATCTGGCCTCACCAGAAGAAGATTAAAGTTTTGGAATGGCCCAGCCAGAGCCCAGACCTGAATCCCACTGAAAATCTGTGAAATGAGCTGAATAGGGCTGTGCACAGGAGAAGCCCTCACACTCTGACAGATTTGGAGCAATACTGCAAAGAAGAGTGGCCAAATTTTTGCCAAGTTAAGATGCGGCATGCTAATTCCTACCCAAAAAGACTGACTGCTATATCACAATCAAAAGATGCTCCAACAAAATAAAAAGGGTATGCATACTGATCTTATTCCTTCCACTGAAATATTTCTTTGTTTTTTAATTAAAAGCTATGGATTACAGAGAGATACCTTCTCACAGGCATTTGTATTTACTATCATTTTACTTGGTATTTCCCTGCAGGCGAGACCTGCTGACCTACCTTTGACTCCTTTCACCCAGTAGTTAAAGGTGCCAGGTTGAATTTCAAGCAGCTGTACACACACACAAACACATGGCACAGGAAAAGGCATTTATAAGGATCTCAGCAGCAGATCGGGAGGTGAAGGGGTCAAAAGTGCCCAGCAGTTTCTTCCACCTTGTAGCTTCTCTTTTATGTTGAATCCACAGCCTCGCAGTGCCTTTCTACTCCTTTAAGCAGTTAAAGGTTTTTTAGAATTTACTGCTCAAAGTGCAACATAAACACATGTCAAACAGTACATAAAATAAAAATGCAACACCAGTTATCTTACAATACATAATGAGAAGATGTTGAAATAAGGATTTGCTAACAAGCTGGCATAGAAATATACAATATGAGCAAATTTCTTTTAGCAAGACTAATGAGAACATTGTTGCGTTAGTGAGAAGATAATGAAAATGTAGTTTCATGCCTTAGAACCAAGTTACTTCAAGTTAGGGACCATCCACTTTTGTGGGACAGTCAAATACAGTTGAATTCATTAGGACAGACATGCTACTGAATATGAGTTTTACTGATATATGTGCCAAAATGCTAAATTCAAATTGGCGCTACATCGCTGACATTTAGCAAATAAGAAAGAAAAAAATGTTTAACCAGCTTCAAGTGACCACTTCAGAACAGATCTTTCATAAATCCACTGAATACTTGGACACAGCCTGTGTACGCTTGCACGTGTTTTTCTTCTGCTCGGAGAAAATGAGTCATGTCTTCTGTAATTCCTTTAATCTCCTTCTGATGTCACTCGACGATGAGGCAAACTGAATGTGTTATGCTACAAAAATGTCATTTCTGAGGACCCAGAGCAATAAACACCCATGAACTATGTGATCTATAAACATTATGGCATGTATAAACTGAGCTGGCCTCAAAAGAATGACAAATAATGTGTAACTTTGCCCAAAAACAACAACAACTAACTCCAAACAAGAACTCTGTAGATTTATAGTGTATATTTTCTATTTGTTTTAGTCAGGGTTGCTATCTTTAGCACACTGTTGGAGGATAAATGTGGAAGAAGCTCTCTACTGATCAATAACACCTCACATTATGTTTTAATGCAAGGATGATTTGCCTGATGGAGATGAGTCTTTATATGTCGTAGTAAGGGTGGAGTATAGAAAGCAATGGAAAGAGTTTAAAGCCGAAGAAAATTGATAAAATTACAGTTAATGTATGTAAACTCTTATAATCACTGAGTCCCTCACACATGCTCTCTCTTTTTTATCCTTTGTCTGTGATCTAAGAACACTGGATTAAATATTGTGCTCTGAAACTCCTGTGATTTTGTAAGCACCACACAGAGATGTACTGTGTAAACATGCTTGCTTTACTGACACACGCTCCTGGCAGCCTGATTAGAGCATCTAGTACTGCCAGGACAGCACACACACCTGCCATCTCACTGATGTGTAGGGAGGCACGGGAGAGCAGAGGAAACATGAGCATCTGCTGTTGTGACTGGCAGCACTTTAGTCAGATCTATCCTGCTCAGCCTGTAGGGAGCCAGGAGGAGAGTGGTGAGAAAAAAGTGGTGAGAGAGGACATACATTTGCACACATTGCGCACACGCACACACACACACACACACACACACACACACACACACACACACACTGGCACCAGAAGGAAAACAACTGTACAGTGAGTGCATGCAAGTTGACAAATTAACCCTATCTACACAACTCTGGTCTTTTAGAGAAGACATCACTCTCACCAACATACTAACTTAGCATGAAGTGACTTGTTAGAGACTGGTGCTGATCCACTGCTGTGCTGTGGTTTGACAGCTCATCTCTCCTGCAGCAAACTCTTCCAGCCGACCATGCTATCTGTGTGCCAGCTGGCTGCAAACAACTCCCAATTACAGCTGTACCCAGCTGGAAAGTTGATGTGACGGTTCTGCACATGGACACACCTACAGCCACTCACTGATTCGCTGTATGTTTCGAAAGAAAGGTTACCATTTTGATCGTCAGCGATTTGGCTTTACATATAACTATTTACGGATCACAACAAGAACTAGTTGAATGGTGCTTACTTTAGCTCTTTCCTGAAGCGTGACGGAGCAGAGGCAGTGTTTTTGATCGAAACACTCACACACTGTGATAGCTACTGTTGCTGATTCAATTAAAAAGCACAATTTGACCAATATAAAGCAATTTTTTTAAAAAAACAACAACAAAAACAATGAAAACGGTCTTTTTCTGAGGCACTGCTATTGTTGCCTATATCTGAATGGGACTAAAGGTGACAGACAGAGGGAGATAGAGTTATAATGAACAAGAAATCAAATGTGCACTCCCCTCTGTATACATATACTGTATATCTGATAAGTTTCATGTAGGAAAACAGAGATGACAAACACAAAGCCAGAGCACTGCGACAGCTGGGCTGACAAAAGCAGCTAGACACACAAATACACACACAAGCACACACAGTCCAGGAAGTGGTGAATAATGAGTCACTAGTGGCCAAAATCTCTCTCTCTTTCTCACACACACACACACACACACACACACACGCACACACACACACACACACACACACACACGTGCACTCTTTATCTCATTGAGTCAATATTTCAAATATTAATGCTCATTAAGAAAGACAGGATTATGTTTGCACAATATTGCATCATGTCATTTAAAGCCTCTTAAAATCCCTACTGTGTGAATTCCATACTGAAGCTGTAACATCAAATGAAATCTATTAAACTGCAATATGTTTTGCAAAAGTTCTGGAGCCAAACTATCTGTTTTGGATACTCTTTGCATATGTGTGTATGTTGTTGTTCACTTTATATGTTTTAGAGTCCTTGGGCATACATAGCATTACTCAGTGACTAAGGGCACAATGTCCTGAGATTAACTGCAAGTATAGGAACTACAGTTGGGAATTGTCTGGCATTTTCCATTCATAACCATTCAGTGATTAAATGAAATGCTGTAATGACTGCAGATAATTAATCATATATTTCTAGAAGCTAATTGACATGTGATGATTTTTTGGAGGATTACTTTGTTACAACCAAACAAGCAACTTATGATCCAGAACAGAATTAGCAGACAAACTGAAGACAATTCACCTATGATGTGATGAAGTGCATCCCATTATTGGATTTGTTAAGTATTTGGGCAAGAAACCTCTTTTATAGAGTCATTAAATTGACAGTGAAAACACATGAAAATTGCGTTGAATTATTATCCTTTTGAATGATTTGCTCAACATAGTTTACAAGATCTTTACATTTTCTTCAGCTATGTTTATATGGTTTCTGATTTCATATCAACTGTGAGCTGCCTGACCCCCGAGGCAGTGAAGCGGCTATAAAAACACGAAATCAAGTCAGTGGATTCAGTAGTGTTTAATTTAAAAGTTCCTTTCTTTTTTTTTTTTTTTGAAAATATTTTTATTGAAAAAAGAAAACAGTACTTGCAGTTACCGAAATACAATCAACCTTTCTTAATTTTCCTAATTAACACACATATATATATATATATATATATACACATATATATACATATACATATATATACATATATATATATATATATATATATATATATATACATATATATATATATATATATATATATATATATATATATATATATATATATATATATATATATATATATGAAAAGAAAAACAAAAAAAAACAAAAAAAACAAACCACAACGCCCCCCCCCCCCCAGTCCCACACAGATCAACACAACCATCAAACATATCAGAGGAATATAACAGTAACAAAAGTAGATTTAAACAGGCAATACCTCTAGACTAGCAAAATAAGAGATAAAGGGTTGCCACTTGTGAAAAAATTTGGCTGTGCAACCTCTCAACGTATATTTAATTTTTTCAAGTTTTAAAAAAAACATGACATCTTTAAGCCACCGGGAAATAGTAGGACACTTAACAGACTTCCAATGCAACAATATTAGACGTCTCGCTAATAGGGATGTGAAGGCTATAATATCCCTTTGTGTGGAATCAAGTGTAAGTGAGCGAGCAGGAATCCCAAATACAGCAATCAAAGGACAAGGATGAAGAGTTACCCCAAGAACAGTTGACATAATAGCAAAATACCTTGTCCAGAAACCTTGTAGCTCAGGGCACAGAAAAAACATGTGGCTAAGGTGACAAGGAGAACCATGGCATTTATCACATTTATTTTCCACTTCTGGATACAATTCAGAAAGTCTAGACTTAGAGAAATGCACCCTGTGTATGACCTTAAATTGAATAAGTCCAAGACGAGCACAGGAGGTGGAAGATCGTACTCTCGCTATAGCCTGTTCCCAAGACTCCTCATGTATTCGAAATCCCAGTTCTTCTTCCCATGTACGCTTAAGCTTAGCATTAGAGTGGTTACTAAAAGACAGAATAGCATCATAGAGTTTCGAAATGGTTCCTCTGTGATGAGGAATAAATGATAACGTAGTTTCCCACTGCTGTTCTGGAGGCAAAGAGGGGAAATTTGGGAAACACTTAGCAACAAAATTTCGAATTTGAAAATAGCGAAACAAATGGGTAACAGGGAGATTGTAACGAGAAGACAAGTTGGGAAAACTATCGAAAACACCATCCACATATAAATGTTTGAACTGTTTTATACCCTTGTCACACCACACTGAAAATGTCGAGTCCAAAAGTGAAGGGGGAAAACAAATGGTTGTCGCTTAGAGGACCCGAGGAAGACGGCATTACAAAATTAAAGTGACGTCTAAACTGAAACCAGATTTTGAGTGTGTTAAGAACCACCTGATTATCAGTGTACAGAGAGGGTCTCACGGGTAAAGAGGAATAGAGCAAAGCCGGTAAAGAAGAGCCCTTACATGATGATAGCTCCAATTTACACCACGAGGAACCAGAAGATTTTAGCCAGTAGCAAAGTTTATGGATGTGAGCGGCCCAGTAATAGACTAAAAAATTAGGTAATGCAAGTCCTCCACTAAATCTGCATCGCTGCAGCAAAGTTTTAGAGACCCTAGGTGGCTTCCCTCCCCAAATGAAAGAACCAATAATCTTGTCCAGTGAAACAAAAAAATGTTTCGGCAAAAATAAGGGAATTGACTGAAATAAAAATAAAAATTTTGGTAAGATGTTCATTTTAACAACGTTAATCTTACCGATTAAAGAAAGGGGGAGATTACCCCATCTTTGAATATCAGATGTGACCCTAGATATAAGAGGAGACAAATTTGCTGATTTAAGGCCAGCTAGAGAGCGAGTCACGTTAATCCCTAAGTACTTAAACCCAGACGGACTGAGACGAAAGGGTAGATCGGACTGTTGAAGTTGACGTGCTGCCGTATTAACAGGAAAACACTCACTTTTCCCCAAATTCAATTTATAACCTGAAAACGAACTGAAGTTCTCCAGAATACTTAAAACAGCAGGGATGGAGCATGCCGGGTCAGTCATATATAATAACAAGTCATCCGCATACAACGATACTTTATGTGTAATTCCATTACGGATGATTCCCCTGAACACAGAAGAAGATCGCAATGTAATAGACAGAGGCTCGATGGCAATGGCAAAGAGTAAGGGAGACAAAGGGCAACCTTGACGACAACCACGACCCAGCGCAAAATAATCAGAGTAAACATCATTAGTATGAACACTGGCTTTAGGGGACGAATAAAGAAGCCGAATCCAGGAAATAAATTTATCACCAAAACCAAATTTCTCTAAAACTGCAAACAAGTACTCCCACTCCACCCTATCGAACGCCTTTTCAGCATCTAAAGAAATCACAAGTTCAGGAAGTTCAGATAGACGCTTTGAGTAAATAACATTAAAGAGTGTACGGGTATTAAAAAACAATTGCCGTCCCTTTATAAAGCCATTCTGCTCTTCAGATATAATTCGAGGAAGCACATCCTCAAGGCGAGATGAAATTACTTTAGCCAATACCTTTGCATCGGCATTAAGCAGAGATAATGGCCTGTAGGAACCACAGGAGGTTGGGTCCTTGTCATTTTTGAGAAGGAGCGCTATGGTTGCTTGTGTGAGAGTAGGTGGTAATGAACCGGTTTCCAAGGATTCGTTAAACACAGACAAAAGCAATGGTGCCAATTTACCAATAAATGTTTTATAGAATTCAATTGGAAACCCATCCGGGCCCGGGGCTTTATTAGACTGCATAGCTGTAATAGCTTTTAATACTTCTTCAACAGATAATGGGGAGTCCAATTGCCCCGCATCATTAGCACCAATAACAGGGTTTGAAAGATTATGAAGAAATGCATTCATTTTAGCTTTATCCGTGGGAAATTCGGACCTGTACAACAAAGAGTAAAATGTTTTAAAGGTAGAATTAATTTCCAAGGGATCTGTAGTAATATTGTCATCAGAGTGTTTAATAATGGGGATCACACGCGAGGAGGCCTGACGTCGTAACTGATGTGCCAACAAGCGACTAGCCTTGTCACCATATTCGTAATATGAGCCACGACTGCGTAGTAATAAGTGCTCAGCCTCTTTGGTTGACATAAGATCAAATTCTGCTTGCAAATCAAGGCGCTGCTTCAGTAATTCTGGAGAAGGGTTCAGTGTATAACTTTGATCAAGGTTACTAATTGCAGCTATAAGTTCTTTAAGCCTGGCATTAATCTTTTTATTAGCACGGACAGAGTAAGAAATAACTTGACCTCTCAGGTAGCATTTAAGAGTCTCCCATAGCAGAGAATATGAGACAGAATCATCCTGATTGAAGGACAAGAACTCCTCAATAGAGCCTGAAATAAATTCACAAAATTCTTTATCCGCCAGAAGGAGAGAGTTAAATCTCCAAAGTGGAGGGCTACGTTTATGGGTAGAAAGATGAACATCCAATAGCAGAGGAGAATGATCAGATATTACAATACCAGAATAGTCGGAAGAATTAACACATGAATTAAGAGTTCTGTCGATGAAAAAATAATCAATCCTGGAATAAGACTGGTGGACCTGAGAGAAGAATGAAAATTTTTTGATTGAAGGGTTGCGAAATCCCCATGGATCAACAAGATCATTCTGTTTCATAAAATCTGAGAATGTTTTAGACATAGATGATTGAGTCAAATTACGAGGACTAGATCGATCCAAAATTGGATCAAAAACACAATTCAGATCACCACCAAGGATAAGCAAATGTGTATTCAGAAAGGGGATGTTACTCAGCAATCTATTAGCGAATTCAGCATCATCAAAATTCGGGGCATATACATTTACCAACAAAACCTTTTTCTGCATTAGGGTACCAGCAACAATGATGTATCTACCGTTCCTATCAGCGACAACATTGGTCAAAGTGAATTGAACTTTCTTATTAATGAGAATGGCCACTCCTCTAGCCTTCGAATTAAAATTTGAGTGAAAGACCTGACCTACCCAAGGGCAATATAACCTATAATGATCCTTAATGCGAAGATGAGTCTCCTGTAAAAATGCTATGTCAGAATTTAGACGTTTCAAGTGAGTAAAAACCTTAGATCTCTTAACAGGGTTACCCATACCTCTGATATTCCAACTAATGAATCTAAGAGGCATACCTGACCCAGCAATGCTGGGGTCTATATTTCCATTAACCATTTACAAAAAGGAAGAGGAAAAAGACCAAACCAAAATGCCAGTGGCCATGAAGAGCCGAAATGGGACAGCCCCCCCCCAACCCAACCCTGAACACAAATACACCCCCAAGTCTCCACAGAACAGAACAAAGGAGACAGCAGTGTACCCCCAAAGTAGCAAAAATGATTCACCGAAGTGACTGGACTAATTGTTGTCTAAATAAAAATAAAAGCGAGAGAGGGAAAAATAACCTCTCACCAACTTCTCTACAGCATAACAGTGTGCGCGTAACAGTAAACATGTTTTTTTTTTTTTAAAAAATAAAAAAATAAAAAGGAAACCAACCAACCAAAAAAAGATCTCACAGTACAAAATATGACTTCCTCAGAAGGAGAACTTTCCAACAAATCACCGAACGTGCATAAAATTTAAAAAAACAAAAAACAAAAACAACATACATAAATAGATAAACAATTAAAACAAAAACAACCAAACAAAAAAATAAATAAATAAAAATTTAACAGAAACGAAAAACAACTCAGTCCTATGCAAATCAATGCAGCAAGCTTGGAGAAGATTGTACCGGACTGGTCCGAAGTTCAAGAGTATATTATGTGATCCAGTTTCAATAAATAACAATGAAAATAAAAGGAACCAGCACACCAACAGTACAATAACCAGCACAATGGCCTAAGAAAACAATGCACAGGTGGCGTTAAACCTAAGGAGAGCGTGAACCCTTAGCAGCATTACAGTATCAAACTGAGGAGCTAACGAGGCTCACCCAGAAATCAAAGTTTTGACATAATCACTGGCCTCCTCTGCCGAAACAAAGTCCTTCTCGACACCCTTATATGTGATGCGGAGTCGCGCTGGATGAAGCAGGCCATACCGAACACCGTCAATGCCACGGAGTTGCTGCCTGACCGTGTTGAATGCAGCACGAGCCCGTGCCACCCTGGCGGTGTAGTCGGGGAAGACTGAGATGGTCCGATCTCCAACTTTAATCTGTCGGCGTTCTCTAGCACGTCGTAAAATGTCGACACAGTCAGTGTGGTAATGAAACCTGCATACAATGGCTCGTGGACGGTCGCCAGGCTTAGGTGCGGGTTGGAGGGTCCTGTGCGAACGATCCAAAAGCGGCTCCTTCCCCAGATCAAATGCTTCTTTTAGCAAGGAAGCTACGGCGGCAGTGGTGCACGTGTCAGGGCCCTCCGGTACTCCCACTATCCTAACATTGTTGCGCCGCGATCTGGACTCCAAATCTTCACACTTACTTTCCAGCTTGGCTACATGAGCTGTGAGACCCTTGATAGTGTTTTTCATCTCAGCTATATCATCAGAGCAGACAGTAAGTGCGTGCTCCATCTCCTTCACCGTACCTTTTAGCTCAGACATGGTAGCGTCATTTGCAGCTTTATCGATCGCCAGCTGCGTCTTCACCGCCTGCAGGTCGAACTTAATGGTAGACAAAGCATCACCCAGAGTATCCTGAAGTTCCTTTTTAAAGATGTCGGCGATATCTTTCCTCAGCGAAGCCAGCAACTCGACCTTGAGAGCCTCAATATCAGGATTAGCTTGACATGTGGGGGGCTTTGCAGGAGACGACGGCTCACTCGAGGGTGTGGTCGCGGTTTGCAAACTAGGCCTCAGTTGTGTCTGAATAGTACTGCGGGTTTTAACATTTTTTGCTGCCATTTTACGCCGGCCCGAGTAAAACTTCCCAACAAGACAATCCACAAACCAAAACAGGACTGAAAATACGGCCAAAACGCGCGAATAAATAACAATTTAATCGAAATCGGCGGGAGCTCCCAGACTCGCGTCCTACTCCATCAAAGCTCAACCGGAAGTCCCAAAAGTTCCTTTCTAAAATAATTTCTTGTTTTTCCTGAGAGGTGGTCTAATGCCTTTGCGAAATGCTGTAATTTGACACCAATATTTGCAGTTATCGCCTGTACGATATCAGCCAAATATAACGCCACTTTGCTCGTTTCAATTGTACAATTTCTAGAAGACTGTTTTGAAGTGTGATGATTTTTTTTTTAAATATTTTGATTTAAAATATTTTCTCAGTTCACACAAATTCACAGTTTAAAAAGGGCTTACAAAGAGTTTTTTATATCATAGCATGATGACAATATACATTTTCATATTCAGAAGAGATTCTGAATCCACATCTCAGTTTTAGTGCACCTAAGGTGTGAAAAACACACTCAAAAATTATTCAAGTTAGTCAATCTATTTTTATTTTATTTCTGAAAATGCCAAAAAATATTATTTTTAAGTTTTGTTTATGTAAGTTACGTTTTATGTATATAAAGTGTTTGCTTGTATAAATATGGTTCAAAAATATGCAAAACTGTTACGTAGAAAACACCAAAAACATTCAAATAAATCGACATAGGTCCCCATGATAGTAGTGGGAATTCTTGAGGTTCTCTACATCTATTAGCATAAGATTTGAAAAAATCTGAGATTTCCCATAACTTTATTTTCATGTGTGTTCTCTGAGTACTGTCCAATGCCATGTTTGATTGTTTATTTTTGCCTTTCTTGCCTTGCTTCTCACAAGAGGCAATATTCTAACACAGAGGTGTCAAACTCCAGGCCTCGAGGGCCGGTGTCCTGCAGATTTTAGATAACACCCTGGGTCAACACACCTTAATTGAATGATTAGTTCCTAACCAGACCTCCTTAGAAATTCAAGACATGTGGAGGAGGTAATTTAGCCATTTGAATAAGCTGTGTTGGATCAAGGACACATCTAAAACCTGCAGGAAACCGGCTCTCGAGGCTTGGGGTTCCCCAACCCATTCACTATATGAATCAAAACCTTTAAGATCCTACTGCAATAAGCTTATTACTCAAAAAGGCCCACACTTGTGTAAGATTAAATTAGCATAATTAACCCGCCAATAATACATCAACAGCATGCGACATTCAGAAAATTTGTGTTTATTCAGCAATTTTGGGCTTTCACCAGCACTCAAGTGAAAGACAGCTGTTAGAAAATCAGTCATTATGCGATGTATCCTTTCTTCTCAGAAATGAATGTAACTCAGTACTTGAGCACAAATGGATAAACACTCATGTGAAACTGTACAAGCAAAACTGTTCTTATTTTATTGGACAACATCATTTAAAAAGAAACGTGTGAATGAGGAGTGCAATGACTGTCGTGTGTGTGTGTGTGTGTGTGTGTGTGTGTGCGCCTACCCTATGATTGGGACTCTAACAGCAGAGTTTAATGACTCACAGCATGTCATCCAGTGGAGGTTTAATAACGCACTTGCACACACTAGAGATCAGTGACTCCTCTGTAATTACGCACCGCTACATAACGCAACACTTAAAAGAGCTCTGTTTAAGTGCTTGCACTCATGCTCTCATCCTTCTTGGACAATTTAATGAACATGAATGCTCCTAGACAGCCAATTTTGTGTTTAATGCATGCATGTGGCAGATTAGGAGAGATGAGGGTACTTGAATGGCAGTTTTCTCATTTTGTTTGAACAGTGTGGAATGTTAACCGGGGTAACAAAAAGAAAGCAAGAGAGAAGTGATTCACTTAGGGAGTGAGGAATCTGTTTATGATGCCCATGTTGCTTAGCAACCAGGGTGTCATGGTTACCTGCCGCATCCATGGTCCAGGCACAGTGGAGAGCAAAAGCTCCCATGCGAGGGCAACACGAGAGACTAGAAACATTTTGTTCATTATCTCCCCACTAAAGCGTGAGCCGTCTTTCTCCTCTACAATTAAAAGTCAACTCAAACCTGCCTGACTGAAGGTAATGCCAACAGCCCACTCACAATTAAGGAAATGGGGTTTCTTATCGATGGAGAACCACTCTGAGAGTGATTTAAACCAGGGTTGGAGAACAACTGTTGTTTTTGTTTCCAAAATGGCCACCAATTGTGGCTCAGACTTTGGTGGGAAGCCAACGCCTTATGAATCTGCTGCCAAAGAGCTAATGCAATCCCAGGCCTGAAATAACCCTCACCAATCAATATTCAAATAGCCCAGGCCTGTCTGCGCTGTACCTTTGCACAGCCTTTTCCCCTCATAGTCTTACTTTCTCTTTTGGATGGTGAAACGATTTTTTTTTGTCTTTTCCCTTTACTTTCCTTGAGAAATATTTGCAGACCAACAAAGACCATCCCTGAGCAAGTTCCTCAGTCTTTTTTTCATTCTCTTATTCCTTCACAACAACTTTTCTGCAAGCCAGTTTGCTCTCTCTCAGCAGTCTGTCTGTGGGAGATGGCAGGCTGCCATATCACCATAAGCAGGTGTTTTTGTCAACAAGCATCCCTCAAGGTGGGCACAAAGCAACAAGAGGAGTTCCTCGAGGGCACTCACAGAGAATAACCTTCCACTTATCCCAACAAGTCAGTCATCCCTGTTAAGTCTTAGGTCATCTTGAGACCATCCATCAGTTAAAGCTAATAATGGCAGCTACTCTAATACTTCTTGCTTTTTATCTCTGCTTTTGAAGTTGTGTAATCTTAAGTGCAGCTAAAGTTTTTAAATGTAAAATAAATTAATTTGTCCGTGGTTATCATCAGTGTTGGGTCATGGGTCATCTTTGACAAAGGGATTTTTTTTTTTGGCAGTGAATTCATATAGGAAAAAATATTTATCCATGGTTTCTACTGTGTAATAAAACAGAATACATCAGTTAGTTATTCACGATCACAAAAACATCTGCATGTCCAGATGTCACATTGCACACAGTATGAAAAATATTCAAATAAAACAATGTATTAAGCATTTAGTCTTAATATTGTGTTTAGATGGCAAGTTTCAACTATGTTTCCAGCATTCCTCAAAGTTTCAAACAAAATAGATAAATAAATATTCTGATACTAACACCTGCTTCCTGAACACATTTTAATGGAAAAACAGTGACAATAGCAAAAGCTATCATCTGAGCTTTTTTCTCATTAGGATAAGCTTTAAAAACGGCTTTTCAGCATATTTCGCTAATTGCTAATAGTTCAGCTTCAGTAACTCTGCCATTCTGGTTTGCAGCCACTTGTAAAATTCCTTCTTTTAATGAGAAATATCGAGAAAATTCTGCTGGTGTCACTGTGGGGAGTGAAATGATCTATTCCACTGGGAGAAGTTAACCACTGGCTCCATCAAAGAGTACTGGTTAAGAGGAAAGCTTCAATAATTGATGAAAACAGAGTCATAGGTGGCCTGAATATCAGAGGGAGGCTATCTGCTGTCAAGGTAGGTAAAAAAAGAAGTAATGAACAAAGGTGTGCATGCACAAAAAGTGTGCGATGTGTAGATAAATTCATAATAAACCATGTGCATGATAGATGTTCAGTAGGGAAATTACCTTAGTCTCGGGTCTTAGTTTGCTTTACACCCACCCAACCATTTCAATTCTCCACATTCATGTTTCAACTATAGACTTCTTATAAAACATGACATACTCTGAAAAGTAAATCCTATGGAGAGTTTGAAACTTTTACTCTTGATGAGATTATAGTCTCACTTAACAACTTACTTAATGTAGCATGATGTTTATTTTGTCATTACGGTCCTATTGGGAGTAAAACAGACATAAACGCATGTATGATTTATGATTTATAAAGTAAGATGGGCCTGCTTTGTGACAGACTATTCATCACTGTGTCTGAGATGGTGTGTAAGGTCAGGTCCACCCCTTGTTCGTCACGGTCAATTAAAAGAAAAAGAAAAAAAAAAGATGGCAAATGCTTCACATCCAAAATGTGATGTCTCAGTGGCTACATCCATTCTTTAGATACAGTCTATGACTGCAATGACGCTCTTCTTCTCAGAAAAGGTGGAAATACGCGGTCTTATTTAACATAGGGCAAATGTCGTATTTCAAAACACTTCTTGTTCAAACATAAAGATGTAAAGCTACTCATGAAGATGATTACAGACTGTTACAGTGTTGGGTAATAGATGCTACAGTAAAGACTTGTGCTATTAAAAAGTAGGCTGTTATTTTACCACAGCAGTGGGAAACTCATTTTTCCAAGGGGCCACATGAGTAACTGGGATTGTTGTGGAGGGTCAGACCAATAAGCTTATAAAGAGACTAAATTAATATTGAGCAGATTATTACAACAGTCTCAGTTTCTCATGTGGCTCCTTAGGAAGATCAGTTGTCCACCTGTGAGTTATAACCTTGCCTACGGAGAAAAATAACTTGTTAGAGTATGTTTGCATTACCAAATACCATAAAAGTTTCTTTGCATTTAGCTGGTGCATATTGGTTACAGAATCCTCAGAGGCTGTGAAGCCAACTGTACATTTATCTCTAAGTGTATTGACTTTATCTCATTGAAGCAAGTTGATATTGACCACCTAACCAACATCAAGCTTATTAATTTCCCTTGGAGCAACATCTTTA
Source organism: Mchenga conophoros (assembly GCF_057382185.1). Taxonomy (NCBI): domain Eukaryota; kingdom Metazoa; phylum Chordata; class Actinopteri; order Cichliformes; family Cichlidae; genus Mchenga; species Mchenga conophoros. Next base: position 28,624,211 of record NC_140542.1, read on the forward strand.
GCTGAAATAAAACCTGGCCATTGTGGTTTGAGACCACTTCACTATCCAGAGCTCACTCGATACGTCATCAGCAGGCAGATCTATCTGCCAATATTTGCATTTTTAAACAGCCAACATATGAAAAGTTCAAATGTAAACAAGAGACTAATAAGAATAAGAGAAAAAAAACACCAAAAACACTAAAAACCAGCTGGGGTGACCCGAGTCTGGCAAAGCGTAAATAAATAATCTATGAATTGTTTTGAAATAAAACTAGACTCATTTTAAAATGCAACATATAATCAAAGAAAGATAACATAAATAAGCACAGATAATATGTTTTGTGCATTAAGGGGGAAAAAAATGAAGTTAAAAATCCTATATTGGTGAGGCTCTGCCACTTTCTTCCTTAACAGACCTTCTTAACATGGATGAGGTACTTGTTTTAGCAGCTGATGGACACTTGCAGCATCACCCTGGAAGAAATTAATGTGAACATCCACAATGTAAAACCTCAACTTCTGCTAAAACACTGGCTCACATGACTGACACAACCAGATGATTGGATACCTTCTACTTATATGCCAGTTAATCAGAAGAGAAAACATGGCAAATGCAGATTACCAAATCAAATAATGTTACTCAACTAGAAAAATGTTTAGTTTCAGGTAGTTATAGTTTTGTAATTTAACATAAATTCAACAGGGAAACTATTTTTGCTAGTTCTTTTTAACACACTGTAATGCGGAAGGATACCACATACTTCTATATTCAACAGGAAGATATATAAAAGGACAGATAGGGCTAACACAGGAGCAGAGGGCAAGGCTAAAATGGGAAATTGGGAATGAAAAGTGACACAGAATCAGGATGAAGTGATGGCAAAAGAATTTAGCAGGGTTTGAGGCGGAAGAAAGAACAGGGCTGGCATGAAAGATAAAATGTGTGATCACAGCAGAGAGTAAGAAAGAGGAAAAGGTCAAGAGAAAGCTGATTTTGGATAAGAAAAGGTAAGGATGGCGATGCACTTATGCATGTGAGAGCACGCAGATGGTCACAAGTGGAGCTTAGCCTGTGTGTGAAGCAGTGAAGCTAAGCCACAACAGCAGCTGCCTAAAGAATCTGAGTCATATAGAGATCAGGAAGAAAACCCTCTCATCTCGGCCATACACGCGCGCGCACACACACACACACACACACACACACACACACACACACACACAGAGCTAAACATATCAATACCTTCCTCAAAAATAACCAAAAAAAAAAAAAAAAATCTAGCTACCGTACAGTTGCTGTCGATGACAACTTTTCAGGATTTCTCTGTCAGTACCGTGGTGGTTTCTTTCCTGCTGGGAATTTCAGTTTCACTTTACATCCTTTTAAGAACGACACATACTGAATACAAAATACTGTGGCATGACATAAAAGAGGCAAATTCTTTGATCACCCATGAGCTGTAAAGAGACAAAACCATGTCCCCAGTCAGATCATCAGCACTTTGGAAACATTAACTTGGAACGGTTGAAACAGATGAGCAAAAAGTGATGTTTAAAAAAGGCAAATGTATATAGTCTGTACAATAAAAGAAAAAGATTGGAGCAAGATTGACTGTGTTCACTGACAATTGATATCAGTCACATATAAACTGAGGGACACGTATACAAAAGTAATTGGACATTTGCAAAGCACCGCCCAGGAGAGCAGTTTGGTCAGTGTAAAGAGAAATGCCACTGCTTAGTTCAGGCGCAGCATTGCCTAAACTTTACAATATACATGATTTTGGTTGGTTTTAAAAATTTACAGTTTAATACTGTCTCAGCTTTCAAATTTAAAAATCATGTGAATTACTCTAAGAAGTGGAAATATTCTTACTGCACCGTTTTGATCTTAAAGGGTCTGAATACCTGAATCTGATCACAAAATACCTGAAATTAAATCAGAATGACTCACGTGGAGTTGAAACCCTACTTTTACATATCTGTGTGTGTTTCCTCGTTTATTCCTGCATGTGCGTGGTTGTTTATAGCAGGGCTGTGTGTCAGTTTAATAGCTTTGAAGGTTCAAACTGTGCTGTGTGAACAAAGAAAGAGTGCTGCCTGTTGCTGAGATGCCAAGATCCATTAGGCTTCTAGTCTCTTGTTTAGGGCCTCAAAGGAAGTGTAGCATATAGAGCACTCATGGACTTCCTACCACTTCCTTATCATCTGTGTTTCTCAAAGATCAGACAATTCAGTTCTTTCCTTTCTCCCAGACAAAAAAAGCTCTGCTCCTTCACATGTTCAGTTATGATGTGCGCAATCAGCCTTTCAACAGAACAAAGACAGAGAAAAAGTGAGGACTTAAAGATAAAAACAAAAAGATATGAGGGATGATGATATGGGAAAAACGACAGAGGATAGTAAAGGAGTGTAAAGTCAGAGAGGAGTGCTTTTTACCTCATAGAGAGCTATTATATTAGCGTAGGCCAGGTCAAAACATTACAGATGCTTGACTTCGATTTCCATTCATTATTTAGCTAAGTAGTCCCTGTAACAATTTATGGTCCTTTAGATAAATTGACTGCCATAAAGTTGACTCCGTTCAACTTCATTACACAAAATACATCACCACCACAACCTATATTCTTCAATGCTAATGCACTGACATTAAAACAGGAGCATATGGTGTTTGTTTTTTTTACACTTATATCATCTCTCTTTCATTTTTTGCTTCCAGCAAAGACTAAACAACTGGCACTAACTTCCACAGGTGAAACACACAGCAGATGGTGCTGATGAAATGTTAGAACACAGTCTGTAGTGCAACATCTATATTCCACTGTCATCAACTCACAGATAAGTCGTATTTAGTCTCCCCAGGTGTGAAGCAACAACACCGAAAGCTAATTGTCCCTAATCCCTTGACAATTATGAAGATGTAAGAAAAACAAAATGCCTGGCAGATATGATGGGTTAATCAATTAGATTGTAGCTATGGCAACAAGCTGTCAGCCTTAATTGGATATTCCGGGCCCTTTGAGTCAAATTGATCGAGGCTGGTAGCATCCCAAGGTCCTAATTTAGTTGGTGAGATACTGTTAAATGTAATTTAAAGGTACAGGGAAAGGTTGGATCAATTTCACATGCTGTCCTTTGAAAATAAAAAAAAACAAGTGTGTCCAAGAGAAGAAAATAATACTGGTCAAGACCTCGGTTAAGTGAGCGTTATCATTTTTTTATACAGTACAAAATACAAAGCACAGCAAAGGCTATACAAATTTTGATCCAGGACAAATGCAGATGATAGAGGAATCATTAATGCATATCTATTGAGCATTGAGCTGCTTATGAAGCATTTCAAAACCACAGACTTCCAGAGAGTATCACAGCAGTGGTAGAGGAGCAATCAGAACCATATTAGAAAGCATTATGGCTGTTATCATCTTTTTTGCCCCCAAAATTCGAGAGTTGGAAAAAAAAAAAGACGTTATAGAAGTGACAGAAGTTGCAGTTCCTCTAGGTGCCACTTGAGTCAATCCCAACAGACTCCTGCATTGAAGTACTTAACTTTAGAGCGAGTTTCACATTCTAATAACTCATCTCAGTTAGGGCGTGCCGGCTCTGACTGGCAGGAGACCAGATATAGTGAGGCCGATCAGGCCTTACTTCCACTATCCTGAATCATTAAACTGAACTTCAAGTTACTGTGAGTGCTCTTGGAGCCTTTTAGAGCGTTTTTAATGGATTATCTTACTAACAATATAGTTTGTTGTCTGGTAAAGGCCATCCGAGACGTTTGTGCTTCACTTTTATTCAATGATATTCTAGTATTTAGTCATCCAGGTCATGATAGTCTAAGAAGCTTGGAAAGTTTGGAAAGCTGTGCTGCCAGTGCAGTTTTGAGATCCCTTCCCAGATGCCTCAACCCCAACTCACATCGTGTGTCAGGTGACCTTAATAGATCACATGATAAGGCCAGGCAAGGTCTCACAATGGTTTCACCTGAAACCATTTTTACACCTTGGCTCCTAAGGGATAATCCAGACTAGGGTTTAAACACCATTTGGTTTTACTTCTCGAACGAGAGTAAAACATCTCCAAGAAACTTAAAGAAGTCCAGTTGCCTTCTTTCCAAACTCCTTAGACATTCTAGTATTTTACTAGTCTCCTACAAAGTAGATAATGTATGTGTATTTGTATTGGAACTGTTTTGTTTAGGAATGTAGCATGCTAACTAAGATAGCAAGTACTAGCCGATAATGTAGCACGCCACCCTTCCATCCATGTAACGTAACTCTCAAAGGTCCAGCATAACTTCTGTCATGCTTGGGAATAGAGTCCAAGAACATTGGGTAAGGTCATGGCAGCTATGTTCATCTTTTATACTGTCTATGTTTTTTTGTTTGTTTGTTTTGTTGTGTTTTTCCTGAGCCACAATTGACCATATTTAGACAAGAAAGTAAAGTTTTCAACTATTTCTTGCTAGTCTGGTTAGTATGTGGATATAAATTGTATAGATGCATCTGAGATCACTCCACTAATATAGCAACTTGTAAAAACACTTTAACATGCTGCAGAATTGACACAGTCAAACATTATATATGAGATAAGTGAATTTTAAATGCTTCACAAGACAAAAATACAATGAAAAGGTCCACTTCAATAACTGGCAAACGAACCCTAGCAACAGTTAGGTCTAAGATGTATAACAGTTTAAATAGATGAGTTTTATTAAAAAGTCAAACTAATTACTGTCATGGACTGAAAAATGCTTTTGTGCTTCTTTTTTTTCCCTCTTCCAAGGCCTCTGAATTGTCCTCGCAGCCTTTCAATAACCTGCGTGAGGTGAACACGGTTCAGGAACACTTCTGTCTGTTGGGCTCAGACAAATGAGCCATAAAACCAGCCAGTATAGGTTAGGTATGAGGGCAGAACAGGCATCAGAAGTCAGAAAGACAAAGCTTTTCTAAAGTTGAAACTAAACAGGGTCATTCGTGACCGTGTACCAACACAGACTGCTAACTCTGAATCAAGTATTGTGGGTGGAGGATGTTTGATTATAATAGATCAGCTGTGATGTTGTTCCAGAGGCTGTCCCAAAGAGAAATGAAGATAAACAGACTGTTTCTGTGTGTTTTCCTGGGCCGCTGTGCAAGAAGTCAAGCTGTACCTAATTTTGCAAACAGTGTACATTTTGCATTTTATGATTCCATCTTAAGAATTGTGTCACCATGACAAAAGACGCAAGGGAAAACCTTCTCTTCCACTTAACTGATTTCCTATAAATTGCCAAAAGATCATAAGATTAAACTTACCTTTAGGGCTTCGGAGCGGTTAGCCAGCAGTCTCTCTATGTTCCCAGCAGCCGTTGCCACCAGCCCCTGCGCATTGTTGGACTCCACTCTGAAGTGCTTTCTGTGTTTATGATATATCTAAGACAGTCACAATAAAAATTCTGGGTCAGAAACAACGTAACATCTGTCTATTTTCTATTCACAGACAGATGTAGTGTAACTAAAATTAAGAACGTTACTCTGCATTATTGCCCATCTTCTATATTTCATCAGCCTCACTGACCAAAGCACAGTGATTTAGAAAAGAAAAAAGCCTTATGTAACTGTACCATTTACTCTGCTATGGAATATGTCCCAGCAAGAGTAATAAAAAAGCACAAATGCCAAACAGCCAATTATTTAGAAGCCTAAAGAGATTTCACTGTCCAACATTCAAAACACAGAGCTGAGGCATGTTCATGTAGGCACTCAGTGAAAGACTGGTATTAAAAATGATACTATTAAATGTTTGATTCGGATTGTACTAATACATTGTTTTATATTTGGAATTTGTGTATGTATAAATACATTTGAATTGAACATATTAATGCTAGTGATTACTATAGCTTTGGGGTGTTTTGAAAGCTGAAAATGAAATTTCCGCACTCGTGTGCATAAGCTGATACCAGCATTTGAGGTTGTAATTTACATGAGTCAGCATAACTGTTCAGGCAGCATTGTAACACCCCTTTTCAACTCCCCCCGTTTTGCACATTAATCTCATTCAGCTGCCCATAAGACTTCCAAATACATTTAATTCTTGTTTGGAGTGATACGCCATCCCAGAACATCAAATGAAAATAGGTTTTGTAATGATTTTTGCCATGTTTTAAGGCTGAATGCTTTTATTCTCAAATGGATCCAAAGTAGCACATGCATTATATCAATCAATGTGGATCTAAAAAGCTTCTTCTCCTTCTCATATGTTTGTGTTTTTGAGTGTTTAAGTGTCTGCGTGTGTGTAGGAGCTGTAGCTATCACAGTAGAGAAGTGAAGTTAATCTCATGTGAGTGTGTACAGTGTGCTGGTGAAATGAAATGATGCAGATGCAGCGTTATGTCTAATGAGAGACTACTATATGAAGACTGGTGATGTGTTGTGACACCTGAGGTCGTGCAGAGAGAGCTAATGAGACTAAGAGTATTAAGTGACAGAAATTACACATAATATTTTGTTCTCGTCCTGTAAATATGGATTTGAATAGATATAAATTTATTTATAGAAATCGTTTGTGCACAGTTGGTGCAAACTGTAAAAACAATAATGATTTATTAAGCACAGTGTCAGTACTGGTATTTGGGGTGTATGATAGGTATATGATACCTATGTGTGAGACATGAAAAACTTCAGTTTTGTTAGATATTTATTAGTCTGGGTTAACCCCCATTCAATCTATATTGTGGGATGAACATAGTAGCTATGGCACAAGATTTTCAGAAAATTTGGCCTTGACTTTGAGGTTGAGATCACTGAGATTTGAACTCATCTGAGATGTTTAGTAGATACAAGTATTGTATGAATTTGAAAATGTATTTGTCGCTTTGTTCTTGAGTCACTGCATTCACAAACGTATGTGTCGCCTCCATCACCCATCAAAAAAAGCAGGCAGAGAATTAGTAGGACTCTTTGTGTTGGCTGTGTGGATGCTCTTAAATCTTTGCTCTGATCAAAAACATCAACCAAGAGCGTTGCACCCCTTTATCCACAAATAAGGAGAACTCACTCATATTTCAGTTCACATTTGAAATCTTACTTGGCGTATATGCATGACAGGCAGTCTTACCTCTATTAGGTCCTGCATGCCAGTGGCTGTGTCTGTTAAAGCGATCAAATCTTTTTGCATTTGGTCCACCCATTCCTTTATCCTGTGAACAGAAAAAGAAAGTAGCTGATCATTCCTTGGCTAATAGAAAGTCTAAAAAATGTTTTATTCATTTTGAATGCAGCCATTGCAATCATATGACCTAAGGTGGCCTTTATTGTTTACTATATCAATACCTATGCTAGATTATCTATATAGATCCACTGGAGGGGAAGCGTGATATAATAAGTGTTAGACAAGATAATGCATTACTCTACTCCACAAGAGCTGTGCATTAAGGCAAGACCTATTCAAAGTTGGCAGCATGAGAGTATCACATCCTCAGGGGTGAGATGCTGGTTAATGTATTCTTCTGATGTGAAAAAGGACAGAAAGAGAAGAAAGACATAAAAGAGCAAGACAGAGACAGATGAGCATTTATTAGGCTTTAGATTTATGTAACTTCAAAACACATCAGAACACATCTGAGATTTCGTTGTTCAATTCGAAAATAAATTATTCATTTTATTATTTACTTATTTATCAGCCTTGTTGCATTTTAACACATCAGTACAGTCAGTAATATGCTATGAGATCTACTTTAAGTGATGCCTTCTTTGTCCATGAATTCAGTATGTCTACACAGTTGGAAGGAAAATGAATGCCCTCCAAGATAGCTATCACCATTTTAAAGTTACTGGTTTCTTGGTTTCCATTAGAGCAACAGCTGCTAGTCGCTGATAGCAGATAATGATAGAGGGTCAGCACACATGACTAGAATAGAATAGAATAGAATAGTCCTTTATTGTCATTGTACATGTACATGTTCACACATCCTAATGAATTAATTTAAAAATAAGACAATATGCTATAATCACCTGGAAGCAGCCTTCAAGATGATTTAGATTTTACTTGTAGGATTTATGACTGCATGGACTCAATGCTTCGGTCAAAGCAAGGTTCACTGAGCACATTAAGCAGAGTTTGTGAGCCCAGCTGTCCACAAGGAAGAAGGGGTGGGGCATAGCAACAGGTGACTAATGGGGAAACCGTGAGCATGTGTGGATGTGTGTACTGTAGCTGTGCTCTATAAAGTAGACTTATTGGTCCATTTTTTTCAACAAGAGTTAAACTTAGTCTTGAACAGCTACACAAAATGTCATCTTCAAAGCATGATTTCACTCATAATTATTTATCCTTTGGAAAAATTATCACTTTTTTTAGTGAACAGTATATTTGAATTAAATCTAAGTGTGAAGCATTGAAAGTTGCAGGGTGAGTTTAGAGCTTTTTTGTGTAAGGGCAATAAACAATAAAATATGGTCCTGAGAAATGATCTAACTACAGTAGCTGGGTAGCTGGGAATTAAAGTGACCATTTCCCTTTTGTGTCTGCTGCTCCTTAGACCCTTTTTATGATAGATTGTAGCATCATGTACTAAAACGAACTGCTAATGTCTCATTCTGCCTTTTTTGTAAGCAGTCTGATTTTTATTTAAAAATCACCAGAGTAACTGCTAAAAGTAAAAATAGTGTTCTGATTAGTTACATCCATAAACAAACATTCTCCTCTTATCAGATTTTTTTCCTGATCCCATTGCTATAATAAAAGAAATGGTGAAAACGGTTGTGAAAAAAAAAAGGGAGAAACCATCTAAAAAGGGTCAGTGAGCTGTGCAATGCCACGCAGCCTGTTGCCTGCAAGGCCACGAGAAGGAGGAACCACATGCAACTGAGCCAAGTGTGAGACCTGCTGGGACTGCAAGACTTTTGGCTCTTAAACTTGTCTCACTGGGCAGTTATTTTATGACAGGCAGTTATTGAAGCCCTTTTTTTCTGCCCAATTTCTAGTCTGAGTAGTTTGAGTACTACTGATCTGTTTTAGCAATGTCGCCAGACAAGTTTGTGAGTTATGGGAAATGCAGAACCCCACATTGCTCTTGGGTATATGACATTTAGCCTGCTTCACCGGACTTAAAGCCACAGTAGAGTACAGTGAAGTTTGTGTGAAACACATGTCTTTAATATGCAGAAGAGGGGTAATGGATATATTGGAAAAAAATGGTAAATGGCCTGCATTTGTATAGTGCTTTACTTGGTCCCTAAGGACCTCAAAGCGCTTTACACGTTCAGTCATCCACCCATTCACACACACATTCACACACTGGTGACGGCAAGCTACATTGTAGCCACAGGAACAAAGGATGTTAAAGTAAAGCTGCATGGCAGAACAAAAACAGGAAAACCTCAGAGGAGATTGATTGATATAGTGAAGGAGGACATGCAAAGATTTGGTGTGACAGAAGAGGACTCTAGTGATAGACTGAGATGGAGGCAGATAACCCGCTTCTTCTATGGTAACCCTAGAAGAAGAAGAAGGAAAAAGAAGAAGAAGGAAAAGTACCTTAAATGGAAAAGAAAGTCTGACGAAACAGTTAATTAAAAAAAAAACTTTTTTCTTGTGTCACAGGTAAAAAAAACACTTCTATGATACACCTACGCTTCCTCAATTATAGCTTTTCCACCAATCATCCTCGCTCCTCTGTCCTTTAGATGCAACTTTGACATGATGCTAAGATTGATTTACGGCTCAGAGGCAAGATGACAAAGGACAGAATAGATGAGGAGGTAATGAAGTCAATGTTCCTTCCCAGTGAAGAGAGAAAAGAAAAAGGAGAAACTATGATAGAAAACCTAAACTGGAGCAGAAGAAAACTGGATTCCAGTGGAAGAAAACAAAAATTAACAGGAGGGTTACTGATTAGATGATTGATCACAAGTAATCACAAAGGCAGATAAAGACAAGAAGTAAAGAAAGAAAAAAAAGAGGGGACTAGTGAAGCACTGACAGTGATGCTTGCCCTCACGATGACTCCGACCTCTGTTCAGCGTCAGAACCAGCTGTCTCTCAGCAGCACAAATGAGCTGAGGGGGCAGCAGCTGGACAAACGGACTTCAACAGGCAAACTGACAGTAAAAGTTTACTAGATAAAAGTTGGCTTCATGTCAGCTTATACTGACTTCCCTGGACTTTAAACATGCTCACACTTTGAGCCTGGAACAGTTTTATACTCGTTAGACACGAAATGAGAAGCTCTCGAACCATCTCACTTGTTTATGATAGTGAAATGTGACTCAGTGCACATACGGTACAGATCATCCCAGGTTCACTGAATTTAGACAGTTAGGGACACACTTGGTTGGAGTTTAGACAAACAGGTCATCTGAGGGCTCCCGCTCCAACTCTGAAAGGATGACATTAAAATTTCATCACGTTTTTTCCACGTCCTCAGCTGTATGCATAAGTGTGCCAATGAGTTAAACGGTGTGAAATTAAATGAGGTGCTAGCCAGCGATGTCAATATTGCTACAACAGAAGGATAGCGCAGCAGAAACTATAGTGTGTATGTCACAAAGCATGACACTTCCTCACTACTAAATGAGCTGCTCCCTTGACGAAAATGATGTGTCTTAATTTGTGCTTTACCCCTGTGACCATGAGGAAAGTGGTAGCCTCACAGCCACAGGGGAAAGTAGCCCATCCCCCCTTTTCTTTTAGCCTCCATTGCTCTAATGATTGCCTCTCTTAGGCCATTTGTCATGTATACGTGTGTTTATGCGTGCGTACGTCCTTGTGTGTGTGTCCAGGTTCATTTGAAACCAGAGAAAAGTGGGTTGTACAGAGGTTAGATGGGAGTTGCCAGGGTCAAAGGTCAGCAGGAAAAGCATAGACCATTTCAAGAAGCTTTTAATGTAATGAAATTGATGAAATTGACACATTTATGCCTGCGCATTTTGAGTGATGGACCAAAGGATGACAAAACCCTTACTAGTGAAATTGATTAAAAAAAAATTTTTTTAAACTACAATAAAGTTGTTTTTTTTTAAAAAGGTAAAAAAAAAAAAAAAAAAAAAAAAAAAAAAAAGAAAGGAAAAGGGAGGTGAAAAAACATCATTTTCAACATCCTGACTCACCATAACAAGCTTAATGAAGGCCAAGTAGCCTCGCTGAGCCAGTTAAGAGTAGACTGTCATATTCAAGGGTTGAATGCTGGGAAGTGGACACAATCCCAGAATAGAGAACACGACTCAGCATGAAAGCACAGCTGCCTTACTTCTGACCACTTTATCCCCTCTGGCTTAGCTATGTGTGACTGCTGAGGAAATTTGTGCTCTTCTCTCTCCCATTTGTACACTTCAAAACCACAACCTCAAGCTGTTAGGTGCTGTGCAGCAATCAGCTTGAGGTTTCATACCCTTTTATAACCGATAATGAGGTTTCATACACAAGTGTAGTGGGGTTCATACATTAAGAGAAGATAAATGTGATTCTATGCTAAAAAATAGTAAATATAATGCAGCAAGGATTATTGTTCTTCAGTAAGTTAGCATTGTTCAGCTTCCATTGACAAAATTTTAATGGGATTTCTTTTTACAGGTGTTTTTATTTTTACTGCAGAAAATAAGGTATGATTAGCAAATCGTCTTAGGAATAATAGCTTCAAAATTCACATCTGGGGTATTTATATACATACGTCATGTCGAGACCATAAACATATCTAAAGCTTTTATTAACTACAGGCTTTACAACCATTAAAAGTTTTTATTTCTGAGGTTTAAGACTTATGTCTGTAATCCTCCGTTAAAGCCACTTGTCATGAAATAAGTACTAATTAATTAAAAGTGCAACTGTCAACTAAAATTGACATTTTAATGATAATTTCACTCTGGAACTTGGATTTTAATGTCAGGCTTTTGGCCATCATTCCGTTAAGAAGTGAATGCGGGCAGTGAGACATGCCAAGAAAAAGTTGGAGGAGGAAATGCAAAAGTCAACCTTTTATAATTAAAACGTCTTTAGTAATCCTGTAAACAGAAGTTGTTTTTTTAGACTTTTGACTTTCAACTTCTTAGCAAATCCATAATTCCAAATCAAATGCACAGACTCTAGCAGTGACTGCATTACTTCTTCATGGCATAAATTTAAGTGTAGATTCAACAAGGTGCTGGAAACATTGCTCCAAGATTTTTCTCCGTAGAAAAATAAAAGCTTCACATAAAAGCTTCACACATTCACTGTTGATTTAACTGCACATACATGTAATGCGAATCTCTTGTTCCACCACATCCCAAAGGTGCTTTGTTGGATTGAAATCTGGTGACTGTGAAGGCCATTTGAGTAAAGTGAACTGATCGTTATGTTCTGGAAAGTAGTTTGAGATGATTTGTGACACGGCACGTTACCCTTCTGGAAGCAGCTATCAGAAGATTGGTAGACTGTGGTCATAAAGGGATGGACATGCACGGGTAGGGCCCAAAGTGTGCCAAGAAAATATCCCCTACACCATTACATGATTAGCAGCCTGACCTGTTGATAGAATGAAAGATGGATCCATGCTTTCCTGTTGCCTAGATTGAATTCTGACTGCCATCTGAAGGAGGCCACAGAAATCAAAGACTCGGCAGTGTTTTTCCAGTCTTTCATTGCCATATTTCATTGAACCCATGTCACGTGCTGCCTCAGTTTCCTGTTCTTAGCAGACAGGAGTGGAAACTGGTGTGTTTTCTACTGCTATATATTTAATTAGGTTCCTGTTGTCTTCCTATTAGCTATAAGCAGTCTAGCCACTCTCGTCTGACCTCTGGCATCAACAAGGCATTTTTAACCCAGAGAACTGCCAGGCACTGGATATTTTCTCTTTTTCAGACCATTCTCTATAAACCACAGAGACGGTTGTGTGGACAGAAATCGCTGTAGGTGAGGAGTTTCTGAAATACTTAGATAAGGACCATTCTGAAAGATCCTACAATGGCAAATAAATTACCCCGGGGAGAGATATTGAGGAGACTGTTGTCTTCAAAGGTAGTTTACTTAGAAAGATGGTTACTGGGCCAAGGGTAACTGGAAATCAACATAAGTAAAGATCGGATATAAGCGGACTGACTGGGGCTAACTCCTGCCCCCTAGACAGGAAGTGGTATTTTCAATATGCTTTAACAACATGAACACATTTTTTAGATAAATGTCTCAAACTGTCCTTGAATACGACTTTGTTTCTACTTTTCAAATAGTGAAGCCCCATCATTCAGAGTTTACATGAAAAGCACACAGAATTTTTCAACGGGTGTGGAGTTTGTAATCCAGCATTAAAAGACGGTTCCCAGATGGAGTTCAGTAGAAGGACTTCCTCCCAGTATTTTTCTCCTATCTGTACTTTTATACCAAATGTATTTCTACATCTTTATGAGGAAGCAGCAAGGGATTTTTAAATAAATACCCCACAGACTGTATTCTTATGTTTTTTGCTGTCAAAGCGTTTGAAGAGTTTGTCATTAAACACTTTTTTTTTCACATCTCACTGGTTAGCAGGCACTAGCAGTTCGATGGCAGCCAAGTCTTCTCATCTCACTTGAAATCTATTGTATTAATAGTCCAATTTCATGCAGCATGAAGTAAATCTAGGAAAAAGCACATCCGTTTCTTTGTTTTCAAACATGACCTTACATTGTCATTCAGCACTAGGGGTTTTCAAGTACGCCCAAATCATTTCCAAGCCTTATTGCTAGACTTTTTGTTTTCTTTCCTTCTGTTTTACTCACAGAGAAAAAAAGCAAACAAATCTGACACCCAGAGCCGAGTGAAAATCTAGAATATTGATTAAGCATTGTTGGACGTCATCCTTACTGAATCACTGAAAAATCAGCCTCACACCACCTCAGAGGCCCAGCATGCTCGTGTGCAAGCAGCGCACAAGAATCCAGGGCTCAATATCCAATCTCAGAATTTCCACTCCAGCGCCCTCTTGCCTTGTAAACATCCTCATGTTTTTATACTCTGAAGCCAGTCTGCAGATCCACATCTGATCTCTTAATTCCATCAAAACTGTCACGGAAAAAGCATCCAAAAGCAAACCCCCTCCCTCCTTAAGTCCCATCAAGTTGAGTTATGGTTTCCAAGAGTGGGCGACAGTTTGAAAGCTAAAATCCTCCTCTAATAGTAGTAATTTGGGCTTCTAATCTGTTCTTAGAGAAGAACAAGCCTGATACTATTACTGGAAGCTGAGAACATGCACAAAAAGGATAGGGATGTTTGAGGATGCCAGAATGGATGTAATTGAGCCATTGGGGGATAGTGCATCTAATAAGCAGCAAGCTTGACAGAGCATTGGAGAAGACAAACAGTCACTTTCTGCCCCTCTTCCTGTCTTTTTCTTCGTGCCTTTCCCTCCTTTCTTACATGGGCTTTATCCCTCTGGTGTAAAGCTACCACTAATGGCTTAGTATACTATTTCTGCTTGGGTCTTTCCTCTTAATTCACTTTATTTTGTCTTTCTCCCTCCAGCAGTGACACTGCTGTCTGTCTGTTTGTTGTGTCTAATTTTGCAAATTAGGACTTCATATAGTGAAAGCTTACATTTCCATCACATAACCTACCTATTGCTTCCTTACCAAGTTTAAATGAACTCGGAGTGCTAGAACTTTCCTTCCTCTGCCCCTCCCCCAGCTGGTTTTCCTCCTCCTACATGTAGCACAACAAAGTACAAAGGAGACAAGTGATGATATCTTCTCCTTTATTGAGGTCAATAACACCATAATTGCAGGCTTTGTAAATGTCTCTCGGCCTCATTATCCTCTATGGTAGGACGTTATTGATGCTTCAGCCTCTCCTCTATATTTTCCTCTTAGCGAGTCATGCAGAGCGTTTTAGCCTAGCCCCCTGCCTAGCTCTGAAGAGCTCTGTTTAAGTAAAGCCTTGACAGTATTTATTTTTTGTGCTCTATCAAGCACTTACGTGAGGGTAATTACAGTTGCGGAAGAGCTGACTTGACATTGCATGAGATAACTTTGAAATGATGGGGCAATGCTGGTGGGCAGTCGTGCATGGAGAGACAAGGTGTAGGTTACAGGAAGTTGATTCCACTGGGACTGGTTTTATAGGTGAACTTGAATATTGAATTATATTGTTATGCTAAACTGAACTTCTGAGCAACACTTCAGGTGTTTACTTAGCTTTGAATGGCAGGATTTGTGGGATGTTGCTTCATGTTTTAACTGTGTGGGGCTTCCTGGTCAAAGACAATTACATAATAATCAGATAATTTGAGCACCAAAAGAACCACAAGGTATATTTACAGAAATCTTTCAAGTTCTTTTTCAGTTATTCATTTCTTTAGCACAGCTTAATTTTAATGCCTTGTGTAACACTTTTGGATGTCACAGAAAAAATAAATTAATGATGCTCAAAGTAAGATGATAGTGTCTTCCGAGTTTCTGTGAAATTAACTAGAGAAAAAAACCCATAAGATGTCCAAGAATTACAGCTGTCACAGAAGATGAGCTCAAAGTGACAGCCTGAGAAATGGTCCCCAAAAAGGACACTTTTGCAGGAGAGAGCATACATTTGTTATAGTTTTTTGGGGGGCGTTGGTTTCTTTGTTTGTGTTTTTTTGAGGCTGTGGCTTTTCTAAATGTTTTGACTGGAAGATCACATATCAGTGTAAACTGATATACTGTATATCAATAGATAGATAATGATCCAAAGACATTATTCCAGATTCTCAAACCTAAGGACTGACTCTTGACAAAACTGTGACTGTCAATCAAATTAATCAAAATATTTAAATATGTTATATAGGCTCAGGTTTGACATTTTATTAGAAATAAATATATAGAACATTGTAGCTGGTCCCTTATTTCCCAAGTGGTGGCACAGGAAATGGATGAGAATGTCAAGAATTTCAGCAAAGAAGCATTTCCTGGCGCAACCCTCAATTTATCCAGGCTTGGGACTGGCACACTTCTTTTAGTTAAAAAAGATCACCCTAGTAGCTGGACATTACTGTAGAGCAGGGGAAAAAACATTAAAAAGTTATGTACATGTACATCGCAGCTATTTGACTAGACGATTACGTCCTCTGCTAATACCTTTGCCCAACCTCCACCTCTCAACTACTTTTTAAAAAAAAAAATCCTTTTAGTTTTTCAGCAAATACAGATTGCCTTCATGGCTTTCTGCCAGACAGGCACTCGAAAACGACGGTAATCAATACAATACAATACAATACAATTTTATTTATATAGCACATTTAAAAAACCACAGGTATGCCAAAGTGCTTCACAGAATGAGTTAAGAGCAATAATAAATACAAATATAAAGCACAAAATACAAATAAAATATACTAACAGGCGGGTGACATAACTAACCAATAATACACCAGGCATAGTAGGCACAATCAGTATATTTTAACCAATGCACGATCTTTGCCCCAATCCTTACCAAATAGTTTTGTTGCCTAAACTGCAGGAAAACTTCTCCCGTTAGCTCAGATACCTCCACCTGTTGGCAGAGAAATCTTTCTTCTTCTTCTTTTGTCCCTAGCTGGTGGCTGGCAAGGGAGGTTGTTCACAAAGCCAATACATCGCTGTGGGTGCCGTAGGGTTTCCATCTTGGTCAACGATGCACTTCCAGGCCTTGTGGTCTCCTGCCTTCACCTTTGCTTGCTCGAGGGTTAGACGTCCTTGTCTAAGGTTGTCTTCAATTTGCTTGATCCAAGTCTGCTTGGGCGCGTCACGCTTGATTCTCCAGTGGGCGGGTTGCTGCTGCATCAAAAGGCGATGATTTCTCATGCGGCAGATGTGGCCAAACCATTGCAGTCATCGCTTCCTAATCAGCTCTTCCACTGGGCCTGCTGGTGACATTGACTACGTATCACGCTGCTGATGATCACAGAGGGATCGCAGCGCATTTGGAAGACCTCAAGCTTGTTGAGGTCATGATTGAGGATCTCCGACCCATAGGGAAGAATGGGCAATACCGGTGTGCGGTACAGGCGAATTTTGGTGGTAAGGGTGACGTTTGTTTTCTTCCAGATGTACCATCGGAGGGAGGTGAAAGCTGCCGCTGTTTGACCAATTCTTGAATGTATTTCCGCTGTTGATACCCAGTAGCGTTTTTTGATATGGGCGACATGGGCGGTTGCCCAGGGTGGCATCGTGGTGGGGGCGGCATCACGGGCATCGGCAAAAAAGTTGCTCGTACTCATACTCTCCCGACATCATGCCAGCACATTTTGGAGATGTCATAGGCACCGATTGGTTTTCTATCGCACATTTGCTGGGAGTAAGGGCGGGGGATTCTTTGACTGGCTGGAGTGGCATCTAATAATCTACCCGCAAAATAAAACAAAATAAAAACAAACCAACAAACAGGAAAACACCAGACATTATGATACAGGCTTATAATTTGCATCGAAGATTTTTCGAAATTCTATACGTGAAAAGTGAGTGCGAGAGCCCTCGGTGGCGAGACAACGAGGCTCCAGTTACAGCAGTGCAAGTAAACAAACAATAAATATAAGAAGAGTAAGAATATAAATATACACTTTAGGACTAGGGGTAAAGGGATCAATAACAATGTATAATTTACAGTTTAATGATTTAAAGTCTCACACAACCTGTCGAAAGGGCAGGGGGGCCAGGTGCTTCCAAATAGAGCACATTTCATTCATAATGTTGTCAATCCAAGCCCATTATGTATTCATGATTTGAATCCTGGGTTGTGCAAAATCCCAGAAATAAATCCAAGACAAAGTGAATCTGTGAACCAAGGTGTAGATCTATTAGGTTATAAGATAAGATAAGATAACCTTTATTAGTCCCACACGTGGGAAATTTGTTTTGTCACAGCAGGAAGTGGACAGTGCAAAAGTTATGACGCAAAAATTAGAATACAATAAGAATAAATACAGTACACAGCTGTACAGAATAGAATAAAATAATATACTATATACAGTAGAATAAAATAGAATAAAAATATACAATAAGATAAAAATAGAATACAAATGCTATATACAACTGAGTAAAAATACAACGATGCCAGAAAGGATTATTGCACTTAGTGTTATTGCACATGTGTGGATGTGTGTGTTTGTTCAGTTAAAGTCTTTGTTGTGGAGTCTGACAGCAGTGGGGAGGAAAGACCTGCGAAATCTCTCCGTCCCACACCGTGGGTGCCGCAGTCTCCCACTGAAGGAGCTGCTCAGTGCTGTCACAGTCTGCTGCATGGGGTGGGAGACGTTGTCCAACAGGGATGACAGCTTAGCCGCCATTCTCCTGTCACTCACCACCTCCACTGGGTCCAGAGGGCATCCTAGAACAGAGCTGGCCCTTCGGATCACCCTGTTCAGTCTCTTCCTGTCCCCAGCAGAGATGCTGCTGCCCCAGCAGACCACACCATAAAAGATAGCAGAAGCCACCACAGAGTCATAGAAGGTCTTCAGGAGTGGGCCCTCCACCCCAAACGACCTGAGTCTCCGCAGCAGGTACAACCTGCTCTGCCCTTTCCTGTAGAGGGCGTCTGAGTTATGAGTCCAGTCCAGTCTGTTGTTCAGATGAACACCAAGGTACCTTGGTGTTATGTCGTGGTGATCCACGGGTTGGGGGATAGGTGTTCATACTGGAGTGCAAAATTAAAACCAATGGAAGATGGACAAGAAATGTTCAAAGCCATCAGGTGCTCAGTTTAGAAAAAAGAGAAAAGAAGAGGAGGCTAAACGAGCAAAAGATGCAGGTAAGCAGATGTGTCATTGGATAATGACAGGTCATGTATCCTGAAACAATCAGAATCAGAATACTTTATAATCCCTAAGGAAATTATGTGGGTTACAGTTGCTCCAAGAAGAATCTGAAAAATAGTAACAGTAACAGACTACACTCCAAACAATAAATTATGTTACAGATTTTACACATTTAAGAAACAGCACTAATATATACAGAGTCCAGCTCCATCCCCACAACATTACTGGCCTTGTGGGTCAGTTTACAGTATGTAGAGCCAAATACTGTCAATAGGGCTTCTGCAATGTTCTGAAGACAGTTAAACTTGTCAGGTAGTGATGTCCAGCAGGTGAAAATGCAAGCTCCATGAACACGCACAGCTATGGATTCCAGCTGCTTCGATGTTGCATTAACTGGCATTAACTCAGCCATTTAATGCAAGACAAATCTAGCTGCTCATACATACACCTGAAAATCCCAAAAATGCATTGTGAATTCTGTCTCGAGTCTATGGATGTATCCGTGCATTTCCGTGGTGCTGATGCTGATGCTGAGCGGACAGCTCCTGAAGCATTTGAAGTGTCGAAATGTGGAAAGCTAACAACATCCCTCTCACCGGTAGGCTAAGTTATTTTTAGCCAATTACAAGTTGAATCTGATAGTTGGGGTTGTTAGCTAAGATACCGTCATTAAGACGCGGCACAACTAATGTGTCAATGCGAGCTATTTGCGATGTGCACCGCCATTTATTTTTTAATGTACCTTCTCAGATTAATTCACTGCAGGTTGTGCCCAGGGCTGGACTGGGACAAAAAACTCGTCCCGGACATTTTGACTAAAGACCGGCCCACCAGGTATTAAAGCCATAAAGCCTTTGAATGAAAACTAACGCTGTTGTGACAGTGATGTACACGGTCTTGTTGGTATATGTATGATTTCTATACATTTTACATCAGATAAAAACTTTGGTTCTAAGCTTCATATAATTATTTAATAACAGCCAGACATTTTAAATGAGAATAAGAAAGTATTTCTTTGTGCCCCCCTTTCCCTGTTAATGCCCTACCTGGCCCCCTGGCAAAACTTTGCTAGACCCGCCCTTGCACAGTTACCAGCTGTCAGCTACGTAGAAAAGGTTCCTGGTGTAAGTTGTCTCTCAGGAACAGTTCATAACTTCCCTTCAACTAATTCATGTCACCTAAAAGGTAAACCTGTTTCTCCAGCACGTGTTCAGCTCTGATGATTCAGTAAGGACATCTCCTGGTTTCAGTAGCAACAGGAGAGGGAGGGTGAGAGAATGAGAGAAGAAGAGGCAGCTGTGCAGCGTAAAGACAGAATAACTCCAGCTTTCTGTCTTTTTCCATTCTAGCTGAAGTCCGGGACAAACTGCGTTCCTTTTCAGCTCAATACGAAACGCGTAATATTTTCTCTGAATGCGGGACGATTCCGTTTTTTTACGGGACGGTTGGCAACTCTACTAACTAACCTTATGGATAAAATAAAGTTCACTATCAGTAACATCATAGCACCCACCCAGCTGTATAGAAACTCCGTCATGCTAGCTAGCACGCAGTACGAGTTATTGTAACTGACTGTAAAAAGTCAGCACAACGAAAATAAACTCCACCTAAACTTGGTTTATATCTGACCCAGATAGGCTGCAGGTCATAACTTCTTACCTGAAGTTCAGTTCACCTGACACTCGGACCGGCGGTTGCCTCGGGTCTCTCCTCTTGCCTCCCCTTTCTCTCATCCGCCTGCTGGCCTCCACCACTTGCTAATGTGACTGAATCTGTGGAAGCTACGCCATAGCCACCACCAAACAACTGAGTTATTTTTACACACCGGCCAGCACCTGGCCAATCCACCACCTTTCATTTTTTGTACCGTTACAAAAAAAATAAAAAAATCATCGGCCCATAAAGACGAAAAATCACCATCGGCCCACCGGGCAAATGCCCGATATGCCCGATAGCCAGTCCAGCTATCGTCGTGCCATCAGTTAACCCTTCGCGTGCCACAGCTGGCACGCGTGCCTAGGGTTGCCGACCCCTGGCATAGAGGATAGCACTGACCACAACAGAGATACAACAAGATAACATTAATTAGTAGGGATAGCAAAAACTTCTGTTTATGTTTGTTAGCCACTTGGCTATGATAGTAAACAGTACACACTGATGTAGCTTACTGAATCTTTTGAACAGTGTTCGCCCAGGGCACCAAACAGACTAGGACCGCCACTGTTGATGCCACTTTATTTTCTTGCAGAGAAATAACTGAGTCTTGTGGAAGAAGGAATAAATAGGTAGTTAAGAGCAATATCCATTCATTTGCTTAACCGCTTATCTAACTTAGGGCTACCTGTCTAAAAAGCCATTATTGTGGTGTATTGAAGTGTTCTTATTTCTACATTTAGTTGTTTTAATTCTTTTTTCTCATCCATAAATCGACTGTGCTACAAAAAACAACCTTCCTCCCTTCACTCATCTATTTACAGGAAATACAAGGTAACAAATTCCGACTGGGCCATTTGGTTATCTGAGCACTGCTCTGTTTGTCTCTGACAGCATGAGACTGCCACAGGGGAACTGGGGTCAGACTTTTTTCCCTACCCTTGCCCACGTTTGACCTCACACTCTGAAGCACGACGAGCTGGGACTGACTCTCTGTCCTCTTAGCCAATAGTCGACCTCCTCCCCACCATCCATGTCAAACGCCGTGTATTTAACAGCTTCCATTGTATAACCTCTCCCTGCAGGTGTCTCAACACATTAAATCAGAGAAAGCAGAATTGTTGTGACACCTGAAAGTGTCTGTACTTGCTGCAGAGAAATTTCACCTACTGGTGAGATACCAGCACTGTGTAAAGAAAAACAGCAGTAACTCAATTAAGATTACGCTTCCTGTGTGCACTTTTTAAAAGGTTTGCCATCAGACATACTTGTGTCTAAATTTTAAAAAAAAAAGACTTCTTTGGTGAATTTACCAAGAGCACAACACTATATCCACATTCTGAATGTACAACCAGTTTGAATCACTGTCAACTCGGACATACTCTCACTGCACGTCCGAGTCAAAGCCACCGTCACAATATACCACCTTGACTCACATTGTCACCTTGATAAGCCTCTTGATCCATAAGACACAGCACTTAACGTAAAGATGAACAGGGCTGGTAGAAATTGATTCACATCTCTTGTATCAATATCACAATGGTTTCTTTTATTATTGTACATTTTTGGCCACAGTAAGCATGTAGTGGAAATCTAATTTCATGACATTATGTACAATCTTTCATCCTTTAGTCTTTGAAAACAAAGCTATAACAAAAGTTTTTATTCTTTTGAACTATTTCAGTGCATTTACTCTTCCTCTTACTCATCCTCACCCCTCCAGCTGTCTTTCCCCGTGCGACATGTCATTTTGAACTCTGCTCAGATGACTAAACCTCCACATCTCTGTCACCTTCACACTTTCTGAGCAAACTCCCTACCCAGCCATCCATACATCAGACCCTACCCTTCAGCCTCACTACACATACAGACTATCTTGGATGGACGATGTGTATAAATAGAGATTTGAAAGCCCCCTCTAGCCACAATGTCCAATTAACGTCATTCTAAACGCCTACACAAGCAGACTAGTGTTAGTGCTACACTGAGTACTAGTCTCCCCTGACAGCTACACACAGTGCCAGTGTTGGTGTCTGAGGACCGCTGCTCTTATGTCTCAATGCAGCTCCATTAAGGGGCTCGAGAGGCACCATCACAAGCCATCATGGGCCTCGCTCAAAATATAACACATCAGATGGGCTTACAGTGTGTTTTATCCACTTAAAGCTACTAGTGCTACTAGTGCGTTATTATAATAACTTACTGAGTCGTTAACCACAGCTCTAAATATTTATAGGAAACACTTAATGAACTCTCACAAATTAAAATTCTTCATAAGGCAGTGATACTTTTTCTTTCTGTCAAATTGTTTAATTAAATGATTATGTTGCTCATGATCATGTTGCTTTCTTGTGCCGTGTATCAAGCTTGATGACACATTTCTGGCTCATGCAAATACAGACAGAACAGACAAGAGAAGCCACAGGGTATGATGTTCAACTTTCAGTCACAAACAGCCTCTCTCTTCAAACATCTGCCGCTTTCACACTGCTCTTCTGTATCTTTGCCGCTATATTACTTGACTAACTTTTGATAGCTTCCCTGAAATATCCTAAATTTCTGCCTTGAACTGTAGTGCCCTTGCTTTCTGTTTCAACATACAGATGTGCTTCCTGTACCAAAGAGGGCTGCTATCCCAACAGCTGTTAACTATTCCCAGGGTTTCCCAGGCAACGGTGCAATGGAAAATTCTTGGGATTTTTCATGTGAGCTTTTTTTCCTCCCCACATTTCTTCTTCACGTAAGTTGGAAGTGTTAATGTACCATATGTGTATGTATGTGTGTCTTTTTCCTTACAAATCCAAGTCAGACCTTAAGGAAAACTCACGCAGAAGAACGCTCAAAACTTCTGCTGAGGGGAGGGCGATTTATGGGAAGCCCCCTGCCACTCTACGCCTCTCTATCTTTACCTATACAGCTGTGTCAGGACACTTAACACCCCCGTCCCCAAAGACAGAGGTCCTGGATAAATATAGTCAGAGCTCAGACTGGGGCAAAGGAAAATGAGTGAGTAGATGAGAAGAAAAAACACAAATGAGTGAGAAATTAAAGGGTGAGGTGTATAAAAAAAAAAAAAAAAAAGCAAAAGAAATGTGAAAGAGTCAAGGAAAATAAAGTGAGTAAATAGCAAACGTTATTCGCGGTCAAAGATTTTGCACTGTTGCATGTTTATGTGTAACAGATATTACCCCGTCAGCTGCCTGATTCTGAGCGTGCCTCCTGAAATATACCTGCTGGCACTAACTCCCTTACAGCCAAGACGAAGTCACAGCCAAGGAAACCCTAGACGGCCCCGAGCAGATTATTTCCATCTGCTGCTCACTACATTCGATTCATCCTTTTCAAATCTCTCCCGTATTATCAGTGTCATAATCCAAGTTAGATTTGACACTGGAATGAAATTTGAAGGGAAATCTAATTTAATGAATGCATTTGTCTTTGTTTTGTTTTGTTTTTTCATTAGATGAGACATTCTTAATCGCCCAGTCTTTGCCAAAGCACGAAAGAAGAAAGGCTCTACGGCTCTGTGACTCAATCAGCAAACAAAGCCCACAGCCTTTTGACTAAAATAAAGCAGAATTTATAAAAATAAAAATCATAAAGTAATAATGTTTTGGACACAGGGGCTATGGCTAGCATGATTCTCCAGGGTTACAAGTTTTTTGAGCCTGCTCTTCAGCTCAGTGATGATGTAATGGAAATTTGCATGTAAAAGTATTAACACGTTTTCTTTGCTGCAAGGCAAAAACTCAACTAATTGTATTATTAGAGCAGATTAAAGCCATGATTATTGTCTTTATCAGCATATTAGACTTTGTTTTTGCTCCTGCAACCTATTCCATTTTATGACTGAGCTGTTCAGCAGCAGTGACACCAAGCACCTGGGATCTAGAGGAAGTCTGGCAGTGAACTAAGGTGCACACGTCTGGCGTCTTCTAGAAACTGAGCCATCATTACAGGCCACTGTTGGTGCCAGCCTACTGGGATGATTGAGTGTCGAGTCAAACCTCAAGGAAACTATGCCTGATTAATAAAGGGGGGGGGGAACTTATGAAGAAAACTAGTAAAGGATAATCATAGCCTAACAAATTCAAACTAAAAGCACTTTTAAAGAACTGACTAATATTTCAGATCCTATTAAATCTTATATATACATCCCACATCTGCTCATGTTAGAAGGCATCATCTCCCTTACCACTCAGCTAATCGATGAACTAAAAATTTACACAGAAGATGAAATTAATAATAATTGAGTGTTTAATTTCCAAGTAATTAAGTGTAAAAACCAGCAAAATTTCCCCAGCTTACACTGCAAATACATTGTACCTTTATGGATGTAGGCGTTATTATTAAAGTCCTTTTCTTCAACTTTGATTTTAGCATTTCGGCTATTGTTGTCTTAAATAAACCAGATTTGAACAGGAGGGTTGAGTACAAAGTTATCAGCTAACATCATAAAACTAGGCCGGCATGGTGCAACCATAAACAAACAGCATGTGTCCAATGCACAGACACTTGCTAATGCAGTACACAGTAATAAATAATACACAAATCATCAAAATCTGAGCACAGATTTTCCTTTTTCTTTTTTTTTGTGCAGGCTGTTAATGCCAGACTGTATATACAAGATGGACATAGCCATTGGGACGCCACTCACTGGTTTGGCTGCATTTACAAACAGTATGGGTGTAAGAGAGAGAAAGACAGATTTCAGCTAATTAGTGCTAAGGAACAGACTAAAGAAGAAATGCTCAAATGTCTGTCCTAAAAACGAAATAAAATTAAACAAAACACACAGTTATGTTAAAAATGCTCAGTTGAAAGGGTTGAAAGGTGTGGTTCGTTGGCTTAAATCACTGGAAGTGACGCCTCTAGTGGCTACAGAAGCGCCTTTGTTGGCATCTGTCTGCCACTGAAAGAAAAGCAATGACCATAATAAGCAGTATCACTAGGTGAGTTCTATAAGATTTCATTGCTTTATTGTGAATTAGACAGATACCAAGGCACTTTTTGTGCCAGCAAAGACAAAGATATGTTTGTTCCTAGGAACTTTGATGCTCCTATGCTGGCTTGAAAAAAAACCCTACAAATCCCCGAACCTAAAAACAAAAATTGTATCTTTACAATTTGTTTTCAATATGAACTGGTAATAAATGTTGAACTAGTCCTTTAAGTTCACAGAGGGCTCAATGTGAAGCTTGCTTTCACTTTAAGTGTGGTTTTATATACTTATATATATGTACATGATTTATATCTTGCTGCTTTCTTTTGATATCAAGCATTTCCTCACATTATGCCAACTAATTGCCAGAGATGAGGCCACAAACACAAGACGCATGGCGCTTTAGCTGGTTGAGCATGAAATCTAGTTAGCTTTAAAAAAAAAAAAAAAGCAAGTGAGAGTGGTAGAAACAGAGCAGAGGGTGACAGAAAGTGTGGAAATTAGTAGGATGAAGATAAAACAAGCTATATGTGTCAGTGACCAGGGTAGAAGCCAGGAACAAGCATATGATCAAGCTTTAGATCAGAAGGGAACGTTAGCACAATGAAATGGCACATAGCAGCAAAACATTTGGACATTTTCTGTGTATTTGGCTGCAAGTGTGGTAACAGTCAGCTGCACGTTGGCAGGATTTATGTAGCAAAATGTCCATATATTATATATGTTTGTAATCAATAAGGCCAAGTAGTCTGGATTTTCATCTTGTCTCCTTTTCTCTTTATCTCCATCATGTCTTTTTATCGTTCCTGATCTAACAGTGTGTTTGAATGGTGCAGAGATCTCTGGGGCACAGTCTATGACATCAGACTTTGCATTTCAGATTTGATGATGTTAATCATCTGCCTTTTGGCAACAAAACAAGCCGAGAGGGGAGAGCTAAAGAGACACATAGGGAGAAGACGGCCAGAGGAAGAACGAGACGGAAACAGAGCGATGAGAAACAGAGTGAGAAGGCGTGGAGGGGGGGCTGAGAGGAGGAGAGGGGACATGAAGATCTGAGAACAGACAGATGCTGGCATGTGAGGTTAGAGATGGAGCCTAGAGATACAGTCACACTTCGAGTCCATGAGATAGGGAGGAGAAGGAAGGAGTGAAGGAAGCAAGGAATAAAGGGGAAAAAGGAAAGTAACACAGAAAGAAATAATAGTATAGAAAGTGTATGTAGTCATAAACACTGAGCTACTTAAGAACCACATTTCTGAATTTCTTTAATTAAGGGAAACGGGCTGGGTCGGTCTCTCCATCGTTGCCCTTCTACTTTCTCTGTTTTGCTCTGTGACTTTCACCTTGAGGAGTCGACGTGAAGCTTGTCACTCAAAATCACTGTCACTACAACAGTATACAAACACTGGCTGAAATTGCTCACAGTGAAACAGCAAGAATTAAAAGAAGCTGTGCACTGACTGATGCTTTTTTTTTTTTTATTACTGGTGGCTAGGAATATGTTTTTAAGAAGGCGCATTACAACTGTGGGTTTATAGTTTGACTCTGGCGTGCTTTCTTCTGAAATAAATACTCATATTTGCAAAATAAAAGAGTGAACATGCACCCGCGAGTGAACGTCCACACCAACATGAATATCATGTACACAACCCACAGATCAATCCACTTAGTGCCCGTGAAATATAGGGAGTAGGCTGGCCACTCTGCGAGTCTGACATCACCATATTGAGCCATTAGGCTAAGTGCCATCATAGCTCATCATCTCTCTAGGACTGAACTTGGGCTGCATTTAAAACCAAAACCTGTAGTCCTGGCTCCTTTAGAACCATCTGGAATATCTTAAACCTGTTGATTAAGTGTGAGGTTCAGCATGTCAGCCGAACAGGCTTGCACTCCTACACTTTTGCTTAATTTGGGCTGCGGACAGATCATCTGTTACATCTATTAATGCTGCAGTGCAAATATGGAAGGTCAAATTTAGACAGAGCCAGAGATAGCTTGACTGTGCAAGCGATATCTCTACTTGATGGCATGGGTTTGTAAACCGAGTTAACATCTTGCAGGGCAAACAGAGTTTTCCACACTGAGCTGAAGTACTGGTCTGCATGCTGGAAATCACAAGAAACTAAACTTTTAAGGAAGGTTTGAGACAACTTTATCACCAATTGCCTAATCAATGCAAGGTGATATTGAAATGTGTCCAGCAAAATAGGGAACTAATATTTTATTTGGAAAACCAATCATCATTTGTATTATCTACTAATCAAGTAACCGTCATGATGAATACATTTACCATTATTCATCAATATTATCAGCAGAAGACGAAAATATCAATATTCTGGATAAATAATGGATTAACTGTCATTTTACCCGTCAATAACCAACTGCTGTCAAAAAAGGCAAACTGAGGAGTATGCTTTCTATATGCTTTCCTATTTACAGTTCAAACTTCATGCATTGTAAACAAATGTGATTCATTACAGCAATCTACACATATAGCCAAATGTCAGAACTATCTGTGGACATGGTTAAGAGAAAGTTCAGACCTTAGTCTCCCTTCTTGGGATGATTCATGTGACAGTCCGCCATATGTCACACTGCTGCAGGCTGGCAATAAATGGGAAGCAGCTTTTAATATCATATTTCACAAAGTTAAAGTAACGGACAAAGCCCGTGTACAATCCTCATCATCAGTTGGCAAGAAGGAGGACTGTTCTGCTTCCGAGAGAATTTCCCACAAAGTGCGCGTTCACAAACTTAATGTAAGCTTTAGAAGCATATTTAGCACCACGTTTCTCTTTAAGTGATTACCAGGCTGCTTTGCATCTACCGTATATCTCCGAACATGCCATATAATGACACAGGTTCAGAAAAAAGAGCCACATAAAAATTTCTATGATACAACACCGTATTACTTTAAAAAGCCAACAGGCTGTTTTCAGCTGTACAGTACTCACATCTGCGATGTTGGGAATTGCCCGCTCGACTCAGACGAAACGGTCGCCAAGAGTAGGAATAGACAAAGTGAGTAATCCATATCTTTGTTAATTTCCCTAAAGCAGGATTCAGCAGATGAACAAAAAAAAAATGGAGAAAAAAAGAAGAAGAATTGCCCACAAATCCAAAGCGCCACTCGTATTTCTCAAACCAAACGCCTCACACCGCCATCGGTGCGCGTTTGGAAACAAATCTCATCCGATAGCTATGTTCTCCCCACCGATGGAGTTGAAGGAGTGTGTTCTTTTTTGGGAGGGGGGTGTAGCGTGTGTATCTGTGTGTGTGTGAGAGAGAGACACTCTTAAGTGAGTGTTTCAAACTGGAATAGGCTGTTAGAGCAAATCTCAAGCGTGTGTCCAAAAGATTTATAAAATAAATAAAATAAAAAAAAACAGGAGAAAAGGGGAGGGCGCATTTACAGTAGAGCTCAAGCTCGGCCGGCAGAGCGGTGCCACTCCGCACACTGCAAAAAACATCGTTGGTTCGCGGGTTTGAACACGAGGGGTGGAAGTGTGTTTGAGTGATTGTGATGATTTCACCCAAGTTTTGCATGGCTCGGAAAAAAAAACCTCGCAGTTTATTTCGAAAGTCTTTTAGAAATCTTTACACAAATGGGAAAAGTCAATCTATGCGTAGACATGTACACGTGACCTAATTTAAGATTTTAGGTAACTTAAAAAAAATCAGAATACACAACCCTTAATGGCACTTTTTTCCCATGTTTTTTTTGCAGTGTGTGTGGTCTCTTATGTTTGTGTTGCTGAGGCGCAAATGGGTTTCCGGGCGCCCTTCACGTCACCCAGCAACAGTTATTTACGGCACACTGGCCTTATCAAACATGGGAGATTCTAACAACACTGCAGCCCGTGTCTTTAGATTTAAGTTTTCCTCTGATAACCTTAAAGCCCGATATGACCTCGAGCTGATCATCATCATAAGTCACACATTCCACTGACTGTGCGTCTATATTATCCTTCCTACAATGATCTTCTTCCTCACAGAGCTGACTTTTGAATGTTTTTTCATGTGCATTCTTGTAAACAACAAAGTCAGGTGACTTCCAGGGCAACTTTGCTCTTGTCTGGTCACATGCGTTGCTTAAAGCATTTCAGGCCCACAACCCAGTTGTAGTCCATGTCAGATTCAGTCAAGCATCTCAAAAAATAAATAAAATAATACACTCTTCCCGTCCAATAAAAGCTCTCCGTTTTATTATGTGTATCATGATGAACCTTCATTTAATTTTCAATAGCGCAGTGCCTCTTTTTTATGCAGAAATGTGATAATAAATTCCACTGGCTCCAAGGGCTGTGGCAAACTTAATATGGAGTGACATTTCCCTTTGCTGGGACAATCAGCAAGGTAAATACCAGAAGCATATACTGTATTTTCTAACGGGTTTGTCTTGAAAGCCCCTTGTCAGATGCAAAACTAATCTTTCACTAATTTGCTTCAAGCTCCTCCATTATTACAACCCCCCAAAGATAATTCTTTTCTTTTTTTGGCTTGAATTTTTGTCTGCTTGTTTTTGTGTGCATGGATGTCTGCATGCAGATGAGCTGTGTGGGTCACAATAGACAAACAAGGCAAAGTGTTGCCCACCTGCTACGTGAATCCCACAAATAGATATGCTGTGCAAATAGCTGTCTATGCCCCCCCTCTCAGGTTTCACTATAGCTCATATAAAAGCTGTTCCTTTGGGACCTCTTGCCTGGCATGGCTCTGAGGTGGGGGATTGAAGTGTATTTACCGAGCAATGGCGAAGAGGAGGGGCCGGTTTGGAAAGAGTGTTGACCATATGGAGAGAGGAACGCTGGTTTAAAGGTTTAAGGGCTAACATACTATACACTATTTAAAAAAAAAAAAAAACCCACAGAGATGAACTATATGTGGTAATTATCCGTTAAGAACGTCCACAGGTCGACTTTTAAATTAATTCTGAAGATATTTCTAAGTGGAAAAAAAATGTACAATGTGTTCCCATAAAAAACCATAACAATCCCTCATGCTGCTCGTGTTTTTGAAACAGGCCAGCAAATGCAACACTCTCTTAAATAGGATTATATGGGTTTTTCACAGAGATTAGTTTTGGCTTACAAAAGCCTCTCAAAAACAGCAAATTCAGTATGACTAAATACATCCAATTTTCATAAAATCTCTGACTCAATGTTGTTTCATGCTATAATCAGTATTTTTAAGCTAACACTGGATCAAATGACTCTGTGTGATGTAAAGGGAGACACCTAAGTGACAAACTAAACTTCCTCTATATATTTTGGCTCATTGTTTTGCTTTGACTATAGCTTTTCTCCTTTTTTTTCATTGCTCCATGTTCATACACAAAGTCTTGATAATTTATGTGCACTACCTGCCCTGCCCCAAAAGTTAGTGCACAGGCAAAGCAGATATTTTTTCCCCCATAGAGAATAAGAAAGCTGCAAAGAGAATGAATAATATGGCCATCAATATGACACGAATGCTAATCTGCTGAGGCCTGCACTGCAGAGCAGGATCTGAGGTTAGTCGGGTAACTTTGTCACGTTTACCCCAGTGGTTCAGTTCTTTGCAGGGCACCATGCAAGTCATGCAAGTCTTCTTGTGTGAAATATGCAGCTGTTTGCAATAGGTCACCTGGTTACAACACTACTGTTTCTGTTCTAATGGTAGATTCAGAAAGCCGGTGTTTTCTGGGAGACTTGATAGCTGCCATCAGCCATTTAGGTTTAACAAAGCAAGCTAACAAAAACCCAGCTGCTTGACTATCTATTTCCTTAAATTAAGGCTTCAGTATTTTGGAGCAATATACTTATTTTGTTTTTTTTAAATGCCATTTCAAAGCCAATCCTAATGCACCCTGATGGCAGCACACTTAAGCGAGCATATTCAGCAGATGGGAAATTGTAGGACAAAATTAAATAGGTTAAAAAGACAATACTATGAACACAGATAGAAAAAATGTTCTTCATTTGGCATTTAAGATTGTACCCTGTGTAAAGGTTGTGTTGATTTCAGTCATGCGATTCACTGCACTTTTGCTTTAACCTGTTGGCCACTAAAGTACAATTTGCTTCAGGTCATGTTTCCAGAAAAGAGCAGGAGGTAAAAATCAGCGCAAGTGTGTGTGTGTAACAGTGAGACAGGTGTGTGTCTGTTTCTGAGTGAATTAGAAATGTGTATATGCATCTGGCGGGCAGCAGGTGTGGCCTCTGTCATCAGCTCGCGACCCCACCCACCTGTCCAGGGAATAGCCCCCCCCCGGCCGTCGCCTAGCAATGCATTTGTCGTCAACTAAGCCACAAGGTTGTTTTTTCTCATCCACTGAGGACACGCCTAACATGTCTTTGTAGAAATGAAGCTGCAGAGACAATCAAATTTACAATCCCAATTCCAAAAAAAGTGTGTAAAGAAAAAACATAATGATTTGTAAATCTTATAAACTCCTATTTTATCCACAATAAAAGATAGAAAACAAGTTAAATATTTAAACATAGAAAATGTATCACTTTTAAAGACTATTGGTTAATTTTAAATTTGATGGCAGTCTTCTTGTCATAATTTTTGTTTCATGATGCACTAAATACAAACACAGCTGTTTTGGAATTGAGGTTGTAATTCACAAGTGTGTGTCGTCAATTTTATTCAGATCATCATTCAAAATGTGAGTTTAGTTTCCTGTCAGAAGCATAAAACCAGGAATTAAACTAGGCCTGATTGATTCAGGATGGCACACTGGCAACTTTAGTTAATGAGGTTAATGTATATTATTTTTACATTTGTTTTTTTGGTTTTTTTTGTTTTTTTTATTATTGGCCTGGCACTCCTTCCAGCCCCCACATGCTACTACCATTTAACATCTTCAGCGCATCCTCTTTCCCTCCCATCCCTGTGATGTGTTCATGCTGCAGATGTAAAGTTGTGGTTGCAATACTTCAGCGTCTCACTAGTTACAGAAGAGGAGCTATCATAAACAGAGTAACATGTTTTTTGTTTTTTTTAATGCTACATGATTCCAAATGCCACTTTTCAAACAGCTCAACAAATTTCACCAAAACACACAAACTGTTTCTGTGAAGTCTGTCACAAAACATGCCTGTGAGCTAAATGTACAGCTGGTGTATTTCACTAGTAGGGAAGATCAGAGATTATTTTCAAAGGTCAGCAAATTAGATTTAAATTTTAAATCTTATATTTAATATCCTTGTTCATTTTGGAGTTTTAGATCTATACACAATGTTTAGCCTAATTGTGTTTTTGTAAAAGCTCTTGCAAAAACAAATCGAAGCATAGTAATTTTGTTGCTCAACGATTCCATTAAAACACAAAGCCAGGGGTGTGGGGGAACTCCAGGCCTCGAGGGCCGGTGTCCTGCAGGTTTTAGACGTATTCTTGATCCAACACAGCTGATTTAAATGGCTAAATGACCTCCTCAACATGTCTTGAAGTTCTCCAGAGGCCTGGTAATGAATTAATCATTTGATTCAGGTGTGCTAACCCAGGGTGATCTCCAGGACACCGGCCCTCGAGGCCTGTAGT
Organism: Mchenga conophoros; assembly: GCF_057382185.1. Taxonomy (NCBI): domain Eukaryota; kingdom Metazoa; phylum Chordata; class Actinopteri; order Cichliformes; family Cichlidae; genus Mchenga; species Mchenga conophoros. The sequence goes on from NC_140542.1 coordinate 28,657,008, forward strand.
TGCCCACCCCTGCACCAAGTAGTTTAGTGCAGGCAACACCGGTTGGTTTGAATTATTCTGTCAAAGTTTACAGGGATGTTTGATTGAGGACTAGTTACATCTATGGTACTGTTACCAGGTTACAACTAAAGTACCAGACATAAACTTATATTTAGGGTAATGACGCTGATTAGATTCACTCACTGGGTTGTGCCTTTCATACTTAATAGTGTGTAGGGATTGGAAATCAGCCATTTAAGCTTGCATAACATCAGCTTATATGATGTTTAAATCAGTTGGGTAAACCTACAAAGAGCAATGGATCTCTGTGTAGCAGCACAGGTCAGCTGATCACAGTGACTTATTATTATGTGACTTATTTCTAAGTAATTATTTTCCCCACCTTGCACATTTCCACCGGAACTTGGGGTTTCCCCATCGGCAACATCCCACTGTAAGCCCTAGATATAACCACATCATTTTTAGTGTAATCAACCAGCTCTTATACACAATTTCTTAATATAACAGCACAAAGGAGGAAGATCTATTAAGCAATAAGGTTTAATTACTAAATGTATAAGCTCATTAAAACACATTTGTAGGGCAAAATGCTTTGCATCATATTCAAATAACAAAAATGTACCTATGGCTATTTTTCACATCAAATAACCACTTCAAGTCAAACACTGTGTGTTCTTTTCCCTACTTCCTGCATTTCTGATCATCGCCAATGACTTTTTTTGCCGGTACTTTTTCATGATGCTGATGTCACCGAAAAATGCAGGTTGTAAGCATATGGAGAACATTCGGAGCCACGCAACATGATAAAATATCATGAGGCATCTGTCGCATCTGGCTTTCATCTCAAAAGTTTAAATGTCACTGTCAGATCCTGTCACATTTTTCAGTATTCTGCAAGACAAACAAATTGATACATACTGCTGAATCTTCCCCAAAGAGCAAAACTCTGCATTCATGCACCCACTCTGCCTGCCCCCACAGGATGCCAAACGCAGTTCATTTAATAACTCGTCTGTGGTACTGTGGCGATAAATGATTTCCAACTTTAATCACATCTCTCCCCACACACCATCTTCCTGGGAAAGATTAAGGGCCATGTGTTTTATCTCAGCATGAGCTAACAAGGATGTAGTCTTCACTGTCAGTTCCAGCTTCTAGAGAGGAAAATGATGGAGTACAAGGAAAGAAATGAAGTCTTTTGATTCAGATTCAGGTCATTTTATTAATCCACAAAAGGGCAATTTGTTTGCAGCTTACCCACACAGTCCTGAATTCAGATGACAAAACATTGAAAGGACGGTTAATAATGTTTTTGTTTTCCTTCTTTATAACCTGATTTTTCAGAGTGAATAACAATCTCTCTGACTGACCCTGATTTTGGAGCAGATGTTAATGTTGCTGAGGGAGTTTTTATGTTCGATAGATAAAACACTAAACCAGCAGACCAAGATGAAATATTAAAAGACTTTCAATAAAACGAACAATAAAAATGACATAAAATCTCCTTATTAACATTTAAAAAAAAGTTCAGTTCCTTAACAAATGAATGCTCTGTTGACCCCGTTTTACATCAGACTCCGTGTTAGATGGTTCAACCATCAACTCGAGTTGGTGGTTGTTGATGGTGTTGATGCCAAAAGGTTGAATCTGTTCATCTAGACAGAACATTAAGAGATGTGTTGATGATTTTTATCTAAGCTTACTTCGACAGTCTTTTTTTTTTTCCTTTTGAAAATGCGCTTATTTGCTTTCTTGGCAAGATTTGTCACTTCGGTCTCTCAACCTACAGTCAGCACACACAAATTGACCTATTTCATTCAATTTCTTCCAGGCACTTACAAGAAGTTTCCTGAAACGCTCATACTTGTCTTGCTTCTTTTGCCTTTTCTTGTTTACTGTTACCTGCATTCATAACAGAAAGCAAATTGGACCTCTGCAGAATTTACATGTTCTTAGTTAGTTTCCATTCATGGTTTTATGCAGCACAGTCTGGGGCACTATTGCATTTACAACTTATCCTGATGGAGAAAATCATACTCCATTAGCCACAACAAATAAGATTTGTTGTGCAGTAAATATACCACGAGTATAAACAAATATATAGATATCTTTCAGTCGAATCAGGTTTTCTTGGTTGAGGAGGACAAAGAGGCCTACTACACCTGCATGGCCTATTGTTACTTAAATACCTCCCACTAATACACCCATTATTCTTAAGTACTGTTATTTCTAATATGCACTAAAAACTCCCACACACTGCATATGCTTCACCCTCCACACTGAACCCTCTTGATTCTGTTCATCACACTGCACTGTGTTTATCATAGCTGAAAGATTTTCCTACTCACACAGTATCTCATATGAATAAGTCTGACAATCTGCCTTTAAAAAATAGAATACAGATTTCTTACAATGTCCAATCACAGGACTTTTAAACATTAGCTCTACCACTTAACCAAACTCAAAAAAGAGTTCAAATTCTGAAATGACAAATAGAATGATAAAATAGAACGGGACCAATATCCTTTGTTTCCATTAAACATATAATAAGCAGTAGGAAAATGTGAAGCCTTTGTGCTGTGCCAGGGGAATAACTCCAGCTGTACAATAGGTCATTGGTCAAAAACAGTGACAAGAGAATTATTCTAGCCTTGAAAGTCCTTGGATGTGTGGGTTTCCCCCCATGGAATACCACAGAAACATGAGGAGAACATGCAAACTTCGCACAGAAACACACAGAAAGGCCATGGGTTCTTGCTGTGAGGAAAGAGTGATAATATTTTGCACAATGTCAGTCCTAGGGAACCAAAACACCAACAGCTATGCTGGCTACGTACGTGAGGGTCAGTGCACACAGCGCAGGCTTAGCTTCAGATGAGCTAGCTGTTGCATGGCTGCTTGCCACGATCATTGGATTTTATACCCAAGCTTTTGGGTTTTTTATGTTTGAAATTCATTCGAACATTTTTGATTATCTTTGAGTTTGGGTTCTGTGTTCCTTGGATTAATTAGGTAATTCCCTTTTGTGTTTTCATTCTGTTCCTCCAGTCTTGCTCTATATTTGTATATTTATAGCAACTGGTGCCTCTGCTATTTAGGTCTGATATGCACTAGTCTATGAGAAGTTACTGTACAGCAGCATGAAATCTCCCAAAACAATAACAAATGGCCAAGCTCCTCCTTCAAGTCTCCTTAATCATTTGATTCAGGTGTGTTAACCCAGGGTGCGATTAAAACCTGCAGGACACCGGCACTCGAGGCCTGGAGTTGCCTACCCCTGCTCTACAGCGATGCTATTTGTTGTTAGCATACAGTATATGCAAGTGTCTGATTTTCTCCTGAGACGTCACATCATTTATTTATGATTGATTCAAACTTATTGATATTTATATAATCTTAAAGATTGTGTTTGCAAATTCCTTGAATATCCTCTTCTTTGCGAGACACAGCGTTTGTAGGTCACCCCATAAAAAACAACACTGGTTTTCTTGCACCACAGTCTTGTCTCAGGTGATGGCTGGAGTGGTTACACCTTGTTGACTCAGTGAAAGAGAAGTGACGGAGAGTGTGTGTGATATGATGTCTCGTTTGGGACAGGGGCAGCCTCGGTCCCCTCTGTGCACTGACTGATCACATTACTATTAGTGAAAACTATTCTGTCAGTAAGAGAAGTCATGGCCCAGCAAAGGATGGCCTTAGGGTGAAACTGGGCATCCAGTGATGGGAAGCTGTCTTCAGGGGGGATCTGAGGTGATGAGATATGAAGGGTCTTAGCTGTCCTGTTCTCTTTTTTAACTCACAAAATCTTGAATCCTTTCTAAAAAATTACATTTTCCTACTCAAATTCTCAAAAGAATTTTTGTTGACAAGACTCGTGTGACCACATGCATGTAGAGCAGTAAACTGTCACATATGTAACAGGTGACTCTGATTAATGTCTTATCCTAATAGTTATGTTAACACATGTTTTCTGCATCATATACAACCGCTGCAGCTAAAGCTCATGATCTACAACATCATCTTCTGACACTTGCCAGCAAAGATCCCTTTCTCAATTCACATTCATGTGTCCAAATGCTGGCGTCTCCTCTTATCAAAACACTACCATCAGTCACTGGTTAGAGACAGCACATCCGTGTCTGTGTATCATCTGGACATCTGGACTTTACCAGATGTGAATTTCAGAGCAAGAGAACAAATTTAGGAACAAGGTTATGGAAATTCAATCACAATCCAGATGCTTTCTTTTACACTATTCTGCAGTGGTAACTAAGATCATTTACTCAATCAATGCAAAAATTAAAGGTAGATACCTGTATTTTACTTGAGTATTCCAATTTAGGCACCCTTATCCTCCACTGTGTTACAAGGGTAGTTTATCCCATCAGCAAAAGTCTTAAAGAAGCAGTGCTTCCAAGTGATATCTCAAGTGAAAGTTTGCAGCACCTCTTTGGAGATCAAGGCATATTTGATGGATGTGTAACCTCTGTCTAACCTTGGATAAGCTGATGCATCCAACGACATTGCCTGATCCCGCCTCGTCAGATCTCTGTTTTCATCAAAGTTACCGCTCTGTGAATCACAGATGCAGGACAACAGCACAATGTTTCCAAGCCACCATCTGATTCAGGCCACATCTTTGAAGACAAAAGAGGGGAACAAACACATCTTTAGAAGCGAAGGATGTAAGGGATCTATCAGAATCAGAGAGGGGGGAAAACAAAGGGGGACTCACTGAGAAGCGGTATGAAGAGGGGGAATATGAAAGAGATCACAGGGAACATGAAACAAACAGGGGAGACATAAAGGGAATAAAGTACACACCAGAGAAGAACCTGGCAGAGAGAGCCTGGCATAATTTGATCAAGTTGTGGAAAATTTTAGCCAGAAGCACATCATAACTTAATCAAACCATATAATCTAAGGTCCTCTATCTTTCTCTCATGAACACTTCTGGAAAGAACTTATACAGAGAGCTGCAGCATTACAGACTATACAAATTGTAGACATAAAGCATATTTTTGCTTTATGAAGCTTCTTAACTTAACTTGTGGGATATTATTTGACAGAACCAGGCTTCTTTCTAAATGTATTATTGTGTAAATTTAAGCTAAGCTACAGCTAGCAGTTGGCTAGCTTAGCTTAGCACATAAAGGTAAAATTGGAGAAACCTCTGGCTGAAGGTGAACTTCTTCTACAAATATGCAAAGTTTAAATAGCGGACAATACTTCATGTGAACATTAGCCAACTGTCAAGCTTACTGGGTACGCTTTTGTTCTAGCATGCAGTAGCTAAGAGCTTAGTATGCTGCTATACTTAAAGTTTTTTCTCCAAAAGATCAATTTGAGGCTCATTAGTGCTCACTTTGCCCCATTCAGCGATATCTGGTGTAGTGTTTGCAACAGGTGTTCTCAGAAAGATTACAATTGTACCAGATCACCAGCGATGATCAAGGTTCCCCACATTAGTCATCTTTTTGCTTTATGTACCTGATTAGCATCATCTGCTTTTTTATATATATAATTAATTCTTTTTTTAGGGCACAAATTAACATTAAGGTGCTTCACAGCAGTAACTTTGGCTTGGTTTCATCAACACCAAATGCCTGATCAATTCTCTATCACTGTACACCAATAAGCCAAGCATTAAATAGTACTTGTGTAGACAGAGGAAAGGATTTTTGTTTTCTGTTAACCATATAGTTACTGTGCATTTGCATATTCTTTGTCTTTCAGCTGCTCCCTTTAGGGGTCACCACAGTGGGTTGTCTGTCTCCTGGCTATCTACCTGGCACCTTCAACTTCAACCATTTGTCCAGTATATCTACTATCCGTTCTCTGCACCTGTCCAAACCATCTCAACCCTTTCCTCCTTAACTTTGCCTTCAAACCACTCACCCTGAAATGCCTCTCTGATATACTTGCATCTAACCATGTCCCCTCCTGGTCACTCACAACAAAAACCTTAGTATTTTCAACTCCATCACCTCCAGCTCAGCCTCCTGTAGTTTTGACAGTGTCACCGTCAAATCATGAATCGTAGCAGCTCTCATTACAGCTTTTAAACCTTTTCATTACTGTGCATTTGTATAGATCGCTCATTCCTATAAAATAATAGATAAAATCCTTCTTTTGTTGTAGGTATTATAACTGTAGGTGGTCTTCAATTTTTCAACACACAATTATTTTGTGGCATACTCAGCTGGCAGAAGCAGGTGTTTTTTTTCAGCTGCAGAGTCAACATTCAGCAGGTGCTGACACAGGTGATCCATCCCCCTGTCGGTAAACACACAGACACACACAGACTCGCACTACTCCCTGAAAAAATGCAATAATAAGTAAGTTATTTATAAGTTTAAATGCATTTAAGCTTATGGGATCTCTATTTTGAACTCAGAAATACTTAAGGTCAAAGGTCCAAAAGGATTCCACTACAGAGAACTGTGTGACTGTGTAAAATGGATTTCTTACGCCCCCTGTTGGTGTAATATACATATGTATAAAAAGTCTAAAACATTTTTTAAAATGAAAAACTGTTACAGATTATTTCTATGATTTGGACATGCTTTTAGGTTGTTGTATGTTGCAGTAAACACATTATTCCACCATCACTCATGAAGTAAATTCAGATCTACTAAATATGAGTCAGTGGACTGTATATTGATTTTAGAAGGTTTTAGTGCTAACCTGTCATTCTCATTAGTCGCCTCTGAGCTTTTTTCAGAGTTTCCTGGCTTTAAAGAACAGCCCTCCAGGGGTGAAAGTACAGCAAGATTTCAGACCCATGGTTGTTGAGCCGAACAACTGAATCTTTTCTTCATGATGTTGCCGGGTGAAGCTAATGAGAAAAGCCTGTCCGTGGAGAATGTCAGACACCTTTTTTCAGACTTCCCAGTCTCCTTTGTAATCTTTAGTTGTATTGTGTTTCCTTTTCCCCATGCTTGCTTGCTGGTGTCTTACTGTTTGTCTCCATGACTTTCATTGTTTTGCTGTCAGGTACTGCCTATTTTACTTTCATCCTTATATGTGCCTTATAGTGTCTCCCTGGTGTGCTGTGTAGTTTAGTCTTCATCTTTGTCATTGTGTGCTATCTATCTATCTTTCTTTGGATGGTTACATTTTGCTTCAGTTTAAGGTTTGGTTCTTCGTTTTTTTTAAACACAATTTTGTCTCATACCATAGACTGTATATAAAAAATGGGCGAGGATTCTACATCTTAAAATTGCATTTGTTTCTGACGGCCAACAGGGGGAATTCCATCTTCTCCTTTGCTCTTATGGTCTTACTGAATACAACATTATGTTAATCTTACTTGATGTAGTGACACCATTAGAGTTAACAAGGAGGATCAAACAGGGCACGCTATATGGTGCTGCTACATGCCACATTATACCATATGTTACCATAGTGCAACACCGTATACCATATTATTATATTTTATATATATATATATATATATATATATATATATATATGAAAGTAACATAGCATTATAGACACATCTGAGCACATGTCAGATATCCTATTATAGCACATTTTAGCATTATGCATACAAAGGGATCAAGGACCAACAAATAGCCTTGAGCACACATATACACACACCTGGTGCTGATTTGTCTCACAATGAAGCCGGACCAAATGATGCTACAGAAGGATCTGTCAGCAAGCCCCATCTGCACACTCCCACACAGTCACGAAATGACTAATCAGTAATAAGTGAAGACACATGTGTGAGCACTGCAGGCTCGCGTAGGCTTGCTTGGACGTCACCACGGGGCTCCAACTGGCCAAAACGATAGCAGATGGCACCATCTTGTGGCTGTATTCTGTTACTTCCTCATATGCAAGCCATGTATGCAACCTCTCCCCCCCCCCCCGGAAATATATACACAGACATATATATATAAAAACACTGCAGTTTCCCAGAAATTGCACTTTCTACGTTCAAAATAAAATCGTGCTATCTAACAGTGGAATATGCAGTAAACTCAATGCACGCTAATGATGCTTCATTTATATGATATTTAATATTTAGACATGGGGCAACAGCCATTTTTACAGCACATTTTGCATAATTTATCAATACCTCCTGTATACAATCACAAAACCATGACATTAGATTTCTTTTTTTTTCTGTTTACTTACAAGTGAAAAACCAGACAGGTTTTACAAGCATACTCTTTGTACACTCAGCATACATCATCAATTATAAGTTTTCTTCATAACTTCCCCCTCTATAACATTTGTTCTATATCTCTCTCTACACCATTCTTGTTTTTTCTTTAATAATATCCGGACACAAAAATAGTATGAACCACCAACAAAACATGCAACATCCAGTGTGAGCACATTTAAATTCTCCTGCAACTACTTGAGTTGTGAAGATAGACTTCTGTGTTAGACTCTGGTAAACTTTTAGTGTTTGGTGTAAAGGGTCGGGTAAATCTGGGTCCCTAAAAACAGACAGAAGCTCTTCCCTCGGCCTATCCACTGTACAGCGATCCAAGGAGAAACAACTCCCTGTTACTTCTAAGATCACGCGACTTTTTTTTGTTTGTTTTTTGTTTAGTTTTGACTGCTAAAAGACCTATTGCTTCCCCAAACCCCAGTATAAAAAAACTATTTATTTACAAGGTTGAAGATAGAGATGGCATCTGGGTGTGTGTGTTTGTATAATTCATTGTGTGTTATGAGAAATTTTAGATAATTTAGACAGATAACATGTAAAGGAAGGGATACTGCATTAGAGCTAATGACATGCATGGACTTGGTGTGAAGATGCTACACACACACACACACGAGCACATGGATAGAAAGTTAAGAAAAGCAACCAAAAATGCACGTTGCACCTTACGTTTGAGGTGTGAAGTCCACTGATTACAAGGTTTTCTTTAGTTGCTTTTTTTTGGTAATTCATACACTTACTGGAAAATGAAACAAATCGAAGGGGGAGGGCAAAACAAAGATAGGAATCATGACTAGGAATGTTCGATTTTCTTCCTTTGATTTATAGCTACGTGGAATTGGCGTTTTTAATGTGAGCGTGTGTTCGTGCACAAGGGCAAAAAAGTTGGTTCTCTGAGTTTCAGGCCCCTCTAAATATTGTAAACAAGCACTACATAGTGTATAAAAACCTAATTTCTCTGTACATCTGATATGTACTGTAAACAAATATAATACAACATATGAAATTGTCTCACAGGCAATAAATAAAGATTCATATAGCAATACAAAAAAATCACACGGTAAATAAAAAAACCAAACAGAAAACAACAAATCATATTAAAGCAGTAACCATTTCGTGGAGGACATGAAAACATAGCAGTGCAAAATAAACAGAAATGCTTCCTCTCAAACCAAGTGTCATATTTCTGGCAAGTCAGGGTGCAGTTATTTACGCTATATAGTAGATGTTGCATAGAAATCACTCGGATATTTCACTGAAAATGTTAAATGAACCAGCCTTCCAGTCTTTTGACACCTGTACAGGACCTGTCTCATGAAATAATGGGCATAATAGGCGTTTAATGAAGTGCGCGTGGAGGTGGGACGAAACATCATCATGCTACTGTTACAGCATCGCGTCTTAGGATCGTAACTCTGGGTAGTTCCTGGTCTATAGTTTCTCACTTTCCCAGTGAAAAAATAATAATTTAGCAGGATGATGATGTTAGTTTTACATTCTAAGCAGAAAAAGTGCAAAATACTACAAAAGCGAGTGTCGTCGAGTTGACTGCCCTTACGAACGAAAGCAAGACTGATGCAAGACTTCTAATGTGCTCCAATCTTACAAGGAAAAAGAGGAAATGCTTAACTCTCATATAGTAAACGTCTCACATTCTAAGGGGCAGCATCATGAATAAATAAAACCTCTATGCCACAATCATCAAGACTTGATTGTCTGTGATAAAGATATCTATATATATCTATATATCTATATATGTAGAATAATGTCCAGCTATGACACTTCACTATATACAAAGTGAACCTTGGAGGTGTTTTTTTTTTGTTTTTTTGTTTTTGTTGAACATGTGGCACTCCATACCAAATAGATAGACTCATGCGCACAACATGTAATGTCCAATTTGATATATATTAATATTGATGCTATATCAAACAATAGTCATCATTGGATAACATCAGGGAAAAATCAGATTAAAAGGGTAGGGAACAAGTAGTTTTTGTTAATAAAGTCAAAAACATGCTTGCAATATTTTTTTTTGTATTGAACTGGAATGCTAGGTAGTGTATTATAAAATATACTTCCTTCCCAGAATAGATTGTTAAAGTACTTAAATAATTGAGGCGAAGACAAATCATAGAACTCTACGCTAATATCATAATACAAAAATAAATAAGAGGTCTCTATAGCAGAGTCTTTACTATTTCATTCCCAAAACGCTTTGTAAATCAATACATCAATGAGCATTTAAAGAACATTTAATGGATAACACGTCAAAATAAATCAATTCGAATCTATAAGTGTGTCCATTCCCTGTATCTATTAGATTTGAAGTTCTGTGTGAATGACTGTGTGCAATGTCGTGAGCATGTGTGTGTGTATGTGAGATAAAGTGTGTAATACCTGGTTGATTCTGCACTTGACCTCTGAACTCAGCACCTGTGTTCTTCTTCTAAGTCCTGGCTACACTGCTGTACACTGTATGTCCTGTAAACATGTGTTTATTCCCTGTAAACACATAATGGTTTCCTCAAAGTTTTTCACATAATCAGAGCAGATATCATCATTTGCTGAAAGCATTTTTCCAAATAGCAAGCTATGCGAGCCCTGAAACAAAGGTTGAAGAAAAAAATCCCCCCTCTTCCCGTGCCCAGACCTTCCAGAAGACTGAATCAGCGTTCCAGATGTGGAACCCAGATGTCAGAAACCTGTTTTCCGCTTAAGCTTATTTCTTTTAGATTGAGTCCCCTCCTATGAGTGGATCTGGGCAGTGCTGGCAAGCAGCTTGTGCCAGCTCACCACTCGCTTGCGTAAATCAACTTTATCCAGCCACACGTAGGCCTCGCCTATTAAGGTCTTCTTCACAAATTTGCCACCGTTGGACACCAGGAATAGCTGGAAAGAACAAAAAGCAGCAGTTTTGTGCGTGCTTAATGGGATGCTAACGTGGCATGTGACTGTGAACATACACTTTGTGTGGATTACCTGTAGCGCGTGTCCGGTGGGGTTCATGCAGAAGCGGAAGGTCTCATTAAAGGACGGCTCACGGTCGTGGCGACAAACCCTGGTCTTCTTCTTGATGATCCTTTTCTGGGTGGCGATATTCACCACGTAGAGCTTCACATAAAGATCTGTGGACAGAAACAAAGCAAAACAAAACAAAGTATGCGATTTCTCTGAGTGTGACTTCTGACATCTGCAGGAAAATGTCTTCCTATAATCATTTGTTTTAGGTATTTTTTAAAAGGTTTATTTAGTTCCGTCCTATTTTTCCACTTAGGATTAGGGATTAAGAACATATATCTTTAATAACTTTTTATTAGTGCAATAAAAATGTGCCTTTTTTTTTTCAGTTTCAAGCTTGTAAATAAAGGCTTGATCCTTTCCTTCTGTATCATATTTCAGGATTTAAGCAGATATCTTTTAAATCATTTCCTGTTTTCCTCTGACAGTTGTTTCTTGCAACCTGCTTTTAGTTTCACTTCCCTGCTTTCTCGTTACCCTCCTGTGTCCACTTCCCTGATTACCCCTTTGTGTACTAATAGCCATGCCTTCCCTTTATTTTTGCCTCAGCATCTGCTCTCTTTCACAGTGTGGTTCACTTGCATATTTCTGTGATTACTTTGGATTCCCGATGGTTTGTTTTGGACTTTGTGTTCTCTGTATCAGTGCAATAAGATGGCTTTTGTTGCTTCAATCTGCCTTTTTGAGTGTGACTCCCAATTCTTCGAATCCTGACACTGGGTGTCTATAGCGAACACAGCTGCACTGAAAGCGATACTTTTATATAACATATAAATAGTTTATATAACTGTCATAACTATAAAGTGTTACCATTATGAAACACCGAGCAAGATTCTGTACTGCAGAGTGACAGTGTATTCTCAGCTGAAATAAAGCCTTTTGTGCAGGTCCCATCTGGTAGCAAATGCAAATCAAGCAAGTGGCCGGCAGCTTGGGTATTAAGGAAGTAAATACTACAAGCAGAGGCAGTGTGGGCAACAATCTGCATTATATCAGCAGAAAGATTCATGTAATTGTGCTATATAACTCCCAACGCATTTATCCAATGTGTCTAAATAATAATGCACAGAGCAATCTTTAAAGGCTAAATAGCATACGATTGTACTCTAATGAAGCTATTTGTATTTTTTTAACACTTTAATTAATTTTCAATTAAAGGGAGTTACATACTGTAATGTATGCTACTACTCGAACTACACAGTTTCTGTCAAATATAACTCATAAATGGCACATCCCACATCTTATTTGCCCAGGCTTATGTGTCATTAGTGAGCCTTTACAGTCTCTTTTTTAGCCTCACACATATACAGTACATATTACTTAAGGGTTAAATGCTCTACGTGGGCTGGGAAACACTTTATTGCAACACCAGTTGTTCTACTGCTATAAAACTGGCAAACATTTGAAGGGAAGCTAGATGCCAGAACACATATTTGTGTGGGCTTCCCAGCTGTTAAATGCGATATAAATTATGCGTATCATGGAAACTCTCTGTAAATATACTTTTTCCTCTCTTTCACCTTCCTCTTCCTAAAACACGATTCTTGACAGAATGGATGACAATAAGTGATATGTCACAACAGCTTGCTCAGTTGGTGTACTTTAGCTTGGCATTGGTTCGGTCATGTGCATAGATCAGGTATTTTCAGTTACCAGGCAGGTGATCTGGAGTCTTGAACTTGTAGGTGATGTTACGACACTGAAGAATCTCAAGGACCAGGTGTTCACCTTCCGTCTTCATTTCCTTCTTCAAAGCGATCTTTATCTCTCCCATTACCTGAGTCTTACCTAAATGCATACACACATGAAGCTAAATATGCACTAGTCAAGTTAACCTTATTTATATGGCACATTTTAAAACAACAGAGGTGCTTTCCAGGCACCTTCTAAATGGGTAAAAAAGAAAAAAGTCAAATAAAAGAGCAATAGGATGTATTTACAGTGAACTTCAGCAAACTATTAGACCTCAAGTTAAAAGCTACTGAAAATAGGAAGGGCTTTAGAGCTAATTTAAGAAAATAAGGATGGGTATAAGCTCGATTATTACAATTATTTTAAATGTGGCATCTTTCAAAGTGGACGTACTCTACAGAGCACAAAGTGTGTGAATGCGATGACTAATATCTGACATGGTCTGCGAGCAATCACATTTATTGATTTAACAAGGACAAGGAGAAGTTATGATGAGCCTTGCCTGGCCTCTAGTTGCCTTGGCAACTGAATGGAAGTGGCAGTTGTGAAAGCTGGGTCAACAAGTCCCTGGCAAATGTAGGCTGTGTGTAAGTGCACTTTTATTACCCATGTTGTGGGGACATAAATCTGTTTACACAGTTACATTGTGGGGAAGCAGCTCCTTTCTCAGGACAATAACATAAATCTTTACAATTTAGGATGAAGTCTGGGGTTTAAGGTTGACTATATAGTCATATACAGGCAGGGATTTGGTTAAATCAGTGGATGTAATGTCTTCTGAAGTGATGAAAAGTGAGAAATCCAGTGGCACAAAAAGACAGAGCGCAGATGGTGAAACGATAAAAAGATAAAATAAGTCCATTTAAAATTACAGTGTCATAATTACAGTGTGGTATGTCGTAAGCCAAATTACAACATAAGAAGGAGTAAGAAATCATATAATAGACCAATAGAGCTGACTTAAAATTGGATGAGTAACTATTGTGAGCAGTTATAAAATATATACACTCCCCAGCAACTTTGTTAGGTACACCTGTTCAGCTGCTCGCTCATATAAATATCTAACTAGCCAATCACATGGCATCAACTCAGTGCATTTAGCCACATGGCAAACATGGTAAAGGGCAACCCACTGAAGTTGAAACTGAGCATCAAGAATGGAGAAGAAAGGGGATTTATGTGTCTCTGAATGTGGCGTTGTTGGTGCCAGACAGTCTGGTCTGAGTAGTTTAGATCTACTGGGATTTTCAAACACAAACATCTCTAGGATTTATAGAAAATGGCCAGAAAAGGACAAAAATATCCAGTGAGCAGCAATTCTTTGGGAAAAAAAGCTTGTTGATTCCAGAGTTCAGAGGACAATAACCAGACTGCTTTAAGGTGATAGTTAGGGCACCAATAACTCAAACAACGACTTGTGACAACCAAGGTATGCAGAAGAGCATCTTCTCCAAGGTTGGACGTTTGTGTGAAAGCACAAAACATCCAACCTTGAAGGAGATGGGTTACAGCATCAGAAGACCACACCGACTGCCACTCAGCTGCCTGCTAAGAACCGGAAACTGAGGCTACAATTTGCACACAATTGGACAAAAGATTGGAAAAATATTGCCTTATTTGACTGGTGTGTCTTGATATCTGGCGCAACATTTAGACCGCAGGGTCAGAATCAAGATAAAAGTATCGATGTAGTGTGTGCTTATATCGATGGTTCAGGCTGATGTGGTGAAATGGCATAGGGCACTTTTCTTGATACCGTTTGAGCCCATTTAATACCAGGTGAGTCTTATTTAAATGCTACCTGTCAGTAGCTGCCTACCATGTCCAACCCCTTTATGGCACATAACATCAAGGGACTAGTTTAAATGTTGGTCATGCAAACTTTAGGAGCCATTTGCTAATTGCACTCTTAGATAATCATGTCATGAATGTTGTAATGAATACACCAAAAACACACACAAAAAACATTTACTGTATAACAGATACATGCCCAACCTTCAGTGTCACTGTGTCCCAGTGATGATTTTATCACATCTGTGCCATTTGGGATCTTTCCACTGAGGAAGAGAAAAAAATAAATAAATTATTTAAGTGCATAGCATATTACAATGTAGTACAGTATATCTTTAGTACAGCGAGGAATAGTTAAGCAAATTAACATGTTTAAAATGCTAAAATGCCGCTCTTTGTGGGATAAATAAATTGACTCACAATCGGGGCACTTGGAAGATAGCACTGTCCACCTCGTTTGCCTCTGCTTCCTCGTCCAGTAGGCTGTAGGCGCTGCCGCTCAAGCCACTATCTAACGAGGCTGCTGTGACCGGGGCATCTCCTGATTTGTAGGTTGACCGAGCTGTGCATAGATATCACCACACCCATCACGACAAAGACAAAGAAAGAAAAATTGCCCCTTCCCCTCCTCGGTTGGTTCCAATAATTAAAAAAAGAAAAAAAAAACATGGGCCAGGTAGCATTACTTATTTGCAGCAGTGGAAATCTGCTATAAAACTTGAAAAGTTTTTGCTAAAGTCAAAGAGAAAGCTACTTTAAAGCACACAGGACTGGATCGCAATGAATAGCACACAAACACTGAAAGCACATGGACAGACATCTTTCTCTCGGCAAAGACAAGACAGTAAAAAGTCACATTTAAAATTTAAAACTTAAAACGCACACATAGAACCAGAGCGATATCACATGTATATGTTTATGCATACTAAACAAGAGACACGAAGACTCCACTGACATCGTTAGTCGTCTACATGAAATAAGAATCGCGTTCCGATTCCTCAAGTTTAAGTGAAACTGCCTCAGTGTGCTTCAGTTTCATATTTTCGGGACTTTAAAGAATGTTTACGACTGTCTCTTTATAATCTTTTTAACTGTTTAATGCAGGATATTTTAGATGATTTTCAATGTTTTAGCTTTTTTGCTCTCAAACTGCTGATCAGGCAGTGTGATAAGAGTATGAATGAAGTAAGATGCGTGGATGCGGTGCACGAGAGGATCCATGCCGACACGTTTTTCTTTCAAGCCACTCGACACGGCATCAATGCCGGATTGCGAAAAAGCTCACTAATAACAGTTTAATGATGCAGCAGATGTGGCAGTGGCAAAGTGTTAACATTCAATGACTCATCTCACAGTTTTGGATATTGACTTCCTGGTATTAGTGAACTGTGTCGGTGGCCTTCAAGAAAAGTGTGTGCCGTGTGTGCATGAATCTGTGGTGATGTGGCTGAGTGCAACTTTCTCTCTATCTTCCTGTCTCTTTTATGAATATTCCCCTCTTTCTTTCTGCAGGTGTGCGTTAGTAGTACTGCATCCTCTCTTTCTCTCACTCTCTCTTTCTCTCCTTGCTCCATCTGTGCTTCAGTCACACGACAGAGAGGAGACTCTTGGGCAAACTCTCACCTCCGGTGCTCTGCGGCCTCTCTTCTGACACGGCTTTCCTGAGGGTCAGGTGTCTGCCGTCTGCTCTGCTCCCTTTGGCCGACACAATCGATGGCAGGGCAGGCAGCCAGTCAGACTGGGCTCTCTGAATGGTGAGCACGCCCACTACGCTGTGTCTCTGGTGCCTCAGTGAGAGGCGGCCTCTTTGGCCTGGATGAGTTTAGTTTCACAGGCACGATGTCAAGGGGTCAACGCCGGGAAACAAAGGTCATGGTGTTGGAATTCAAATTAGAAGGAGGGAGGAGCGAGATGGAGATTCAGAGAGCGGTTTATCTTCATCATGGCAACCAGCTTGACTGTCAATCACATGCAGCCACAGTGTGCAGTGCCCCTCCCACATCACTATTGGGTGGGGCGTGCAGCATCTACTGAGGTGCATCGTGGGTCCGGTAGTTGTTTAAACAGAAAAAAAAGGGTTGGGAGGGTGGGTGTAGCAGACTGCATGCACAGCCATCTCGGTGGAGGAGCTTCAGAAAAGCTGGTCGTTGTTTGTTAACAAAAAAGGAAATTATACAGAACTCAAAAAATAAAAATAAATAATAATAATAATAAAATCAAAGTAAAAATCCAAATAGGTAAATGATATAAGGGAGGGGACTGCAACTGTCTTCGGTTTTAAAGTCGGATCAGTTAAATGAAATGATTTAAGTTCTAGCAGGCAGCAAAAGTCATTTTCTGAATTCTGAAGAATTATTTTCCTGATGAACTGTCCTCTGTTACGAAACTGTTTTATCAGTAATCTTTCATCATTAGAGCGAGCTGCTCTGACATTATCGCCAAGCTCGTTTGAACATCTTGTGCAAATCTGCTTCTTTCTGTTTCATTTATTTACTACTGTTTACACTGTCATCTTAAAATTAAAAGCTAATGTCAGTCAAAACGAAAGCTAATATTTAAGTTTAACTCCATTAAAGTACATTTAAGCCTCTTTATTACATATTTTTTAACACTAATAGGATTTTAAATAGTTAGAACTGGATACTTATTAGCTAGCATTATGCGTATTTGGAAGGAGGTCAAAATAAGTAAGGGTCAAAGACAGTGTGCTACCTTACAGGTGAGGTGCTGGCTGCTGACACTTGTGAATACATACAGAAGAGAAGCCATGAAAGGTTGACACACTGTGGATACAATGCTGAAGAGAACCAGAGAGTGTGAGGAGTGAGGGGAAACTAAGTAAGGAAAAGGAAATAAAGGAACGGGAAAAAAAAAAAACTCAACAAAAGGTAGAACAGATGAGTGCGAGGAGGCCATGCTGCGTAGGCTTTATTTGCGTCTTGGTTTACTTGGTTGGAGGCGTTGTGGCGGCTGCTGCTGTGACTGCTGTTGGGCATCGCCCGTTGCTACGGCAGCGCCTCCTCTGCTTCCATTGAGGCTTTCCTGATGGTGCTGTCGTGCTGCGCTTTTGCTGGAGCGTGAAGCGCCGTGTGAGCGAGAGTGTTGGCTGTGTCCGTGGCTGTGGCTTTGGCTCTGGCCCTCGGACGGGGAAGGCTTCGATGTGCCAGGGCTACTGTGAGATTTCTCGATAGAGGGCACCTGTGTGTCTAAAACAACCAGATTCACCAAATTACCAAAAAAAAGGCTACCTTTTGCTTTTCTTAGTGGTTGTCACCTGTTGCGCACCACTCACAACGAGCTGAGTTGCTGGCTAGTGAGATACTGAATCTAGCCAGTGTGTCTTATAGTCTATCGTGCTCATTAAATTTGATGTTACTTTGAGGTTATTTTTTAACTAGCATTCAAAGCCTTCCACGGCCATGTTGCCCTCTGTGTTAGGAGAAAGATAGAGGGAAGCTAAGGCAAGGCCTCTAAGCAGGGTGACATCATGGCAACCAAGAAAACAGACCACGAGAAAGCAAAAAGCATGAAGCGAAAGCTAGAATGGGTGCAAAAATGACTAGAGGAAGGTGGCGGTAATAAAGGAGACAAGACTGTAAAGAGAAAATGGACAGAGGTAGAGGTAGAAATAGAGAGAGCAGTGACAGGAAGAAAGCAAAAAAGAGAAAGAAAGGGATAAAGAAGAACAGACTACAGAGACGAGGAAACAGCAGAGAAGCAGCAGAGTGTTGTTAGGGGAAGATGGTGATTAATTCGAGGTGAGGGGAATACATCGTGTCCTACCCTTGGCCGGATCTGGAAAGATCCCATGGCTTCGACTCTTGATGACAGATGATTTTGGGGAATCCTGATTATCATGCGAGGAACCAGTGGTTTTAGGGGAGGAGTGCTGTGAGGAGGGTTTAGAAGAACTGTGACGACCCTGGCCTGAGTGCGAGCGTCTGTGGTGGTCCCCCTCGCTCTGCTCCTTGAGAGGGAGCCACCGCGGGATGTTGTCCAGCTGGGCAGTGTTGGACAGATCAATAAGCACCTACAAGCAAATAGAAAAGTTTTTAAAAGTTATAGAAAACCTTTATGGATTCATATATGTATAAAATATAATATCAAAGGAGCTTACCTCCCCCAAGAAATCATTAGAGGAGCCCTTGTCATAGTCCCACACGCTCACCTCCAAAGTCTTCTTCTTAAGCTAAAATGTACACACAGTTGAAGAGTTCATAAAAAAGTTTCAAGTTTCAAGCTAAAGTTAAAGCAGTTTCACGCCTTCAAGCAGCCGAAAAACGAATAGAAACGGCGACAGAAGTTGGCAGTTTTGCTGTGATTGATACAGGCTCACTGAATCTAAAATGGGATCTAAACAGATATAATAAATCTCAGCGATACATCCATCTGCTCCGCTGAAAACCAGTGGCAACGATGACAGGTTGGCACAGAAGCAGTAAAAAAAAAGCAATATATTGTGCTGCAGTTTTTTGTTATTTTCAATCTGGAAATTAATCAGTTGAGGGCTTTCTTATTTGTCCATTCATATATGAACTATTACAGAGTTATAGAAAAATGCCATTAAAAAAAAACAGCGTAAGATAACAATAACATTTTTGAGTGTCTGAGCTCATAGTGTCGGTTCACATGTTGCTTGAGTCTATAGCTATACTAGTGGTTTTGTTACTCTGTACTTTGGCAGGGCATGCTAACAAGCTCATGATGAAGACACCTCCAGCTTATGATGTTATCATGCTGATGCAATTGTGTTTGCTTAGAAAAAACCCTAAAACATTTAAACAAAGCAAAATATTAGCATTAAGACAGTAATATCAATACCATGCGTGAATAATAGACTGTATATAAAAGAGGCACCGCCACCCAACCATTTAGAGTATAAAGAGCAGCATGTAAGGAAGCAATATATGTTGATTGTATTTTCTTTCTAATTATATCTGGATGTGAGAGTAAAGAGCAAAGTTATCAGCTAATGTTAGCAAGCTTGGTTAGCAGGTTGCATACAGTTAAAAAAAATGGTACAGATACTGTATATGTGCACTGCAAAGACACAGAATCAAAGCTGGGAGACAAAAGTTTTGGAAACATTGTTGGTATGATTAATCCCAATTACACAAAGTGAGTCATATTACTGTATTTGTCAGATAATTAAATTAATAATTCTCCAAAAAGCACCAACACCACAGTACAGTGAGGCCCAGCTCAGTGGCTCAAACTAGGCTCAAACTGTTTTAGTGTAATCAAGTGTCTCTGACCACACAGTACCTGTTCCAGGTGGATGTTCTTATAGATGACAGTTTGGTTCCACTCAGGGTTGATAGTCTTGCCTGCGTGTTTGGTCTTCCTCTTGTTTTCAGCACTGGGGGGAACACATCACAGCAACACACACTTGGTCAACGACATGTATGCAAATAACATGCGTGTCAGTGAACCTACGCATTGCAGGGAGCAGAAGATACTGGAGTAGGGCACAATGTCACAGTAGAGGGAAAAGAATGAATGTGATGCACATTGTTTGGATGGTAACAATGTATGGGCCTATGTGCATGGATAGCAGGGTATGATGTCAGGGTGTGCTGCAAAAAAGTCCATTTCAATGCCCATCAAGTCATTTAGTTTCACAGAATTTTTATGCATTGAAAGAACAAATGTTTCAGGTCTCCAGTAAGAAGAAAAGCACCAATAGTCCCAATGACAAAAACAAATGTAATGACCGTATACCAAATGTTTTTTTTTTACCTATTCTGAGTTAAGATATTTCACATGAAAAAGTTATGCTGGGCATCAATAAATGACTTGTTGACATGGATATTTTTGCAGTGTGTAGGGTTTGAGTTCAGACTGTAGCATATGAGTAAGTTTGGAAGAGTTAGGTTGGAAAAGACAGGGACAATCTACTCTATACTGGACAACAATGGTATGAATTGGCCGTAGGGCAAAATAATAGTGTACACTGGATGTGGATGCAGGGCACTGAGGGTACATTATGATGTCAGGGCACAATGTAGGATATTACTGAGGGATTTTAATAACAAAACAGGGTCAAAATCTAGGGTATTGGGGCCGATGTTAGGGTTTCAAATTACGATGGTTAGAAAGGAAAAACAGACCATCTACCAGAAAAAGACAACAGTTAACTCTGAAAACAACACAGGGGACTACTAGTTTATATGTAGTAAGGAAAACAGATGGTAAAATAATAATATCTGGGGCATCCAAAGAGAGTATCATGAAATAATGGATACTAAGGGAAATATATTCAGGTTGAAGGGAGTTAGTAGGACTGAACTAAGTGACTTTTATCAATAAACTTCCAGAGAGAAATTAACCTTGCTCTTTTTTTGCCTTAACCAAAGTGACAACTAATTATCAACCAAAACAGAACCAAAGTGCCAAAGTGGGCAAGTCACATACCTGGCATTCTGGACAACCATGACCTGACTGAGGGGGTCCAGCATGCATTAAATATAGAGAACAACATACAGAAACAATAGTCAGAGGGAGGGTGGGGGGCGGGTCAAAAAGTGTCTGTGGACTGTGAGGGGAGATTGAGTCTACACTTAGCTTAGGTTTAGCGTGTGATTTGTCAAGTGTGCCTTTTAGAAAGGGGCATGAACAGGAAGCTGCGGTCTGCTGCAGTGGTGGATAGAAATTTTGCTATAGTGTGTACATGACTGCATGTATGTGTGCTGAGAGGACTCCCAGGTCACGTGACAGATCTTGTGGCAACCGGAGTGGAGATCTGTCACTCATGAGCCAGATCGCGCAGTCTGATTTATTTCTTAAAGTTTCTGCTGCAAGAGCTGAAGGCTCAACATTTGTTTTACGTAAAACAAAATAAAACCCACTGTTTTTTTTCTGGCTTCTCAGTATTGAGACGCTGTCCCACGTAGTTGCCAGAAGACCTGCGATGCAACTGAAAAGCCTCTCTATGGATTGCAGCTGGCATTGATAGCTGTGAGATTCCATGTATACACACACAGGGTATACACGAGTATGTGCACACATGCCTTTAAGTGTGCATGTTTCCATAACCACTTTAAAGTGGCCGTAGGGCTTGTGGCTGCCATTCTCTCAGTTTCTTTAGCATAGCCCCAAACCCGTTCATAACTCACAGTGGCATCGGTGCATGAGTCAACCCGAAGGCGTGTGAGAGTGGCAGCTAAAAACCCCACAGCTATACAGTATATTATTACTTTTATCTGAAATGATCCCTGGAAAAAAACAAAAAACACTCTCTCGAGGGACCTCATCTCATGCCGAAGAGAAGGTGGGAGAGTCAATTGCATTACAGTGCAATCACAGCGGGAAAGGGAGCAGTAGACTTAAGCAGGAGTCTGGATTGTATTGCAAGTAAATATGAGAGCTATTGATTTTGACTGCACTCACACCTACAGTGGAACACACATCAACAGGGGCAACTCAAGTGCCTCATTATATTTACATAATGTTTATGCCATTCGGGAGCAAAAGAAATGGGCTGCTGAGTTTTGGACTTATACTATGTCAAAATAAAAGACGACCTTATGCATAGTAGCACATAGGCGTTATGGAGTTCATATCAGAAACATCCATGTGTTGCACATTGAATGATAAGCCAAAATCAATTGTACATCGATTTTAAAATGAATGGAAACTAAGTTACTGCTTAACAGACTGGCTGTCTGTGTAGCCTAGATGGGAAAAAAGATCTTAGCTAGAATGCTGCTACTGCTTCTGAAAATCTGTATACTTAATTACTTGTTCTAGCTCTGAAATCCTTAACATGTGCTTTCAGTCTAAACACTACTAACTCACCCTCTCCCTGGCAGGAGATACACTTTAACGAATGGATCGGAGTAGCCATTGTTATCCCGCGGGGCAAGGTTTCTGGCCTGCAGGACGTGAACTATCAAGTTGCCAAGCTGCTTGTCATAGTGGATTTGAAGCTGCAAAAAGAAACACAACTGAATTACAATAGATTCGGCTGCATTTTAGTCTTGCATCTATCTAATTTTAGCAAAAATAACATCCATCTACTCAGATTCTATACTCTTAGAATTAAATCTACACAGATTACAGATTTACAGTAATAGTTTTGTGTCACAAACCTGTATCTCTCCAGATACAGGGTGGGGTTGGCTCTTTGTTCCCTCTGCAATCTGTAAAAGATGAAAACAACATGGTGAAACAGACAAAAGTGTAGGTGGAACTTTTGTGTGTACTGGTAGCTGATTATAAGGTGGTGTACAGTACTTTATGCTGCACTTTAGGCTAAACTGTGAAGTCTCCAAATCATAGAATCTGTGCATCTGTTTCAGGGATCCCTTCAGATAATTGACATCCTTTAAAAAAGACATATACTGTTACCTAATTTTAACTAATAAATAATTATATTATACACATCTTAAATTCATATTGAGTTAGAGGTAGATATATCTCTTATGAAATCAAAGACAACTACTAGCAAACGTTAAAACAAAGTTTAGAAGAGCTCTTCAGAAACTCTCTGCAGACAGAGGCATAGCTTCAAAATAAACCTTCCCAGAAACTCAATATTGCAATCTTAATGGTGCTTACAGTGCAGCCAGGACTGCTATAGTCAAAAGAAGACCATGTACTTCCATCTCCATGGATTTACATGAGTAGAGCAAGCATCAATATCAAAGGTTGTGACACAGAGTCAGAAACAGCAAAGGAGAAAAGGAGGAGCTGGGGCGAAGGTTGGTTGCAAAGCAGCTTGCAGCTTTGCAGCAACTGTGGGTAAGCTAAAAAAGCCTGTGTGAATAGCATGTTCTACGGTATCTGTGGATTGTGGCTGGGGTTGACATGTTTTGTTTGCTTGGCTGCCTAAAACGTAAAGAATGTGATTGATAGCGTGCCTCTAAACTCGCCTTGCTGCTGTGACGTTTCTTGCTGACTGAGGGGGATCCTGGCTGACCGGGGCTGGAGGTTGCTGAAGTGGTGGCAGGCAGGCTGGAGGAGGAGGTGGACAGTGGAGCCTGCTGCTGTGACACTTTCTGCAGCTCGGCCGCTAGCTGCTTGGGATCAACACCTGGAGATCTGGGAGGTCTGTCACCTAGAAAGTTAACATGAGTTAACTATGAGTACAGATCATCATCGCTGCACATAACAAACCAAAGGATCTTGACAATGATCTGTCTAGGGACCAAATGAATCATCACTATGGCTCTTAACCCAATTCACTTCCAAGTCAAATTCAATGGAAAAGAAAAGTGAATATTAAAGTGCCACAATAGAGACAGCTCTGTGAAAACAATCGCATGTTTCCAGAACTGTTCTGTGTAACAGACTGAGGAACTAGGCCACAGAAAAAAAAAACATGGCTCAACTTGAGAGAAAAAAGAGAGCTGAAGATAAAAAGAAGAAGAATATGAGAAGAGCATCTGAAAATAACAAGAGACAAAAGTTAATAGGGAAAAATTGAGGACAGAGGAACAGGAGTGAGGAGGAATCAGTGGAATCAGTTCCAGTTGAAATTATAATAAAAATAATTAGGTAACAACTTACCTTTGCTGTGCTCCTGGAAATCTAGGTGCTGGGAACCCTCAGACTCTGCCAACATGTTGAGATCCCTGTTGGAAAAATTACATTTCATACATTTCTGAAAAGTGAAACTAAAGGAATTAAATGACAAGGAAAAAAGACAAAAAAAAGGTACCAGAAAAGCCACAAAAACATCACAGAAATGGAGAAAAAAATGATGTGACAATAGTTAATTAAAAAACAGGACAGCAAAGCTAGTGATTAAGACTAGCTTTTAAATATTAGACATTAAAGTCATGAAGAGGTTAAAATGATCCATCTTAAATATAAAGAAAAGAAAAGACAAGAATGACATTATGGCGGGTTGAACAGAGTGCACAAGAGAAAGATTGCAAGTGACACAGGTTATACTCACAGTCTGACACACACTTCTGCCTCATTACACGGCTGTCCAACGAGCCCTTGTACCTCTTCATAGGTTTTCCCCGTCAAAAGAACACCATTCCACTCCAGGACCTGCATTCCTATATACGATTTGCACACCCAGAAGAGCAATCAATATTGATCCTGTATTTTCCCACATCCAGTGCTGTACAGACACATCCCTCTAAATAAAAAAAGGAATCAAAACCTATCTCATAAAACAATCAAATGATTAAAAAAATCAGTCCATTCATTTTAGTCATTAGTTATTAGTTAAGAGCAAGCAGAGTAAAAGGGTCTGTTTAATCTTAAAAATATATCATTTACAATCAAATACACTTTTCTCCAACCTGCTTTAGCAGTGACAGATGTTTCCCAGGACAGGCTGATCATTTCTATATATAAAATAGCGCAGTGATATTCCACTCAGCACAGCAAACCCACCGCATGCTCCAAAACACACCCTGCACGCTGGCAGGACTTACACGGATTGAAACAGCTCATCAGGAAGGTCCTCTGTTTTCGACGGTACTCTCGAGCTGCGTGCATATGTGACAGGAAAGCTAGAGTACACTGTATTCCCACACTGGTATTATTCATCAACACCCTTGAACTGTATATAGTAGCTTTTGGAGGCTGAATTCCAGCGATCAAACAAGCACCCATTCATACACACACACTCCTTCTGAGACACAGAGCCTCTACCCCTGTTGAATCTGACAACGTTTCTCCATATTCGCACCAGACAGAGTGAGGCATCGTGTTCCCACTGGCAGAACCGAAGTAATTTGCAGCCATTCTGCTCGGTGTTGATGACAGGGTTACGGGTGTTATTATGGTTGAGGTGTCTGGCTAATGGCACCACAGATGTACCTTGACTCTTGGACTACAGCAGCCGCTAACAGTTTTAGTTTTTTCTCTGTGTTAGAATAAAATGCATGACACAATTGCTCTGTAGGATGTTGTTGAATCCTCTGGCCTTTGACTTAAAGAACAACTTTCAGTATCATATTTCTATCTTTTCATGGTACTGTTCTCTCTGGAACCCTTTATAGCGTGCTTACAAAAAAGTGGAGAGCGTTAAAGCAAAGTAAAGCAGCCATGTACTACAATAAAAAGGAAACAGGAGGAGAGGTAAACAAGAGCAGCAAGTGGTCATGCTCAAGTGCACATAAACACATCCTCAGAGTACAGGCAGATGGATTATACACGTCTAAACTGTCCAACCTCAAGCTTTACTGATTGTGTGACACCCTTCATGTGAGTATGACTAGGAGTTCACTGATCTCATACTCCCCTATGTAAAAATCAATATAATGTGTTCCTGTTACACACAAAACAAGCAATTTATTGTTAAAAAAAAGGCCATATCTGTGGGTTAAGAACTATAATATAATGATTGGTATTTTAGAACAGTCATCAAATAATACAATAGATTTGTTAAGAAAATAACTCTGCTATCATGACACAGCCATTAGGTTCTATCTCCATTCCAATTAGTCAAAAGGTGAAAAATGATAATAAAATGATACAAATATAACTGCTGGTTTAAACACTCAACACCCATAAGCTTCTTGTTTTTGGTTCTCATCTCTCATGACCAAATGTGAGTCATGGCCCGTCGCCTGCAGGTGATAAAACTAAATTCAAATGAAGACCTATTTTTGTAATCTCCCTGTTTCTCTCACTCCAACTACATGTTCGATTCTTTCAGTCTGTCAGCTGCGAACGACCAAAGATGTAAATGCACCCAAATTACACGCGTGAAGAAAAGGTTTGTTTGGCATGCTTGTTGAATTTTATATGAGAAGACTGAAACATTTTGTATCTTAATTTTGTATCGCACAATACCTTATGGCACCCCTTAACTGTATGGCAGAAGACTAGTGAGTTATCAGTCACATTGTAGTTACACTCCATTTACTCTACTTAATTTTCACAATAAGAGATTTAATTAGATGAAAGAGCTTACCTTCAAGAATCTTTCCTGTTTGTTCTGCCGCTCCACCAGGTAACACTTTGGCAACATATGCTCCAATGTCTCCATTACTACCAGGGACCTCTTTTCCTCCGACCACTCGGATACCCAGACCATTTCCTGTTAATGCCCCAAAAGAAAGACTGGTGAGTGTTTATGGTAGAAGTAGCCCACAGTCTACAACATTTATAATTCAATATATGATTTCTTTTGTATGACTGTACACAAAAAAAACCTCGTCAAATAACATAAAAGTGTGACTATTATGTAGAAAGCCAAATACACTGACTACAGAGTCAGACAAAATAAAGACTGTATAAAAGACATGACCTGAATTCTTTTTAATGGCCACAAGGGGGCAATGCCTATGGTTTCAAAAAAGGGAAAAGTGCTTTTGAGTTTGAGTCAGTTTTGAGTCTCAGTCACTTGTTTTAGACCAGCGGTCCCCAACCCCCGGGCCACGGACCGGTACGTGAGTCATTTGGTACCGGGCCGTGAGAGTGAGACTCGGGTGTGAAATGTATGATTTTCAGGGTTTTTATCAGTTTTTAGTGTTATTTTGTTATCGGTTTTTTTTTTCGTTAACTCGGTTTTCCTGGGTCTTTTCACGTGTGTTATGAATAAATCTTCTTTTTTCGGTACCGGTACTAGTTTTATTTTGTTGTATTTATCCGCGACACCTTAAAGGCCGGTCCATGAAAATATTGTCGGGCACAAACCGGTCCGTGGTGCAAAAAAGTTGGGGATCGCTGTTTTAGACCATATTTAATAAAGCATTAGGTCCATTTTCTAAACCCTTGTCATACCATGGTCCAGAACTGAGGATTATTAGAAATAAGCTCATTGGCTAACTACTTGTGATTCACGAGTCAACGCCCAATGAGCATGCAGTTTCACAGCCAGACGTGCCCCTTTCTCAAAACCTCTAAGTTTTGAGACCAACATGGTGAAAATCCTCATCTTGAGGCTCCTAAGGAGACTTCACAAACCAAGAGGTGATGTAGCTGTGGCCATCTTTTATACTATCTATGGTCAAAATAGAATTAAGCCTGTAATTTGATATTTTGTATCAAATTAAACATGTAAGTTATTTACTAAAAATACAATAATTTTTCAGAGATAAGCAGGTAAAATGTAGCTAAAAGTTATGGGTTTAGATATCGTGGGAGCTAGGGAGCTAGCCAGAACTAGCCATAGCTAAAGCTAAAGCTCATTATAGCATACTTGCTGGTTTTGGCTAGCTGTAAACTTTTGACTGAAATATATACACTTTGATGCAGTCTCTGAAACTTAAATTACTAGATGCTTAATCCAAAACTGATGAGAAAACCCAGCTAAACTCCAGGTAAAGCTTAATAGCTTAAATTGATATGTTAATTTAAATCACAGTCTTAAAGAAATGTGTGCATCATTTTGTTTGCAGATTTTCTGTGTCCAGCAGCAGTTTAGGTCATATGTAGGCAGCACACTGTCTACACACAGTACACTGTTAACTAGATTAAACCACTACCCTTGTATTGATTTTCTCAGCCTACATAAAGAGGCTTTCAATTACGCAAAAACAGAAACCTTACTAATTTTGAACCATGAAACCAATTTTTATGGTTATTGAAGCCAGAACAAAAACATTGCAGCAAAATGACTCAGTTCAGCACTGGGCGCTAGTAAACAAAACGCTTCCTTTCTGGGCTGCTTGTTAATTGCATAAGATAATCCTGAGTGTGAGGGATACGCCATTTTGAGCATGGCAATGACTGATGAGCATGGAGGAGAGCCAAATCGAAAAGGAAGCCAGGAAATGAAATGCTGGGCTGCTTTGAGCCTGGAAGAGTTGTGTGATGCAACATATAGGCTAGCAAAGTGACCTGCTAGTTTGCTGAGATTTGGCTTGAATATTAAGTAATATGCATTAAGCTAACTAGTCATGCTCTGTAAACCCAAAAAGATCTAGATTAATGTCTATATTTTGTTATGCATATTTTGTTGTCTATCCTTTGTAAATATTTTTATTTCGTTTATTTTATAACATTCTTATTCCTAATTATATTTGATGCAGTCCTAACTGACTGTACAACAGTCAATAACACATGAACATACATGCCTTTCTGACTGTATAGTCAGTCACTCTACCATTAACATGATGCTCCTGTAAACTGTGTTACTTTACCTGAGACACTGCGGTCTTTAGGATCCCTCTGCAGTTTGACCCTGAGGTGAGGGAAGGGGTAGTATGGACCTTTTCCCTATGGCCCATACACAATGGTAAGACGTTAAGTGCCTTGTGCTACTATACAAAAACCATACACCATTCATGCAACATATTTATATATATATTTATATATATCAAGATGATTCCATGTGAATGCATGCAGCTTGGTGTTTCATAGATGACACTTTGAGAACTTTACTACAGTGTATGTGTTTTTTCCTCTTTCACCTGTCTCTTCTCCTGTCCGTTCTCCGACCACCCATCTCTCGGTTTGTCAAACCAATCTGTCTCTTCCCGTCTAAGGTGGTAGGCTTCAGGGATAAAAACAAGCACAGCTTCAAAACCAATCTGAGAATCTGGACTTTTCCATCCACTTACAGAGGATGGTTATCAGGTCATTTAAAGGTGATTACATGCCATTGAAAAAACGTCTACATATTAGTTGTTAGGTTGCAAAAAATATGAGGAAAAAATATGAGCCAAACAGAAGTTTAATCTGTTACACTTTTTGCAAAGTAGGAAAATGATGCCAAAAACCAAAACAATTCCATATGTATGCACAGAAAATAAGGCAGATTGAGAACGATTAAAGCACTATTAGTACAACACAGTAGCATAAACTAAATCTATCTTGCCATACTTGTCGATAGATGTAAATGTTGGGTATATTTCTATAATTTTTCTCCAGTTGTTAGGAAGGTGAATGAGTCTCCTCCCCAACAAGTGTGTGATGAATCTTATGAAAACTGTAAAAAATGTAAAATCATTTAAATTTGTTTTAAATTTCCAATATAAGTATTGTTTGTATTACCAAATTTGAAATGTCTTAAACCTCCCCAACATTTAGACACCATTTTGTTGATATGCATTTTATTTGTGGTGCAAGTTAATATATTAGCGTAGAGAACTGAACTAATACTCTACCATTGGTTGCATCGTCTCTGTTCAAAGCCATCAGGGAATCACTTAGGGCTGCAATCAAGGCAAACGGGTTTAATGTATTATAAAGTATGAATAAAATATTGGGATCCATATGAATCAATAGGTAAATAATTAAACTGCATTCAAGACAACTCAGACATGGCATCTTTAAGCATATGAAACAAAAAGATAGGAAATGTTACTATGAATGTAGTTTGCACTTAATGACAGCCCATTTTGCATCCTGTTTTAGTAATACATTGTCCTCAGCTTAAAGTTTAGAAGTTCTAGAGCTGCTTTATAGAAGTCGTTTTTGAAACACATGATTTATTGCGAACCACTGCTATCACGACAGCAAGTGCTGGCAACAATAATGTTTTTTCCCCTTTCCTGTTGTAATAGTGCTTTTGAACCACTGTTTTGGAAAAAAACACTGTCCTCATATGTATGACAGCTCATTTGCTTTCAGCTATAGAAGCTGCACCAAAAATAATGAACTATGTTTGCTTAACAGAAGTTAATCAAATGATCAGATTTTCGGTGATCTTCTTACATGAAGGAGGCATGCATGCATTTCATGCAGCATAAAATCACTCATGTATCACAGTGCACAAAAGCAGATATTTAAGACAAGACATGCATGTAAAAGTTTTATATTTATTAACACAGAAGTATTGCAAAGAAATATCATGCATTTCAAACAAAATGAAACAAAACAAAACAAAAAAAACATTTTAAATCTTCCTATAGTTTAGTCTTACTGGGTACTAGTAGAAAGTTAAATGCAATCATGGAATAACTAAGTAAATATCCTGTATTCACATTGCACATCAATAATCCAAAAATATATATTTGTATATTACTGTCTATGAAAATGCAGACAGGACACTATTATGCTTAAGAGAAATTGACTGAAACTGACAGAACTCTAACTTTTTGAGTGGCAAAGGCACTTTTTTCATTGCATCATTTACAGTGAAAACATTTTCTCTATGTGATCTATTTTAAAGGATCAATATACTACTGTCGTCTAAATGCTTAATTAGAAGGATTTAAAATACTTCAAGCATTTCAACAGCTACGTGTGACATCATGTTGAGTTTTAAAGTTGTATTTCTTGGGGGACGCCTTTCATGTATCTGAAACAGGATGTCAGACTGTACAGTGCAGTGAACTCATATAGGAAGATGTTACACAATAATTGGGATGAGAATAGAACAGAAAATAGAAAACAGTGTATACATAAAGATACATTCAAGTCTATAGGAAACAGAAAAGTTTACAAATGATTTGCATGCACAAAGGAACTCAATATTAAATGTACTTGCACTAGAAAGGAATAAGAAGACACATTCAACAGAATGCAAAGGAAAAACAAAAACACCTCAAAAGACATGCTGAGTCTGAATGAAGAAACACAAGCTATATTTTACCCACTTTAGTAATAAATTCATGCAAGACAAACCATAACCAAAAAGTGTTAATGATGAAACGCTAATTAGGAATGAAGTGGCAGTGTAACAAGTCTGTTTTTTACCTTCGCTATCTGACATGGTGCCCTGAAGATCATCCAGCAGCACATAACTCCTACCCCTTGTTGGCTCTTCCCTGATATGTTGCTGCTGCTGGGAGTCTTGCAATGAAAGGCAAGAACCAA
The DNA here is from genome assembly GCF_057382185.1 of Mchenga conophoros. Lineage (NCBI taxonomy): Eukaryota > Metazoa > Chordata > Actinopteri > Cichliformes > Cichlidae > Mchenga > Mchenga conophoros. Next base: position 28,688,371 of record NC_140542.1, read on the forward strand.
ATTGGTCCCTTGAATCGGCTGAGATGGGAGGCAGAGGTCCCGCTGATGCACGGGCCATACCCATAGGCTGCCCAACAGGGCTCAGTGGACTCTCTTCTTCTGAATTCTGGGCCACTATGGGTATTCTGCCGCGCCCACTTTGGACAATGGGAAGGCTAGTAGGTTTGGTGCGACCAGATGGGGTTTGATAATTTGGGCCGTCTCCAGATGCTTCACCATCTCCTTTCAGCCTGAGTGAAGAGCTTGATGGGTCTCTTTTGATAGACAAGTCCAGGCCATAGCAAGATGTGGGCCTGGAGGATGGTCTTGAACGACTACCACTAGGATAGGCAGAATCCAAACCCAAGCTCTGACTCAAGTTAAGTGACCCAGCCAAGTTAGCACCCAGGGTGGATCCTAAATACTTTTGCTGCTCTGCAATATTCTTCCGAAGACCAAAGGTAATCTCATCTTGCAAGAGACGGCTGGATCTTGGGGATGCACTGGTGGACCCCAAATAGCTAGTATAGTCAGTCTCTAAACCTCTACTGTCTGTAATAGAGGAATACTTGGAGGAGATTTTAGGATCTAGTAGTGGTGTCTTATGTTTTTGGTACAACATAGATGCTGGGAGTTGTTTAGCTGCCTGCTTCTCAAGAGTAAGTCGACTGATGCTATACTTTTCTGACTTTGGATAGTGTCTCTGAGAGTAACCAGAGATGCTAGAGCTTGGTGTATAGTAGTGCTGTGAGAGACCTGTCAATTGTTCTAAGTTTTCAGTCCCACCTGTACTTCTCCTAAACTCTTGCTTAAGCTGCTGCTTTAAAAGTTTCAGTTCATAGGGTTCCTCCATGGTATCCTCTTCGTCAGGGGTCTTTCCAAAGGTATGAAGTCTGGACGTGGATCCCAAATAGTCAGTAGACCCCAGATCAGCAGCACTCCTACGAAGCAGTTTCTCTGCCTTTGCCAGCTCCCTCTCAGCCAGACTATAAGATGAGGACAGACCTGTGGAGCCTTTAGCTAGTTCTGCAGCATCTTCCAGCAGCATGTAACTCCGAGGTGTGTGGTGATCTACATCTGTGTAGTAGGAATCAGAGACAGCTGACATTGGGCTACCTGCTATACTTCCCACTTCTAAGGCTCTGAGATCAAGATGATTCCCATATTTGTCATACTTAACACCAAGGTAAGCTGATGAAGTGGGATCAGGCTGACGGCTAATGACATCATATTTCGTTGCATCGAGCTCTGAGAGTAGGGCTGCTTGTCTCGCAGCTTTCTGCTGCAACAAAAGCATTTGGTGGTAACTCTGCTGCTGGGAGGTAGTGAGCGAAGGGACAGAGGAGTAGATTGAATGAGACTGGTAGGACTGAGGTGTCTGGTAGAGAGACTGCTGAAATTGACTTTGAGCGTATTGGTACTGAGAGTATTTTCCATACTCGTGCTTGGTTTGCGGTGGGACAAAGTCATCCAATTCTGACTGAGGAGCTGTCCTGGGACGTTCAAGACCATGACTTTCAATCTCCTCATCCTCACCACCTCCTCTAGTCTCTCGGATGTTGCTAACCTCACTGTCTGACATGTAGTCTCTGTCCTCTGCAACACTCTGCAAGTAGGCCCTTTCCCTCTTCTCTCTTTCTTTAAGCAGTGCGTCCTTTCTACGATTAATGCCCATCTCCAAGTATCTTAGCTTTGCATCTATCTCTTTCTCCTCCTCATCTAATTCTGCTTGTCTTTTGCGGAGCTTGGAAGACTCGCGCTCCACCAGATCTAGCTCTCGATCAATGTCTTGTAGGATCTTGGCGCGTGCCATGTTGGAATTACGGCACATTCTTCGACGGGCTGAGCCAGTGCTATATGCTGTCTGTCCAGTGGTTGTTGACTCATCCTCTGATGGAGGATTTGGGAGAGTCCTCTTCACCTTCTTTTGAGTCCCTGTTGGTGTACCACCTGAGCCTATGCCCTGTAGGAAAAAAAGTGTTGTAAAAGTAGTTTAGTTCCCAAAATAATTGTTTAAGGAGCCTTCAGCTTCATAAACAATATGTTACTCAGATAAATTAATTAGTGATAACTGCTGCATTTTATGAGTAATTAAAACAGAGCAAACTGTATAAATTTAAGTTGTTTGATAGTCTTCCTCTATAAGGATGTATTGTAGTAGAGTGATTGAAAGACAAATTGTTGATTATCTTTTTTCTAGGTAACAGTAACATATGTATTTCTGCCCATAAATATTCCACACTACTGTTGCACAAGAAATAATTTATTCACAAACCCTTGATGGATCTCTGACAGCTTAGTGTTTCCTGCAACCTCAGCTTATTTCCAACTGTTTATGTATGTATGAGATTCTCAGTGGTGAATTGCCCAGGCAGAAAACTGACTACAATACTCCATGATATTTTACCTAGAAATGGGATTAAGCTGAAGATAACTCTCCAGAAATGTCAAACTTAATCAACCAAAAGAAAAGTTTAAACACAGATCACACCATCTGAAAGTTAAAATAAATTCATATTTTTGGCTTGTGGTTTTGCTTCCTGGATTTATGTCAATTACGATGGTAGTACTTACAGTATAGCCTTCACCATACTGGGTTCCAGATGTTGCTCTTTCTTCTCCTGTTGGACTCATGGGCTTAGGATCAGACATAGATCTCTGCATGGATTTCTGTCCTCTGGGACTTGCTGGAGAGGCTTTTGATGGATCAGGACTTCCTCTTAGGTTTTGTGGGCTTGTATCACCAAGGGATTTATCATAAGACACAAACTCAAGGGATTTGCTTGGTGAGATACAAGGGGATACAGGGGAATAGAGCACTTTGGGGGATTTAGGAGGGGCCTGAAGAGTAGAAGAATCAGCTTTGAGGTTAGCAGACTGCCCTATTTCTAAGGGGGTAGGTCGTTTCTTTGGTGAGGTCCTTTCAGAATCTGAAAGCTCCATTCTGGTATCCATTCTAATGTTCCCATCTGTATCAGTTTGTATAGAAATCTCAGTGTGGGCTTGAAGAGACATCTCAGACTGCCCACCCCTATCACCTCTGGCAGTACGTGGACGGCTTTGTCTGCTTCTGTTCTGAGCCTCCCATTCATCTTGATCCTCATCATCAGTCTGCACACAACTGTCAACGCTCTTTTTAGCAGTTCTCTTTTTTCTACCTGCTGTGTAAGCTTTGCTGACTGCTTCATCCTCTTCATCTGTCTGGCACCCACTATCTGTGATCTTTCGGGCCAGTACAGTGCCATCAGGTCCTAAGACAACTGCCTCTTGTATGTCCCCACCTGGGTACATCTGACGAAGCTTTTGCTCTTCCAGTTGAAGACGGAGCTGCTCTTGGAGTCTCTGAATCTGCTCAAGCTGCTGCTGCTGCTGAGCGTAAGTTTCTTTCTGCATTATAAGGTGAGCCTGTCTTTCCTCTTCTTGCTGGGCAAGTATCTGCTGTTTCATGGCCTGCAGCTCCTCCAGTTCCTTTTGCACCATGAGTTGTTCGTGTTCTCGGAACCGCTGAATTTCCTGCCGTTCCCATTCTAATTCCTCAGCCAGGCGCTGTTGCTTGAGTTTTTCCATTTCTAGTCTCTCGCGCTCTGCCTGATACTGGCTGTCTCCAGGAACCATGGGTGAAGAAAGCGCTTCCAGTGAAGCAGCTATAGCCTCCAGAGATGCATCAGTATAGGTGTCAAGAGATAAAGAAGTTGCTGCAGTAGTTGCAGCATCACCAGCAGTAGTGCCTCCTCTAGATATCTCTAGATTGAGTGGAGCATCTGCTTGTTCTTCTGCTGCAGTAGTAGAGATGGTGGATAGAAAACTGTGGGATCGAGTAAGTGGTAGGTTCTGGAGGTTGGAAAGAGAAGGCATGGTGTCGCTGGTATGCATACCTGACAAGGTGTTGTATGCTGTACTAAATATGGACCCTGGCTGGGTGGTAATGGCATATGTAGATGGGACTGGGGCTGCAACAGAGGAATAAACCACTCCATTTGATGATCTCAAAACACTGCTTGTACCAAAGAGTGTGCCAACAGCACTTGTGACTCTATCTTGAGAATAGGGAGGAATTGTCATTCCAGCGTAAGTTCCTTTCTTGGAGTAGTCAACAGCTTCACCTGTCAAAAGTCAAAGATATCATTTCAGTCCCAGTATTACAGAATTATTAATTGTTGCAGCAAGCCATGCCTTGTTCAAATAATGAAAAAAGGTGGAAGACCAAAAAAAACTCCAATGAGGTTCAACAAAGTAACAGCATGCAGGTACATGCAAAAAATATAATGGTAAAACAAAAAAAATGATTAAAAAAAAAAAGAAAAAATGTCCATGCAAAACAAAATAAAAACAAAAAGTAGCCATTATTTCCACATTAGCCATGAATAAGTGGAAGCAGTTCAAAGTGACATTTAAGTGACAGGTCTGCAATGTCACTGCACTGACCTGCATCAGAAATCTTTGCTGAGGTAAGATCTACTGCACCTTCAGTTGTGCCACTGAAATTATAGCTGTTTTTACTCTTGTAAATGAAGAGACCAGCCTCTGCTAGGTTAGTATCTGACATAGAAGGTTTAATTCCACCAAACCCTCTCATGCCATAAGGCGACCTGTCATACTGATAGTGGTCGTCACGATATCCAAAGCGATCTTCAGGCAAGGGTGTGGTAGGTTGGTGAGTTGCACAACTTCCTGCAAATGGAAGCTTGTACACAACATCACAACATACAGCTCTTTTCCCTGCAGTCAGATCCACTGGTTTGCCATCGTCTGTGATTACAGCTGTAACCACTTCGGTAGACGCAGTATCCACTGAAACCACAGTGTTGAATGGTTTATTTGTGCTAAGGTCAACAGCTCCTGACACTGTGGTTGTGCCATTAGTTAATCCATTAGCAATACAACTTGCAACAGAAGCGGGTGCAATTGTTACAGGGGTGGCCTGGAGTGTTCCTCCACTCGTACTAGATCCAACTGAGAGATTAATAGGGATCTCAGCAGTAGCATGAGTAGACGGCTGAGAATCAATTGGTCGATAAATAATTTGAGAAACGGGTTCAAATGATTTGTTTTTTGTTAGCTGAAGGGGTACTGAAGAGGTCAAAGAGGTGTCCAAGTTGTCGCGTCGCTGGATTGTGGCAGCACAGGTCACGATGGTAATGCTATCAGTTACTATAGAAACTGTAGATGATTCAGCACTGAGGTTGACCACAGGGGACTGCACTGCACTGCTGTGACGACTGACATCAGTCGTAAGGGACTGATGTCTTGAGTCTGGACCAGCAGACAGATCCACACCACGTGTGGTTGATTCTGGATCCACTTTCATAGTCCTAAGATCTACCACCTCAGAAGGTTGAATAGCCTGTCCATTCTGTGCTGGCAACTGGGGCATAGGCTTCTGCATTGATATTGGGAGACCATTTGCCCTTGGAGCTGGCACTGGTGGTGGTGTCCTTTCATGAACAACAGAGACAGTGGTCCTTTGGACTTCTGTGGTAACCACTTGAGAGATGAGGTTGGGCATCACCACAGGTGGCTGTGCTGAGGCTGATATAGCCTCAATTATATGACAAGAGCTAGATACATGTTTTTCAGGCCCACAAATTTCTTGACTTTCAATGGATTCTGTGACTCGTGTATATGCCAGAGGCACCCTGGTTGTTTGAGGAGGTGTTTGTTGCTGCTGCTGCTGCTGTGAATATGGTTGAGGTTGAGGCTGCTGATGGTGGTATGTCTCAGGCTGAGCTTGCCATGAAGGAGATGCTGGACCAGGGCTAGAGGGAGCATGAGTGGTAACACTATCTACAGGAGAGCTAGGCTGAGATGGCAGAGTGATGACCACATATGTGTCACGAAGATTGCTGGCATATCTTGGAGAAGAAGGAGACTTTGGTGATGGTTGAAACATTTTGCTTTCAGAAGTGGGGCTTAGATTAAGGGCTATGTCACTAGGACCTGTGGGAAGTACAGAGGGTCTTTGTGGATGTGGGGCATGGGCAGGTGATGAAGGCTGTGAGCCAGGCTTTGGTGCAATTGGTGGTTTAACACCATGTCCTGGTTTGTGGCTATCCCCAATTCCAACGGGGATGGATGGCTTTGGGGGTACAGGAGGGGGAACATGAGGTTTGTATGTTGGAGTAACTACTTGTCTTGTAGGTGATGCTTGAGCTGTAGTCATAGTCACTGTCTCTTGCCTTACTGGAGCTGCTGAAGCCTGAGGTGGAAGTGGAACTGGAGCTTTCCTGGGAAACACAGTAGGTTTTGGAGGAGTAGGAGGAGGGAGCGGCGGTGCAACAGGTTCTTCTGTTTTTTCCTGAGAATTAGCCCTACGCAGGACAGTTGGCTTCGGGGGCACAGGTGGGGCAGTTGATACTACACTTGGTATACCAGGTGTATACTGGGGGACTGTAGGCAAGGGTGATACACTGGCAATCACAGGAGCTGATGTTTTTGTAGATGCACTAGTCAAGTCCACAATATCACCTTGGGTTGCTTTGATTGTGGTTTCAGGTTGCTGATCTGATGTGGGTGATGGAAACGTTTCTTTCACAGGCTCAGTTTCCATTGCTGATGAGACATCTGATACAGGATTTTTCTCCACTTCCTTTTTAGGTATAATTTCATCATCAGAAGATAACTCTCCTGAAGAGCACTGCGTTACTTTTAAGTCTGGAATAGGGTGGAGTGCCTTTCTAGATGCAGTGGCTTCTACTTTTGGCTCATGCTGAGTTGGACTTGTTCCAGGAGTCAGGACTCTTTTCATTAGCTCTTCATAGGCAGTTTCAGCATCCAACAATGGCTTCCCATCCATGTCTAATGTTATTGTACTGCTTTTGGAAACAGTAATATCAGCAGGTTGTAGCACAATTTCTGGGTTAGTGCTTTCCTTTTTTGCCTGCATATTTTGGTATTCCTGCTCCAGCTGCATGAATTCCTTTCTTTTCTTTATCATGTCTTCATAAACTTCATCTGGCGATCGCAGCTTTTTGGGCTGAGTGGGAACAGTAATCTTCTCTGTGTCCTCGAGATCAGCTGTCGAATTGTCAATAAGAGATGCATATGCATAATCTTCGATGAGCATGCCTCCATATAGGGACTCTTTTTCTGGCTGAATTTCACCTTTGTCAGCTGTTGGAGACTTGGCCCTCAGCATTATCTCCTCATAGGCTTCATCAGCAGATCTGAGAGGTTTTTTCTGTGGTTTATCAATATTTTGATCATCTGTTGGGGAGTGAAGAGATACAGACATGGGCAGCTGATAGGTTTTCTGGACTGCCGCAATCTTTGCAGCATGGATTTCCAATCCTTCAGGATCTGATTCAATACTGGGTGAAAAGTCTGAGCAAGATGATCGTCTAATCTCCTCCATTTCAGCTTCCTGCCTCTGCTCTTCAGTTGGTGAGGCATCTTCAATAGGGGAAAGGTTGCTTGGCGGTGTCTTTTGATGCTCTCGCCTCCTCTGGGCTCGAATCTCATCTTTATCTTTTTTGGATTTTTTCCCTGAGCCCTTCTGTTTTTCTTGCTCCCTGAGCAGCTCCTCCTCTTCCCGTAACTCTTCTTCCTCAGAAGAGTCTTCGATAGTTGGCAGCATTTGACCAGGTTGTCTGTGTTTGGCTTTCCTGTGCTGTTTACCTTCACCACTGCGGATATGGCTCGGACTACTGCTATCACTGTCTTCATCCAGTGATGAGAGGGATGTTGGGGAAGTTCCAGGAGTGAAGCTGGACGCATGTAGACTGGAAGACCCCTCACCTCTAGACCGGTCATCTGGAGAATCTGTCAGGCTTTCCATTTCAGGCTCTCCATCATCATTGGGTATAGACACAGGGCTGCTAGTTGTATTCAGCTCCATAGTTTGGAATTTGCGAACTGCAGTACCACTTTGTTGCTTCCCTTCTTTTGTTTCTGCTTCCATATCTTTGTTTATATCAGGTTTATCCACTAAAGTACCAAATTCCTTATCTTCATCATCTGGGCTTATGGTGCTTTTCTTGGTAAGCCGTCTGACTTTCCCTGTCGTGCCCTTCTCTACAGTTTCTGTTTTCTTTTGTTCCTTTTGTTTCTTCTCGTCCTCTCTGATCTTTCGCCGAACTAGGTTTTCCTCATCAGATTGTGAAGCATCTTCATTCTCACTCATTTCCATTATCTGTTTTCGGATAAATTCTTCATCATCTCCTGACATAGGGCTTTCTTTTCCAAAGCTTTCACTGCTATCGTCCAGGGAATCTGCCTTGACATCCATGGGCACAAGGAGCTTTTTCTTTGTGGTACCATTGCCGTTCTTATCAGAAACCACTCTGTCCTCTTCTGAGCTAGGAGAGTCAGGTGAGAGAGGAAGCACTTCTAATTTACGCCTGGTCTTTAGAGTGTCTGTTTTTTTCTCCTCTTCTTGTGTGGTTGCCTGGGCCTCAAGGATGGGCAGGACAGTGCTTTCTAGCTTTGCTAGGTCTGATGGGCTGGTTGGGCTGCCTTCCTTGACAGCTGCTTCTTTAATTCCAGGCTCTTTCAAGGTCTCCACTGTTTTCACCTGATGAATAAAAAAAACAAACTTTTTCAGTATATATGCTTAATTTCTGACAATTACGAAGACAGTTGTTTTAAATAAGCACAACATGCAAGTTCATATGAATTTAGGAATGACAGGAATGAAAAATGAAGATTTAAAATATATTTCAGGAGTTAATAGGAATGACTAGTGTGGGGTATTTTCGACAATGACCATATGAGAGCAAAACCTTGAACTATTATCCAGCTCTTACTATTCCACTTTTCAGGAATGTCATATGCTTAATGAGTAATCCAAACATTAAACTGTATATTTAACAATTTAGACATACATTGTTTAATTTGGCACAAAATTAAGTGAGCATTTTTATTATAATTAATATCTTTGTGTACTTGAAGTAGATAATCATGGTATTGTAATGTAATGACTCATTGTGTTTCAATGTGTGTGTAATAACATGTCAGCTCATTTAACTAGCTCTTTGGAAGTGTCTACTACTGTATTTCCCTCATTTGTGCTTCTTCTATTTTAACATGTGAGTAATATTGCTTTCACTATCTGTCATTCATTTGGCACAACAAGAAGTCATTAAAAGCAACTCTGATACATCAAATTAGCTGAGGAGGAATCTATTTAGTGTAGCAGCATGTTTTTAAAGAAATATTAATAGTTGGTCCAAGATTATCAATAATTTTATTGCAAGGTGAAGCAGTAGGATATATTGTTCTACCAATACTTCATTCAACCTCTAGTAAAACCCATCTGGAATGAACAATTTTTCATTTCCTCCAACTGTAAATTCTTGTTTTGTATTTAAGTTATTTAAGTTTTTTTGTTTTTGCAATGGTCAAGCAGTTCTGAAAGATCATTTTTTCTAATCTACCTCTACATCTGCTAAATACTATGGTCACCTCAGAAAGTTCGGCTTCATCATTGAGTTTTTCAAGGGGCTCCTTTTCCTCCTCCACGTTAGTGTTTTCCTCCTTCGGGCTGCTGTCCTGCTCACTTACTACAGAAACTGGGATTTCAGGTTCTGTGACAGGAGCTGAAGATACTGATAGAGGCACACCTCCATTTTCAAAAGCTGTCTCTGATACTTCATCCTTCTTTGATATTGCATCCTCGCCTACATCAAACTCTGCAGTGCCTTCTTTGTCGCACACTGCGTTTGCCTCTAATACTGAAATAGTTGTCTGCATGTTGCCAGCAACAGGTTGTGACTCATCGTCTTTTTTGTCACATTCTGCTTCGTTCTTCTCTTTGATTGACAATTGCTCATCGCCGCCTGTCACAGCTGATGTATCTTCCTCTGCTTCGTGTTGATTTTCAGCAATACTCTTTGTCTTTTGTGAGCCCATCTCTGACTCATCTTGGAAAAGGTTCCCCTCACTGGCTTGATCGCTGACATTTGTCTTACTGGTAACAGCTGAGGATAACGCGCTGTCTACACTTTGCACTGGCACCTCATTGACCATTTGTGGCTCTTCGAAGTCAGGGGGTGGTGGAACAGAGATAACCGTTGCATTGTCAGATTTATTATCTGATTTTAACACCGTGGCTTCGGGTGTGCACTCTTCTTCGACCACAGTCTTTCCTTTCTCCTGTGACTTCTCTGACAAACAGCATGCTGTTTCAATAATGCTCTCCTCAGCTGGCTCATTCTTTGTTCCTGCTTTTATCTTGTTCTGTATATCTATTTCTTCTTTTGGCATTTCCTCTGGAACAGTTGCAGCCGGCTCTAATCCCGTTGCAGATTCCTTCTTGTCGAGAAGAGGAGACGAATTTTCTGTATTAGTAACATTCTGTTCCAGAGGTTTCTGGTTAGTTTCATTATGAACTGTATTCTCCTCATTTTCTTTTTCTTCAGCAGCTTCCTCGTCATCAGGTTTTACCTCAGTAGTTATCGGTACACATGCATTTGTTTTAATCTCAACTGTTCCCTCATCAGCTCCCTCAGGTGCTTTCTGCGCTGTTGTGTCTACCTCATTATTAAGTTCCTGAGAAACTTTATTTTCAGCGATGTTCTCCTCATTTGATTTCTCCACAGCTTTCGTTTCTCCTTCAAACTGAGCAACAGGAGAGGATTTATCTGCCAGATCAAGTAATGTGGGCTCCTGATCTTTTTCTGACTGTTCATTTTTCACTTCGTTTGCCTGACCTTTTCCCTCTGAAGCTGAGACAGGATGGTTTTCTGATACTGCAGAAGAAATTTCAGGTTCTGCACTTGCTGCCTGTTTTTGTTTTAATTCTTCATCAGCTTTATCAGGTTCAGGGACATCAACTTGTTCAACAGGGGACGCAGAGTTTTTCGGTTCTACTTCTGCACTAACATCACTCTTGACATTAGGTGTTGTTCCACTGTCAGGTGGAGTGTGATCTGCTGGAGTAACTTGTGGTTCACCTATCAGGGGTTTCTCGGCTAAAACCTCTGTTGTTTTCTCCTCTTTCACACTTGCAGCCGTAGTATCAGGTTGAGCAGGAGCTGTTTCCTGTCTAACTGCTTCAGGGATCAAAGCAGGCTTTGGCTCAGCTGCATTTGTTGTCACTTCTGGATGCTTTTCTTGACTGGGTTCCACTTTCTTACTATCTGCCAGGGGAGCGGCAGCCTCACTTTGCGTAATCTCGGGATTTGGCTCAGTTTCTGCCCCAGCAGGGTCTGTTGTCTTGTCTAAACCTGCATTACTCAATGGATTTTGTGTCTCACCTTCCACAGGGAGAGAAAGGTCCTCTGTGGGTTTCTCAGAACTACTCTGATGTTGCACAACTGCTGGGATTTCACTGACAGTTGCACTCTGTGCTTGTTGCTCATCATTAGCTATCTCTGTACAGGGATGAGGATGGTCCTCTGATTCTTTCTCAGAGCTACTCTGTTGTTGCTCAGCTGCTGGGAGTTCACTGACAGTTTGTTGATCAGAATCAAATGGCTCTTTCCCTGGCTGAGGGGGATCCTCTGCTATTCTCTCAGAGCTGTTTTGCTGTTCCTCAGCTGGTGGGGCTACATGGGTACTATCAGCTAAACTCTCTGAAACAGGAACTTCTTTCTCAGGGTAGATGGCATTCTCATCTTCTTCTTGTTGTTCTGTTGTCTGTGGTGGGTCATGCGAACTGTTCTCAGGAGGAGGAGTGCTATGATTAGGTGAAATTACCGCACTATCAAGCTCAGCCTCAGGGGGTGCTAATTTGGTCTCAGAAGTTGGTGGGGTTAGGTTTGCTGGTTCTACTACTGGAACCTCTTTCTCAGGGTGAATAGTATGCTCATCTGCTAGTGTTTGATTTTGTTCTTTTGAGTGTAAACCATTCTCAGGAGAAGGAATACTATGATTAGGCGAAATCAGTGCACTCTCAGGCATGGAGTCAGTAGGGGTTGTGGTCACTACTTTGGTTTCAGAAGCTTGTGGGGTTAGGTTTGCTGGTTCTACTACAGGAACGTCTTTCTCAGAAAGAATAATATTCTCATTTGCTAGTGTTTGGTTTTGTTCTTTTGATTGTGAACTGTTTTCAGGAGGAGGAATACTATGATTAGGTGAAATTAGTGCACTATCAGGTGTTGATTCAGAGGGGGTTGTGGGCACTACCTTGGTCTCAGAAGCTGGTGGGGTTGGCTCTGCTGGTTCTACTACAGGTTTGCTATCTACAGCAGCAGGGGGAGGTGTGGAGGAGGGAACAGGACCAGGAGGCTGCTTCTTCGGGGAAGCCATGGATGATGGTGAAACATCTCCCAGCTGGCCTGACATCGCTCTTTGAGTTTGACAGGTGAGGCAAAGCCATTCTTTCTGTAAGACAAACATTAAAAAAACACTGTTAGTAATTTTGCCTGAATGTTTTTACAACCCAAAGTCCAACTGTGTAGCATCCCCTCTTCTTGTGAGGGAAGAGACAATATGCGGCTCTAAAACCAATATATATACCTTTCAGCATTGATGGCTGGCATCAGATGCAAGCTTGAGAACTGATCTGTCCTCTTTAGTCCTCTTAGAGAACACAGCGTCCAAAGAGACTTTTAAAATTCGATTAATCTGACCTGACCACAGAATATTTTTCCATTTTACATCAGTTCATTTTAAATGAGTTCTGGCACAGAGAAGACAGCAGTGTTTCTGGATCATGCTCACATATGGCTTCTTTTTTGCATGACAGAGCTTTAACCTACAGTTGCGGATGACACAGTGAACCACGTTCTCAGACGGAGATTTCTGGATGTGTTCCTGAGCCCATGCAGGGATTTCCATGACAGAGTCAGGCTTGTTTTTAATGTTGTGCCTTGTTCCTTGCCCACATAGATTTGTATACTGTAAGCTATTCAAAGTCTTTACAATTTTGAGGAACAGTATCCTTATTATTAATTGTTCTACAATTTAGAAACTGTTTTGCAGGTTGGTGAGACTCTGCCCAAAAGATGCTCTTTTTATCATTATAATTCTAACACTGTGAAACAAAATGTTTCTGCACATTTAAAATGTCACTGTGACAAGTTACCCTGTGACAGTATAAATTCTATTTTCAAGGGGAGCTTTTACTTTTGTGGGACTTAAGAGATAGGTCCATGCATAATGCATAGTAATGGGACCAGGGGTTTACCAAGGCATGTCAGAAAGGGTTGGGTGGCCGATGCAGACATTTATGAGGCAAACTAAGCACAGAGACTGCATTATTATAGGTTTTGCTGTGTATGTGTACAAGTATATATGAACATAAACAGTGCATCTGTATCAGCAGAATTTTTGCATCTGTTGTCATCAGCAAAATGTTAATTAAACACTTCAAACATTAGCAATTTCAGGGGTACTGGTTTAGTTTACCAGTTACCTAACATGGAGGTCCAAGTTTGAATCCACCCTGTTACTATTTACTACTGGGGCTGGGCGATATGACCCAAAATTCATATCTCGATATTTTTTAGCTGGATGGCGATATAAGATATATATCTCGATTTTTTTTTTAAAGCCATAAGTTAAGAACAAAAAGAGAGTTCCTAGTCACACTGTGTCCCAGATGTCACACGGGCACTTTTATTTACATACAGCGTAGATGTACATGAAGAAATTACTCAAAAATAAATTATCAGCATTTATTAACCCTTGTGTGGTGTTCATATTTTTGTTACTCAGCCAGTGTTCATGGGTCTGGTGGACCCGCTAGAGTTTTGGCTTTCCAAATTAACACTATCAAACAATTTTATGTTAAATTACTCAACAGATGTTTACTTCATCCCAATTACAAGACATATGAACAGCAAACATGGTTAATTTTTTCCCTTTACCTTTGTTAGATCACATTTATGAATTAATGTGCTTCTCGTTTTTCTTTTATATAAAATGTTATAAATAAATCAGTTATAATCAAGTGGAGTGAGTGGAAAGACACAACACATTTACACGTGAAAAAATAATTAATTGTTTAATTTTTCTTTTGAAAAAAACTGAACACGGGTCTCACAGACCCGAACACCATACAAGGGTTAAATAATCATGGTCCATAAATAAAAGAAAACAATGTTGTTTTTGTGCATAACAAAAAGCTCACAATTGTGCAGTCAAAATGTAAACTAATAGACGCTGAGCATAATAACAAAGAGACAGATTTCACAGCTGCACCACGTCTCTGAACAGGTGCCATTTGTGGTCCTTATACACACACAGTACGTATCACTCCGCGAGGCTCCTCCCCGGTAGCCGTAATCCTCCGACAATCCATCAAGCGGTGCAGCTCCGTAGCTTAGCAAAGTCATACTAAAACATTTTTTGACAGATTGCTGAGCGCTGTGTACCACATAAAATCGGTTCGCGGTCAGTAAGCACAACCAGAATTCATACATAAGGCGCGATTTTTGAGAAAATGAAAGGATTTTAGGCCGTGCAGCCCCTCCGGGCTGCATGTCGTTAGCGCGGTTAGCTCGCTAACACGTTGACGCCGTCCAGCCCCACGCACGGTAACTCGCTAACAGAGATTTTCCTCTTTCATCTTGTCATTGCCTGCAGGTGAAGCTATGGGGGAGGGGGAGTTGTGTTCAGTGAAGGAGAGGCGAGGCCGAGTAACGTTGCGTAGAGACAAAAGTGGACGAAAGAGAGGCAAACCTGCGGCTCCACAAGTATAATTATAACGTAACATAGACTATATCGATATAAACGATATTGTCACATCTTATATCTCGTATGAAAATATATCGATATTTTTAAAAAAACTCGATATATCGCCCAGCCCTATTTACTACATATCTTTCCCCCAGCTTTCCTGTCTTCTCTCCACTGTCCTATTGCAAAAAAGCTCCCTCCTCACCCCCCCTTCCTACTTAGCTAGCACGTTTTCCAAAGATCCTCAGCTTCTTAAATATGTCATTTACCTTCATTACATCTCTAATATGATTGTGATACACAAAAAACTGTAAAGAATATTTTTTTGCAATATTTTCGCAATAACTTCCTGCTTAAAATTGCATGGGATGTAATTCTGGAAGACGACACGTGCTGACATAACTCTAACTTCTAATGTGTTGTCTCTGAGCTCCAATAAAGCTCTGCTGGAATGCCAATCCTATTATGGCTGGGTTGTCCTGGGCACTCATGTAAACAGAGGACACTTGGGGAGCAAGGAACTATTTAATGTAGGGACACAAGACCAGAACAAGTAGTCTGGAAAAGCAAAAAACAAACAAACAAACCACAAAACACCTCATTTCACATTTTGCCAAGTGCACTGATATTCTTCTGTGAACCTCTCTTGTGAATGTCTTCGCCTGGCTTAGCAGCAGGGTTTATGCTAAATTCATAAAAGATCACAGGCTGTATGCTAAGCCATGCAGCAGACAAGCCACCTCTGTCCAAGCGCAGACAGAGAGAAAGAAACAAGGAGATGGGAGGGGAGGAGAGAAGATGACAGAGGGAATGTTGCAGCAGCACAGTCAGATTAAATAAGACATGATATGCCATGTTTTAGACCTTGCCTATAAAATAAACCTTACTCTTGTACCGTACTGTACACTTTACCCGAAATGACAGTTGGGTATTGTAACTCACGAAGGAACAATATTTTAGTATATATGAAATAGCAACTCAAAAATGATATTACTGCATGTGTGTATGTCCAAGTATTATCCATTTGACCTCTTCTGTGGGTCCCTGCTCAAACAACTTGAGACAGGAGCTCCTCCGGCTTGAGGGCTGCATCAGTTAAACCAGAGAGGGCAGGCTCTGATAGCTGGAGTGATGGCCACCGATAGGAAATGCAGGAAATCAACTCAGACTGTCGGTCAGCCTCAGCCACTTCACAGCCAGTCATCACCAACGTTATCAAGACATCAGAGCTGGAACACCTACAGCTATTACTGCTCCTTTTAATACACTTACTGTAATCATTGTGTCTCTTATAGCTAGTGAGATAAACCAAACCAAGCCTTTTAAGCCTTGAATCACTGCCCCATTGAATTAAATGTGCTAATTTTATCTACAATACAACTCACTGGCAATCTCAAATGCAGTTCCGATCTTACAGTTATCCCTCTGAAAAGCAGTCAATAAATTGTACCTCTAGCTTTATACAAAACTAGACAAGGCAACTTTGTCACTGCAGATGTCAGAACCTTAATACACATCCCGGATGTCCTTTGGCCCCAGAAAATATGTAGTGAATAAGTAACTTCGGTATCTGAGTTTTGGCTTAGCATATGCCTGACAAAATGAGCAACTTGGGCTCTGGTAAGTAACAAGGGACAGAGTATTCTCAAACTTATTTAGCAAAAGAAAACTAGAAGTCAGACTGTAATACTTCATTCACAGTCATCATCTATTTCTACCATCAGGAAAGATTTCTCACGGGTCTCAGCAAAGTCATCACAAATTCTATTTACAGGGTGATGAAACAGCATCTAAATTAGCAAGAATCTTACACTACTCTCTGAGACTCACCACGTAATCAAGCCATCTCATCTCATGGTGAAACCTGAATTAGTCACGAAAGCAGTCTTTGTGTACTAGTGCATTTAGACTTGTGTGTAATGGACAAACTGGCCTCAGACTGTATGACAACTGTATATCCATGTACATGAAAAATGATGAACATCAATCGACAGCTTCCATTCTCTGACTAAATCACAAAGGGCCAGAATCTGTTTCACAGCAGGAAGTAGTTGGCATTAGCTGCTTTCTTATTTCAGATTAGAGTGTGCATGACGCAGAACAGGTGAGAACTTCTTACTTGTTGGGAATTCAGTGGGAATATTACCTGTACTATTTCTACATCAGCACAAATCCAATGAGTTGAACACACTAGGGAAGTTCAAACTACATCAGGAATTTGTGATGTCACGAGAACCAAGAAGAAAGTTCGGGGTCTCCGTTTACAGTGCAAAACTACTGAGCTACCGCTGATTTCTTATTTTATTTGAATTTTTTTTAAAGTGGTCTTGAGAAATAGTGAAGGTCTTGCAGTGCTTTTCTTTGGATACTGGGTGTTTTTTCACCCATTGTCAGTCCAGTCTTGTACCTGACCTTTTTTTCTTGATTTTTTTTCTTTTTTATTCCCTTGTTTGCCAAACCACTTAATGCTGACTGCTGAGTCATTCAAGCATAAAAAGGTACCTCACTCAAGGAAAAAAAACAGTATTCCGTCTGCAAGCAAGTTGGCGAAGAATCAATTTCAAAATCTATCTTTAGGCATTCTTTTACTTGCAGCCTGTCACAAAACAAGAGGCAAAAGGTTTTACTGAGTGATTAATCCAAATTTGAACATTTTGATTCAAAGTGCCATCAACATGTATGGAGAAGGCCAGGACAGAGGTACAACAGTGAAACCCTATAGCAATTTGGAAAAAATGGTGGAGGTCCATGGTCATGTCATGGTTTGAGGTTGTTGGGGATCATGCCATGACAATTTGATTCACCATATAAGATCATCTGGAAAGGGCCTGATTGGCAGCAGTATGACAATGATGCCAAACACTGCCAATGAAGTAAAAGCATACCAGGATAGAAAAGCCCACAATGGAACACTGTCAGTCATGGATTGGCCTCCTCGGGCCCGGACCTCAAAATTATTGAACCGTGTGGAATTATTTTCACAGAGAACAACACAAAAACCAGCCAACATCCAAGGAAGAGCTTTAAATGTCTTTCAAGGAGCCTGGAGAACTATTCCTGAAACCTACTTGAAATCGAAAGGAATCTTACCTAAGAGAGTTCAGGTAAAAGTGTGGAAAAATAAAGGTGGACAAATAGAGGTCTAACAGTTTGCAAATCTGATCGGGTGTGAAGTTGGTCCTGTCCTCCAAGGAGCTGTCTTCTTGTTAGACCTCTGCCTCACCACTACATATTTCAAGTACAACGAAGGCTTTTACAGACAAAAACATGGCTGTGCCATGGGCTCCCCCGTGTCACCTATTGTAGCCAACCTTTACATGGAGGAAGTGGAAAGGAAGGCTCTTGGCTCTTTCAAAGGAAGAGTAACCAGCCACTGGTACAGATATGTAGACGACACCTGGGTCAAAATCAAGACACAAGAAGTGGAATCCTTCACTGCGCACATTAACTCTGTGGATAAAAACATCAAGTTCACCAGGGAAGACACAAAGGACAACTGTTTGCCTTTCCTGGACTGCGCTGTGCACATTGAAGAGAATGGCAAACTCAACATCGAAGTTTACCGGAAGCCCACACACACGGACCAGTACCTCCTGTTCGACTCCCATCACCCTCTGGAACACAAACTTGGAGTAATTAGGACCCTACACCACCGGGCAGAACATGTTCCCTCTAAGCCTGAAGGAAAAAAGAAGGAACACACACATGTAAAGGAAGCACTCAAAACGTGCGGCTATCCTAAATGGGCGTTCTTAAAGTCAGCAAAGAGGCACAGAAAAGAAGATCAGACACCAGCGAGGGAGGATAAGAAAGACAGGCGCAACAACATTGTCATCCCCTATGTAGCCGGTGTATCAGAAAAACTCAGGAGAGTTTTCTCCAAGCACGACATCCCAGTGTATTTCAGACCCAGCAACACGCTCAGACAAAAACTGGTTCACCCGAAAGACAAAACGCCAAAACACAGACTTAACAATGTGGTGTATGCTGTACAGTGCAGTGAGGAATGCTCAGACCTCTACATTGGAGAGACCAAACAGCCACTTCACAAGCGCATGGCACAACACAGAAGAGCCACCTCCACAGGACAAGACTCAGCAGTCCATCTGCATCTTAAGGATAAAGGACACTCTTTCGAGGATGCCAATGTTCACATTTTGGACAGAGAGGACAGATGGTTTGAAAGAGGAGTGAAAGAAGCCATCTATGTACACTGTGAGCGACCATCTTTGAACAGAGGTGGTGGTTTACGACACCAACTCTCTGCCATCTATAATCCAGTTTTGAGATCCCTTCCCAGACGCCTTAACGCCCACTCACATCCTGGGCCATCTGATCTCAGGAATTCGCATGATAAGGTGGGGCCAGGTTTCACAAAGAACTCACCCGAAACTCTGGCTGATTGGGACCCACACCCAGTTTCACACCTTGGCTCAGGCGATTAGAGGATCATCAGGGGGTCCTTTTGTCCCTCTGTGGGGGGATACTCCCACTAGGTTCATATCTGGGACTCTCCACCATTTGACCTTAGAACTGAAGAAGCTTCTCGGATGAGAGGTGAAACGTCTTCAAGTAACTTAAAGAAGTCCAGACGCTTTTCTTTGCAAGCTCCTTTGACTACGATGACCTGGATGACTGAGAACCTTCACAGACAAAAATAAAGGTGGTCATACCAAATATTGACTTTCATTATTTCATTATAACTGCCTTTTATCCTTTACTTCCATGTGTGTTGTCATGTTTCAATAGACTGCTGGACCTACTTTCTATTTTCCTTACTAAATATAGAGAAAGGAAAGATGGCTGAAGAGTTTTGCACAGTACTTTATCTATCCACAAAAACAAAACCAAAAAATCTGAATTTTTTACATAATGATCTTTTCTACATCAGCTTTCAAATAAATATGACATGCCTCTGTAAGATAGCTGTGATGGCTTCTGCAAATCGCATCATGGATGATTCATGTAACCTAGGGAGTCACTCACGCACATCACCGTCAAGGATTTTCTGATATCACGTGGGCACCAAAGAGCTGACGAACACTAACACCCACAAAGATGAATTTGTGGCAATGTTGTTGAAATGCATATACTCAGATAAAAAGCATAAAAAACCTTGGAAAATAAATACAAACTCCCTCTCTCTTCCTACATGAAGCTCTCAAACAAGCACGAGCTCAAACATGAATGAATCATGACAGACTCAGAAATTTTCCATCTCCGTCAGGCTTCCTCCAAGGACGGAGAAAGAAGACAAACTGAAAACCGCAGACAGGAATCAGATGCTGGGACGAGGCTGACCATACCCATGTTAGGTTATTGTCTCCAACTGGGAGTAGGAGTGTTGTGAAGGTCGGCGCAGCTCTTTGATTAACACGAAGGATCCTATGAGGGTTTGGCTCATCTAAATTTAGACAGCGCTTGGCCCACAGACTTGGTGAAGTCGCTTCCTCTTACCACTGCCTGCACTTTACACATTCTTGGACATATCCACACATACATATACTTTTCGTGTATTTTGATGATATTTCTTTCTATGACTTTTCCTCTGAACTTCAGAAGCGTCGTTTTAAACAGATGATTTAGAGGAAGATGGGACAGATGGATAAAACAGATGAAAGGGAGGCAGTGGAAAAAAGACTGATAATGTTGGGTTAGATGCAAGACAGGATGAAAGAATGAGGGGAAGATGATAAGTAGGGAGAATAACAGTCAAGGCTATAGGCAGAAGGAGAAAATGAACATAATACAGCACACTGAAGGACAAGCTGAACAGTAAAGGGAAGGAGCTTAATGACCATTGGAAATGACTCAACATCAGCTACTGCCAACAAGCTTAACGTTATCACCCTGTATATCTGCAAATCAACTGCCAAGAGGACAGGACAAGCTGCAGTTTGTGACTGCCCAGAATGACTTTAAAATGTTACACTAGAGATTGTGAATGCTTTTGACGTCATTTGTACATACATTGGCAAAAGTTCCTGCCATTCTTCCAGGTTAACGCCTCTTCATCAGCTTTTTTTTTTGTAGTGTCTTTTCATTAATTAGGTTTTCCTTTATCATATGCAGACTGTAGAGATAGTTCCATATTGCAGTTAACTTGCCTCATGTCTTTATGTCAAGTAGATGATCATTTTCATCCTGGTTACTCTCATTGCTCTCATCATCTTGGTTAGCTGATTTTAAAAAGTAAAATGCGCTAAAACACCCTCTATTTCTCTAAAAAATAAGATGCATCGGAGTTGTTTCCACCACTGTAATTTTTCCTTAAGCATGCGAATTAAAAGGTGCTCATGATTAGGGATGGGTACTGGTGTCCGTTCTGACATAAACGGTAGTAACCAGACCGAAAAGCAGCGCACATTTCGATGCTTTATTTCGGTGCTTTTTTTTTCCTGAGCTGTGATACACTTCTAGCCAATCATTTTACGTTTCCAAGGATAGTAGGCGGGTCCAGGTACGTACGTTCTTTTAGAGCAGAGCTACAGATTAAAAATGCCCAAGGCGAAGCGGTCAAAAGTCTGGCTGTATTTCACAGCAAAATATGCAAACTCAGCAGCCTGCAACAAGTGCTTTAAGCTGATACTGTGATACTGTCAAAGGAGGTAACACCTCGAATCCGATCAAACACCTGGCGACGCATAGCGTTTTTTTTAAAAGCCAAGAAATGCGCTGTAGTTGATAGCTTGCTGCGAGACCTCACACCGAGCGCATCTACTGCGGGTGTGGTGCCTGTTATCAGACCCGGAGTTAGCAACATCCCCAAAAACACGAAGAGGAGAGTCCTGGCCCCTAGCCCTGCCAGTGTAGCAGAAATGATGACGGATGATGATGGCAGCAGCAGCCGATCTTCTCTGTGTGAGTAGCTTAATGTTGTTCGTGTGGAATTTACGTTGAGTAGGCTAACCACGTTATTACATTAATGCATGTAAGGTGAACTAGCAAACATCATCATAGCTACATGCGGCTGTCTTCTTGTTTGATGGCAGATACTCCCTTCACCCTGGCCAAAAAGGCTAAAATGACCAAAGAAAAAGAGGGAAACGGCTAAACATGAGAGGTTTTTGGATAAAGTTTGTGTTTTTTCCATTGTTTAAGCACTGCTTCCAGCCAAGAGTGATACCATATATGCCCCATAGCTGCAGAAAAGGCTAACATTATTATCTTTTTACAAAAACCAGCTGAACATGAGAGGTTTTTGGACCAATTTTGTGTTCTCCATTCTTTAAGCACCGTTTGAGCACCGGCACCGTTTCAAAAGTACCGATTTGGCACCGGTATCGGATAAAACCTAAACGATACCCATCCCTACTCATGATGATGTTTCTGGGTGCTAGCAAGTTAAATTTTCCACCTTCAGAAAGAGCCAGATTAGCTGTTTCACACCCTTTCTATTCTTTATGCTTAAGCCAATACCCACCTGCTGGGGTTACCTATTCCAGTCAAGTACTGGCAAGAAAGGGGAATAAAAGGACATTTATGGGTCTATTCATTTAATATTTTAATATTAATGTTATTTTACATTTAAGCCCACAAATGAATGACATGTCTTGGCAATGGTGATATCTGGATGTATATGACCAGATAATTAGCGAAAACACAATATAATCCACTATATGAATGATAAGGTTAAAAGGCAAGAGGCTAATGCTCTTTTTGCAGCACCGCTCGTGCATGTTTCTGTCATAAAGCTCTAGCTCAAATTAAAATCTGGAAGTCTCTGCCCTTTTCCCATTGATGAGCATGCTCAGTGGCCAACTTAATTACAATTCACTAGACCGCAAGCAGCATATCACAGCATCAGCTCCTTTGCGAGCCAAAAAAGATCTTTGTTCTAATCGATGTCTCCGCGTTAAGGATGTTAACATCGTGGTCTCAATGTGTTGTATTCACACTTACATGCACAAATGTTTATGTAATTCTCAAATGAATCATGAAAGTAAACGTTACATGAGTGGTAATCGCCTTAAGGTTTGAGAACTGGGCTCGAGACGAGGAGATTGTAGGCTTTAATGACAAAATAAGAAGCAAAACCTGAGTGGGGAATTTGAATAAGTCCCATCCTGCTACCATCCTCTGGGAATGCATTTAGCAAAATGTTAGTGAAGCAGAATGTTGCAGGACAAAGTATAAGCCTACTGAGGAATATTCCCTGGATAAATGAAGGTTTAACAGGTCAATTATCCCATTATAAATACAAATCTTTTACTCAAATCAAACCTGACAGTTGACAGAAAAGAGCCTCAGTGTTTCAATTCTGTCATGACGATACTGTCAGAATATTTCATTCCACTGTGGAAGGTGAATGAAGACGAGCCGGAAGAGAGAAGGACAAAGTGTTTGTTGATGTGTAAAAAGTCTGTTTTTAAAGTGGGTTTGACACAATATATATACACTTCTAGCCTAGGGATTAAGGACAGGGAGAAGTTTCAGTGCATATTCTGTGTGCATCTGTGTTTGTTTATCTAGTTTATCTCATAAACTGTCTGCATGAGTCAGCTTCTTATCGAAATCAAAAAAGTGACAGGGCTTTGTTCAAATTTTAAATCAAGTGTTTCGCTCCTTTCAGCAGTTATGAATTACATTTCAAAACAAAGAAAGAATCTTTATAGAGAAGTTTTTACTCTGCACATCCCCTCGGCTATATAAAGAGTTTTTGGTTTCTTCAAGGTCATTATTTTGATTTTATAGTTCAAAACATTGATATAGTCGCTATAGCTGACTGTTGGATTGTCAGATATTTTGGTCCATATTGACATGACAGCATCACACGGGTAGATTTGTGGCTTTACATTCATGAAGCCAATTTCCTATTCCATCACATCCCAAAGCAGCAAAGATTATGTGGGTAACACCCATGAAAACTTGCCAAATATTCTCTGCCTATGCCAAACAGCTTATTCTGCCATTGACTGTTGTTTTGAGCTTCTGGTACCCCAGGTTCCTGGTTAGCAGTACCTGTGAGCATGGACACTTCTACAGAGGTCACTTGGTGTCTGCTCCAAGAATGCCATGTTTGACTGATCTGAATATGACCTGTGCCATGGGGCAACTGCAAGCTGGTGTTCTGCAAACCCAAGTTGCAGCATTATTTGGAGTGAGCCCTGCTACCATCTCCAAATTAAAGCCCAAATCCCATATAATCAGGATGTCAGAGACAGGCCGTGAAGTGGACGTCCCAAGAAGACGACAACACAAGAAGACAGTTCCCTCACCCTGTCGGCAGTCAAGAACCATAGGCAGTCTTCTACAGTACAGGTTTGGAGGATGTTATAGCCGACTGTTCTCTACCCAGACAATCTGGGATAGACTGCAGACAGCCAAACTCTAGTGGAACCTGAATATGTAGAGAAACTTTATGTCCAGCAATGAGTCCAGATTTTGCCTCTTGCAGTTGATCAGAGGGTCAAGGCCACTTAACACTTATGGGATTAGCTTGAGCTTGGAGCTTTTGACTAACAGTGTGTTACCATGCTGGTGACCACCACGAGGATGAGGTGCCTTGCTGTTGGGGCTGTGTAAGGTTTTTTCTACATTCTACTGACGCCCCTGTTTGTTAAATGAATAAATTGTTAAGTTGGCAATTTGTCTTGTTTCTTCAGACTTCAATCATCCAATGCAATAAACGACAACAAACAACAATCAATAGCAAAATAAGTTATTTGGTAGCCCACATACCCACAACCCACATACTCAACTCTCTTTTTTTAAAGCAAACCACACAATCACCTTTAAGTCACAAGTGCAATATTGGTTATACTCCAATTACATGTTTCCTTCAAACTTGCAAAAAGAAAAGTGTGTATTCTAACAAACATTACTCACGACAGAGACACAATTCAAGACAAAAGCCAGAAATGCCTGCATATTACACCGATGTCTCAGCATATGACAGATTTTTTTTTCAGGCAATGCAAAAAGAAAGAGGCACAATTTGACCTCCAGAATCTATTAGCACGACAATATAGTGCACAACCATTTTTATGTTGGCATAACTAGGGCTGGCTGTTTCCTATACATTAATAAAATCTTATATTATGTTAGGATTCTTGCATTATCATATTTTCTGCCTGACAGTCAATTCTGCCCACAGGTGCTGTTCATGTGACTCGCAGGCGTGAGTCACGAGTGCTAAAACAAACCGCAACAGTCAGGTTGTCATGGTCTGCACTGCTTAGGGCAGCATGGGCTGGCACCCATATCCTTTGTGACACCCCTTTCCTCCTCCACCCCCCCATGGGATTCCTCTTTCTGTCACAACCATATCTCTTGTCTCCTCTCGCCTCTGCTTTGGGCCTGTCCTCCTCCATTCTGCAATGAAATGTTATCTGTCTGCATGTTTTTTCATCTCAGTGCTCTATTACTTTCATTTCATGCTTAAAAAGAAGACTGTGGTTTTAATATTTGACATTTTAATTAAAAAACAAAATCATAAAAAGACGCTTGTGAAGTTTCTGGTCTATTTCTTATAACTTGTCAGTCAAGGTAGCTCCCTCCAACTGCTCTTCCTTTACCAATACCTATATTCTCCAATAAAGATGAAAGGGACCACTTTAAACGTGGGATAAAAGTTAATCCTCTTGCCTTTTTTTTTTTTTTTTTCCAAAAAATGCATGAAAATGATTTTTTCACAGGTGAAGCTAAGCTGTTTCCCCTCACCCACTTAAGGTCATTTAATAGTCAGACTGAGATAGTCCAAAATCCACAAAACCAACTTTCTGCTTTATTCAAATTAGACCCTTCCCTGCTGGTGAAGTAAAAGCACGTGTTGCAGTGCTGACAACAAGGGGCAAGTGCCAGAATCTGTGTCTTCATGTGTCTCTGCTTGCCTGTCCTTTGCTCTCAGTGTGATGAGGCCCCACTGCTGGCACACTTGACGTATTCGCTTGGTGGTGAAAATTTAAGTCTTGCTAAGCATTTAAAATAAATTTTGAAAACTGCAAATTCGAAAGGAGATCATTAGAATTTCTTCTAGAATAGAGCATGAAGGGTTCTATATAAAAAGGAAGGATCTACCATTCATAGCCTAACCAAGGTGTAAGATCTGTTAATATGGCAACTGAGACAGCAACTTGCTAGATGCATTTCTCAGTAAAAATAAATAAATAAAATCAGTTTAACTTGTGAGATATATTCTTATTCAGGTGCCAACAAAATCAACCAAAACACATCCGCAAACACACACACAGACACACACATTCACCTTAATGTCTAAAAATACCCTCACAGCCTTCCAATGTGGCCATGTGCGGGTCTCTGTGGGTTGCCTGGTGCGGCAGAAGAAAATACACAGTTAAAGGAGTGAATATGAAAGAGGGAACACAAAGAGCTACAAAAGGGAGTGTTGAGGAGGGGGTGGGGTGGGGGGGGGGGGGGGGGGGGCTGCCCTGCAGTTCCTTGTGTTCTCCCCTCTCTCTCTCTCTCCCTCTCCTCTTTGTGGCTCTCTTTGGTGGCTGTGGCTATTT
Source organism: Mchenga conophoros (assembly GCF_057382185.1). Classification (NCBI taxonomy): domain Eukaryota; kingdom Metazoa; phylum Chordata; class Actinopteri; order Cichliformes; family Cichlidae; genus Mchenga; species Mchenga conophoros. The sequence goes on from NC_140542.1 coordinate 28,714,377, forward strand.
TTGTATGCTTCAGCCTCCTGACCAACTGATGGGAGAGCTGTGAGAACAACTGGACTGTATGGAGCGGATTGAAAGCTTTATAACTGTGATATATAACTGTGGTTAGTTTCTAAGTACTGTAAACAACAGAATCATCTAATATCTGGATTCTGCAATGACGTGTGACTTAAATAAGGCAGAAGTTTGGAGCGGGGGGGTTCAGAGATACCAAGCGCTACACAGAAGCATATTCAAGCATGTGCATAAGTGTATGTATGACCACGGAGCGAGCCTTTATCTGGCTGTGCAGACTCAAGAGGATTCAGACTGTGGGCGGAGGCGTGGGCACGATTGCAGAATAACAATGAGGAAGGAGGACACGGGAAACACATTGCAATAAATGCAGGCTAAGGTTTTAGAAACATGAGGATGCCCAACACGGGGACCTAGCGCTCAAGTGGCTTTTTGGTTTTAACCGAAACTTTACAAGCCTAAACTAACGGCTTAACTTAAGCAGATATTAAGAGAGGTGAAGTTAACGAAACAATCTGAAATGATCCTTTCCTGTCTGACCCAGAGGAGCAGATTCATGACATCTTTATGTCATAAATAAGGAAGTGTTTACTTTTGCGCCAAGAAACCACTAGCCTAGCATTTGCATTTTGCTCTGCTTACTCTCTTTGAGGCTAAACAAATCTTGAGAAGAAAGTGATGCTAGCCTCCTAACCCGAATGTCAGTTTGACAGCAGACAAGGGTGACCTACTTACCAAAATCCTAAACTATTTCTTTCCACAATTCCACAAAAATAGGTGTACTCAACACTTTATGATCATTGCTTATTCATTTTCCAGGATGACGACTTTTTAAGATCTTGTAGTTGTGACTAAATACAAAAATGGCAAACTGGAATAAAGCAGTTCAGTTTCTAGGATACATTAACCAACAGCCAGAAAGTATTTAATAATTAAGTTAGGGAGAGCAGTTGATACAGGATAGCAAAGCATAATCTTGTAGATGTTGGCCAATGTCAAGTGGGGGGAAAAAGCAAAAAAAAGAGGAAACACCATGCATCTTCATAACTCTCGTTTATATGTTTTTATACATCTTTTCATATTTAATTTATCTAAACAAGGCTCGCTGGTAGAGTGTACTGTGGCCAGTTGAGATCAAGAAACCAGCTTAAGGTGATTTTGTGACATGGTGCATTATCCTGCTGGAAGCATCCACCAGCGGATGATCCTCTCTGTGGTCGTAAAGGAATGGACGTTGTCAACAACAATACTCGGGCAGGCTGTAGTGTTTACATGATATTCATTTGCTGTTAATGGATCCAAAGTGTGCAAATAAAATATACCCCACACCATCACACCTCCAGGATCCAGCCACAGCAGTTGATATAAAGCAGCATGCTTTCATGTTGTTGACACCAAATTCTGGCTCTACTATCTGAATGTTGAAGTACACATCGAGACTCATCGGTCCAGGCAACATTTTTCCTTCTGTTGTCCAATTTTGATGAGCTCGTGAGAACTGAACCCTTAGTTTCCTGTTTTTAGCCGATAGGAGTGGTACATGGCGTGGTCTCCTGCTGCTGGAGCATTTGATGTGTTCCACATTCAGAGATGCTCTTCTGCATACTTTGGATCTAATGAGTGAATATTCGAATCGCTGTTGCCTTCCTATCAACTTGAACCAGTCTGCCATTCTTCACTGACTTCTGACATCAACAAAGCATTTACACCCAGAGGCGTTATGCTCACTATATATTTTCTCCTTTTTGGACCATTCTCTGTAAACCCTACAGACGGTTGTTTGATCAAATCCCAGTAGATCAGCTGAAATACTCAGCTGATCTACTGGACTTCAAAGCACCATGTTTGAAGTCACTTAAATCTCCTTTCTTCGCCATTCTGATTCCTGGTTTGAACTTGAGCTTGTATTGACATAGTCCAAATGCATTAAGAGTATGAACTAGGGTTGGGCGATTGAACAAATATATCGACAATCGATGATAGGCTGAGCCCATCGGCGATCGTTTTTACAAAGGCGATTTATTTATTCATTTGCCCATGAGTAAGTTTGCTAATAATGATGGAGCTATTCGGGCACTTTGTCCAAAGTTTGTTTATTCAGCGCTCCAGATGGGTTGAGTGTGTTAAAAATTTTAATCGCGTTAACTATGATGACCTGTTAACGCTGACAGTCCTATTTTTTTTTTTTTTCTAGGGGGGGGGGAATTAGTTTGTCCATGTTTGGACTTCTGATTTGTAAAGGCGCAAATCAGTCCATGCATGATTACATTGCTCCACCCATCAAAATGTCTGCCCATGCGCGAATATATCACCCATCGTCGATTATTGGACTGACGAGTGTCGGTTGGAAAATTTTTTACATATCGCCCAACCCTAGTATGAACATTACATTAATATGCTCGATTTCAAAACCACAGATTACCTTCTGCAGAATTTAAATAAAAAAGGTGGAAATCTCGCTGGTTTATGGAGGTGGAGGTGACACAGAGTGTAACTCACAACTCTACTCTTAGCTCTGACTCTCTGATTTGCACTTCCCATTTTACGTAAGGCTCCTTCAAAAAGCACACTCATTACTGATAAGGACAATATGACATGGAGCCTGAGCTAAAGTAACACTGCTGAGCAGCAGACACACATTTACACACTTTCAAATTCAAATTCAAATTCAAATTTTATTTGTCACACACACACAACCATACACAGTATGACATGGGGGTGAACAATGCCCGACCATTAAATGACAGAAGAAAAGTTTTACAATATTTACAATTTACTACAAAAATTTACAAATTAACTTGGGAATTTACAGTAAAGAATGTGCAAATAGCAGAAGAGATTATAAAGATAAGGATTATAAATTATAGGAATTATAGGATTATAGGAAATGTGTGGTGGTGCGTGTGGTGACGTGTGTGAGAGTCCAGTCTTATAGTGACGTGTTTGGGAGAGTCCAGTCCTACACCTGGTTCAGGGCCCGAATAGCCTGGGGGAAGAAGCTCCTCCTCATTCTCTCTGTTTTGGCCTTAAGGGAGCGGAAGCGCTTCCCAGACCTCAACAGTGAGAAGAGTCCATTGTTGGGATGGGAGAGGTCCATCATAATCTTCCTAGCTTTGGACTTGCACCGCTTGGTGTAGATGGACAGCAGGTCAGGGAGCTCTGATTGAATGATGCGTTCTGCCGAGCGCACCACCCTTTGCAGATCTCGTCTGTCCTGCTTGGTGCTGTTCCCAAACCAGGTGCAGATGTTTGACGTCAGGACGCTCTCGATGGTGCAGGAGTAGAAGTTCTTGAGCACCTTCAGTGGCAGATGGAAGTCTCTAAGTCTTCTGAGGAAGAAGAGACGCTGACGGGCTTTCTTAACCAGGGTGTTGATGTGACAGGACCATGACAGGTCCTGAGTGATGTGGACACCCAGGTATCGGAAACTGTCCAGTCTCTCCACTGGCGTGCCACTGATGATGAGGGGTTTGTAATTCCTTGCCTGCTTTGTAGTGAAGTCCACGATCAGCTCCTTAGTCTTGCTGATGTTTAGGAGGAGGTTATTCTCCTGGCACCAGGTCTCCAGGTTCCTAATCTCCTCCAGGTAGGCCGTCTCGATGTTGTCGGAGATCAGGCCCACAACAGCAGTGTCGTCAGCAAACTTGACAATGGAGGTGGTGTCGGATGTGGCTACACAGTCATAAGTGTACAGTGAGTACAGCAGGGGGCTTAAAACACAGCCCTGAGGCACTCCAGTGCTGAGTGAGATGGAGGGGGAGACTTGTTTTCCTACCCTCACTGATTGGGGTCTGTCTGTGAGGAAGTTGAGGATCCACTGACACAGTGATGAGCTGAGTCCTAGATCCGTCAACTTGGTGAAAAGCTTAGAGGGAATTATTGTGTTGAATGCTGAACTGTAGTCCACGAACAGCATCCTAACATAATTCCCTCTGCCAGTGTCCAGGTGACTCAGGGATGTGTGGAGCAGGTGAGATATGGCATCGTCTGTGGAACGATTAGTCCGGTAAGCAAACTGAAGTGAGTCGATGGTGGGAGGAAGTGAAGAAGTGATGTGATCTCTCATCAGTCTTTCAAAACACTTCATCACAATTGAAGTCAGTGCTACTGGACGGTAGTCATTGTGGCAAGCGGGCTGTTGTTTCTTTGGAACAGGGACAATAATGGACCGTTTGAAGCACGTGGGAACCACAGCTTGGGCCAGGGAGAGGTTGAAGATCTCCGTGAACACCGGTGCTAGTTGATCAGCGCAGGCTCTAAGGACCCGGCCAGGGATTGCATCTGGTCCTGCTGCCTTCCTGGTGTTCACCCTCCTGAAGGTGTTCCTCACGGCATGCTCTGTGATGACGAATGCATTTTCTTCACTGGTGCACTCCGAGCGCGTGCAGCCGTTTGTTGTTTTAATTGCTGCGGCGTCGACGCGAGCATAAAACGTGTTCAGCTCATCAGCCAGTGAAGCATCGGCATTCATCATTGAAGAAGCTGGTCGTTTATAGTCCGTTATAGTCCGCAGTCCTTTCCACAGGCTCCTAGAGTCTGTCGTAGCTGTGACTCTAGTTTTCCCCCGTAGCTCCGCTTTGCCTTTCGGACCGCGCTGCGCACGTTGTAGGACGCAGCCTTGTATAGGTCCATATTACCAGAGACAAGCCCTTCATTGTAGGCAGCGGTGCGTGATCTCAGAGCGTCGCGGATGTTTTTATCCACCCACGGCTTCTGGTTGGGAAACGTTCGGATGATAGTTCTTTCTGCTGTGTCGTCCGCTAGTTTCCCGATAAATCCCACAACCGCTTCCGTAAACATGTTGATGTCATCAGAGCTGCGCCGAAACATGTCCCAGTCTGCGTCATCCAGTGCGTCCTGCAGCGCGGCCACCGATTGGTCCGTCCAGCGAGCGACCTCCCTCCTGATTGGTGGTTGCTGCTTTAGCCTTTGTTTGTAAGCAGGTATGAGGAAGATGGCGGAATGGTCCGATTTTCCAAATGCCGGCAGGGGTTGAGCCTTGTAACAGTTCTTGAACGGGGTGTAGCAGTGGTCTAATGTCCTCGTGCCCCGGGTGGGGGAGTTGATGTGCTGGTGAAGGTTGTGAAATGTCCGTTTGAGATTCACTCTGTTAAAATCTCCCATAACAATGAGTGCGGCATCTCGGTGAAGTGTTTGTTGATGTGTGAGAGCCTCATGTAGCTCACATAAGGCAGTGTCCGAGTCCGCGTGAGGCGGAATGTAAACAGTGCAGGCAATGACCGCAGTGAATTCCCGAGGGAGATAGAAAGGGCGACACTTAACGATCAAAAGCTCCAGATTGGGCGAGCAAGAGCGTGTGAGTGGGGAGATGTTTGTGCTGTCGCACCATCTGTTGTTCACCATCAAACACACTCCACCACCTCTTTTCTTCCCCGACTCCATTGTCCTGTCCATGCGGTAAACCGAAAAGAACCCCGTCGGCTGCACGGCGTGGTCTGGTATCGCTGGGTTCAGCCAAGTCTCGGTGAAGCAGAGGAGGTTGCAGTCCCGAATGTCTCTCTGGAACTTGATTCTGGCTCTGAGGTCATCAAGCTTGTTCTCGATGGATTGAACATTGGCTAGCAGGATACTGGGCATGGGTGCGCGGTGTGCGTGAGCCCGTAGCCTGTTCCTGATGCCGGCTCTTTTACCTCGAGGCCGTCGCTTAGGGTCGCGTCCTTTGTTCTCTCTCAGGATCTCCTTTGGCCAGGTTTGGTCCGGAGTTAAACATGGTGAAATGTTCGTGTACTGCAGACCAATAGAAACCAAAGTGTCTCTACTGTAGCGGATTTGTGTCTTTTGCATGATGCCCATGCAAGATTATCGCAGATATAGCAAAAAGTGACGAAAAAGTGGCGAAGTTAGGGCAGAGCATCCAGCACGGCAGCCGACCTCACCGGCGCCATTTTGTCTACTTTCCCTACTTCAAAGGGGGCCCCATTGGTAAAAGCAGGGGGATAGCACTGTTCAGGGAGGGTTCTCATAGAGAATACACTGTCTTTAAAAATGCAGGTATTAGGAAAGTCGTTCTTTGTCTTATAAGGATAAGACCAAGAATACAAAAGAGTGGGAAATACAAAAAAGACAGAGAAAATAGGACAAAAATGCAAGGAAGGGAGCTGCGTTTGAAAGAAAGCAAGCAACAGAGAAAACACATTAAGGTGAGTGCCTTTCCTTCCAGGGTGGCTATTTTCACAACTCATATTGATGGGATTAAGCAGAAACACCTGAGTCGGGGCTCACGCCTCAACAGAAATGGCAGACTTCCTGTTGCCCTTTAAATCCTTTCAGGACACAGAGATTATGGCTACACATGCTGACACATTACAGTCAGATGGACGCTCACCCTTCAATATTTCAACAAAATGACACATTTTTAGCAAACAGACCCTGAAATGCCTTATTTCTAATCCTTGCACATGCACACCGTGAGAACAAAAACACACTAAAAGAAGCAACTCTCCTGAAGTGTGAAGGCTCACCTGAGCCTACTCAGCCAAATGTCAATAGCTCGACATTCTCACAAATTAAACAAACTGTCCCCTCCCACACACACGTACACACACTCACCACACACTCTGCACCACTCACGTCAGCAACTAAACCCTCGCTGACAGCCGACATTATGGCAGCGAATGACACACAAGTGAGGCGTACTACGTAGGGGGCAGATGACTCAACCTAGGTGCCGTGTGTATGTGTGTGTGCGTGTCTTTTATGCCAAACCTTCAAAAGCTTGGTCACAACTTCAGTCAGAACCTTTCATTTTTATTCAACGTATGTGTCTTATTCAGCCCTGCAAGAGAAAGAAATAGTCATCCCTTCCCGTAAGAATTTCTAGCTACGCCTGTCCTAAAAACAAAACGGAGTCAGGCTTCAAGAAAAGAGGATGTTAAGAGGACTAATCTATGTCCAATTAGAGCATCAGTGGCTTGAATGCCCATCTCGCCTTTGTAATTACATTTCCCCCTCCATGCTTGGCCTCAATTAAGTGATTCAGCTCCTCAGTCTCCCAGCAAGCATGTGCAATTAAAAAAAATCCGAGCTTCAGAAGACGACAACAGTACAAAAACTTTAATAGTCCTGTCACCACTGTAAACTAATAGTGGTCATATATAAAAGGGGAGTGTAGATGTGACCGTGACCTGCTTGTGGACTCTCGTCACTGGACTGCCAGACATGGGAGTGAGGGGTGGGTGCAAAAACTTGAGTGTAAACACAGAAACTCCCTGTTTAAAGGTTGTTTGTGTGCCAAACTCCAGGAGACTCCTGGGATTGCTGGCTGTAGCATTTTCTTTAACAGACATATATGAAAGCGGAATGGGAAAATGGGAATAAGGATATTTTTCATAATGTCAAACTGCCTCTGAACTGGCAGCGTTCACAAGCTCATTCTCAGCTTAGAGCCAGAAATACACAGCAGATTACCAAACCTTGACCTAACAAAGCAGTTATCACGTGAAACCAGGATACGGCTTCGGCCTGGCAAACACGTGTTTGCGCTCTGAGTGGCATGACCATGTCAAGAGGATATTAGCCATCCCAAGTGACCACTAGCTTTAGTTATGTTATACTTTAGTTCTCAATGGATGTTTGATCTAATTGTGAGATGTGACTCAGATACGCTATAAACAAAATTGGGACAATTCACATGTTCACGTGGGTGCAGCATATGTGACTATGCTTTGCCTGCATGCTGGGAAACTGCTCAACCAAAAGCACTTTTTGGCCTCTGTTCCCATTATATACTGATTCAACACCACAGAGTACCATCTGCTGTGTGGAACTCAAAGCACGGTCTCACAGTGCTGCTTCCACATGGAACAACACATGGAAAACACCAGCAAACCTGTCCCCGCACCTTGATAGATAACCAGGCTGGAAGTGACTGGTTGGAGATGCTTTCACATGCAGAAAAGCAGACAAATAAGCATTGGCATTTACAGATTTACCAAGTCGCATGTATCCAGTTTCACAATTAAAGACTGCTCTATATAAAGGAAAGCGTGCATTCGCTACACATGACCACACAAGCGCACACAGCCAAATACACACATATACAGACACACAGTGTTCAGTCAAGTGCTCTTTGATGATGAGTCCTCCAAAAAAGCTATTTATCTTCACGTGTCTGGCCGCGCTCTCAGCTAAAGAAAGCTTGACAGTAATGAGGCTTACAGATTTTTTTAAACGCTGCATAATTGACCACATCCATTAATTCAGCAGTCAAATATGTGCAGATGCCATTACACTGTCTATCTGAGTCAAACTAATAGACTTAAAAGAAGAAATAAAGGGTATTTTTGCGAGATGCTAGTGGGGAAAACGTTCAACTGAATAGTCCTAATTGTATTTCTACTGTGACCTATTTCAACGAAACATCTAGAGGATGTTTGTGTTCTATTTATATACACCAGAATGCATAAATTAGCAGTAGGTGCACGGTGCTGAGAGCGCAGGAAGCTGTAGGGGCGTAAGAAAACAGCAACAATGATAAGGGTTTCTTACCTCTCCTAAGTGAGGAGTAGGATTGAATCCACACAGATTGCACACTGTCTTCTTGCACTCGGTGCAGAGGCTGTAGTTGGGCGTGTCTGTCGAGCCAACGTTTAGCTCCACATTACACAGAGGGCAGTTTTCCTTCGTCGCTGGAGCTGAAGTGGGCACGGGTTTGGTTTCCGGGGCTTTCTCTTCCCGCTCCACAGAAATGGTTCTGGGGGGTTTCTTGGTCTTAGGGGGCGGTGTTTCAGGAGCAGAGTCTGAATCAGGGGGAGAGCCAGGGCCAGAGAGGGGGGAGTCAGGTGGTGAACCGGGACCAGAGTCTGCAGGGGAGTCAGGTGGTGACCCAGGAGGTGAACCCTTTGCTTTATCTTCCTCTCCCGTGACAAGACTGGTGGCTGAGCTCAAGAGGGATGATCCAAAGCTAAACATTTGAGATGTGGCTGCAGGAGGTTTAGTGGACTCTGTCAAGCCTCCAAAACCTCCAAACAACTTCCCAGCAACAGATTCCTCCTGTTTTGGAGCAGCCTGGGCCTGAGGCTTCGACGACTCCATCAACCCACCAAACCCACTAAACAGTTTTCCCGTGACTGACTCAGCAGCGTGTGAAGCAGCTGCTGGTGGCTTAGCTGCATCTGTGAGCCCCCCTAAACTGATACCTCCCAACCCTCCAAAGAAGCTTGATTCCTGCTTGGGTTTAGCTGGGGACTGCTGAGGACTGGACTTCTGAATAATGGGGCGACCTGTCTTGGGGTCGATTTTGGGGGATCCCGCGACTGAGGAGCCTGGTGAAAGTGGTCCTGGAGAGGTAGGACCTGGGGATTTCTGCCTTGGTGTGGTTGGTGGTGTTAACCCTTGGTCGGAGGTGCTTTGCTGTTTTATCAGGAGCTTTCCAGGTTTTCCCGATGCCTGTCTCTGAGGAGAGGGTGGGGCGGAGCCTTGCTTGGGCTTCGTCACACCAGGGGGATCCATTCCTCCCATGGCTCGCTGCATCTGACAGTTCAGACACAGCCACTCTTTACCCTGTGCATGAAAGAAAAGATACAAACAAAGCATTAGTTAGATGCACCAGTGACAAGTGTAAGTACAGTATATGCCCAATAACTAACTTTAATCGCAAATAAAAGACACAACCAGAGCTGGGCGATAAAACGATAACGATATGTATCGCGATATAACTTTTTCTCGATAGAAAAATTAAACTATCGCGATAGACCTCGCCGCTCTTGTCCTCTTAAAAAAAAGAAAAAAAAAGAAAAAAAAGAACAGCCAATCCAAATTAAGTAGCGCAGAGCCGAACCAATCACAGCCGCAGCGTCACGTCACGTGACTTGTTACGTACAGCACAAGTGCCAAGCCGCACATGTGTATTTGTTTGGGAAGCAGCCAGCCACCGTACTGCCCGGGTAATGGAGGAAATGAGTGTGCCGACTAGAAAAATCAACCGAGCGTGACCGAAGGTTACCGAAGAGAAAACAGATGATGGTTCCAATGTCGGAGAGATTGTCGAACGGAAGAGCCATAGAAGTTCCGTAGTGTGAAGGTATTTCGGCTATTTCAAGTCTGACAAAAAACAGAGTAGCGTGCACTGTAAATTGTGCCGAAAGCAAGTCTGGAAATACAATAAACTGGTGCATGCGCTACGTCCACACGTACCCGGGTATTTTTGAAAACGCAGATTTTTCTATGCGTTTGCACCTTTCGTCCACACGTAAACGGCGTTTTTGGTCACTGAAAACGAAGATTTTTAAAAACTCCGTTTTTGCATTTACGTGTGGACTAGAAAAACGGAGAAAACGCAGCGTCAAAGGTGTGCGCATTTTTTGACGTCACACTGTGCGCCACGTTATTGTTTCGGTGAAATGAATTTCTACAATACTGTTACTGTTAATTCTACTCTCTGCAGTGTTTAAATGCTTACATATACACACAGTTACTGTCCCTCCACACATACGACTCATCTGCTTCTATGCCCCAGCTTTGTTTACTTTTTCCCACCGAGGCTTCTAGACTTCTGATTGGCCAACATTTCTGCACGGTTAGGAATCTAGCTCCACCTGCTGCTTTGGCATGTTCATAGCAGCGTTTTCCTTCATTTCTGCCTTTATGTGTGGACGGGATTATCTTTTAAAATGAAAACGGAAAATCTCCGTTTTCAAAATTTACCCGTGTACGTGTGGACGTAGCCTCAGTCTCTGACTGGAAGCGCTAATTCGGCTTTTGTCAGACTAAAGTAACTGTTAAAACTGTTTGAAAAGCTAAGCTATACAACAAGGAGATATTGATAATTTCCTTTTAGTTCTCAGTTTATTTGATATTGACAAAAGTCAGTCAGTTTTGTCTGTTCTTCTGTAAAACAAACTAAGATTTATTTTTAGAATTAATATTTTGTTTCTAAGTGGAATTGACAATTTAGTAGTCTGTTTCGTTTGTTCTATTTTGAAACTTAAACGCTTTAGCGGCTGCCTTTTGTGTAGTTTGCAATATTTGCCTTTATTTATCTGAAAAAGTCTCATGTTCCTTAAGTACATCTACCCTGTTGAACTTATTATGGGAAATAAATATTTAAATAAAAACAAGCCGCTGATTATTTCACATTTTACTTGTGAGCAACAGCACATTTAAATCTTACAAATATAGTTATTTGGCTTATATCGTGATAGATATCGTTATCGCCTGAAATGAAAAAAACATATTGTGATATGAAAAAATCTTATATCGCCCAGCTCTAGACACAACCAAATAATTTGCATCTCAAATGATGCTAATTCCTGTTTTTTCATCAACAACATTTACACAAATACTAATCAGTCAAAAAAAGCAAATACTATTCATGCATCAATGCCAGGTTATAGTAGCTTTATTACAGGTGGTCTATATGTTGATGATAACTGGCTGTCTTTTGTTGCCTTTGTTTACACCATACAGGAGTTATCAACACCTGTTCTTAAAAAAGCTGGGTTTACAGCAGAGAGCTCTTTGTTCAGTGTTTGGCTATCTCCTTGGTTTCCACTGTGTGCAAAGTACAGTGTTCAAAAGGGTCAGTGCTGACAGGCTGATCGCTATCTAGAAGAATGTGTATTTGTATTTGTAGCGTAGAGCAGTGTGCGTATTTTTGTGTGTAATGGTCGCCTATTTATTGCGTAAATGTAAACAGATCAATCCGTCCAACATATGCAAATACGCTGGCTTTCGAAGAACAACCCAAGTATAAATGGCAAAGCTGTGTAGAGTCTGTTGCAGATAAGAGTAATAAACATAGGTGCTGATATATTATTGTATCAGCTGCCACTTGCAGCGATAGAAGCACGCTCTAAGAGTTGTATACACCCTTGGTGGACTTCCCCCTTTGCATATTTGGGGATATTTTAAAGGCCTAGTGTCTGTCTAAACATGCACCCAAAAATCAAAGCCTCTTGTTTTAAAAATGTGCCTTCTGAACTATCCCCAGTGTTATTACGCACATCAGCCGATCCCAAGAAGAAACTCGAGCAGACGGAACCAGCCATTCTGCTCTGCTATAATCATGGCCTACTAGCGTTTACAGTCCATGTGTGACTGAGTGTCCTCACGGCTGGCACAGTATCTTCCTGTGGCCATGACATGAGTCACCTTGATCAACATTCCCTGGGTCCATATGGTCCCTCTGTTCCTCAAATCGTCTGCAACTCTTATTAAATGCGCTCCTTCTGCCAGGCTCACGGAACAGCGATATGCTGTTAACAGGCGAGCGCTGAATTCAGCTTCAGCGCAAAGATGTGCACCTTGGCTAGTTATCTTGACTTCTTTTTTATGCTGCAATCATTTTTTCTTTGTTGGTCTATTTAGGATGAGGACGCTAACTTCCATTGTTTACAAATCGGTTTGACTAGTCATTTTATGGTGATTTAAATGCAGAGCCAAGAAGTCTTCCTACTGGCAGATTATATATAAAAACCCCAGAAAAACTGATGTTTCACTGACATAAAATCGAATGATACTTGGCCTTTTCCACACACTGTCATCATAACATAAACTAGATTGTGTAATATTAGTTAAATGCCAGTATACTAACATAGGAATTATACATGTTTTTTTTACCTTTAGATGTCTGGAAAGCACAGATCTGTGGGTGCTGACATGAAATGAATCATTTGGGATGTTATACAAGGTGTGATAACGCTTTTAAAGTCTTCATGACAAGAAAGGGGTTCGAGGAAAAAAAATTAATAAAAAAAGAAAAGAATGAACAGTCGTGTCTTACCGCTGAGTCTGGGGGGCTGAATCCACACAGGCTGCAGACCTGGTTCTTACACTCAGTGCAGTTATTGTAATTAGGTGGATCCTTAGATCCAACGTTCAGCTGGGTGGTTTTACATAGTGGGCAGATCCCAGCTGCAGGCTTTCCAGTTCCCTGCTTAATAGGGGGCCCAGCAGTCTTTCCTGGGGCTTCAGGATGTGCACCAGGCCCTTGTGGCACTTGCTGTTTGGGTCCAGGTTTCCCAGGTCCTTGTTGTTGTTGTTGCTGTGGTGGCAGACCACCTTTTTGTTGGAGAGGGGCTCCCTGTTTGGTTCCTTGACCCGGTGGTCCCTGACCTGGTCTGGGGGCCTGATGCCCTGGTGGTGCTTGGCCAGGAGGACGTTGGCCTGCTTTTGGCCCTTGGCCTGGTGGTCCCTGAACTTGTCTGGGTCCTTGACCAGGGGGTCCTTGTCCTGGCTTTGCTCCCTGTCCAGGAGGGCCCTGACTCTGTTTCTGGGGTCCTCCCTGCTGTGGTCCCTTCGGACCTGGCCCTTGCTGTGGGCCTTTCCCTTGTGGCTTCCCTCCCTGCTTGGACTCAGAAGCTGCAGGCAAGCCTTCCTCCTCTTCATCCCCAAACAGTCCAAATTTGGGAATGTTGACGGTATCACCCATGGAGGATATGGAGGAGGAGACAGACGAAGTCATAGAAGATACAGCGCTGAGGGGGTTGGCCCCGCTGAGAAAACTGGAGCCAAACATGCCGGATGACTTGGTCTCAGGGTCTTTTGGCTCCTGCCGGAATCTTGATTCAAAAAGGCTGAGAGACGAAGGGCTGCGGCCTGGTGTGGGCTTTCCGAGTGGACCCTGGTTGAAGGCGTCAACAGTTCGGCTTTTGCTAAGACCTGTTGGGCCCCTGGAGGCTCCTACCTGCTGGGAACGCTGCTGTGCGTCAGATTCTGATGGTCTGGAAGAAAGAAAACAGACACAGATAGGTTTATCTGTTAGACAGATAGATAATAACACCTAACTGGAAACGAAGACTTTAATATCTGGATAGTTCCAAAATCCACTTCAACTCCACCTTCATCCATTAATCTTTGTATTTTTAGAGAACAAACCAACATCTGGCGACAGTTGAAAATTTTCTTTTGGCTGAAATTAACACATTTATAGAGCTTCAGATAAATGTGCAATGTCCCTGAAAAACAACTCATTTGTGTTATTGTTTCTGCTTGAATCATTCATATTCACTTTGACACTCCAACACATTTTCTGAACAAACGCTAAAAAAAACCCAATCGCATCAGCATCACACGCTTTAACATCTACCTGAGCCTTTTGTCTTAGTTACGCGTACATTAATGCTTAATAAAGCTTCCTTTTTCCAATAATATTGTGAATTACAGAGGATAGGAACATTTATCATCTCCTTTTTTTCTTGGACTGTTTGCATGCTATGCTATTAATCCTTTCAACAACAAAACCTGTAGCATCCCTCTGCTAATAACACAAGCTAAGCCCGTAGCTCTCAGGCCTATTCAACACATCAGTGAGCACAAAATGTGTAGTGAGTAGCCCTGGGGTAAAGCTGACAGGAAAGTGAATACCGTTGAATGACATGGGAGTGTAGATTGTTGAGATAGAGAGGGGAGACGCTTGGCTCCACAGGGGTAAGCTGAGACGCGTTTGTTAGCTCAGACTGAGAGGCAACATGCAGTAAGCACAAGCCTAGCCAAAGGACTGCAGGATATTTAGAGAAATGCATCAATGTGCTAATGGACCGACTGGATACTGTTTGTTATTGTATCACCGTGTGTGTATGCAACATACAGCCGAGATATATTGGTTCTGCTGTTTTAAAGTCTCTGAGGCTTTGGCCATTATTAAATTACATCCTCAGGCAATAAAGTTTAATGCAGTAATGAATACATGTGATTATTTTATAGTGAGCACAGGCTATGTGGGGGTACTTTAAGAGCAGAGCAAACAGTGAAAAGTAGTGGCGGCGCAATGCTTGCTGTGAGCCAGCCCGCTGGATCGTGGATTTCAGGACCACGGACAGCGATCAGCCTCATTCCAGGGCAGATGTGTCCACAACAGAGGATGAAACCCGACTTAGTTAAACGTTCAGCTGCGAAGACATATATGAGTGATGACATTAACGCCTGTTCTGTTCTATTTATAGTCATATTAATATTGACGTGCCCCCTCCCCCCACTCTCTGCCTCTGCTCAGATATAAATACCCCCCCCCCCCCCCCCTCCCGCTGGAGCCAATTAGTAAGGCAAATCTTGGCATTTTATCCCACACTTATTCACAAACCTTTCACCGTGATAAACATGACGTAAAACCCAAATCTACATATTGTTTTCGTCGGCAGGTTTCTACACCCCAGTTTCACAACCAAGCATCCCCCCCCCCCCACCACTCCTCCTCCACGACACCATCGGTTAAAATCCAATTCGGTGAAATTCAGGGGGAAACGTTTAAGTGGCGACACCGGGGCGCGCATTCACGGCTGACGGTGTCGGGTTTGTTTTTAGCTGGGTGTTAAGGCATCGTTCGATCGGAGAAAAACACACTGGGCACGACAGATTTTCTTACCCAGCAGGCATTTCGAAAATTTCGCATAAATACTGGAGGTGTGTCTCTTACGCACATACCACACATAAACAGTGACCAATACTGTATATTTCTTAATACGGAACACACACACATACACTCAAATCGTTTGCTGGGTTAAAATGAGACTTGCATGTCTGCGTTAGAAGCGCGAATGGCTGTACGACTTAATTGCCAACAGAGACATCACTCTCAGCCATGCAGATCATCAGATCTCGGTGATTATCCATAAGAGCGAGCTCTAAGAAGGGAATCATTTCTGGAGCGGTTGACATGATTTTTTTTTTTTTTTTTAATGGGCGTGATCGGGCTCTCTGCCTCCTTTAGAGCATCTCAGAGATTCCCAAACGATGCTTCACACAACCACAACACATCCACTCGTGCCCATCCTCTCTCCGTGTCGTATAAAATGGCCTGGTTAGTGTGGGTATTTGAAGTGCATCATAAATGCGGTTTAAATTCCCTGCCTTCGTCCAGCCGCCGCGCCTCCGGGCTGCCTGCCTTGCGCCCTTGACATCGCCGCGGAGAGCTGCCGCCTCTGCTCCTCGCTGAGTTCACTCAGGTTGACCGGTGTCCCGTCTGAGACCCGGTAAAAGCCCCCCTTCCCGTCAGGTGCCAGCCCCTCGGGTAGCCCAGACGGCGGCCCCTCGCCTCCTTCAAGGCTCGCTTCGTTCCCCATGATCGGCCCCTCCCGTCCCCCTGTTCTCGGATCAATGCGCGATCCTCTTCTCGGTTTTTTATCTCCAGCGGGAGAAAGCGCTGCGAAGATGCTGCTCCTCGGTTTCTCGAAACATCTCAGATGATTTGTGACGGCGGTTACTTTACGTTCAGCTTCGGTGTTGCCCTCTGTTTCCTTTCTCGACGTTTTTCTGTCCCTCGCATCTCTGCAGCTGTAGCTACAGCACAGTTAACCACAGTTTTCCGTAAAAGGGGTCTCCGTTTTTACAACCGCTCACAGCCACAAAAGCTGGTTTCCGGTACAGTCTTACAAAATAAAATCAAAATGAAGAGGAAAGGAAAGCGTTTTTTACTGAGCATTTAAAACGTACACTGAGCACACAACGACGTATTTGGACTAGTGAAGGTTAAAAACGGATTAGTAAGGCTCGTAAATGAAAATGAAAGAAAAAAAGAAACCAATTGATCCTTAAACGTTTCATCTTCAATTATGACATTTGGATGCCTTTATAGTGAAGCGGAATTCGACTTCCGCTTTGTGATACTTGACGTTTTCACGCAGGTTTTCCACCAGCCTCTCAGCTCTGATGCCCACCGCGCATGTTCCTCCTCTGACAGGTGATCCGAAGACACCAGCGGGGGAAAATATGGATTTAAAGGAGACCTATTCGTCATAATGTATGGAACAGGCGGGTTCACTGATGCCTTCATTTTGAGTCGTATGTTCAGCTTCTCACAAGTTAAAGCAGGTAAAACAGATCAGACAGCTGAACGCATTTGGAGCTCCTTGGAAGTGTTTGTTGATGTTGCTGTATAATGCCCACACCTGGACTAACCATTCAGTTATAGTTAAATTATATAGATCTAATATAAGGAGGAAAACAATCACAAAGTATGTAACGGACATCTGCAGTAGTCCACAGATGACTCCTAACAAGAAGAGTAATTCATATGCCTTCTCAGTTGGCAGCTGTACACCTCTCTTTCTCAGTTTTTAAAAAAAATCCAAAATACATTATATTGTCAGATATGATAATGTGCATTTGAAGGCTGGCTGGGAAAATCAGGTTTCACTGACTGAAGCCAGATAAGTTGCAATGAATTCTTTATCTCCTCTCTCCTTGTGAAGATTTAATTGCTGTTGTTATCATGAAGAACACAGCACAGGATCAAATGAGCGTAATATAAAAGGAGGGTAATGAAAAGACAACGCAGAGGCAGCAGTATGTTGCATCTTTACACCATAACACCACCACAGCAACACACACACAACAGTCCAAAGCTGTAAACAGAATTACATTAAACCTGCCCACATGTTGCAAATTAAACCTACAGTGTATTTAGCTCTATTGTCTTGAGAACATGCACAGCAGGCCACAAGATTTGGCAAGTAGGATATTAAAATATGTCGTCTCCGCTGTACATCAAGGAGATATGTCACGATATGACAGCAAGTGCTCATTTGCTGTTTTGCATGTGGAGCTCTGAGGGGGGAAATGTGTCCTCACTTTACCCAGTTCAAAGCCCTTAGTACCTGGACTAGCTTGGTAAAGGGAAAAACTGGGTAACTAGACAGTGCGGTAGAAACAACAAAGACCAGAGCTTTAGTGCTTGTGTCTATTTCTTCCTGTTCTATTAATAATAGAATTGATAGGAATAAGAGCATGTGGCACTACAAATCATCATTTTACCACTGTTTACATGTCATGACAGCCCCTGCAAGTGGGATGATATTTGTTTGTCCTTCAGATATCTTTGTTTTTAGGCATTGAAAGCCATAAGCCTACACACGAGAGTACAGTCTTTTGATTTTTTGCTATAAATATGTTGGAATAGAAATAATTAGATAAAAATATTTGATAAAAATCTGCCATACAATCTATTCAGAGAGATTATTTAATTAAAGTTTGGTATAGATGACATTTTAGATCAGATGATCACTCTTGTGTCTAAGACCAAAATTTGGGGCAAACAGCCCCCCCACCCTCTCAAATTTAGAGTTTTTAATTAGCGTTTTTTTTATATTAACATGTACACAAATTATGGAGAAAAAAAGTTATTTCATCAGAGTTAAAAACCAGCAAGGATTCCAGAAAGTTACTCAAAACATAGGTCAAGAAACAGTCCAGCACATGATTTGTACAATGTGTTTTTTCAGTGCTGATTAAAGAAACAGCACCAACAGTACCCAACAGTACCTTATTGAATATTTGTTTCATCCCCCCATAATACGCTGCTACTCCCTTTATTCTATTGCACAATACTATGTCACTTTCTAGAATCGCCTGCACTGATAGTTATTTATTCTCCAGGATATAGTTATATATATTACTTCGTTAGAGTTATTTGATACTATGTCTTGCACTATCCTACTGTATATTACTGTATACTACTATTCTTATTGTATATATTGTATATCTTATTCATCTGTTCCTCTGTCTCTTCTGCTGCTTTGAGCATGTACGTGACAAAAGAATTTCCCTCGGGATAAATAAAGTTATTCTTATTCTTATTCTTAAAACAATGAGTGTGTAGGGTTATTTTTGGGGTGTGTGTTTAGCTATTATTTTTTGGCAAGATAGTAAAGATGGCTCCCCCACACAACCAGGTGAGCTATAATAGCCTGCCCCCCCCCCCCTCCAGTTTCCAGTTTTTATTGACACCCAAGCTAACCGTCTCCTGGTTGTAGCTTCACATTTAAGTGAAGATGTGTGTTAGGCATCTCATTTAGTTGCAGAAGAAGGGAAAAAAGGCCAAATGTCACATTCTTTGTTTCTTATATTTTAGAGTAGGAAAATGTTAACCATAATTGGTTTGGCTACAGCATTCAAATCCACGCTTTACTCCATCACTTTCACTGTTTCCTGTAATGCTTTGCTTTTTCTCTTAGCCTTTAGTACCTCTTTCTGCAAAAACATGCTTTCTTCACCCTAACTTCACCTCTTTGGCTTTCACAGATGTGGATATTTTTATAGTTGTCTCCCTCTTTCTGCTTTCTTCCTGCTTCCTCTCCTCCTCCTCACCCTCCTCCTCACCTAAACGAATGTGTACGTGTAGGCAGAGGTGAGTTTCGGTGTCTGTCTTCGGTGATAAATGATGGTGGTGTAGCGATTGCTCGGTTCCTCCCCTTCTTTCCACTGACTGCCGAAGCATGCCCTGATTGTCTCTACGCTGTGAGGCGGAAGCAGTCCATACATGCGCCTCCGTCTCTGGCGTGTGTGTGTGTGTGTATGTCTCATCCACATAGTCACATAAACACACTGACTGAAGTATTCAGTGATGCAAAGCAAAAGCATTCACCCAGACAGACGGACGGGCAGACAGTCACACACACAAACACAAACCAGCGTACAGGCGCAACATCAAACACAGGCCTAGGGACAAGCACTCTCTGAGGCATGTGCAAACCCAGCAATTTATACAGACACATACACACCTGCATACAGTGTACACATACACTTATTAGTACAGTGCTACCAGGGCCCTTTAGGCATGCTTCTGTTATAAAAAGCAAAACTGCAGAGGAGTGAAATGAGTATTCAGATCATCTTGTTAATTAAGAGAATGAATCAATACAAAACAATCTGAAAGCGCTGCATTACAAGTAGAAATCCAACACTCCCAGGACCATGAAAAGTAATTTCAATACACCACTTCACTGGACATGTTCACACTCACGAGGCAAACATACACTAAAGCATTGATTTAGCCTTTAAGGAGACATATATTTGTTTTTGTTTTTTTTATGTTTTATGAAGTACCTTAAATCAAAAATGCAACCACAGCTTTCTGGACTAGAAATGTACAATACTTCCTTCTGTATTAGAGTAGAAGTTCCTTAAAGTGTAGCTTAAAAGTACAATAAAACTAAACTTTAGTAGTACTTTAGGTACTCTTCAACACTGAATCAGGTGCTCTTCTGGACACTCCGAGAGGTATGTTTGTTCGTGCTGTGTAGCCTCATAAGTGTAACTTGAGTCTGGTAACCAGATAACACACACTGGGCTGTGTTCATTAAATTTGAATAGTCAGCTGGGGTATGAAGCAAAGAAGCTAACAAATGCGATATGTACATATATATGTATTTTGCTCTTGCACACCACTGCAAAACTCAAGTTTAAACTACAACTTCCAAAGCACAAGAATAGGCTTACACTGTCAGAAAATGAACCAAATACGCCCAAACACGGCCTTGTAGATGTATTCCTTTGTGAATACAGTGCAACACCTGTTTTTCCTTTCTTATATTCTTGTCTGAAATTAAAAAAAAAACCTGCTAGAAATTTCCCAACTTCCTCCAAATTGCTGTCCTTATTCTAAGAAGAGCAAGCAAGAGCTACATACCTGTGTTACCGTGCACAAATATGCGCCGCCTTCTCTCTCCAAAGTCTGTGTGCGATGAGGTGAAGCAGCTCCCAGGTGACGGTGTACTTGCAAGTGACGTTTAATTTCTGGTACATTAGGACTGAGCTTTCCTTAACCTTATTAGCGTCCTGGCACAAGCCTAATTCCGCCTTCAGTGCCAATTTTTTCCTGACCACTGAGGCACGATGGACTAAAAATATTTTTAAAGTCACAGAGGCGCCTTCCCTTCCTTTCGTTTCTCAATCTTACTAACCTTATGCACAGGAGCGGGAGCACGTGGTAGGTGTGCTTGAGTGCACCTGCTGCCAACACACACACACTAACAGACAAAGACACACTCATGCGCAGACATAAGCGGCCACTCTAATCCGCTTTCCCTCTGAAAGATAGGCCAATCAGACACTGCTCTGCACTGTAAGCTGTTTTCTTGTACACAGACTTCATCTGAGCACATCTCTGCTGTGGCTTGGTGCCAAACTTGAGGGTCAAGTTAGCCCAGTGGGGGAAAAAAAAAACACCCAAACAAAAACAAAACAAACAAGCAAGAAAAAAAAGGATCCATCATCAATTATTCATCTCTTGCCAGACTTCATTTTTCCCCTCATTTCTTTGGCCTCCAAAACTGCACCGAGAGGCCTCGACACCACCATCTGTTGAACCCAGTTAACACAAACAAGGGGAGTGGGTAGCAGTGGATGACATGATAGCAGCATTACAGAAAACATAGGATTACTCTATGGTATTTAAGAAATAGGACGCTCTTCTTTCTCAGAGTATTGCTGAGGCCGTTTCCTTGGAGCTAAATTCTCTGTGAATAGTGTTCCTCGCTCCCTGAAGACACACAAAGGCGTCAGATTCAGAGACTCAACACAAGTTATATAAATCCCTTTGTTTCATACAAACACACAGCAGCACAAACACAAAGAGCTGAGAATGTCGACGTATATATGAGCGATGAACTGTTGAAAAGCCTGAAATCATGTTTGAAATGTGGCTTGAAATATGATGAAAACCAAATAAGACTTTTTCTTTGCTTCAACTGCACGGAGGAGGAGATGGAGTCTCACAACACCTGTCCTCATCTGCATCTTCTCCTCGATATACAAAAGGATCACAGACTCGCTGCAGTATCACAGTGGTCAGCTCAAAAGACTTCAGGCTTCCAGTTTTAAAAAAATTGCAGGAAAAAAAAATCTAAAATCGATGTGTGTCGGATTTGCTTCCCGGAGGTTGTTATGGTGCTAGGGTGAAGGGCGTGGGAAGGAGACTTTAACTGGTAACAGAACTGTTAATAGGATTTGCAGGTCATTGTCTGGGAGCCAATCTCCAAGCCAATTTTCCAGTAGCTGACTGATGTAACAGCAGCGTACACTTCTTGCTAAATAAAGGTGAAGTGGTTACAGCGGGGTCTGGATATGGAAAAACTGCAGGGAAAGCGGGTAATTATAGCACAAGTAGCCACAGTTTCCTCTTTAGGCTCAGCTGGTGAGAGGCACTTGTTCCCAGTGATCAGTCAGCGTGACAGCACTCTGATGTTGTGTTCCTCGGAAGTTTGAATTCCTGTGAGCATACCAGTCATTGCGAAGTCTGCTCAATGGAGGCGGCAGCCCGTGCTAATTAAGAGAAACTTTCTGCAGCGCATTCCACAGAAGCTGCAGTCGAGTGAAAACACAGCGCAAGGATCTTTCAGGGGGGAAACTGCCTAAAAACTGGGTTTTTAAAACAGCGGTGAGCTCCTGTGATTTAGCATTAATTTTAATGTAAATAAATAGATTATTACCTTAAAAAGGCTTCTTAGAATTTCTTTCTGTTTCCTGAGAAGTCATAGAAGAGATATGGGGAGGGGGGAGTCGCCTCAACAGGCATTTAAGCAAATGAGACATCCCTGCTTCGGAGCTGTCATTTTAAAGTGATGTCAATTAATTATGGCGTATGGCACAGTCGCAAAGCCTGCTGCTATATTTTATGATCTCTGAGCATGACAGTGTTCGTGACAACTTCTTTACTTTTAATTGAACTCACAACGAGGTCTAGTGAGACAAGAATCTATTAAAGTCATACAAACAGCCACAAACAGTGAAGGGCTTTGAAATTCACGCAGAGCTGATTATCTTTACGGCTAATATAACTCACGAATAGAAAAAGAACATTTATTTGTCCTGTTTCCACCATGTTTTTTTAAAAATGTATTTATTTATTTTATTCCTCTTCTGTGTCATACCTCTTTTATACTTCACGGATCCAAAAGACTAATGTTAAGGATATACCTGTGCATCCTTCTCACATCTCCTCCAGCAGGCGTCCGATCTCATTGCTCTTCTTTTCGCCACATGCATTTTAGGATTCGAGATACCCTTCAAGATGGTACACTGGGATGAATTTAAGAGTCATGGACAAGAGGAGCGTGGAGATGATGAGGCTGGTCATGGCTGTCATGGTCATGGGTTGAGTTTTATTGGACTTTTAAGTTTTGTTTATTTAATTATTCGTTGTGATTCCTGGTGCATTTGCTGCTTTAGCCTTATTCCTCCCTTATTGTTCTTCTCTCCTGTGCCATGACACGGAAGCATGCTATCCTTGCACAGGAGACAACTAGAATCATAAGGGAAACAGCCAAAAGTCTCCCAAACTAACAAAATTCAACTACCAACAGCTTTTAAATAGAAAAGATTGAAAAAAATAAAGGACCCACATAAAGTCAAAGAATCTGAAAGTTTAGCTAATCATTGCATGTTGCTGGATTTATAAATTTAAATACATTTTCAATACCAAATCACGTGCACATGTTTGGACTGTGAGAGGAAGCTGGAATTCCTGGAAACAACCCACATAAACCGCACACAGAAAAGGCTCAGACTGGAACCAAATCCAGGATCTAGATCAAGATTGCCACCACAGCACCGCCCCAAACTATTCTTCAATTTGAAAATGATCACGTCACTCTTTACATCAGCAACTCATCTGCGCTGCTGCGCATCAAAATATGTACTATGTATTTGCAATTCTAATCGCTGTTACTTTATCAAAAATATCTCCGTGAGTCAGATAATAGATATCAATCTTACATTTCCTTCCATATTTCATTTTCTCAGGGTAAATATTCGGTTTGAGAGCACTCTCCTAAAGCACGACTCACGGCTATAATGGATTTGTGTTGTGCCCTTCTCCCACTCTCACTCCACATTCCTCTTTTATTCATTGCAGTGAATTGACAGAAGTTGACATCTTAACTAATGCTACTCCAGGATCTAATGAGCTGATTCATCAGTAGTGGTACAGGACTGGGAGTAGCCCTTTGTTGGGGGAGAGGGGGAGGTAGAGTGCTCATTTTGGAAAGAGAGGTGAAAGGGTTAATGTCAAAGTAATGTGGCTTTAAATGCCAATCAAGTCATGCACACCCCCGTGGTTTATGAATCATTAACAACACACACCTGTTGTCAGGGCAGTGCGTCACAGATCGTGGCATCGTCATTTTGCCACAGGGGAGTAAGTCCCTTGTGTTGAGCTAAACTAAACACAGATGAGTCATAGTGAGGGCAAATTCAACTGAGCATGTCCATTCAAACACATCATATTTTGGAGCTAAGAAGGGGGTTACATAAAATACTCCACAGGACTTGGGGTCATTCTCTACATGCTACCGTATTTTTCATGTAGTATTTTCCTTGGCTTGTAAAGCTGCTTGGACCAGAGAGCTTTGGCAGCCCTTGAAGATTTACCCAATCCTTGAGTGTAACTCTGCAATCTCCTCTGATTCAGTATTCTCTCCAGCGATGGTCAGGAATAGGTCATTGATCACCTCATCAATCACAAGCAATCAGCGAGTGGTACGTGGCTGAGGTCAAACTGGTGAGTGCGTATCAGTTTATATCTGTACCAACGCAATAAGGAGGACGGATCAAAATAATAAATCATAATTCCACAAGAGAGACCAACAAACAGCACCCTCATAGGCAAATTAACTTGGTGTTTGAGAAGAATATGGAAGTCATGCATGACTGAATGGCTTTTAGTTCAATCCAAATTAAGGTATCTTTAAAGTCGAGTATGTTAAGAGCAGAGATGGGTAACGCATTACAAGTAACGCGTTACTGCAATCTGATTACTTTTTAAAGTAATGAGTAAAGTAAGGGATTACTATCGCAAAAACGGTAATTAGATTACCGTTACTTTCCTGTAGGAACGCTGCGTTACTGCGTTACTAAAACCGTGAGTTTTTTGCGAGAATGTCTCATGACAATGAACTTTTGAAAATAAGTAATCAGTAAAGTAACGGGATTACTTTTTTGGGGTGTTAATCAGTAATTAGTTACTGATTACTTTTTTCAAGTAACTTGACCAACACTGGTTAAGAGACATAATTGTGACTCATTTGCATGTTATAAGTAAATAAAGAAATCCCTAAAATCCACATACTTAACAAAACAAGCACCACGGGCAGAAACAGTACAAAAAAGATGTAACTATTTTGAAAGATGTGGATTTTATAAAGCAATAATTCTAGTGATTCTTGAGATGCATGATGGGAAATGTGGGCTCAAATCCACTGTTTTGGATTTGATGATATTAGACGGTAAAAACATGAAAGGTCTGGTTTCTGACTGTGTGTAAAAGATTAAAAAAAAATCACTGTTAAAAAATCGAGCTGAGTGTTTTCACAAACCACATTGCCATTTTGAAACTGGACATGGCAAGTGTATACCGAGGGTACAGATCAAAGGAGAAGTAAGGATGATTTATCACAGACCATACAAGGAGAAGAGGAGTCGCCTCTTGCTGGTCATTAGAAAGAATGCAGGTTTAAAGATTTCACTCACTTCACTTTTCATACCCCAAATCTACAACCATCCTATGTACAGACCATAGATATGCTTCATTATTATTATTATTATTACTCCTGAATCTTATCCAACCTGTACGTAAAATACTAAACTAATAGAATAGAATTTTAATGGAATAAAACCGCTATTTGTTAAGAGCAGAATCATAGGACTTTATATTAAAGAACTCCTAATTTTTAATTTGAATTATAGAGCCAGATCAATTAGTATACTTTAAATACATATTAGACTGAGCAGTGGGGAAATATATATTCATTTAAATCTATTTTCCATAAACCTTTCTAGATCTTGGAAGATTTAGAAAATTTTCAGCACTGTGCCAAATCCAGTAAATTAAATCAGTGTGTAGCCAAGAAAAGAAAGCTGCACCTGGAGAACACAGTAGGGTTCAGTCTTGATGGGAAATGTCATCTATCATCAAGAAGAGCTGCTTTGTATTACATCCCTCCCCCAGTTGCCATGGTTTCCAGCTGCCACTCAGCTGCAGGGTTCCTAATTATGGGATCTCTTGAAGATTACTGCAACATGTATTTTTTGTCTGCTTATTTTGTTGGTTTTTGTTTTTTTAGCCCTTTATCACCATTCCTCTTCCCCGCTGTTTTTCTTTCCCTCCTTCTTTCTCCCCTTTCTTTTCCCCAGTCAAGTCTGTCCCGTATTTAGCAGGTTAAAATAAAATAAACAATAAAAGGCGAATCAAATAGACCAATACGGCAAGGCTGGGTTGGTCGATTTGGTAAAGTAAATCCGTTGGGCATCTTTCTTTGCCTTTAGACAATAATTCTGATGGCAAAAGAGCCAAATGGGACAGGTCAAAAAAAAAAAAAAAAGAAGAAGAAGATTACTGCAACATGCATCAGTTGCATGAAGTATACTGCAGCTAAGGAACATTATAGACTGTGTGTCTATGCTTTAAGAAATTTTTTTGATGCACGAGCATGTGCAGGAGTGGACAGTTAATGAACGTGCACGAGAACCTTCTGTTGTCATTTCCACAGTTCGCCATAACATCCTAACGCCTAACGACATCTATCTATCGCTCTCACACAGACGGACACACAAACACAGACATCTGTTGGATGATCTTTGGCACATCGCACCATGTCTCTGCCATAACCAGAAGCTGACAAAACTGCATTTGCTTAATTGAACAAAATGTTGAAATGCTACAAAATGATTAATATGTCTATAAGCCTAAAATGTTTCTAAAATGTAACATTATTATGTCCTGTTTTTGCAGAAAATATGTGAGAGTTAAATTCTTTGAACAAATATTTGGGTGTACAGACCAATAGCAGCTCAGATAACCTTAACCAAACCTCAGAAGATGACCTCAGAGACCAGCATATTTCTTCTTTCACCTGATGTTGCTCGCTTCTTCTCTCTTCTTGCTCAGTGTGGCAAAATGCATCATACACCCCACAGACAGTGTAACATAGTAATAAAATATTTGTCTGATAGTTGCCTTGAAATGTTCCAAACAGTACTGACACTATCAACATGGTTTAGTTGTTCATAATTCAAAGTCAATACTCAAATGAGCTCAGTTTAAGCCTAGTGGACAGCTAAAGGACAGAGCTAATGGCTACCCGTCAGTCAAAGCAGCGATGCCCCCCAAAAAGCTCATTTTAAGCCTTAATAACATTTACATCGGAAAGTTATAAAATAAATACCTCCACACAGTCGTACTGAAGAATTAAATTAGCTGTAGAAAACAAAATGTCTTTTGCACCAGACTGTATACATGTTCATTCATGCTTCATAGCTAAACACTTTAACATGGCATGTGTTGCTTTTTGAAACGGCCCCAAGTGGTCGGTGCGGGAACTGCAATTTTTGAAATTTGCCTTCTTTTTTGAGATGCTGCTTGACCACATGTGTGCCAGTTCTTCTCACTGCAGCTTTTTACAAGTAAATGACAGTTGTATTTAATGGCTGAAGCATGCAGGACTACATCCAGGGTTTAGTAAGAGTTGAGCAGCACCCCTTGAGGTAAAACTGAGTTCAAAGAGAATGAAAAATTATAAATTGGGGGGGGGAAGCTGCACTGTATCTTCTGTATCTTTGAAATATACTAAAGTAGCAGAGAGAGGGGACTAGCAGTGAGCTCAGCATTTTGCCGCTATCATGTCCTGCCATTGACCTAAATCTCCTCCTCTCTCCTTGCCCACAGACTTTATTTCCCACAATCCTTTGGGCTAGCTCCTGGGCAAGAAGGAATGAGTCAGAGCTTCTGAGCAGTGCAGAGCCTACTTTCTAAAAGTCGTGAGGCGCTTTGGATGTGAATACACATATATTGCAAATGCACTAGCACATATCATGTACTTTATTTAAATAAAGTACAGTTAGCTAGAAGAAATCTGAATCTGGACGTTTTGACTCTACCAGTACCTACTGTAAAACACAGTCTGAGATACTACTATAATACATTTGTGTGTAGACTTTTAGTAATACATTTCAAAAACTTTTCACACATTATGTTGCTCTTACACTTTCGTAAGCAGTCCACAGTTTAATAATCCACAGTTTAAAAAAACTGTGGATTATCAGTACCACCCCCTAAAGAAATAATATGGTTTCAAATAGAAATGTAGCTTTGAGGCACGGATATGATAGGAGACGTTTAGAGGAAAGCCCTTCAGACAGTGAGAAGCCCCCTTGAAGCAAAGGAAAGAGGAATAAAATCACCAAACATAATGGTCAAGACATCCTGTTTCTACAGCTGAAAGTGAGTATCTTAAGAACTCAGACTGACACACAGGACATTCAAGGACAGTAGTCATGGTAACAGGAGCAGTAAATTCACAATGTGCATAAAACTTGAGGGGCAGGGAAACTGTTTGCACCAGTCTAATCACTTCAGCTGACATACAACATGCATGCACTTACACATCCACGTTACCTTTGAAGTCATTGCACCTGGATTTGAATGGAAGCTATTTCTATTTCTATTTCTTTCTTTCTTTCTTTCTTTCTTTCTTTCTTTCTATCTATCTATCTATCTATCTATCTATCTATCTATCTGTTATAGCGTTATAAGGGTATAAGGTGGTGGGCCAGCAGCGACCTCTGGTGGATCTTCATGAGAAGCATATTTGGGTCTGAGTTTAAGGCTGTCTATAGATGGCACGTGATCACTAGAAAACACATAATTAACAATATTTTTAAAGAAAGACGAGCGTTGCAGTTTCAGGATATAGAACAGGAAGATTGCTGATATTATAATAAACATCAACAATGCATCCACTCTGGCAAGTAAAAAGGTCAGTTTTGCAAGTCATCAAAACTCGAGTTAACTCCCCAGAAAGCTTCAAATGTGGGTGTAGATGTTTGCTAGCAGTGAAGAGCTAGTTCAGTCAAATTCCAGAAATAAAAATCTCACTTATCTCAAGTGGCATCGAGCCTTGCAGTCAGTTTCTATTGCACAAGTTGCCCCTGAGATTTTTGGCAGCATCACAACACAATAAAGGCGCATTCATTATTAAAGCACTATGCAGATTGCACTTTAAAAATGTAACACCAAGACATTCCAGCTTTCCAGAACAGGCAGACATTTGGACACTTGTCATAGCCGGGCACGCACAAGGGACAATATTTTGGTATCGATGCCTCAGTAAACAGTGCCAGTGAGCCGACATGCACAGAACCTTGCAAACTAATTCACCTAACTCATTATGTGCTGTGCCAGGGATATTCCAACTGTGGTTTGCCAGAATGTCTGTAATGACTCTTTAAAACCAGAAGCTTATTATGCTAAACTTTTATTCCAAGAAATAGTCCCGATGGAAAGTGTTTTCTGCGAAGTTAATAAGCAGAGTTTAATACACTGCTGTGGAAATGTTAGCTATGCTCCCTTACCATCACCAGTAGAGCTTTCATCTGTCTAAAATACACTTACTGGCCACTTCATTAGAGATACCTGTCCAACTGTATGTTAATGCCAATTTCTGGCAGCAGCTCGATGCATTTCAGTATGGTGAAGACTACCTGTTGAAGTTCAAATAGAGTATTAAAATATTTCACCAACTGCTGATCTGAATGTTTTTTCCACACAATCATCTCTCGGCTTTACAAAGAATGTTGAGGGAAAAAAGAAAGAAAGAAAATATCCATTGAAAGGCAGCTCTCTGGGCAAAAAATGCCTTGCTGAATCCAGAGAAGGGCCAGACTGCTCCCAACTGAAAGGAAGGCAACAAATAACCCAAATAACCACTACTAAGGTATACAGAAGAGAATTTCTGAATGTCAGACCTTGAAGAAGATGGGCTTCAGCAGCAGATAACACACTGGGCACCACTCTTTTCAGCTAAGAACAGGAAGCTGAGGCTACAATTCATACAGGCTCGCCAAAATTGGGCAACGGGAGATTGGAAAAATATTGTATGGTCTGCTGATTCTTTATTTCTGCTGCAACATTTGGATGGTAGGGTCGGAATTTGGCATTAACAACGTGAAAGCATGGATCCTTTCTGCCATGTAGCAGAAGTTCAGGCTGATGGTGCAATGCGAACCACCTAGTTCAGCCAGTTTACCTAATGAAGTTGAGCATAAATAAACAGTGACTCTTCTCCAGAAATTCATTTTCTGTGTGGACGTTCCCCGAAGATGAATCCAATGCTGGTGGGTCTAGACTTCCAACATGACTTTAAATGCAGTCAGAATCCAAAATTACAAAAATGTAATTATTTAATCAGAATGACACAGCTGTGTTTTCTCAAACTAACACACAACTGTCTCAATTGTAAAAAGGGTTCCATTATGCAAGAGTCACTTCTTCTATAGGCTCTCAAAATCAGAGAAAAGGCCATGCTTTTTTCCTTATATCAGTAATAAAGTGCCTGAATGAGCTGTTTTGGTTGGCAGCCTACTGTGATGTCTTGAAAGGCATGGCCAGTCACCTCTCCTCAGGAAAGTCCAGCTCTGGAATGGTGGAGTGTAACGCAACAGACATTAGGAATATCAATTTTAGAGCATAACTTGAAAACAAACAAACAAACAACAACAACAAAACAGGTGTATACACACATGAAAGAATGAATCTACATGGTGTTATGAGCAGAAACCTGAGAGACACATTCCAGGGTCAGAAGGGTGCCCTTGGGACCTTTAATTGTAGGAGGGTGAGGGTGGATCGAAAGGTTTTTTTTGGCATGAATGAGAACAAAGACGCTTGTTCTTGTAACAGAGATGTTTATTTAGACAACTGAATGCATGCCAAAAAGAACTGTGTTACAGCAGTGGTAACTTTCAGCTCTCTCACATTTCTAACTCTGAGGGAAAGACCAGATTAGGGACACAACAAACTTTTGAGCGTTGGTAGGGAACACTATCTTGCCCTAATTTATTGCATTGACACATTACTCTTGTCATGAACTCAGAGGGCGCGGGGAGACAGGAGGTACCATTGTTGAATCAAAGATTAAGGAGCTTGGACCTTAAAACAGCTTTGGCTAGGATATCATGAGTTGTTAATATCACTGTTTAGCAAAATTAATTCACACATTGCGTTGAGGAATTTTTTTTTTCCCTTTCTTTTTTTTTTTTAACCTCTCACACAAAACACGTAAAAAGACAATAAAAAAGATGCACTTACTGTAGGTAGCATTCACATGCAGTATAATGTGTCTTCTCCTCAGACTAGATTTAACATTTTTCTCCACTATTTCTTACAGAAATTCACAGCTAATGTTTTTCAGTTTGGGGAAATTATCTTACACATAATAGCTACTGGATGAAAAATGTTGATGGGATCGGGAGAAAATAAAAGAAGAGGAAAACAGTGAGATGATCTGGTATGAAAGGCAAAAAGAGACAAAATTGTGCTTCTTGTTGGTGGAATCTCTGTCAGACGTTTTGTTTAATGAACACGCAAACCCCTGCACTCATGCTTCTAATTCATGTTCAGCTCCCTCAAAAAGGGGGATTCCTTCTTGACACACAGACATCCGGCCACTTGGTCCATCAAAATTGTTTTGTTTTTTTGCTGCTGTTGCCATTGTTTCTCCAATATACCGATGAGCCAAAAATACCATAATATCAAAAATAAATGCAACCCTTTCACAAAACAATGAGCAAATAAATAATAATCAAGTGGTGTTCTTGTACTGTATATGTACTGTATATACACAGAGAGTTACGTTTGTCGTATATATGTACACAAACAACTGGCAGTCTTGTTTCAGACTGGGCTTTTAGCATAGCGGACAACTGGGATTTGTGCCCTATAAATCCCAGAAAAAGCAACAACAAAATAACTTATACACAGAATCCTTGGGAGCAGAAGGGGTTACGCACGCTGAAGACTACTATGTCGCCTGCAATTTTTGCCCCCCAAAAGTAGAAGCACTGGTTTCGAAAGGAAAGCAAATTTTAAAAAAAGTAGTAACTTTTTGCTTTTTAGGAAGGGTGTAAAAAAAAAGAGCCTCTTAAAATAATTAGCTTATTATTAAAACATAACAACAACATGCACGATGCTTTCCGAGCCTCAGTTGGAGAGGGTTATGATGAAGCACTTTTGCACAGTTGCATGACTTTGCAGTGTTTTTTTCATTTCTCCATCTAATAATGCTTCTGTCCTGCGAAAAACACCGGTGCCATCTGTGCACATGTCGAGGCGAACCGCAGCCCCTCTGTGCCCTCCTGTGAGCGTGCTGCTCGTCTTGAATTGAAAGACGACATGAGAGGTTCTATTCTCCTCTCAAGCAGTTCTTCAAAATAAGAGTTTTGAATCCTTTTCTTTTAGCAGTTCTATGCTCAGGTCAAACGGGCCAGCGGCTCGCACTGAATTCCCGCTTCTTTCAACGTCTCCACGGCTGTCCTCCCAGCATGCTATGTCCATTTGCTTACCAACAAACACCTCACTAAACATTTTTTTTGTCCCGGTCTTATTTTAGTAGCTTATGTACAGGAGGTTGAAGTGTCTGCCAGCCAGTATCCCAGGCAACCAGCATATCCTCACACATTTACAGTATGCATTCCAGTTTTTCAGTCCTCTTCTCATCTTTGTCCTTTTCACAGGTTGTGTGCTTTTGTGTCTGAATGAGAGCTTCACTGACGTTACATGTGTGGAGTTCATGTTTCTACCTAAAAAGTGTTTCAGATGTTTTGCTTTTTCTGCTGTTATGGAGAGGTCACTGAATCACACATTGCATCTATAGAACGTATTTGTGTGTTTTTGTGTGGATGCGTGGGTTTGTGCTTGCATGTGTGTCGGTCTGGTATAATGTGTCCTTTTTTTTTTCTTTTCTTTTTTTTCAAACGCTGCGTGGAGGTCTTTGAAGCTCATGGGTCCTCCTGTTGCGTCCCTTCTTATTTTCCTGCATCCGTCTCCACTTGGTTGCATGTTGGCTGCTCGCCCGAGATCCCCCTGCGAGCTGAGAACCAGCTAGCCTGGCCTGCCCCTTCTGGCCATTTTGGGTTTTCTGGTTGTTCTTAGGTGCCTCACTGCTCAATATACCCTTTTGGGTATTCTGACTGAGTGTTGGCTCTTCTACTGTTAGAGCTCCAGCCTGATGCCATGGCCGACTGAGAGGTGGACTGGCTTGCTGTTTCTGAGCAGTGGGGGCTAAAGCTCTAGGCTGTAATGCAGAGTTGGACCCGCCTGCGCTGTCAGGCTTGCCCTGACTGTTGCCGTTAGGTGTCTTCACCCTCTTCTGTTTGCGCTCTTTCTTCCACACTCTGTCACAAAACTCCTCCACGCTGTTTAGCTCTGGGTGGTCCAAGAGAGACAGGAAATCTCGGTACCACATCCTGTGCTTGGCCGAGTGACCTGCGCCACCTCCCGCGCCAGGAATTCCAGGCAGGATGTCACCCAATCTCTGGGTGGGGATGACCTGGAGGTTGAGGCGTAGAAGAGGCTGGATAAAGCCGTGTTCCACAGCCTGGCAATGGTAGACCCCGGTGTCAAACTGAGTGAGGCTGCGTATCAGCAGACCTTGGTCTGTACGCAGCACTCGGTCATCTAGCTTTATCTGAAATGAAACAAAGAGGAAGACAAAGAACACAATGGGTGAAAATACTGAAAAAAATAAAGATGGAACATGAGAATGAACCAGAGTTTTTAAACGTACATATTCGATAATCTATATCAGAGATGTCTGACTCAATTAATTCACACTTGTCTTGCACTGCTCAAAACTACCCAAAAATAACCCATTAGAAAAACTCTTTCCAGAAATCATGACCCAGTTACTCAGAAAAATCCATAAAGTTTGATGTGAGAAGTTTTGTGACAGAACTATACAATATTCCTTCTATTAAATTACACCCCCAAACCAATTTCTAATAATCAGATCAGGATTTCTGGAAGGAGCCATTTACCCCCCTTACATTCAGGGGAAGGGATATATCTCTACAGCTGGTATCACTTAACCGAGGAAAGTCACATCAGAAAAAGAAAACACGTTTTACATTATAATGTCAAATTTGGTCAGGAAAGAAGAAGAACAATGAACAAGGGTTCAAAGGAAATGCCTTGTTTCAGGTCTCACTGAATACATGAGTATTGGTAAGAAAGATTGAAGCAAACTCCAAAGGTTCCTTTCAAGCTAACGCTGCTTCACACTGGAAAAACTGCAGCTACATCAATCACCTGGGCTGTCAGCACAGAGTGATGTTGTCCAGAAAAAGTAGAAGCTGGCTTAAACTTAGCAGCAAATCATGCAGCAAGTGTGGGTGGGCACAGCAAATTCTTATTAGGTTAATTTCTTAGCTGAACACTATTTTTTGCTGAAACAGTAATATCCTTCCATATAAAATTATTAACGGCTGTGTTTCACATTTAATACACCCTCTGACTTGTGGATCTATTACACAGCTGGACTTTTTTGTATCGTATTTCTCTTTGCTTATTGGTACCTAAAATACCACGCCTAGAAAGGCCAGCTATAAAAATACAGCCGCAGTACAAAAGTTAATCTAAACACCCACACCCAGTGGTTTTCACCCTTTTGGGTCTCTGAGGTTAAAGATTAGAAGTGTCATAAGTCACTACATGATGGAGCAGGAAAGGTGGAGCCCTGGATGGAGATATTTTGTCTGAAGAAATCTAACTATGTGTAATATATTTTATAATCATCTAGCAGTATATTAGCAAGTCATCTTAGGCATACACACCTCAAGCTTGCGCTCGTCGTTGGGCTTCTGCAGTTGCCAGTAGATGAGCGCTCTTTGAGACTTGGGGCTGCACTCTAGAAACATACTGCTGTTCTCCACACCAAACACACTCCTGTCCTCCACGCTGTCCCCTAAGCCATCCATGTCATCTGCTCAATGCAAAGCACATGCAGACAGACTAATGAGACGCAAATGGCATGAGGAGGAGACAGTGTGTATGTGCTTGTATGAAATTATTAAGGTACCGTGATGCTGAAGGTCTGAACACTGGGAAAGAGGATCTCCATTTCTGATGTCTTGCCGTCTGGTTCGCCTGTGAAAAAACGACAGTGAAACTGAATGGAAGTGGTGGAAACAGACAGCTATGAGGACCTGTGGAAAACTAAGTAAACTGCATGATTCAGTAGCTTGCAGCACTACCTTTAGCAGCAATAACTAGTTTTCTGTATGACTTCATCAGTCTGTCACATCATTGTGGAGGAATTTTGGCCCACTCTTCTTTACAGCACTGTTGCAGTTCATTCAGATTTGTTAGCATTCATTTAGGTCCAGCTCTCTTGAGATCAATTTCAATCAGGTTGAGGGCTGGACTTAGACTGAATCACTGCAACACTTTTCTCTTTTCTTTTTCACCCATTCTGTTACAGATTTGTTGCTATGCTTGGAGTCATTGACCTGTTGGGTGATCTTGTCTCGGCCAAGCTTCAGCTGTCGGACAGATGACCGCACGTTAGCATACCTTAGTACACAGAGGAGTTCATGGGGGACTCAGTGACTGCAAGCTGCTTAAGTCCTGGGGCTGTATAGCAAACCCAAATTAATACCCCACCACCGTGCTGGCTGTTGGTTTATGGTGTTTGCACTGATATGCTGTGTTTGGTTTTCTCCAAACATGGTACTGTGCATTATGGCCAATTCCAGAAGTCTAGTGGTTTGTTCACATGCAATTTTGCAAACCTAAGCTATGCTGTCATGTTCTTTTTAGAGTGAAGAAACTTTCTCCAGGTGATCACACCACACAAGGCATACATATTTGAGTCCTTTTTCAATTGTACTGTTATCATCTTTACTCTCAGTTGGCATGCTAAATGTTAGGGTTGGAGATGTTGCCCTTAAAGTTTTTACAGTTTATCTGAGCCTTGCGAGGTCTGACCTTGGGGTGAATTTGCTGGAAGATTGTGGAATTATGTGGAACCCAACTCTTTTTTGTACATAAATGAGTTTAACTGTACTAATTAAAGTGGATCTGGACAATCCTAAAATGTTTCAATTACTGTCAGTTAACTCTTTTAACCACATGTAACTATTAGCTTCCAATTCCATTGCTGTAAGCTAATACTTGATTTCATAGCTATATAATTACACAAACAGTGAACAGATTTGACCTGCTTCTCCATAACGTTTAGCTAAGAGTTAGCCGACACTGTTAGCTAACAAATTCAACAAATCACTTTTTATCCAAATGCTATTTAGCCTTTAACATACAACATTAGCTAATAGTTAGTTGTACATTTAGCAAAAAACCCCCAACAAAAACATCTTTTTAGTTACTGAATGTGTTGCAACTGTTTCATTTGTTGACCCATGTCATTAGATTTCTGTTTAATTTCTCAGTTTTCTTTATTGCAGGGTTATTACCTTACAATATAAAGCACATTGAGGCCACTGTTGTTGTTATTTGGGGCTATATAAATAAAATTTTATTGAAAATCATTACCCATGCTATCAGGTAAAAACTGTTCAACTGTTTTACAGTAAGTGAGAGATCTTAACCGTTTATTCACTTTGTTTCCATTGCTTTTTTATTTATATCTTCTATGAATTTCTTTTGGCTGCTACTACTTAGTAAATTATACTTTTACTTAACTTATCTAAGATTAGCTTTGCAAGTATCCAGTGGTATATTTGTAACCTGGTTGGGAATCATTGCTGTACATGACAAGTTATTCCTTATGTACTTTTTTATTCTCACCACTTGGGGGCAATGTTTACCCAATTCCCAAGAAAACAGGCACTAACTCAACCTTTAACTCCACTGTTAAATCACATGGATGAAAAAACAAAACAGCAGAATGTAAGAAACATAAACCTGCTGAGCAGTGAAACAGTGCGCTTCATTGCCTTCCGATGAGCCGTTATTATGAAACACATACAGCATTGTTTTGCCCTTGAAACGCCTTGTAAAAGCAGGCCCAGTCTTTGTCCTCTCCATATGAAAAAGTCTACTGTGTGATTTGGCTTTTTAATGCGATGGCAAGGCGTTTTCAAAGTCTGGCTTTACTGACTAGCTGTGAATGGCTCCCTAGTTCCTAGTTGTCATGGTTCAAAAAACGCTGATGGTGGCTGCAAAATTCAAATTGGGTGCGAGCCAAACATGAGGCAAGGGCTGGAAAGAAGAGAAAGAACCAAGGTAGGGATAAAAAGTAGAACCACTGAAGGTTTAAAAAAAAGACTAAACAAACAAACAAACAAAAAAAACAAGATAAAAAATGCTCAGCATGTTTGTGTGAATTCTCCACACAAAATTATGACCACTTACATCCCACTTTTTTCACACGTGTCCCTCGTCTGTACATTTCCTGGGCTAACATTCCTGTCTTTTTTGGCCATCTGAGCACGTGCAAGGTTGGGTGTCTGGTTCTCATTCTGGTAGCGAAAATATTTGCAGTGCAGTGGAGAGCTGAGAGAAGCCTGTCCCCACTTTAAACATGGGGTGTGCCACCTCGTCTGTAATCTTGCCAAGCTGGAGTATACCCACTGGCCTACTTCTGTTGGTGTGAGAAGTTCTAGATGAATGAGACAACGTGGGGGTGTCGCGCCATGTGTGTGTATGGGAGGGTAGTAGTGGTGTAGTGGTCAGCTTAATCCTGCTGGGTACAACAGAGGGTAATTTGAGGGAGTGTATGTTCCTCCTGGCTGAAGGGTGAAGTGGTCAGGCAGCTCCTGGTGGCTATAATTTATTGTGTGTTTGCTTGTCTTTGGATATTTGTGCATATTTCTTAATGCGTCTTGGTTGGTAGGATGATTGAAGCACAACTCAGAACAACTGTTACTGGCTAAGTTGCTGGATTGTACTTTCTTGGAACGCATAATTAGTGCGTATGTGTGTTTAATGACTCAATTTCGTGCTGGTGTAATATTCAGATTACTTCCATGTTTAGAAGTTTTGGCATACAATGGCTATCTGTGTCTGTTTTTTGGGAGTCGCCACACTTACTAATAAGCCAGTGGAGGTCTGACGCTAGAGAAATGAGGCTGCACATCAGGATGCCCTTGAGCATAACATTTAAAACCAATTGTTTTAAAGCCAACCAAAACAGCAGAATGCAGGTGTACTGATAAGTCCCAGGTGTGACTGCATGTGACGACATTAATACAGGATGTTGTTGAAAAGCAGCGTGCATGCTCAGCAAACCCTCCGAGGATACATAAAGGTTAAAGAAGGGTGTTTAGCGATTGCCGGCTCCTACCTCTTGGCAGTAGGAAAGTATCTCGAGCACTCAGCACCGTCCCAGGCGCAGTAAGGGTCTCTGGCCAGGCAGCACTCAGCGCAAGCTTTCCCATACACTTCGCAACGGTGTAAAGACATCTGTGATACACCCAGGGCTGAGCCAAGGTACAGCTGTTGCTGTGGGAGTCAGAGAGAGAGCAAGGATGTAAAAATTAAATGTTCCTGTGCGCCTCAGTTGGAAGGGTTCTTGCAAAAAAGAAGGTGCTTGTGGGTTTAGTTCTCAGTGGGCACATTCTTTGCTTATGGGTAACAGTGTATGTTTAAAGACCGAGAATTTCTCGCTTTTTTGTTTCACGTGGACCTTTACCCTTGTCAACAGCTTTTGGATTAATTACAAAGTGAGAAAGCAAGTTTTTACCTGCTTGGTGGACAGCTCCATAGCAGTGATGGGAGTAGGCTCCTGTACAAAGCAAATAAACCCCATTTAACACCACTTCTACGGACAATATGTGTTTTTATAGGAAGGCTATTAGCACGCAATTACAAAACGTCATACCCTAAAGACAGTCATCTCTTCCAATACAACTTCCTCGAGGTCATGCCAGCTTTCTCTGGGGATCGTAACCACCTTCAGCACTGTTCCTGTATCTGAAATGCAAAAGACAGCATACAGTTAGTGTACATGCAGGCCTGTGCTGGTCATAGATTAACATCCGTGGTGCATGTATGTACGGTTTAAGTAATAGATTAGAAATACGTGTGTGTGCCTTCTTCAAAATACATGTTAAGTGCAAGAAGAAACATGGAAATAGATCAAAAAATTAAAAATGATTAAAATAGATTCTCTGGAATTTTCGACATGCCGGACAAGTGCATTAAGCTTTCCAGCATATTTTCCTTTGTTCAGTCACTTTTCTTTCTGTTTGTTTTTTTTCCAGTCTTTCTCTGTTCAACGTCCGTGTTCTTTTACTCATCCTAATCTTTCTATTTTATTGCCCAGTCTAAAACACAGCTTGTTCTTTATAACTCTGCAGAGAAAAGCCAGCATCCAGGACTCTCTTCATTGTTGACACTGAGACTGGTGTTTTTCAGTTGCCATTTAATGAAGCTGCCAGGTAAAGGCACTGCGAGGCATCTGTTTGTCAAACTATAGATTCTGATGTGCTCTTTCTCAGATGTGCACAAAGAGGCCTCCCACTTCTCTCTCTATTCTTATTTCCTGGAACAATGATACTCTGTGAGTTTCAAAGAAATGTCTTTTCTTTGTCCATTACAATAATCCAGATGCTCAACTATCCAAACATTTTGCTCCTTTAATCAGTACAACAGTTTTCAGCTGTGCTAACATCACTGAGAAAGGGGTTTCCCACCGATCAGTCAGCTTTATAAAGTTGATAAACTGGAATTAAGTACCACAAAGAACCACTGGAACACAGGAGGGGTCTTTGTGTGCCTAGACAGATATTCCATTAAAAATCCCTAATAATTTATGACTAACGGTCCTGTTAGTCGTTAGTTGTCTTTCCCCAAATTTCTGATTATTTTAATCCCATTTTAATTAAAAACAAATTGAGCTCAGTGGTTCAGGCCAAGAAGTTAATTGGAATCAACTGGTACATCAACTGATACTAATGCCATGTGATGGCTCATGATGATATCCTTTTACACACTCGGGTTGCGATCTCAAAAAGTGAAATTTGGATTCTGCAAGCTGCTTTGAAACCCATCTTCACCCAAGCTCCCCCTATTTCAACATAGACATTTGTTAGTGAGATCAAGCTTTTTAAGAGTATTAGATACTGATGCCAGTACACTGTAAATAAAAATAAAATTGAAAAATTAATTAAAAGTCAGTTAAAAAAAAAGAAAAATATTATTGTAATTTTCAGTGTCTGTTTTTGAGTGGAAATATCTGTAAAAATCTATCTGTGGTTAAAAATGTCTTTAATTTTAAAACAATACACTGGATTTTATTTGAACAGATTTTGTTTGCAGTATATGCCAAAAGTACCTATGGCGGACCACCCTGAAATAAACATATAGAAGCAGTATATTTATTGCAGTGTCATCTGTTGCATACCTGTGCCAATGAACATGACATCATATTGCCCATCCTCTGCCTCCACTTTGTCCACCACCAGCTGGGTAAACTGGTAGTCCACGTCTGTGCGTACCATTATGGGTCGTCCCCCTATTGGGTGCACCGGGTTGTACATGGCAGGGTGACCCCTGGCGAAGGTGATGACATCATCCGGAAGGTCCTTCGTAGAATCGAAACCTCCAAATGTCTTGCTGGGGCACTGAGATCAAGACGTGATATGTTTGTTTCTTCTAATATCGTCTTATAATGTCTCATTATTACTTAAAAATTTACAACATTTTTGCTAAATTGCCTTACAGTTCCAGGGCGAGGGTAGGGCACCCTCCCTTGGAAGGGCACCCACTGGTAGTTGGGTCCATCTCTGTGGGCATAGGGACCCAGGAAAACCCTCCTGATGTCTGCCATGTTGTACATACACACCGCTGAGCCTTTAAATATGTTACTGTGGAAGGAGAGAAAAAGAAATAAATCCAGAAGGGGTGAGTTTAAGGATCAAGAGGGGTAGGAAGCAAGAGGGTGGTGAAATAAAAGAGATGACAGAGACAAACAAAGGGGATTCATAAATGATCGGTCACAAGACAGGGATTAGGAGCTTGTTAAAAACTGAAGAAAGACAACAAAATGACCCATCATCGCACAAAGACAGAGCGGAGCAAAGTTGTCATTACTTGAGTACAGCAATGACAGATTGGAACTTCTCTCTGATTGCTTCCAGCCTCTTGAGAACAGACAGGAATTTTGGGCACACCACCAACAAACCAGGAGACCTGGTTCAGAGCATATTTGAAATCCCCTCCAATATTTTGTGAGCATTTGCTTGAGCCAGATGGGTGGATTTTGCTTTCACAAGGAAAGCAGGCAAGGTCGATCAATCATGCTAAAAAAAAGGGAAGTGATGTGGATTTTATTTTTTCAATTTAAGCTCTTTCGCGGGTCATCCAGAAGACAGCAGTTTGAGTCGTGAGTCATTAAATGGGAGAATCGGGGAGTTTCACATGAATATTCCAACATGCATACTCCACAAGAGTTATTAAATATTCTTGTGGAGATTATGACAGAATAAGCACGATGCTTGCAGTCTTTGGAGAGCGTGAAGTCTATAAACCTTCCGTCATATCTATTCATCTATTTCACAGTTTTATAGATTTAGAATTATTTACTTTATGAGGATAAATGCCCCCCAAATAATCATTCATTTACTTTCCAGGTGTCACATTTTACAATTACAGATTTTCTTTTGGACAGCAAATCTCCTTCACTTGCAGGAACCGAATGCTTCAAAATGATTCGAGATGTCCTTTGTCTTGCTGACTGCAATGGGAAGTTGTATCAGCCTAATTAGGGATGTGGCTGGCAAACACACAGCCGACAGTACTCCACAAAGCATGGAAGATGAATGGATTAGCATTTGAAAATGTTAATTACAGAGAAATTCAATTAACTCCAGGGGCAAAAAAAAGACGCTCCAATATCTGTGCTTATGAAGAAGGGTGAAAATGTGTTTGTGCAGATACACACAGACACACAGAAAGAGGCATGCAAATTCACCCCTAGAATGCACACACACACACACACACACACACACACACACACACACACACACACACACACACACACACACACACAGAGGTACACAATCAGACACTGATCTGTCAGTGGCAGCTTCTTTGTGCCTCATTAAGCAGTGATATTAAAAGCCGGTCCCTCTGAATCTCTGCTCTATTCATCTCTGAAAACCGGCCACTTAGAAAACCAATTAAACCACTCTAATTCCTCAATGCCCCATAATTGAATTTTAAAGTGTACGCGTGTGTGTGCGTGCGTGTGTGGGCAGACGTGGATACGTGGGTGTACGCCCACCAGCGCCCACCAACCTCTGGGTTTTAATACATCCCTGAAAGCAGTGAAAAGCCAAACAGGTCTGGTAAAGCAAGGCGCCTGTCACCATGCGTTAGCCTGCACCGCTCCTCTATTCAGCTCGTCTTATCATTAGCAGTGATTGATGAAGCAGTGCAGAAACAGTACCGGACACACACACACACACACATCACATTCATCATCTTCATCATCACGATAAGTGCCACCATCTGTGCCATTTCAACTCACTTATCTGCCCTGCCCCATGCCTTCACCTCTCCACATGCTTCAGTAGAGACACACCCGGCTTCTGAAAACCCCATTCGAAGCTGGGGCGGTGG
The DNA here is from genome assembly GCF_057382185.1 of Mchenga conophoros. Taxonomy (NCBI): domain Eukaryota; kingdom Metazoa; phylum Chordata; class Actinopteri; order Cichliformes; family Cichlidae; genus Mchenga; species Mchenga conophoros. The sequence continues at coordinate 28,756,474 of NC_140542.1, forward strand.
CCGAGGGGGGTGGGAGGAAAAAAAACAACAACAACAAAAACCCCCCGTGGATTTCTGTTAAGTGAATATCATGTTTCTCTCGCTCCCTCCTGCTCCATAATCTGATTTTCCTACAAGCCTGCCAAGGTTTCAGTGAAAAACAGGACAGGTAGTGAGGAATTGGGGAATCGGATAAAAGCAATCTCCAAATCTGAGACGAGGGGAGGGCTACCCTCGGAGAGAAAAGCATCCGTGAGACACCTGTAAGTGGATTACGAGAGCGCCGTCTGGGAATTTGACAGAGGTGCACTTGGTCGCTTGCATCGTGCCGTGCCATTTAAAATGGTTAGGAAATTACAGATAAAGGGGCAGGATAAAGGAGGAGAAAAGAAAGGCTTCTTGAAAAGAAATACGAGGCGCGTGTTTTTCAAATGCAGAGGATGAAACCTATACAGGAAGGCTGACCGTTGAAATAATCGAGTCTTTCTGATCTCTTAGCAACACATCAACAAAACAATTCTGATACTACCAGCATCTGTCACGCAGTTTGAACATTTGAAACCCTTGCATGCTCACTTTGGAGGTCAAGGGCAAAAGACTGTACCTGGATGTGGTGAATACGGCGTAGATAACTGGATTCTTTGGGTCCTTGGAGCTCATGAGAAACACGTCCTCTAAACAGCGAGAAGAATAATGTGTGAAGGTGAAGCTCTGAGGTGAGGTTGGAATTTTTCCACATCGAACAAAGACACAAATAAATAAAATAAAAACGCACTTACGCAGTTCGTCGAAATGTGTGTCAATGCCATTGACGCCAGGAACCGCGCATATTAGCCGCGCTTTGAGAAAAGTGGTCCATTTGTTGACCAGGCTCCTGTGACCTCCCATGTCATTCTGCAACAACATTTGAAGTGCTGTCAGCTCAAACCTCCGTATGCACTTTTGTTAGTAAGGTCCTTGCAAATATCACATTTATTAAAAATGTTACAGAAGTATTAAGTTTCTCATTATAAAACATATTGCAGTAATAAAAATAGGACTGCAGTCTCCTTCTATATTGTATCATGTGTGAAGTTTTGTGATAATATCGTATTGTGGGGCGTTGTGTCTGAAGATTCCCACCTCTAACTTATACTATATAAGGCATTTATAAGGAAGGTAAAGGTTAACTATGGGCATATGATCGTTAACTTTTTTTCAGCAACTATGACTCTGGCTGTTCATTATTACTTTGATTTTCTCATTAGGACACGTACATGTTAATAACTGGCTTTTTAAGGGCTTATAAACTGATAACTAAGGCACATTATAAGAAGTATGCTACTTTTTTGTGTAACAGAATCGTATTGACACCACATCACACTGTTATAACAGTTTTGTGGGGTTGTGTGTGATGTTACCTTACACAGTTGTCCTATTCTGGCAATAGTAGCTTTCCCAGTGTGCTCCCCGTCCATGGCGTTCTCTTTGAAAAACAGGAAGATCTTGTCATCTTCGGGGTTGTCACTCTCAGGGATCAGGTGTATGCCTACGAATCTGGGATCTACAAGAAAGAAAATAGAGGAAAAATAAACAAATAAAGCACATAAACTTTGTTCACACTCATAAACTCACCCCAGCAGACACACAAATACAATTTTACAATCCAACCTCTGCCCCGGTGACAATCATTTCACCCCTATTTTACACCTCTGTAACCAATCCCCCCCCACGATATTCTCCAGTCACGGCTCGGTAATAGCAGCCCGTCACTTTACACCATGGTGTTATAGTATGTGACTTTACCTCAAGTGAGCGCTCCAAATCCAAATCCCACATAAACCCTGTCTCTAGACCACATCCTCGCAAACACACATGGCTCTGATTGTCCCGGGTAACACTTGAATAAATTTATCCTGACTTTAAGCGCAAGAGGAAATCAAAGCTAAACGTAGGAGCCAAGGCCTTAGGGCTGGGATCTTTTGGCATAAAGGGGGCGTAGGAATCGAGGAAAAGTCGCCGCAGTGAGCCTACGTCCAAAAGCTCGGGGGTTTAAGCGGAGAGAAACAAGCAGTGCCATGTTACACCTCCATGGGCGTTTCAGATATAGAGTAGCTGTGAAAAAGGAGCATGTGGCCAAAGTGGGAGGCAGATTTATAAGGGTTGCGCAGGTGCGAGACCTCTGCTGTGAATTGTGTGTACCCCCAACCCGCACACACTTCATACTTCCATCATGAATGTTTGCCCTTATATGCAGACCACCATAAATTTGTGTGCGCACACCACAGATAAAACAAAACCAAGCTGCTGACCACTGAAGTCATACCACTGATTACCTATAATCCAAACAAAAAGCTGCTTTATTCAAAGGAAATCCAACCATCCATATAAGCAAGAGGTCATTAAAATGTGAAGGAATGCGTAAATGAATCTGGACTACCAAACTACAGTTTAACCCCAAATCCTTTTAGAATCAGCTGCTATTAGGGATTCATTCCCTGGTTTCTCTCTTGATACATTTGAGTACCATATAACCTTGTTGATAAAGCCTCAATAGAATATCTCCACCCCGGTAATCCATGCAATTACAATCCCCTCATTGTGCAGAAGACGCTGGATTCTGCCGAGCCGAATGGATACAATCCCCAGCGTATTTGTTTGAACAAGGTGAAAGATCGATGAGGATTAACGCTATAACAATGACTTCCTCGGTTTATACTGCTCTTTATTAATATGTCACAGTAATCAGCACTGGCGAGACCAGTGTTTGTGATTTTTGATGGTGCCTGGGGAGGGGGACGTGGGCGGTTGAGGGGGACTGGGAGGAATTCGACTCCACTACAGGAGGAAAACAGCTAAGAGCGGATTAGTTCTGTGGGAAAGAGGGGGGGGGGGGGGGGGGGGGGGATGGCACAGCTTGAGGGAAAGGTTCAAACTGACCTTTTGTGGCTCCCTAAGTCCTCTGCGGTGCCGAAAGATAGCCAGACAGACTGAGCAGTCAATAACCCTCACTGCAGCGCTAATCTTGCTAGCACAGGCAAATCCACTGACTTTGTGAATGGGCTCTGATATCTGATGTCTGCACATGAATGGAAATGATTGGAGACTTGAGGCTTGCGAGAGAATTTAATGTCTCAAAGTCTGCTGAAAAGCTCAATGGTATACTTTTCCAAATAATGGCCAATGACAGGGATTTCCATGCAGCTTTTAGGGAAAGGTTGAGGTCTATAGAGACCACAATGGTCTAATTTTACCTTAATAGCAAAGTATTTTGAGTCATGTTATCTAGTTTTTGCAGTCTCAAGTGGTTTATACTTAACTGTTGCTACTAGGAATAAATATAATTGAGAAGTGTTCAGCAGAATACACCATGATGAAAAATTCAACTGCTGAATTGAACATGAGAAACAAAAGAATTCACTCTTAGCTCATCTTCTACGATTTTATTTTATTTTTTTTTACCATTCAGCCATCTTGAATCATGCTGCTCTGTTCTGATTGGATGATGATCTCCCAGCGTACGGAAAATGGCAAAGTCCCTTCCCATGAAGTCAGCAGATGTGCCCGAGTACAGCTCTCCATCTGCCAGCGAGAAAGGATAGTTAGGAACACATGACCAGCTCTGAAGTGACTGCGTCCTCCCTGGAAGTAATAAAAGCACACATCAAACTTACCAAGGAGAAGTGAGGCTGAGAGCATTTTGGGGTCGTAGGGGCTTTTCCCGCGGCCGTTCTCAAATTGTGAGGCCAGTCGGAAGATGTTGTCCTGCGGTGGGAAAAGGTCAAAGATCGAAATGAGGGCAGTGAAAGCCACAACGAGCATGGTTAAAGGTACATTTATAGCACGTGTTTCAAGTTACCATACATTCTCATTATAGCGCGCTACTTTGGGGGAGTGGGATGCAAAAAAACACTTCCTCCACACAGGAGAAACAAGAAATGTTTTATTACACTGCTGCCCTTGGTTACCAAATGCACCAAAAAAGGGAATATAAGCAGTAAAATTAAGTAAAAACAGACACGACCTCTGAGTCTTTTAAAGAAAAGCGAGTGAGTTTTTGGTGGCTTTTAATTTATTCAATCAGTTACAGACTGTCAGCACTACTTTAAACTGAAGTGAACGCCTCTATGGTCTACCCCTCCCTACTGCTGGACGGCAGGATCCATGCTAGTACATTGATTAACCTGTAGAAGTTTCTCAAGATGACTGATTAAACTTTAATGCAGGATGGAAGGCTGTTAAATATTCGACAGCTGTAATTGAACCATGTAGTGACCGCTTTTTTCCACTGCTTCGCACAAAAGACAACACTGATGAGAAGATAATCGTCAGAGAGAATGAACACGGCTGTACTTCAGACAATACTCAGACTTTCTCTCACATGAATTTACTATAGCGCTGTTGTCACATTTCATGCCTTCTTAATGAATGGTCAGTTTAAGATTTAAATGACCCTTTGCATATATATAACTGATTAAAACCCCAAAACATTTGGTTACAATAAAAGCCCCGAATGAATTACCTCTGCCTTCTTGCCCATTTCCAGATAAGCGCAGATGGGGTGGAAGGCTCCTGTGCCACAGATGTACAGATGGGTCTGGTTGTATGGTTGAAGGACACGGATGAAGTTAGAACACTCCTTCTAAAAAAAGAAATGAGACACAGGAACATAAAGCCTCCGCTATTATAATAACTTAATACGGATCAGGCATATTCAAATGAAAAAACTGTGTTTATCTGTGGAAAAAAACATGATTTTCCAGTGAATAATCCAATTTTACACAAGCTGGTGTTGGTGATATAAAGTTTGTTCTAGTGATGAAGTTCACACAGGTTTCAGTGGTAATCGTCAAATGTAAATAGTTGTTTTTTTTGATATATTAATGCAAATACTTTTTACCAAATTATGACGTAAAATTTGCATTTCTTCTAATAGCAGTTTGCTAGAAATTTAAGCATTTTTATGACCGTAAAAAGTAAAAAATAAGAACCTTTCTTTATTTTGGAGACTGGAGTGTGGCAAGCAAACAATTTTTCACAAATCCTAAATATAATAAAAATACTTTTTTAACTTGCAATTACTGAGAATATATTTTTATTATATGAATATTATATTTACAGCATGCATGAAGATCGCTTGACTATAATAATTCGTCTTCATATTAATATGTTTATATGTCAATATGTGTGAAGTGCATAACTTTATAGTTACTGTTGCATGGCTAAACTATTACTTTAAAAGACTGAATTATTTATAACTTTTATATATCCTAAGGTTATAATATGCTGCAGTTATGCTGCAGGCATAAGGTTAAATTTTGTTACAGGCTGGTGGAGTTTTGTACAGCATGCATAAAGTTTTACACCACATTTCACATGACAATAAAGTTAAACAATCATAAAAACTAGCATAAAACAGACCTAAATTTTGGCCAGAAATGTGAAGTTTTTGGCTATAAGGCTGTGGCTTACAGGATACCGTGAGATATAAGGCTGGAAAACTGTTTTGAATACATTTTTGTTAATGTGATACCTATCTTTGTTTATGCTGTAATGTTACCAGGGTAGGATATTATACAGCCACATGCAACTTTGTGACCTTTGGTCTTCATGAAAGATCCAATATGTTAACAGTAACCTCATTCTGCCAATTGCCACCTTCATATCATAAAGTTTAAATTAACTGGTATGCTTTGTGAAAATAAACTTGACGTTTTTATTAGAGAAAAACTGAAAATAGAGACTAATAGAAAGCAGAATATAATATAGCAAAGATTTGCTGGAATTTAATTTTAAACAGGGACTTTCCAGTTGGTGTGTGAAATTGAGTCTCTTTTAAGGAAATCCCACCTGTAAGGAAAATCAGGCAAATCTACCACAGATCTTTAACGACCCATATGTTTGAATTTACTGAGGATATTTGGGTTGGCGCTGCAGTGCGTGTTGAAAGTCCCAGTGGTGTGAGACTGTTTATTAGAGTGCTAATCAACGGGATTGGTTAATGTAGGAGGCCTATTAGCAGCCTTGAGGAGCTGATTTGGCCACATGTGTTTAAGAGATTAGGCTGGGGTTTGCCTAATTATAAATACATGCTGGATATCTACCTAACAAATAAGTACACATTTGCTCAGGGATTTGCAAATACAGCCCTCGTCACACAGGCAGCCAAATTATCCTTCTTCTTCCCTCCCTAAAACACATGTATCTGTTCAGTCTTTTCAAGCTCGCAGACATTTCGCTTTGATGATTTGATGGTGTCTCTTATATGAGCCGTAAATGGATGCTGACATTTTCCAGTGCTGCTCATAATAAACTCTGGGATCACTCACTGCAAAGCCGCCTCCCCCCCCCCCTCAAAAAAAAGCAGAATTTTCTGTAATTATTCTAAAAGGTAAAAACTGTTGTTTTAGCTCTAACTGTTTCTCCTCAGCAGTAACCTGCACGAAGAGAAAGTTTGACATTTTGGGAAAACCACTGACTTTTTGTTTTTAAAGGCATGAATACCACTCACATATCTTTGTGCCCGAGAGTTAAATAGCTTAGCAAGGTTGTTAGCTGGAGGTCTGTTTGAAGGTTAAAAAAATGAGCTTGTCCATGCATTTGTTTGTATTGTAAAAAGTGTAAAAAAAAATAGAGTTTGTGGTTTTACAGGAGGCTACTTCATTGATTTTCTCATGGTTGTAACGATAGCTGAAAAAAGACGCTACAGCATAAGGTAGAAAAACAAACTGTACTGAATATCTATGCTGTTAGTTTTTCTGAAACATGAAATTATCAATAATATGACCTACTGTGAGGTACAGCCCATCCAAGAAGATGAGGCTCCAGTTCTGCTGAGCTAAATTCTAGTATTTCTGGTACATTGCCTTAATTAGCAGGGATTGCTAGTGTTAGCTGATAAATATGGTAATTTCAAACAAACTAGCATGGCATTAGCCAAACTGCTAATGAGCTTCAAAATATGAGGTTCAAAACCATATACTGACCACAGTACTGTGCAAAAGGTTTGAGCCACCCTTCATATGCTCTTGGATAATTTGAAGATATCAAAAAAGTTTAAGGCCTAAAAACTACCTACAGCAGTATCTGGGAATCATTTGCTTAATGAGAAATGAGAAAAACTCCAGCTGACCTGACACAGGATCTGAATGATGCATCTGACCCATCAGTCGATCAATCTACTGTTCATCAAAACATCATTTGGAATGCTTTGGGGGGAAGGGTAGCTGTCATGAAGCCATTCTTATGGAAGGCAAATATGGAGAAAAGACTGTGGTATGCTATACTTCTCAAGAAGTGGAAAGAAAAGTAGCAGCGTTTATTAAGTGATAAATGCGAAGTTTAAATGTTTGGCTCAAGTCGTCAAGGAGGAGGTCAGGAGGGAGGAACAACAGTGAGTGTCTACGGCCATCTGTAAAACATGATGGAAGCTCTGTCATGGTTTGGAGCTGCATTTCAGCCAGTGGTGCTGCGGATCTTATCAAAATTGATGGAATTATTAATAATACCATGAGATTTTGATAGACAATTCAGTACCATCTGGAAAGCATTTGATTGGAAACGGCTTGATCCTGCAGCATGACAATGATTACAAACACACTGCCAATGCAAAGCATATCTTGATAGAAAAACACACAAGGGAACACTATCAGTCATTTGCTTGTCTCCCTGGAGCCTGAACCTCAATATTATTGAAGGAGTCACCTTGACAGAGGATGGAAATAAAGACAGCCTTTGAATGCTTTTCAAGAGAAAGTCTGGAGAACTTTTCCTTAAGATTATTTCAAGAAATTACATGAAAACTTTTTGTATCCACAAGTCCACTGGACTCCACTTGCCTGCCTGTGTTTTGTGAGCATGTGGTCTCGCCGTCCTTGGGGCACATGCATAGTTGATGAATTAATTCAATGCCTTAACTATGCATGTGCCCCAGGCCGCGGACTTCGAGTGGACTTCAAAGAACTATAACGGGAATGTCTGGGCTGTTGTATCTCCAGTTATCCATGCCCGTGTGTGCAACCAAGTTAAATCAAGGCTCAGGAGAGTTTAAGCTTTGGTCATATCAAATATTGATTTTCAAGCTCATTAGAATTGTAAAAACTCAGCTTTACCCTATAATACTGTATATATAATGTATATTTATAGATGTTTCAGTAAATCTCTGCACCTATTTACATTTTCCAATAAAAAATAAAAAAAAACAAGGGGTGTACCAACACTTTTGCGCAGTACTGTGCATCTATCCGTCTGTGGTGGAGACTCCATTAAGTCCTTTCCACTTATATTTCATTGATTGAACAAACTAGATCGATGTTAATCAGTGAGTGTTAGAGGTGTTGGCAGGCAGATTTTGTTACCTGTTGAAATGGGCAGACTGGTTAATTTCCTGTTTCCTGTCTGTTTGCTGTTACAGCATCTTAAAATTTATCTTACAGACTGTAATATCAATATTCTTGTCTAACTTTTGGAAGAAAGCAAATAACTCTATCTCCTTTAAGTCTAACTGTTCTCTTAATATAAAATCTGTGACATGCTAACAGACTGGGGTTTTCCATGTATTTAAACACCTTTTAACTATGTGTGTTATCATTAACTTAACTTGAAGCCCTGTGACTGACCTTAACCCTGCAAGTTTTTGTGTGTCTGTGGGTCTAATGGTTTTTCCCTCTGTGTACTGCTGAACAGCGAGCGCGCATGTCCCCCCACATCATTCTCACGGCCCTCGTTATATACATTTCATCAGCTTCTATAATCCCCTCCAGGGTCAGCTCTGTTTGGGATTTTACACGGCTGTCTCAGCTAGAATCATTAGCTATGTGGTAGGTAGGTCACACCTAAACACTGAGAGACGGTCGTTATGGTCACTCAAAATTGCGGCTCTTTCTTATTCTGTGGAGAAAAATGACTTCCCTGATCACAAACCATGTCATTATGTGAAAACCGCAACACCCGCAGAGGATAAATGAGTCATTACCGGATGATATTAATGGCTCTCGTTGGATTGGTTGTTAATGCTGACCTCCCATGGGGAAAATAGGTGGAAGATTTGTAAACATTTAAATGACTTGAATGAATTTTGAGATAATGCTGAGTTCTCTAGTTCAATAAAGAAAATGCACTGGAAATGTGGGATAACTCGAGAGTATTATTTTCCCATTAATGTCTACAATAGCTGGACAGCAAATCCGAAATGACATCAGGCACTTCTACGAAATCGTAAATCCACACTCTGAACGCTTTGTTCGGTGAATCAAATGCAACAACTTGGACCATGTTACACAGCCATTCTACCACGGATAGTGATACAGCCATCAGGCATTTTTTAGGGGGCAGCTGTTACATTTGTTCTGCCGCTGTAAACTGTGGTTTGGGGAAATGCATCACTATGGGAGCTCTGAATGCTTTAGTAATGTCCTAATCAAGGCCTCTCCATGCTGTACTCTGTCTCTGCTCTCACCGCCTCATTTTCAAGGGTAAACATTTTCACAGCAGGCAAATACCTCATCATTGCATTTTGTGTGATGTTGTGCTGCCAGAGCACACTCTTTCCACTGCACGAGGGAGTGAAGGTGAAGTATTGCCTACGTGGTTGTGCGAAACCCAAAAAGTCGCTAGTGAGTTAGATCCCAGCGGAACCACTATGATTTAAAAAGACTGCGCAATTCCTGATAATCCTAAAACACCCAGCAGCACCGCACTCGAGACTCATCCAGCTATGAAATTAGGATCAGATACAATGCAGCCAGGGCCTTTCCAAACAGAAACACACACACACATACAAATAAAGCACACTAACACCATTGTGCTTACAAAGTCAGCAGCATAGAGTGCGTTCAGCAAACTTGCGACATGTGAGCTAACACATCGCGTCAGATAACGAGAACTCAAACAATACACTCCCACATAAATATGCACACAAACGCGCACTCTGAGGCACATAGATAAACATGCTCCCAAAATTAAACTGTACATCGCAGAAGCAAATAAGCTCATTGTCCTTGTGCCCCCGACACGCTGTGTACACTATCGTGTGACTGAACATCTGCTGTACAGTGTGTTTAGATGTAGGTGTCATTGTGGGACAGCCTATAGAGAGTACAGCGTGCCAGAGGTGAAATGGAACACGAGTGCTGCACCACGACTTTTATCTGAGCTAATTTAATACCTCTTCGTGCTAGTGTTTCTTTAACGGCTGCTGGTCCCTGAAATTATTTCTGTCTTATATTGTTATTAGGATGTTAAAAAAAACAAAAAAGGGAAATTTGAAGACAGAGCAGACATGTCATTTCCGTGACAAAAAGCAAACATTACACGGAACAGCTCTAATCATGACGCTGTTATAAATGTGGACTTACCCCTAGGTCTTTCCCTGCCCACTTGCATTCATCCCTCTTAGAGGGGGTGGCGGGCCACGCAATCTGTGCAAATGAACAAAAAAAAAAAGAAGAAGAAAAGCAAAGTCATATCATGCTGGAGGTTGAGAGGAACATTTAAAAGTCATTTCATGAAACACTAAACTGGAAGGCAGTGAGTCGATAGAGTGAATCAGAGGAAAGAAGCAAGCCTCGTGTAATTCCAGGACATGATTAAGAAAGATATTTCCTGGATTACCCAGTTCTTTATTTCGCTCCATATCTTTGGCAATTCCATCAGAAACATATGTGCACATATAATAAATATAAGGATTGTAGAACAGCGCAAGATTGACTGCAAAGGGAAGTAAAGAAGAGTTTCATTGACAGACATGAAAATGAAAAAAATAAAAAAATCTGATGTTTTATTGAAATTGACTAATATACGTTTTATTGCCCTCTCTGACATTTGCTGTGTCAATACAGGCATTTTATACAGTCTAAACAGGGGTTCTGGTTTAAATTACAGCGTGTCTACGCTTGAAATCCTCGCCATAAGGTTGTACTTTTCACTTCAAATATGAAAAGAAACCAGGGTTTTGCTACTTTGCTTTGGAAGAGATAGGTCTCATTGTCATCCATCTGTGGCCTCTGGTGTCACATGAATTAAACACACATGGGGCATATGAAGTGTATGAGCATGCATGTGTGAGCTGTAATAAGTACGGGAAAGATTATACTTAATTATACCGCAAAAATGGGTGCGACAGAGCTGAACTTTTTGCTCCTGGCCACACAGATGTCTGCAGACAATGGAAATGTATGCATATCTCCATGTCCAAATGTATGCACGTACACATATCCACACTGTTATGTGCTTACAATAGACACACGCACTGCTCACTCTATTCCTAGATTTATCTCCTCTCTAGATCAGCTGACTGTTCCCCTCATGGGATTCTGCATTGCACATTTTTTAGGATAATTACATTAGATTTGCTTAATCACTGCTTTTTTGGCCTTTATCTCGTAATGATGCGAAGATTAGAACAAAAGAACGAAAAGGAAAGGCGGGGGAAAAAAATACACATCCGAGCCAAGGGCAAAAGATTTAAAAGACGCACTTTCCCCTTTCCGCATTGACTATGTATTTTTCAGCACTTTCATTCCCTTTTTCAGCTCTCTGCAGCCTGCAGGCAAGTCTGTGTCAGTCTTGTGTGTCTGTGATAGAAGCCCGAATCAGATAAAAGAGACTGTTAACCTAGTCCAGGTGGAGTAATGGAATTATGGACAGCCTCGTCTGGACCGAGACAGACAGTGGGAGGGATGAGGGGAGGGGAGAAAGTGATGGAGTAATGGACTCCAGAGGGAGCAGCAGGCAGGGAAAGATGGAAAGAGAGAGACGACTTTTAGACAAACCTGAAACGAGAGTTTTACCTGTTTGTTGTCCCTGTTGATATTAACGAGATCAAATGAGAAAATGTGGTCCTCAGCTCCAACCAGCAGTCTCCCTCGCTCCTCGTCCAATAGGAAACTGTCGTAGCTCGAGCTGTTTGCCAAGCCATTGAAGGTGATGAGGTTACTAGACTCTAACATCTCTGGAAGGAAAAAAGAAAAACACGGTGATTCTTAGATGCACAGAAAGGGTGAATAAAAGGCTATACGACAGAAGAAAAGCTTTTTTAAATGACAAAAACAAGTCTATATTTATCCAACGCACTTCCACCAAGTTTGGAGTAACCACAAAAGACTAGTGTAAAAAATGCATTTGCAACACACGGTATCTTTTGGATTAAATATTGCATGAAATCACAATTATTCATATCGGTACCAGTGAATGCTTTTTAATCAAAGCCAAGTTTCAATGGCAGGAAAAAAAAGAACAAACAAAGAGTTCTTCCCTATCTATGATAATGTTGTAGGATATTAAGGAGATTTCATGTTTCCTTAATTGTGTTTCCATACAAACACTGGCACGGACACTTGTCAGTCAAGTATAGCGTGAGACATTTTAAGTGAACACAGCATGTCCCAATCAGGGACGCGGTTCAGACTGCTCAGCCGTGTGATTGGCTGAATAATTCATATGGAGTAAAGGCCAGGGGAGACACTTTGTGTAAGCAAGTATGTGCGGAGGTGTCCATGTATCTTTAAACGGGTTACTATGTTACATAAACGAGTTTGCGGCTGCACGTATACTACAGCACATGTGTGCGAAGCTATCATGCATAAACTTATAATATGTGGTCAACCTGAATGAAAACCAAAGACCTGGCATATTGGCTGAAGTCTAGCCAGTCAGTTAAAGTTTAATCAGCAAAGACTCTGCAGGGTCAGCTATCACAAGAGCAACAGTATTATATTAACAAAGAACAGCACTCCCACCCCGGATTATCTAATCGTTTATGCTCGTGAACCTACTTGCCCGAAACAACCAAGAAAACCAATTTTTTCAATTATGCAAAGTCAAAAGGGAATTTCATAAAAAAAAAAAATCTACAGCATGACATGACCTGACATGGATATTAGATTAACTGCTTAGTACGTGAACTAAATTATAATAATATAATAATTATCACAAGAATAAGAAAGAAAATATGTATCAAAAGATTGTTGTTTGCAGTCCTAATTAAATATGAAAGAAAATCCTTTACTGTGTATAAAAACACTTTAGTACGGCCATTCATGTGATGTTTTTATTTATTACATATTTCTGTTGTGGAGAGAATACGTTGACCAAACCCATTAAATTATATTTAATTATCATTGTGAATAAAACTCTGTAACATCATTACATGGCAACAAAAATGAATATCCAATATGTCAACCATCATTTTCGCTTTTCACTGTATACTGCTCCAATAACTATCTATCTATCCATCTATCTGGAAACACGCACAAGAGTATACAGTCCAGTGGATTGTGATCTCCGTGCTCTCCCGACAAAGCTCTGATTGACGGGCTGCTATAGGAGCCATCTGTGCCCGCTCACAATGTGTAAGATCTTAGACATCTGTGTCCACATAAAAAGTGGATTGATGGAAAGGGGATACGGAGGAAGTGGTGTGTCAACCAGCTCTGTGGATCGAGGGCTAGCCGGGTGGATGAGGGCTGTGAGAAGGAGCGGTCATCACCTAATAAAGACGCTCGCAGCTCATCTGTGTCAGTTGGATTTCTGTTTGAGGCTACCTTTGAGGTTAAGGAACCTGGAGGGGAGTGGGAGTGAATTTGTGTGAAATTTTGTACTGTACCACACATGGGTTGAGCGCATGTGTGGGGGTTTCAGTGCGTGTAGGTATCTTTTCCTACGCGGGCCATTCCCTGCACACTGACATGCTGGCATTCACATTTGCACACACTCGGCTGCCACGGGAAAATAAATCCACAGTGCTCAAGGAAGTCATGGTTTAACTTAAGAGCAATTTTCATAAACATTTTGTTATCATATGCTAACCAGTCGGGACCCACTTTTTTCAGTTTACCAATAAGACATGACATAGCAGGGTCAGGAAATGAGTTTGAGAAGGGAAGTCAGGAAATGCTGTTTCCAGCCGACAGGACGCCAGAAGAGGTCTTCTCGTGTTTTCGCTATGGCGTAACGGAAAAAGTGATGGACGTGGCAGAAAGCCAAGCTGGGCATAAAAAATGAGAATGAAATGGAAAAAAAAAATAGAAGATGAAAAACAAAGGAAGAGAGGAAGACTGGACGATTTCAAAAACAGCAAAATAACAAACCAGAGGACACATTTCAGTTTCATCATCGTGTGAATATGAGTTGAGTTCGAATTGCGGTCCAGTTGTCAGTATCTGAGATCCTTCATGAAAAGTTTCCTCCAAATGGGCCAAAAAAATCAAAAAAAAAAAATCACCGCACACATATTTCAACACGTGGTAATCTCTGACAAAGACAAGGTGGCCTGTGCGCACAAAAACACACAGAGAGCCTTTATCTGGGGCCGGGATCTACTGCGGTTTGGAAAATCGGAGGAACTGGGGCGTAAGCACCTAAGGACCTCCAACCTAAACACAGACACACTCGTTTGGAAAAGGGAACAAGCAAAGATAGAGAGCACAAGGCACAGCTCATACAAAATATAGTAACCAAGCAAACGCTCACACAGTCAGCGGACATATAGAACACACACACACACACACACACACACACACACACACACACACACACACACAGAAAAACACACAAAAGAAAAGCAGGTCTGACATGAATTCACGGCGCTCTAGTTTTTAAAATGCCTGCCACACCCTTGAACTTACATGCAGATATTGACCTAAATGTATACACCACATTAGTTCTCTCTGAACACAAACACACACACACTCACACACATGTATATACATATATATATATACACACACATGCACATAGTCCAAGTTGTAATCCAATCAGAATTTGTGCTTATGCAGCACGAACTCGTGGAACAGTGAGCGCACTCAGCAGCTTCCACCTCCAGCGCTCTTCCCTTGCCCGGACCCCCGACACACACACACAGACACACACACAGAACCACACTCTTGCTCACGTATGTGTTCATACAAAGCCACATGCCCCCTCGTCTGCTTACACTAGCCATTGAACACGGAGACGTTTGAACACATACTGGTGCATGCTTATACATTTCACACATGCACACACACAACTCTGTGTCTGTTCCTCACTGTCTCTTGTTACACACATCCTCTGTCTGCTGTCTTTCTCTCGCACAGTTTCCTTTTGCAAAAGGCACAACGGCCGATGCGGACGGCTTCAGACAAATATGCCAAAGGCACACCTACACACGCAGATGCAAATATGCAACCACACCGGAAATTCCGTGCCATCAGTGTATTCTTTTCCCTTTGACATTAACACAAGAGTGAATGGCCATATATGCTGATCTACATTATGACACGTGTAGGCTACTCGACAGCCGTTATACGTCTTTGTTTTCATATTCAATAACTGCAAACAAATATTCAAGGACGCAGCTTGAAACAGGCAAATACAAGCAATTCATTCAAATAAATTACCATTTGCTCACCGTCATACTCCATTATGGAAAATAACCTGGCTCTTGTCTTAAAAAGCTAGAGGGGAAAAAAAGCTACATTCAAAATTCAAGTGCAATTGTCTATGGAGTACTCTTCACTCCCCCATTCTCCAAACAGCCAGGCGTTTTAGACGCCTACATGCCACGCAATAGCAGAATAATGAAACCACATGAAAGAAAGGCGACGAGGCATTAAATTATGTTTATCTGAATGCGTGTATGTGAGGATGTGTGTGCTGTGCGAGTGACACGAAACATAAAAGCCCGACAGAGGAAAACACTTGACTGGGAATCAACAGATGGATAATATTCCACTAAAACAATGTCGCTCTTTTTTAAAGTCTTTTTTCCCCCCTTGTTCATACGTCCAAGTGAATGCTCGTTTTATTCGACCACGTCTTGTTTATATCCTCTTTTTTCTTGCACGGTGTGTGATTTAGACCTCATAGGTGCCGTTTCTGTGGATTCAACGAGTGTGTAAATCTAAGTATTACGAAAGACCTACTCCATTCACATGCACGCGGGGGGAAAAAATGGTACGTGTTTATCAAGCTTAGCTTTGCAGAAGCAAAGGCGAACAGTACTATAATATCTCCAGCGGTTTGGTTTGGCATCTCAGCTCTTGAATGCTTTCCTTTCTCTCTGTGTGTGGTGCAGTGTACATTTTGCCTCCCTCGTGATGGCCTCGGCCACAAAACGCAGGTGTGAGGCAGAAAAAGAGGAGACAGCCGCCGCATGGAAATTTGCAGAGAGCTTTGCTTAACAAAGTGCTCAAACATTATCCTAAGCTCAAGGATATCCACACATGCCTTAAAAGTTCACCTCCCCTCTCGGTGTTCCTCCCTCCCTTTTCGCTCTCTTTCTAAGCACAGTAGCAGGTGTGGGTTGGTTTCCATGGCGACTGTCTGTATAACACGACCTGGACTGTTGGATTTCTCATTCAGGTGCAGCTGAGTGACAGCTCTGACAGGAAATGTGCTTCCTTACACACGGTGCCCCGAACTCTACAATTAAGAGGAACTCCCATGAGTGTTTTACTCTAGAAGAACGGAGCACGTGTGTGTGTGTATGTGTGGTTGTGTGTGAATGAAGCCCGTGTTGATGGACTATTTACTACAGCCACTCTAAATATGTCACAAATTTGCTTTTGAAGCCACAGTGATGGTGCTTTGCAGGAAGAATGAGCAAGTTTCCTTTGATTTCTACACAGTTTCAATAATAATTTTCTATTTTTTAACCAAAAGTGACTCACAGCCATAACTCATAGTCAAGTACTGTATCTTATGGGACATTTTAATACCATATTCTGTCCTGTGAATATGACTCAGTGCATGTGAAAACAGAATATGCATCAGAGGCCCTAATAAGGAAAACGTGACCACAACCCAAACCGCACCGAATCTATATGAATAGTTTAAGTATGTGTTGAATTTCACCACACAGCTCATTCATCTTTTTCAACCCAAATGCTAGACTTCCTTGTCACCGTATGCCATGCCTGTTTTCCCTCGAGAGAGAGAGGGAGAGAGAAAAAGACAGAGCGAGGAGGAATACAGCATACAAGAGGACGGTATACTAGAAAATCTGACGGGAGGAAAAAACAGAGAGACTGAGAGAAAGAGCAACAGACAGAAACCTCCTTCAAATCAAGGATAATGACAAAACAGAGGCAGAAACCCGTAAAAAGCTTGCGTACAACAAAAGCGGTCAAATATGGAACCGTTTCATTAGCGTGTGTCTCCTCCTGTCATTGGACGGCTGGACCACAGACCAGGGCTACGACCACAGACGGCTCGAGGCCTGGCCGTGCCTACCGCACTCACACACCACTAAATGTTCACGGTATAATGAGGCCTGCCCTGGTTCTTATTACTTTTAAGGAAAACACAGACACACAAGGGAATCTAAACACTGACTTTTGTACGTAAGCAGTCAGCCATCCAAACTTCTCGGAGTATGAACAAACTGGCAGAAATGGTCGTGTCTATCCAAGCACACGTACGCGTAGACTCAAAGAAAAAAAAGAAAAAAAATCGCTCCTCTTGCAAAGCCACTGGTGCTATCACCAGGCAGTTTGATGGATGGACTTTGAGAGAAACCAGGCTGTGGTTATGGTGGTCATGTCTGGAGCCACTGCCTGTTAGTGCAGCCTGTCAGCTGTACAGTGTAGCTGAATGTCAGCTCTGCCATTTTATTACAAATTAATGAGGCAGGGCCAGGAATCTGAACGTGACAGCAAACACACTGATGCGACACAAATCCACGGGCGAGGATGCACATTTCAGCTCTGTGCAGCATTTTTTTTTTTGGGGGGGGGGGGGGGGTGCAAACAAATTAGGTTTCATGTCAAAAACAAAAAAAAAGAATTATTGCTGTGTGCACTTTGTTAAAGGCAGTTCCACTGGAAAATGATAAAGACAGCAATTTAAACTGTCAAGACTAATATTGTCATAATGAAGCAATATGTTTTCAACCCCTCCTCATTATGTCTTATGCTGTTCCTGTTATTTATGACAGGAATAAAACAGCAAGTCTGAGGAAACGGGGAAAAAATGACCTCACATTAAATTGAGTCTTAAATTAAAGTGATTTTTAAGGCGCTGTTATTTCAAGTTGACCTCTGATTTTGACAGTATAACACTAAAATTGGTAGAGTCAGATTAAAATCGTTAACAGTGTCTATAATTTTTATAAATAGCCACTAATGCTTAGTAATATCAGCCTGTGCAAAAAATCATTACACACTCTACTTTCTCTTAACATTTTCTTGTTAGCCGCTCCCCTTTTATTCGTCTGTTGTCGGTCCCTCGGTCTGTCTTTCTGCAGAGATGTCCCCCTCATTTGTAACGCGACTCTGCTCAGATTGAACGGTGCACCCTTTCTCCATCTGACTGACAAGCCTTAGCAGGTGGCGGGACCCATTCATACCCACGGTTCAGCAATCTGCACCATGCTGTAACCTAAGCCTACATCCCAAACACAGATGCAAAGACACGGGATATTTTTCCCGCGTGCATGCCCGTACTGTGTTTATGCGCGCGCAGGCACAAAAAATGCACAGCGAACATACACAATTGCAGTGCGCACACATATTCATCTCCCGGCAAACACCAACTGCGCTGACGCTCCCTTCTATTGTGACATTTGAGTGCACATGCAGATTGTTTTATTATGACAATTTAAAAAAGAAAATAGCTGATTAAAAATGGAAGCGATGGGAAGAAGACACATGCAACGGATGCTCATAGAAGTTGCAAATTACACAAAGGGTTCTACTGTCTTCCTCCTGCATTATATTCTTATATGCCACAGGATGAGATCAGCTGGTGCGGTATAAAAGCTCAGTGAAAACAGATTTGCTTTTTTTTCATGGATTTGATGAATGGATTTTTGTTTTTGTTTCCCAAGTGGAGCTGGGTATCTGTGGGGCAATGAGTGTCACATAAATACACACATATGCACAAATTCATTCTGCCATCTTTAAACTTGTGGACTCGGGGTGGTGGGAGCTCACCAAACTCTGTGGTCAGGTTTGTGAGTCAGGGGAAGGAAAAGTAATATATTCCGATGTAACACAGGGGCATAGTTGAAAACCAAACCAGTGCAAAACATTGGTTTATACTATTGGAATGTGGCTGTGTGGGAGAAAAGATGAGGGCAGTTCAGTGTGTGTGGGTGTGTGTGTGTCCAAAAAGAGTTGAAAAGAAGGATAGCCAAAAGATATGTATCAAGTGAGCTGCAATCAAAGAGACGGGAAAAGGAGACGAACATAAAAAAAAATATTATAAACACACACACAGAGCTTGCTTGAAGATTGTACTTAAGGTCTGCGGTGTTGTGGTTCCTCAACTGAAGCGACTGAGCCGCAGGAGAGGGAGGAGGGTTAGGGAGAAAAGGACGATGAAAAAGAGAGAAAGAGAGAGACGAAGGCAGGCATCTCCAAAGTTGCCGCGTTGTACGAACACCTTATAATTATCTACATCCGCTCTGTCAGCCCCAGCCCGCAAGAACGGACAGATACAGCAGAGAGAAGCTGAGAGCGAGACACCCAGATGCTCATTCACATATCAAAGAATAAATAGAAAAAACACACAGTGACGAACCCAACGCACATGCAAACACCCGCAAACATACAAACAGGCACATATTTTCACAGGCGAGCAGGCACGCCCACACACAAGCACACATGGACGCACAGACAGGCTTATTATGGGGGCTGAGTCCAGACTGACTGCGTCGAGTGCGGTTCCACACCAAGTGTCTATTTTGAAGGGTTGTGAGCCAACTCCAGATTCCCCGGCTCCTCATCAGCTCCACCCATCGAGCCAGCGTGGGGCGTCTGCGACGGCGCTGAGAGGTCATACCTAGGCTCCATAATCAAACACACTGAAAGTATTTATCAGGTTGTTTGATGGGACATTTTAAAGTTTTTAAGTCTCGCTTTTCATTTCATTATAAGACCGACACACTGGGTCTTGGTGGGAGTTTCACAGAAAGGCCCCTCATGCTGCATGCACCTCAGATGACCTTTAGGGGTCAGTCTTCCTCCTGATGGCACAGTAAGGGAGAGTGCTGTACATCGATTGTTCAGGAATGTGTGTGCAGGTATGCATTGATCCATGGGAGTGTACCCGTGTTTTCTCCTTGTAAATCGCATGCATGACGTATTGCAGTGGTGCAACAGGACTGTGGAGCAGTCGCAGTTCACTCTAAAGTGATGATTTCCACATGTGTTGCTCAAAAACTCAAGGTGGTAATGACTCACTTTGAGTAACAAGTCGGCCTTTTGCTTTAAAACATTACACACACAGCGTTAAATTCTTCTTCACGCAAGCAGAACTGTGATGAGATGGTATCAACACGTGCCACAAATTTAAGCAAGATCATTTGAACTTGGACTTGAGTTTCACCTTACGCCTTCCTTGCTTGTGTTACTACTTCAAGGCGACGTAAGTAAGCGCTATTTCAGTCTCAAGGAGACTAGAAAATCATTAACTCTTTTGATCAGCGTCCCGTCCCCGCAGAGCACGATCCCTTTTTTGCTGAACGTCTAACTGACCCCACAGGGAAATCATTTACTCCGTGCTTGCCCTGCCAGCCGTCCCATGAGAGGTCATTTTATCTACCTGTCTCCCATTTCTCAGTCGCTCTCCGTCACAAACTGCTCACTCTGCAATCTTCCGCCCGTCCTTTCCAGAAGAAGAAAATCGCTCCGTCTTGTGTGACTATCGGCCCCTGGAGGCGTGTCATCAGTGCTCATTGGAGAATGATTTCATGGGCCCCTGCTCACATGCTCTGTGTTTATATGACTGCCACAAATAACAAACCTTGCTAGTTCTTGTGGCCGTCCTATGCCTGGGAGTCTCTCCTTCACTCTCGGCTCTCGTGCTGGACTTTTTGCTCGGTGCTTGCCCGAGTGTCCTTCCCGGGAGCTTTCCTCCTTGCTGTTTATTTGACTTAATTACGAAGCTGGATTTGCATGGGGAGAAGGGATGAGCGACACCTCACTCGAAGCCCGGCCTCCCATCCTTTTGCGTCATCAACTGTACGCCTGCCAGCTCTTCCTTCATTAAACGCGAATCTCATCTCCTCCACCATTTCTACCAGCGTCCTCCCTTTCCTCCCTCCATCCGTCACAATGTGGGTGTGAACTGCGAATTGTCTCCTGACAGACATCAAGAGAGCCATCAAACACCTGTGGGCCCGAGACACAGGCGCAGATGCTGGCGAGCGGTGACACACAAAGAGAGCGGCGCACGATACGCTCTCATGCCTTTACACCCCACGCCCGCTCGCGCTGTGACATGCACAACGGCGCAAGCCAACAGCAGAATGCAATCACGCATAATTATAGAAACACTAATGCAACGGCACAATAAAAGAAACTTATCTGTGAGCTCATGCATATGCGCGCGGGCACATGCACATGCACACAACCAGGTGTCTAATTATATGGGGACACGCAAGACCTGACACATTTGCGCCACACACACACACTCGCATGCAGAGACACCACTTACAGTCTAAGGGGAGGAAATCACAAGAGAGGGTGTTGAGTTCTCACACCAAGATGTGGCAAGAACATTCGCACACATACATAAACAACAAAGCTTTGATGCACTTTTAGCGCAACAAAGAAAAAAGAAAGAAATCCATAAAAGTACGTCTAGCGTGACAGGCTTCCCGAGCAGACCTGCTCTCACTCATCCATCACTCACACAGTCAGTCAATACAGACTTTGATGGTTGATGACATATCTCTTGTCTAGTGCTGTTGTCAGAAACATGTTCACTTGTCAGACTGAACAGTGAAGAGGATCACAAAAAGGGGGCAGGAGGGAACTATATTCACATTCTTTAAACAGATGGCTGGGTAAAGAAGGGATGACATCGTCTCATCATGCCTAGAGGCTTGGCTTCGTGTGAACTGAAGAGATGGAGCCCAGGGGATACATGACTTGCAGCAGGTGAGTTCAAGAATGATGCTTTCCAGATTTATTCAGCTCATGTGGAAAATGCATGTCATCACCCTTTGAATTCCCGTATGATGATGGCTTTATTTTTCTTTTTTAGAATTTTAAATACTATTTCACACAGATTTTATTTTGGATTCAAAACACATACAATCATACACATTTGGAAGTTGAAAGGGTGATAAATGAAAATATACTACTCCCAAATTACAACGTGCATGTCATACGGCAGGCCTCTAAACATAAGTTATAGTAAAGGTTTTGTCTAAAGATAGAGAATGAATTTGTGACAAACATCATATTCACCCTCCTCAAGCCCGAAATGTGATTTTCCCTCAACTTGGACTGAAATCATGTGAGGAGCAAAAGCTCTGGGTGACAGTCGCGTACTTTTCAACCGCACGCTCGTGTTTTCGGCTGCAACCCGACGGCAAATCAGCCTGTTCGTAAATTTTCAGAGGGCACGTCTTACGAGGGAAACGGGACGAAAATAAAGAATTGAGAGACCACACTCCCAGGCATATACTTTCGGTCATGTTTTAGGACAAAGAACCACAATAGCCTTCCCTCACTGACATTAAAAAGCAAAAGAAAAAAAAAATGCCAAAAATGTTGCCAGTTATTTCTAGCTGCGATGAAAAGTCTGCTATTACAAAGAGCCTGATTTAGTGTAGGGTGTGAGAGAGGAGACGAGACACAGAAAGAGAGAGAGAGAAAGAGGGAGGAGGAGAGGAAGAACCGGCGCTCCGCAGTCTCCCCTCAAAATAACACACAAGGAGAGAGAATAACATGTTTGCTATATACGTCAAAAACTTACACGTGCACGATGTAAAACAAACAAAAAAAGGAAGATGAAAAAAAAGGAGAAAACTAATAAATGTCTCTTTTACCATTAATGTATGCTCTAGTGCAAAAGGTGATTTAATACACACACACACACACACTCCAACTGTTGGATCCGTACAGGATACAGTAATGTGAAGTAGAGAAATCTACCTGGCCCCATAAAGAGGGGCTCTGTGTCACAACCAAAGCAGATCTCCTCCTTTTTTTCAGGAGTTTTTGGGACAGAAGCCATTAAAACAGAGGCTCTACTGCCCGTGCAGAGCACTTAACAGGGCTGTACAGTACTAGCACAAGGGGACAGCACAAGGGAAAATTGGTACAGGGGCCAATATATACATTTAACTTCAGGCAAGAGCCGTTCGCAGCATATGGAACCAATTTGACTATTTGTAAGTGGGATAGTGACAGACAGAACCGGCCAGAAAGAAGGGGTGAGTTAATGGGAGTGAGGAAGACAGTAGGTTAAGGAGAGAGTCAGATCATGTATGCTGACCAAGAGGGAGAAAGAGTGAATGAGACAGACACAGAGGCAGAAATAGATCCACAGAAATAGAGGAGGAAAAAGCCATACTCAACATGAGGAAGAATAGATGAAAAGCAAAGCATAAAAGAGAACCCATGGGCAAGAAAAATAAACTGGACAGGCTAGTGTTGGCTAAAAGCGCCAGCTACTACGGTGAGCCTATATAACCTGGAGCCAGGGGAGAATGGAGAATGGGCTTACCCTTGTATGACAGCTTTAGTCTGGGTACGTTGTGCTTTGGATTAACTCCTCTTCCCGGCTGCACCGCCCCACACAGCAGCACTACAATCCCAAGAAGGTATTCCATGGTGCTGGAGTGCTGCTGGCTGGCCTCCAGACCAGGGGGGCACTCACAGCCCGACCAGTGCCCTGAGAAGAGTGCCTTCCACTGGGGTACACCAAGCTTGGAGAGTCCCTACACTCAAGCCCTGAAAGTAGAGATTCCAGGGAGAGGGGTGAAAAATCCTGGTTGCGCTCCCCAGCTCAGAGTGCAGACTGTGGAGGGGGACTTCTGTAGTGTGAAGTCGGTAGTGGTGGTGGGGTGCTGCTCACATGGCTCCCCGTGTGGAGGTCCAGGCAAGATAGTCCCCCGGGGTGATCTGTCCTCCCCCAGGTGAAGGCGCAGCAGCGCTTCAGCTTGGTGCGATTTAGAGGAGAGGTAGATGCTGTGCAAAGGTAAATCAGAACACTTATCCACAACAGTAAGGCTATCCTGTCCTAGAGATTAAAAAAAAAAATAGATATCTCTTTCTGCCTTCTTCTCTTTGAGCAGACACTCACAGCAACCCTCTAATCCTTGTGTGCAGCTCCACCAGACTGCGAGAGAGAGAGAGAGAGAAAGAGAGAGAGAGCTACACCATCCACAGAAGGGGAGGGGAGGGGAGGGGAAGGAGAGCGGCGAGAAAGAGAGCGACAGGGAGAGAGAGGAGAGAGAGAGAGAGAGGAGGGCGCTATGACTTGAAAGAAATGATGAAGCCAGTGTAGTGGATAGAACTATTGTGAATGGTTAGGTTTTTATAGTTTCCAGTCATCCCTCCCCATTTCCTGTTTTTTTCCTTTTGTTTTATCATTCGTCATCAGTTCCTCTCTAATGCTATTCTAACGACTTATTTTAAAACTCACACGCTTTCAGTTTTTCACCCAGTCTTTCTCTCTGGCCACGTACAGTAACTCACAGCTTGATCTCAGGTTGTAACGATTAACAAGGAGAGTAAATACTTGCACACAAAACAGCTTGACTTTAATTTAAAAACTCCAAATAAATACAACTGACAGAGCCGACATTTTTTTAAATGAATACATTAATTTACTTATTAATTAAAAATTTTTTTTTAAAAGAATACTTTACATAAAGGTCTTAGACATGAAATACATTATTGTCTACGTGTTTATGTTCTCGGTTGAAATCTGGAAATTGTAATTATAATAATAATTTAAAAAGTTAATCATTGGCTCAATTTTTAAGTGAAACAGTGAAAAAAGGCACCTTTTATTAAATTATTGTTTACGTAATGTGTGATTTATTTTGTTTTTTTTTTAGGCTGACAGACATCATACACATGTTTATGATTTTTTGCGATCTTCTAACACATTTTATATCTTTTATTGCAGCTGTTTCAGGGTGCCGTCAGGATGTGTGATTATACGCCCAATAAAAATCCCCAAAACACACCGTTTTCCTGTTCTTTTTTTGGTTAGCACTGTTTCCTCGCAGCAAGGAGGTCCTGGGTTCAAATCCACCGGTCGACTGGGGACTGTCTTGGTGGAGTTTGCATGTTCTTCACCCCACGGCTGTGTGGATTTTCTCCGGGTACTCCAGCCTCCTCCACAGTCCAAAGCCATGGATGGGGTTGGCGATTCTAAATTGGCCGCAGGTGTAAATGTTAGCCCTTTGACCTGTCCAGGCTGTATCCTGCTTCTTAGCCTACGGTAGCACTTATGCAACCCTGAAATGGACAAGCAGAATAAGAACAAGCAGAACCTAACCAATAATATGGGTGGAATTAAATACATAAAAGGAGAAAGTCTGATAAAAAGTCTTGCATTATTTTATTCAAGGTGAAACTTTTGACTTTTTTTTTTTTAGG
Organism: Mchenga conophoros; assembly: GCF_057382185.1. Lineage (NCBI taxonomy): Eukaryota > Metazoa > Chordata > Actinopteri > Cichliformes > Cichlidae > Mchenga > Mchenga conophoros. The sequence continues at coordinate 28,781,757 of NC_140542.1, forward strand.
TTTTTATTTATTTTATCATTTTTTTTAATTTGAAACTTTCAGTATGAAGATGGTGGTGCTAGAAAAAGTACCGACATGTGAGTCTCAATTCCTTAATAACAATATTATATTCATGCTTGGCCTAAAATGTGATTTCTGTCTGATATACTTCTTTGAATTTTGAATTGCAATATTTTAAATAAATGTTTCCATGCACACGGAGAATGTAGCGCTCCAGTGTGTTTTCGACTTATCCAGATGAAACCTCATTGTTAAAGGGAACACATGCTGGTAGTTAACCTGTATAGTCTGAGAGGGATCCTGTCTCTGCTAAAGTCATTCACATCAGCGAGGCAGGTCAACAACACCCCCCTCCTCTTAACCCCCGCCGGCCCCTGGAGGTGCTGGTGTGTGTGAGAAAGAGGGGGCACCTCCTGTTTCCTCTGAGGGGTGACATAGCAGTGGTGAGGTGATAAAAGCTTTGATAAACAGGAGTGCTGATGTGTCAACTCACACACCTCAAGACACTAAAGGAAAACAACCTGAGAACTGGGCCGGTGAGTGTGTTGTAGTATGAGGGCACCCCTATACGCCAGCGCTCCCACCAGTGTGTTTGTGTTTTGAGGCTTTTGTTGCTGTATCATACAGCATATCTGATCTGTGTATCTGTTTGTCTGGAAGATTTTAGCATAAGCTTTGATATCAGTTGCCCCCCTCCAAACAAAAAGTTTTGTTTGTGATATCTGCCTCTTTCAAGAAGGTTATTTCCAGTTTATTACAACTTGTATTACATTTTTGGAGTTTCAAACATCTTCTATTTACTAAAGTATTCTTTAAGCGAGTGGTTCTGAAGGTGGAGCCAAAAACCCCTCGCTGAGGAGTGTTTTAACATAAACAGACTGGGTAGAAAAAGTTCAAAACACATCTTGTACCTTTGTGGCAATATAAACTCAAATATGACACCGCATGCTCCACAGGTGAAAAAGGTTTTTGTAAAGCAAATAGCTCTGTCATCAAAAGGTTAGCTACAGAGGTCAAGAAATGCAGCAGCATATAAGAGTTTAAATAAAACCTAGTTGAGGCTTAGTTAAGTTTTCTAGAAGAGGAGATGGAGGAAAACTGTTGAACTATGATAGATGGTGTGCCGTGTCAGGTGGGCTATTAAGAACAATTCAAATCTTAATAACATAACATAAAATGTTTTACAAAATCAGGCTTAATGATAATCTTGATCCTCTGACCTGTCTGATATTTAAACCTCGGGGTTATTGGTCTTCTTCAAGCTCCAATATTACCACAACTTTAACAGTTTAATTAATTAAAGCTATGGCGATAAGCAGTTTTCCTTAAAACCCCTCCCCTTTTATGATGCTCAGAGAACTGACCTGTTGATTTAAATTATAAAGTTATTTATTTTTTGTACATTTACAGTCCTTATTTCTGTCTTAGTGGGTGTAACTGAATCTTGATGCGCATCCTTGTTCCATTATGCATTCACTTCCACCATCGTGGTGTCCCTGGCTTCGTATCTCATCACCCCTTTAGTCCAAACAGCCTTTTTAGCTGTTTACCCACAACAAAAAGATGTGTGGACAGACACGTGAAAGTACCCTCTCCCGTCTCACTCAGCCAGTCTCCATCGACCTCGGCCTCTCTCCTCTGCCCCGATCCGCCACCTTCCTTCCATTTATCTGCATTAGGCAAACTAATAGCGGCGCAGCTACCTGCATCGATCCTCACCCCTGGAGTGAGATGTGCTGGAACACGCCTTTATGGGTTGCCCTTTAGGGAGTGCAGCAACAGTCTGACCTATCGTTGCGGATCTATTTGCGACACCCCCCTGGCACGCCGGCAGCCGGAGCGGCCCTGAGTAATGACGGCTTAATAAATGGTGACACGCCGTTGGCGGCAGAATGAGATGCCCATTGACAAGGAGCTTCCACAGGCTTTCAGCGCCTGACGGTAAAAATAGAAGAGGACACGAGACACCCTGCTTATGAGGACACAGCAGATAGGAGAGCGGCGTCAGGCGGGTCTGTGTGTGCGGCGAGTGTCAATGTGCTGTTACTGATATGACGGTGTATCTTCATCCGGCGGTATGGAAACCGCTGTTAATGCCTTGTGTGCGCGTTAGAGAAAATGATTATGGTAAGATGATGCCAGATGTCTGTTTTAAAGAGAACATCGGAAATGTCCCACCCAGTACTTCGCGCACACCGCCCTCTGACCTCTTCTCTTCTTTAGCACACACCTAAAACCTTCCTGCTCATATCCTAACTGACCCCAAGTTCCTGAGGCCATTGCCACTGGGAGCAACACCGCAAAACTCCTCGCTGTCCCGATAAATGACATTTCAAGTTCAAGGTACGGCCAGCCATCATTTCCTTGATACTGCCGGGGTTCCTCTTCTTGTTCACTTCCTATTCCCAAACACCCACACCCACTCTATGTTAACAAAGGTCACACAGCAGCCCCTTACTCAGCAAATGGCATATCCAGGAAATGAGAGGAAAAGGTCAGGATAGATAGGAGGAAGGATAGAGGAAGAACAGTAGTATGTCGTGGGAGTTATGAGAGCGGCATCTCCTTGCGTGCGTGTGTTGGAGAACAGCTAACCAAGGGCCTAATGTTGCTTATTTGGCAAGCAAAAGAAGGATACTAAGGTCAGTGTGGTGTTTTTCATATACGCACATATGTGCGTGGGACGGGCAGGAAAGAGGTGATCGTGTAACACCTTAAAAGATACAGTAACTTGACAAGTTGAGAAAGGAAACTGTAAAATATCAGCTATAGTAATCATGACAGTATTTACTGCAAAGGGAAGGAGAAGGAAAGAGTAAGTTAAGACTGATTACTTTGCAACTGCGTGCCTTTCCATCACACACATTTTGTTGTGAAAAAGGAAAATCCCTTTATATGTCACCACCAGTTGCGCGAATGCTATGTCACAATTAAGCATTTGCCTGAGCATGTAGCAGTGTATGGGAAAGCAAGCAAAAAAACCAAAACATCTGTGTGGACAATCATCATTGGAACGCGGTAAATGTATATTTCTCTGTCAGAAGTTTACAAAGAGCTATATATCAAAGTAGATGAAGCCTGAAAGTATTTTTCCGTAACCATGTGAAAGTGTTTTAATATTAGGGTCTCTAATAATTCTAAAATCCAGAGAAACAGAGAATTTTTGAAGAAAAAGCAGCTGAAGTGGGACAGAAATAAGCCATTATGTGACCCCTTGCTAAGCCTTTTAAAAGGAAAAATTAAAAAAATATAAATAAATCACAAAACATATAAAATCATCCTCTTAATTTACTGGCTCTCCAGTCAACACCTGTTTCTGCTCTCACATGCTCTTTTGGCTCTGCTCTTTTACTCGTCAAACAAAGTGGTGGTTTCATTAAAAATCAATTCTAGAGCTCATTAACAATGCTTCCTCTACCCCAGAAGAGCCTCCAACTCTGGTGGAGGGAAATGGGAGGTTTCCCTCCATTTCATCGCATCTCAAAAGGTCAGAGGTCGTCCTTCAGGTTTACAATGTGGGTCACGCAACTCCATCGTGTGCATGACAGAACTTGGGTAATCTCTTTTAGCGAGAAGCTCCGCCGACGCAAACTAACACGCGGTTTCGCGTGGTGTTTCCGCATCCACTCAAGACAAGGACAGGAATCGGAGCGCAAATAAACAAAAGTGGAACCACATTGCACGAGGGGAAAGCTGTAACATCTGTTGCAGTGAGGGAGGGATGGATGAAGGCAAGCTGTTGGGTGTATTTATTCGTCGCTGATACATTTCAATCCATCTTCTGGTCTCCTGTGGAGCTCTGACTCACACAGATGTGTCCACCCCATACATCTGATGACGGTGGTACGAGGGATATCAGGAATCGTTTACAGGAAGGAAGGAAATTTGACTGAAGTGTCACACTGATTCATAAAAAACGGGATTATTTCCTGCGCAATACTGCTGACGTTCACATGGGAGGGGGAGATGTGGAGGAGTTGTTTTCGCTGACATTAACAGGCTTGCACTTGTTGAGCCACAATTTGATGATGTCACAAGTGTAATCTGTCCTTCTCGGTAACTTCAGGTCGACTTAAAAGAAAAAAAGAATTATGTTTAGTTATTGAGCAACCTTCAGCTCTGGGGTGAAAGACTTCTTGCAACTTGGTTGGTTCCAGAGAAAGCTCATCATGCAGCATCACTGATGCGGAAAAGACCAATAGAAACCTTAAAGCGAGGGGGGAGTGGACTAATCCAGGACCTAAAGGATTCCTTTAAATTGTATGTATATGTAAATGCAAAACACTCGCATTTCTGAATGAGGGTTTGTTGGGGGAGGACTTAAGTCTGCAGTTGGGCTGAGACAACAGCGTAGTAGCTCATTATTCCCTGTGTGTAGTTAAATCAGGGAGCTTATAGGCCTCTAAGAACTCTCTCACCCCTTCCTCCCATCTCCACCCAGAGTCAAAGTGAATAGGGGCTGTGACAGATCTCCTCAAAGAGCATTAACTTCTCTTCTAGGTCGGTGAAAATAAACTGAGTGGCAAGAATTTTGTGCGGAAGTAACGATGACACAAAAAGCATCAGAGGGGAACCCTGTTCATGCCGTGTCGGCTCAGAGATTAAGTTTGATCCTAATAGCATTTGTTTTGCCATCTGTTAATAAAGTTTGACATTTGGTTAGACAAATCAAATGTCTAAAACTGTTATCTGGCTTTAATCATCACAGCATATGTGTGTATGTTTGCAACAGGTGGGCCAATCTGATTGAAACTTTCCACGGACATCCTCACACATACAGTGACTATTAACATCTATACCTTTGTTTTTTAATCATTTATTATAACTCAGTTTTTTTTGAGTTTTTTAAATACATAATGTTTATTTTTGCATTGCTGTTTTTGTTTCATGTGTCACGTTCTCAACGTACGTCGCCCGTATGTAATCTAACACTCACTAAAATTTGTATCCGTGACGGAATTATGTTTGAGTCGCCACTAAATACAGAATGGAAAATTTGTGCCGCAAGGCGGATATGCCTAATTTAAAACATTAGCACACACAGAGGCGACTGTGCAGCTTACAGGTTTTGCCTTTAGCTTTTACACGACATGTTTCCCCAACTGTAGTGCAAAGTAAAAGGAGGCTAAAGTTACACAGTTCTGGCCTTGTTCACGTGATGGAAATCTGAAATAAGCTTTTTGCCTTTTGATAAAGAGAGACTCGAAGACTGAAATACTTATAAAGACAAGTTGTCTTATCTGTCATGGTCACAGAATGCAGTCAGAACACTGTGTAATAAAAGATAATATGTGTTATATCTGAAAGATTACATGGAGACAGAATAAAAAAATCTGGAGCCTTCACTTTATTAAGGTCATCTTGACACAGACGAGAAGAAGAATCTTAAAATTGTCCATCACATGCAATAATCAGGTTAAAAAAAACCCAAACAATCTGTGTAGTAGATATCTTTAAACTTTAATAGCAACAACTTGCCTTTCTTATAAGACTCACATGTACAGTTTTGCTTCACTGTACTGGAGTTTCAGCTTTTACAAGCAGGTTTAAAAAAAACTGCTCTAACATCTTTCTGTTCCTGAAACTAAAGTTATTGTTTTTAAAATAATACTACACATTTTTTACAGCTGGCACTAATACCTTCAAATAACGACAGCTCAAAATAATATGACAAATATATGACATCATCAGTATCCGACCAAACAAACAGACAAAGATGTCAAATATAATTTTAAATCTAACTTGTCTGCATCTTCAACTAACTGTTATTTTGATTCAAAATTACTCTGAAACTGTGCAACTAATTTGGTAAAGTGAAAATTTTCTTCTTATTATTAATATTGTTATTATTATATTATATTATATTAATGTTTTTTTCTTTTTTACATTTTTTTGGCAATAATTTTATTATTTATTATTTATTTTTTCACTGGATAATAATAATTCATTGGATAAAAATAATAATGACAAGGAATACAAACCCTTGACAACCAACACAGCCTCTAAAGAGCATTTTAAAAATGATTTTTAACTTTTTAATGTTTCGTCAGGAGTTGATAACTAAAAGTTGTCAGTATTTTTTTTCCAAGCTTGGATAATTTGGGAGGTCTGAATTAAAAAAGAGAGCATTAAGTGGAACATTCTTGCATACCAAATTTAAGGATCATCAAAAATTTGATTTCCATACTAGATCGGTTGAGTTCTGGTTAAGAATAATCCCCTTTCTGCTGCTATTGACCAACAGGGTGCTGGTGAAAACTATGCTACTACTGGGCAAAGACAAAGGTGGGTAAGAAGTGAGTGTAGAGGCTTTATATGTAGGGACTGTGACTGCTTTAAAGGGAGAAGAAAGAAGAGCACAGAGAAGGTTAATTGATGAGGTGAAAGGACGACATGCAGAAAGTTGGCTGACAGAAACGGATGCAAAGGACAGGGTGAGAGGGAGGCAAATGGTCTGCTCTGGCGACCCTTAATAGGAAGCAGACGAAAAAAGAAGAGGATGAAGATGAGTCATAACTGCTATTTACTTTCACACTCAGTATGTAGCAACAAAATGCCAAACAGATGCCCAAACACACAACCTAACTCTGGAATGCTGTTGGCTCCCATCGTGTTTCATCCATATCAAGTTAGGTAACAACATCTATACCAACTAACATCATCTCCAAGCATAAACAGCTTGTATATCCATGTCTGTGTCACACAATCCAAGAATGTGACTGTAATGACGAATAAGGCCTACGTTTGCGTTTTTTTAGCTGCTTCATAATTTATTCTGTCAGGAAGAAATTCTTTTAGTATTTTATCCGTCTTCGTCTGCAGGGCCGACAGAGCCGGAACAGTGACACAGCACTCCATCCCGCTCTTCTATTAAATATTTACACGCTTGTGAAACATATAAAACTAACCGCCGGCGCTCGCATTACTGCGCAGCAGAGGAGTCAGATTTAATATGGCTCACATTCGCTTCCAAGAATATGTGTGTTAAACGAGGAGAGCCGGAGAGACATACAGACACACAGAGACACCAACTGAGTTCGTCCTGCTGAGCGAGTGGTCAAATGGGAGTTCTCTTGTTTTTTAAGTCAACCTGAAGCGTGAAATCCCACAGCGCCCCTTAAACTTATATCTTTATGTAAAATGTCTCAACCTATTTTATTTATGACATATCTGACTTATTCACTAGAGCATGTTTGAGAAAGTTAGCCGAGGGATTCTGGCTGGCACAGAGTTTCCGCTTCCACCATTAATGCGTTTTTATTTCTAAAGTGAAAGAACTAAATCAAAACAAAACGTCATTAATGTTAGTATTTGAGCCTGGCAGACATAACTAATTGAATTACTTGTCAGTGTTAAGAAGATTGATTAATGAAGTCTTACTTTCCAGGAATAACATTAGAGTCGCAAAGTCTGATTTCGTTAAATTGGCCCTTTTAAGACATATGCACTGTTTACAGTTTATGCATGTGACTGCATCCATCACATTAATGAAGCATAGATAAGTAAAGGACACTGATACTTTTCTTCTCAATGTGGAATTATTTTCTGGCACTGAATGTTAGATTTTGTACAGTGTTATTGCTTAAAATAAGCAAATCCTTTGGAAAGTTGGGAAACTGAGCAAAGTCCATTTTCAGCAGTAGGAGATGCAGCTCTTGCCAGTTCGGTGTGCATAACTAATATATTGCGCGAACGCTACAATAAATCACTGCTCTCAGGGAGTAATAAGTAAAGTGATAACATTCCATTCAAACGAATAAATGAGAAGTATAATATACCTTGAGAAGTAAGGCCAGCATTGATCACTACCATATGATTGCAGTTAAAGCTATCTGAAAGTAAAATTGTGCATTTTTGAGCTTGCTCGCCAAATGTCTCCCTTTCGTATAATAGATGCCTTGTGCCATGTGGGCGATTCAGCCACCACATATTTCCCCACTTTGCAACAGCTGTGTGAACAGCCTCACACATCCTCACCAAGGGAAAAGTGCGCTGCGTTTTATCAAGAGAAACAAAACTAATCACAAGTACACCACCGTTCTGTCAGAGCGGCTAAACTTTTTCACCTCTCATCATCATTTGTCTTACCTTCAGATAAAAACCATACTCCTAACCAGAGCTCTAGACCCTTGTTTTTAACCTTTTAACCGTAATTACCTTTTCTTATTTATTGTCTCAGCCTTCTCCCAAAACCATTAGCGCAGTATTATCAGGTCAGCTTTATCAAGGCTCATAGCGCAGCCTGGGGAACTCCAGGAAACCTTTGTTCCTCATTCAGTGAGTGTGTGTGTGTGTGTGTGAGTGTGTGTGTATGGGGGGGGGGGGGGGGGGGGGGGGGTTCACGTCTGTCACCTTTAACTTTTTTATGAGACCTCGTGTCATGTAACCTTGAGAACAAAACTGTCATGTACTCCCATTCATTACAGGGCAGACAAAGTCCTGGTATTCTGCTAGCTTTACAGCATTCATATAGAGCCCTGGGTGAACACAAACCATCTGTGTAAACACAGACTTCTGACAGGCCTTCATGGTGAGCGATGAGTCCCACCTGTACAAAAGCACAATGCCTCTGGAAAAATCTCCCAGGCTTTCTTAGCGGTTATGTTCTCATAAAAGTCACACATGCACAATCATGCATACTCTTACTTTAAACCTGAGAGAGGTCATTCGTGATAAGAGCAGTGACTGAAATGACTCACTCCAATTTGACAAGGCATAATTGAAGGACAGCCTGCCACGTTAATGAATGATATATCCTGCCATCTCCGTTCTCTCTAGCGCAATCATCCACTCACAAATTGATGCCTCACATTTGCCGTCCCTTAGACACCTTGTAAATCAAGTATAATTGACAGACAGAAGTGATGAAATGCAAAGCGGTACAACTAAATGACTCCATCAGAGCAGCTCCATTAAAACCTCCTAGGTGACCAATTATCTTTCACTCTTTCTTGGCACATAGGCGAAATTCTAAACAGAAAACTGTTGGCTGCACACGAAAGTGTAGAGCAAGTTTGATGCGGTATGCAGATACGAAAGTGCTGTTTGAAAAAAGGTAATGCTAGAGCAAATATTTAATGAGTGAGGATTTCTAACCAGCTACAATTATTCATACTACATTAAAAATACCTTTCATAAGATGCGTACTTCCAAATCTGTCAATTCCTGCAGCAGAAAACTTTGGTCACACCTCTGGATTTTAAATATGAAGCCAGTGCTTTAAGTTAAAATCAGCAGTTGAGCCACTTGGACTGGTTTAAAGATGAGCATTTTAAATCCTTGTGATGATGTGATGAATCTGTTTAATCACTCATTAGGATTAGGATTTGTATTTGGACAGCTGGGTTCTCACCACTGACTGTATAAAAAATGAAATGGATACAGCTTTCAGGTCTGAACATTGACGCCAGTAAAGAAGTGACCACCTGCATTTGTTTTAATGGCCGCTGGGGGTGAAAGCTGTGGTTCTAAAAACTTCTGGTCCCATTTTTGCACACGGGTGACTGCTAACCATGTTATGTTAACTTGCTTGCTGGGCGTGTGACGATCATGTTGACAATGGCAAGTCACGTGAATAAGGCCCTGGTCACACGAGCCTGCAAACCAGTCCAGTCTGGTAAACACCAGTCACTGTCACCAGTCATAGTCTTTCCCGTACAATATGAAGTGCCTTAGGCGACTGTGGTTGTGATTTGGTGCTACATAAATAAAATTAAACTAAATTGAATTGATTGGCAAACATATAACAGTTTTATGACTTGATCTCTATAAACACTTTCATAATTTTATCGTCTCAATCTCTCATTTTGGATAATATTGAATAAAAAATTATGTCTATTTGGTAAATCTCAGTCAGGAGGATTATTTAGCCTATGCTCATTGACTAGTGACTTGTGACTGACAGGTCGTGAGCCTATGAACACAGTTAGACACTCCTCTCTCATTAAATTCAGTTTCAAAATGTTCACCCTGGCTTCACAACAGGATTTCACAAACTAATAGGTGACATCACTGTAGCCACACTATGGACTAATGTATTAAGCCACACCTCTAATCTTTGAATTCAGGTGATTTCAGTCCATTTGCCACAGGGGTATAAAATAGGGCACCTGGCCACGCAGTCTCCAATTACACACATTTACTTGCTGAGCTCCAAACCTCCTTTGACATTAACATCAGCATGAACAAAATGTGCTGGGAGATTCATGGCATGGGTTTCCATGGCCGAGCAGCTCCTTTAGATGTAAAGTGTAGTTAATCCAGTACTTTTGTCCACATAATGTGTGTCTTTTATATTATGGCAGCTGTGTATACTTCAACCACAGGTGGCTGCCGACATTTGCTGTCTGTTAGGTGCCACTTCAGTTAATTTGATCCACTGAACTGAAGTTTTCAATGACGTCTGAGATGTTGATACAAATTATGTGACTATAATATCACAAGCTATTACCTTGCTTGTTCTAAAAACCTGTCCAGTATTTAGGCAAAGTCTAAAGCAGCTTCTTCCTTTTTGCCTTTCCTCACAGGAAAAGACTGTCAAGATGGCTCACTGTTGGTCAAAAGTCAGAATTAGCATAACAGAAAAAAAAGATATTTTTATTTCGACAAAAAAAAAAAAAGTCTCTTGAGAGTTCTCTTAAAGTATTCACCAGCATCTGTCAGAATCCATTTTTCCAAAAGAAAAAAGTCACTACTTATCTCCTCATCATCCACACACTTCAGTCCTTTAATGTATGTAAAGGAATACCTTCCTCGAACTACTTTTCCTGACAGACTGCAGACCGAGACCCATTCTCAACTTAGACTATTAAACCACAGAGATGGATTCAAAGGACCATCCAGAGGATGATTAGGTTTCATTATGGCAAATGAAACACCCCATTACTTTTTACTATCTTATAATAAATGTCTTTAAAGAATTTCTTTGTGACTTTGAAAAAAACAAAAGACTGTCCAGAGATCAGGAGGAATGACCATGATGCTGTCTCCTCAAGTGACCAAAAAAAGCAAGAAATAAAAAGACGGAGAATGAGAGGAAGAAGACAAAGAATCACGAAGGTCAGCTATTTGTGTGTTTACAACAAGCCCTATTTAAAATAAATAAGTCAGTGTGTCATTGGTATGTTCTCTTTGACTGGAACAACACAGTCCATCTGGGACATGAGCGAAAATATCTCAAGCTCAAGCATAAAGGACCAGCTTGAACAGTCTTCTATCTGGGAAATTAGGAGAGAAAGCAGACACACAATCAATTCACAGGACAAATGACGAGTTGTGGTTTGTTCCACTACTCAGTGTCGCAAACAGGAACCTTATTTCCCCTGTTAAAGTGCTGATAATGCACAGCCGACCGTCATCTAATACCAACTTGTGCCACGTCTAAAACAACTCACAGCACACACAGCGCATTCTGTTTGGACAGTTCCCTGGAAATTTTGTTATCGCTGCATGTCCAGAAATGAATGGAGGGAGGGTGGACAGTGGGTGGACGATGGAGGGTTTGTGGGGGTGAAGACTTGTTGGAAATATTAGTGGATGGTAGCCCCCCAGCTGAGGCTGTCTGGCAAGGGATCAGTCTCATTCCTCTTCAGTCAAAGGCTCCTTTTCTCTGACCCGACAGTCCCGATGTCTCGGAGAACTGATGCGAGAAATGCAGCTTTAAAAACAGCCTCTGGTCCTGCTGGTGAGAACTGGGCAAAGCTCGCTAACACACACACGCATAACTGCATCATGCACGGGCATGCATACAAGACTCACTGTACTCTAGCCATCTTGCACTTCAGTAGGAAGAGCCAGCATAATACTGTACATAAGTAAGGGGCTGTGTGTGTGCGGTGGGGTGTTGGTTCTTGATAAAAAGAAAAGATTAAGATGATATGGATATACTGAGTGTCAGAAACAGCTGTATTGCATATGTTTTGGCGCCGAGTCATCCCTTTGAACTACAGCCTTTGTCATGACTGTAAAATAAGATGTAGAAGACTGACAGTTTAAGAGACCACATCACTCACCTGAGCGATGAATGGAGCATAATGGTATATTGTTCAAATTAGCACGGCTTTTATTTAGCTAGAGTCGCAATTTAAAAATACCCCGAAGCCTGAAGTCTATTCAGAGCTTCATATGCACAACTCATTGATAAAGCTGCATTCGATCCAACTTTTTTATTTATTTTTTTGCACAGTTGTCTGCTTCCAAATGGAGCAAAGACAAAACAAAAAACAGAAAGAAAACTTTCGTGCAGGCACAAAAAGCTGTGCCAACATACAAGTTTCCAGGCTGGTGCCACTGTGGTTCACCAGTCACCTCAGGCACAGAAACTCATCACATCCTGTTTTTCCTGTGCCAGCTAGGTCGGACAATAGCAACGCATCACTCGTCCCCGTGTTTTTCTTCAGGGTGGATTCTCGTTGGATGATAGATGGAGCAGTGTCCTCCTGTTTCCCTCTGATGTTTGGGATCTGGATTATCCCTGAGCTCAGTGTGGTTGTTTTGGGTGGATTCTGCTCTAATCTCGTGTGCTTCTGTCACACTGCGATGAAAGACAGCCTGTTGGTATTGGCTTAATTCTGAGGCTGACTCACAGGCACAGGTGCACCGTGAGAGAGAGAGAGAGAAAATTCACACTACTGGGCGCTGAGCCTTACAGTACATTTGCATCATCAATAATATTTACTCTGAAATCAAACTGTACCAAAATAATATGGTGTTCGTCCAAAAGAAATTAAAAACAATTAGCTGTGTGGGGATTTCTGTGAACACTTCATTCACCCTAAAACCATAAAACATACCCATATGAACCTGATTTTGCAATAACTAGACAGTTTCCTGTGTTGTGCTTATCCCCTCCCTAATCCTTTAAAAGGGTACAGGTTTTTAACACAAACAAGTCATTGCATTCTTTGTCGTGGGATGTTGAACAGCTGAAAAGTTTAACCTCGTCAGCTAAGCTATTAATGATTAACACGACTATATGTTCAATATAAGAGATCACCTTAGAAAAACAGCTGTCAGAGCAAATATGAAGACAAAGCCTACATCTCAAAACAAGACATGCCCTCTGACAACATGCCTGCCCTTTGAGTCATCTATTATAATCCGCACGCACCAACACTGTAGAATCATGCTATGTAATCTCTGCAGCAAGGACATGTCCAAAAACACCTGCGTGCCACAGGTGTGTTTGAATGTTTTAGAGAGTCAGCAGCCTCTTCTTGACTACTCTTCTTGCATTTCGTTCAAAGACTTGAATCAAACCACCCACAACATGCAACTTTGCTCCCAAAGGCCAGAAGGCAGAATAAATGAAATGTTTAAAGTTTCCAGGCCTGTAAAGATAATTTACCCAGTCTAATTTTGGCATTCTTTAAGGTTTTTCTTCGGGTGAATTAATTACCATTATAAATAATTAAGTAAAGAGGAGTTTGGCTGTTTGTTGGCTATATAAAATGTGGTAGTTACAACACAAACCCCCCATCATGCTGCTACACAGCATGAGGCCTCTTATCCTACCCAGACAACTCCTTTATTTTACACTTGACCAAGAACCAACATGTTTTGATTTCAGCGATTAAACAATAGCATTTAAAACATACATGTATTCATGTCAGGGTGGGCGAGTCTTCTTATTTGGCTGTCTACCTGCTGGGCTGTGATGAGTAAACAGCAGTTCTGATGGCGGTTGGTGGTCTAGAGTCTTCAGGGTTTACTGGGGATTCGTTCCTCTGGGGAGCAGTCCTGAAGAAGAGGGGATTACCTCAATCCTCTCTCCCTGCTTCACCCCTTCCAAATCGACACTTCAGATTCAAACAAAGGCCCAGGGACTGTGGGCCTCAGGCCCCTGGCGTGCTGCTAATCCCATTCCAGCTGGACAACAATCCGTCTGGCTGGTGGCCCCTGCAGGGCTGTAAGCTCCTAGTAAGAGGCTTGAAGGAGAAGTCAGACAGCTCGTCAAGGATGAGGACTTAATTAGGCATGCAAAGTCAACCTGGCTAATTGAAAAGATTCGACCAGAGTTACGCCACAGGAACACAAGAGTGGGAGAGAGCATTTTTTGGAGTTTTTCTGTATTGTACAAAGTGTTTTGTTGCCAAGCACAGAAAAATGCCAAGGATGAGCTACCCCATACTGATTCAAAGTTGGCAACATGCAAAAAGGGCCTGTTTGTAAGGTTAATTGGGCTGGACAAAGTGTTGAGATAAACTATGGAACAACATGTCTTGAGGTTTTTTTTGGATCTGTGCTTAATCTTTCATGACTGGCTTTATTGGAGGGGTCAGAAGTGTAGTTCTGGAAAGGATTGTACAAGCTGGTGCTATTGAACGACTCAAGCATAGGAAAAATAGGGTGTGCTCGACAGTATGTGACTTTCTTCCCATTTGCCTACACGGCGGGAACGTATGTGCGCATTTGTCAGTTCACTGTGTTCACCATGACTATGTGTGCGCCAATAAACTCTCAAGTGTGCTTGGAGGAAAAACGAGTCACTCTGGTAGGTTTGTGTACCCAGGCTGAGCTGATGTCAAAACTCAGTCAGCACTCAGCGGACAGACAAAGCACACACACCTCGGCGAAATAAAACAGAAACTCTCTTGACCCCGTCTTTCTTTCCACTCTCCATCAACACTCTGTTTAAGCATGCCATCATCGCTCCGGCATAATGTGTTTAGAAATGTTGCACTCCCTCAACCTCTCCGACTCTGTAATGCATTTTGCTACACGACCCCCATCTCTCTTATCCATAATGTGTTTGAATACGCCACCTCTCCCCAAACACTGTGTTTAAAGAATGCCACACTCTGCCTCTCAGGCTCAATCACTGCAACGTGTTGGAGAGCGCAGGCTACCTCTCTCTTTGTGTAATTTGTTTGACGACGCTAGCCTCTTCGACGCCTCTTACACCTAATGTGTTTGAGCATTCACAGAATCGCAGAATCACATACACCCACATGGACACATGTACAGAGCAACACACATACATTGGGATGATTTTTTTTTTCCTTTTTGCTCTGAGCACACAACCGATTAAGCTGGATGCAGAGAAAATAACTAATTCATGAGGCGAGGCAGCAGCCAATTCTGCCAGCATTTATTACACATTATTGTAAGACCAGGGCTTGAATAGATAAAATATACTGAATATATATATAATTAAAAATGTATTTTAATGCATCATTGAGGCTGGTTGTGAGGTAGGACATTTATTATTTTAGTAGCATGGCTCTGTAGAAGGCAATATTGGTGTGTTGCTTTTGTCCAGAGTGAAATATTTTATTTTATTTTTACTTGCTAAATACGGGACAGATTTGACTGGGGAAAAGAAAGGGGAGAAAGAAAGAGGGCAAGAAAAACAGCAGGGAAGAGGGACGGGGATAAAGGGCAAAAAACAAAAACCAACAAAATAAGCAGACAAAAAATACATATATCAATCACCTGGATCACCTGTTGAGAAAGAAAAAAGAGATAACAAGCCGAAGAAAAAAAAGAGCAACATAATAAACAACATCATGATGATCTATGGGAATATAACAGTAAATACTAAATATTAAACATTATTGTGCAGCACGTAAGATCAACAGCGCACAGTGTGCTTTGAGGTAGGAGCCAAAAAGGGTGTAGTTTGTGTGTGTGTGTGAGCACCCGTGTGTACACCTGTGAGCATGAGCGCGCTTGTATTAAAAAGGTTCCTTCATGTAATGATCTGCTAGAGGGTGTGGGGAGCCACAGCCCCGTCCTCTAGGGCATGAAGCAGGTATGGAGGAGATCAAAACTCCAGACATCCAGAGGCCCCCAGAACACAACAGACCAAGGAAGACCAACAGAGGGGCAGCCGTGCCACTATCCCAGAAAGAGCTGAGGAGAGCCCCAGAAGAGGGGTCACTCAGCAGCCGCGGAGCAGAAGCCATGGGGGGGGGGGGGGGGGGGGGGGGGTTGCAGTGACATGCTTGTGAGCTCCGCCGGCAGCTAGCTGTGCCAGAGTGACCGAGCCCCAGGCCGAGAGGCTGAGGGCACCTCCACCCCCTAGTAGCTAGCAGGCTAATCCTCGATAATGAACATTACTAGTGCTATAATTTAGCTTGCTAGTACTACTCAAAATCATGCGGTGCAAACACTAGCAGAAAAAAATATTTGCAGCTCTATATCGACTCTTAAATACTTGTTGTCTATTAATCACCTACAGCTGAAGTGTGGTGGGATGAAAAGGGCAAAGAACCCAGAACTACGTTTTTATAAGGGGCTGAAAAGAAAAACTGAGCGGATACAGCTTTTGAGACATCTGCAAGAAAAATGGAAAGATTGTGAGATTCTGACACCTACACACACACACACACACACAGTATGTGTAGGTGAACAGAAAGCATTTTGTCACTGTCAGATGTCCAAGTATCAGTTTTAGGCTAATTTATTTCTGTAAGTTGAGCTAAAGCTTTATCACAGATTCAAACTTCTATCAACAGGAATATTAATCTATGAGAAGTACGTAAAGTAAATCTTTTTAGTTACAGCTACAGGATTGTGCAAACTTCTAATTCCCTTTTTTATGGTCTTGAGCAATAGCTCTCCAGGCTTTCTGAAGGCCTTCTAAAGTTTTTCTTTGGACATTGGCTTTTTCTTTCATTTTCAGTCAGGTCTTTGTATCTGACCATTTTTAGAGGGTTTTTTTCTCTGTTAGTTAAACCACTTAACGCTGACCTATCAATTATTAAAGCAGAAAAAGCACTTAACTCAACGAATAAAC
Source organism: Mchenga conophoros (assembly GCF_057382185.1). Classification (NCBI taxonomy): domain Eukaryota; kingdom Metazoa; phylum Chordata; class Actinopteri; order Cichliformes; family Cichlidae; genus Mchenga; species Mchenga conophoros. The sequence goes on from NC_140542.1 coordinate 28,798,495, forward strand.
CAGTATTGTGCCCACACATTACCAAAAACTTGACAAAGAACCAATTTTAAATTGTAAATTTAGTATTGTTTCACATTTGAGGAAACTGGACAAGAGGGTAAACCTGCCAAAGCTTTTAAGATAAAGATAATTTAAAAAATATCCAAGAAGATGAACAGGGTCATGTCCTTAACAAATACAGAAAAATGTAGCAAAGAGCAGACACATCTGGTGCATCTGGTCCTTCAGTAGATCCAACTACTGTTCACTGAAGCCTCATCAAAAATGGTCTCAGTGGAAGGATGGCTGTCAAGAAGCCATTCTTAAGGAAGGGAAATGAAAAAAAGGCTTATGTATGCCAAATTACACGTCAATCCAAACTGGAAATTTTGGGCTAGAATTGTTCTCAGTATGTTCTGAAAGAACGTGATTTGGGTCTGCATTTCATCCACTAGTGTTGGAAATTTTGTCAACGGTGACGGAATTATGAATGCAGCAAAGTACCATCAAATTTTGATCCACCAAGCAATATATTTGGAAAGTGTCTGATTAGCAACAGCTTTATTTTTCAGCATAGCCACTGCCAACGTAGTGAACACATACCTGGACAAAAAAAGCACGCAGTGGAACATTTCAGTCATGTATTGGGCTCTCCAGAGCCCAGATTTCAACAATATTGAAGCAATGTGAGATGATCTTGACAGAGAACGGAAAAAAAAGTCAGCCAACGTCCAAAAATGAGCTTTGAGTCTCATTAAATGGGGCTGGAGAACTATTCCTGAAGAATACTTAAAGAAATGACTAAAAAGTTGAACAAAGAGACTTCAGGCTATGTTGAAGAATAACAGTGATCATGCTAAATATTGACTTTCAAGCTTGTTAAAATTGCACAAACAATATTTTTGCCTTATATACTGTATTTACGCATGAGGTGAGCTGTAAGATTGACCCAAACAGAAGGCAAACCATTTCTGTGTCTGATACTCAAAAAGAGAGTCCAAAAAAGAGCAAACAGAAGTCCAAATAATCACTGAGGTACATGGAAGGGAAACCGTGGGGGAGCTAAGCAGACAGGAATATAGTATCTTGTTACAACAGAGGTCAGAGGGAGACTGGCACTATATATACACAACAAGGGAAGTGGAAACAGGTGGGTAATGTGAAACAATTGAAACTAATCAAAGTAATGAAACCCAAGAAATCAAACTAAATGGAGGCAAATGGCTGTCAAAATAAAACAAGAAGAAACTATAACTGAAAAATGGAGATACAGAGATAAGAATCAGTAACACTGAACAAAAGTGAACTAGACACAGGGTAACAAGATAAGATAAAATACGATAACCTTTATTAGTCCCACACGTGGGAAATTTGTTTTGTTACAGCAGAAAGTGGACAGTGCAAAGTTACATAGCAAAAATGAGAAAAATGATAATGAATAATGAAACAGAGGGTGGCACTAAAGACTCAAAATACTTGAGGAATAAATTATGATAAAAATGTAAATAATAACTAAACTTCAAACTCATAATATTCAATAATAAACAAGAATTTTAGAAGTCATTGATTAGCGGCAAATTTGAATGCAGCATTATCATTCTTTAGAGAAAAGGAAAAATGGTTTGCTCAGTTTGTGAAATCAAGTGTCAGCAATTCATTCTTTCCTCCTTTATCTAAACTAAAACGTTTCTTTGCCCTAATTATTCAGTGTCTCAGCATGTCCTCTTTATTCTCCTCTAATAATTTCACTTGGATCAACATATTTCTTACTTCTAGGCTCCTACGACTCTCAAAGTAAAACCCGCATTGACCCAGAGCTGTGGAAACCAATCACCCACAGCTATGATGCTAATGGTCTTCATGGGGCGATGGTACTGTGCACAATGCAGTCATAAGGGATTAGAGCAGCTCTCTGCACATGGACCCATCACTCATGGGTGAGGACAGCTGAGAGAAAAAGGGAGTTTCAACAGAAAATGATTTAACAACTTTGCATCTGCCTTGAATTCCATTTCTCTGTGTGATTGTGGATTTCCTGCACTGTGACTGTTAAGTAACCCCCCTCCCCAAAAAAACAAACAAAAAACAAAAAACCAAAAACCCCAAAACAAAACAAAAGCAAAAACACGGATTAGCTTTATTATTTGTGCCTTTTCTCCAACACTTATTCCTTCTGCACGTCCCAAGAATTAGACCATATCACAGTCATATGTATAAATAATCCATTGGCTCACAGTCTGTTATCATCACACTAATCTTCTTGTCTGTTTAATATCAAATGCAATGCTTCTGGAATCAGCTGAAATAACACCGCTGGTGTTTCAAGCAATTAACCTTTTCCACTGTGTAAATGGCTCGGGGGGGGGGGGAGGAGGAAGTCAAGTGGGAATGAATGTCTGCCTGTGCGCTTCATCCAATCTGGGAGAATACATGGCACATTTCAGGGAGGCCCCCGCTAAGTCAGGAATCGTGCAAGAACCCTGCACAGTCTGTGCATGTGTGCGTGCGTGCGTGTGTGTGTGTGTATGTTGAAGGGTTTGTGACAAATGCAAAAGAAATCAGTGTGGTCTCCAAAGCACCGTTTGGAGCTAATATAATGGGGTGAAGGGGGGGTTGATGTGTGGAAGCTGATGGTAATGGGGAGAAAGGGAGGTAAGACATTAATAAAAACCAAATCAGTCAGGCTTGACATAAACACCCCTTTGTTCTTTGATGTGACGGCAGCAGCCACACAGTCGGGAACGTGATACATCACACACAGGACCGCTGAGGAGTCTCCCCCCCCACACACACACTTTCACCATTCCCTTTCTATTGCTTCATGAAGAGCGTATATAGTCACGTTCTCTTTGGCTCGGTCTTCAACTTGTCACGTACACACATACACACCCTCTGAGGTTTAATATCCCCTCCACCTCCATCTCCTACCTAGAGGCCTAATACCCAGAGCTTGATAATAGAGCGCTGTGTCTGATTCGTGTCTGCAGGAAGGAGCCATGAAATTACCTTCCTATGCATCAAGGGCTATAGCATAAAGCTGCACCTCAATCACCAAGAGAATAAGACCTATTGTTACAAGCCAGGGCTTTTAAGAAAGTAAGCGATTCGACTTAGAAAAAAAAGAGAAGATGATAAGACTTGATATCCCTGAATAGCACGACCATCGCTCAGAGTTAGAGCTTTACAAAAATCCAGGTCAAGCCTCTCTGTGTCTTTGAGATCTTGGAAGAAACTCTGAGCATGTGATTATATATTAACCCCTAAGTGCAGGAGATGCTCTGTCTTAAGGTTCAGTGATGTTTTATACTGGTTTCAGTTGGGCTAGTTCCTTTTGTCTACTTGGAAGCTATAGTTGGTGTTATCAAACCTGACAAGAACAAATGGCCATTATCCTCTTTTCTAACGATACAATGGTGTGTTCCATAGAAACAGTGGCATTCAATGACCCTGAACACTATAGGTAAAAACAGTTTTGCTTGGAAGGTCTTTAATGGGCAGGGGTCAACATGTCATGTTTGTGTTGCCTGGAGTGAATAACAATAGAGCGGGGTGGCGATGGACAAGGGACGGCAGGTAGACAGATAATTAGATGGATGAGCAGATTTGGTGCTGAATCTTATCAGCAAGGAACAACAGGGAAGCAGACAATATTTGATGTCCCTGTCTCTTTAGTGGAGCCACATCCACATAAGTCCTTACATTCAATGTGAAGCTAAACAGTACCCGCCTACAAAACAAAACCTTCAAGGCAAATAGTTGAACTGCAGTGTTTGGGATTATGTTGAATGTGTCTGACTGAAGCTTAACAAAGTCAACAGAGGCTGAGTTGCAGATGCTTTCTAGTACATTAGCTACACGTGCTTTCCATATGGAAAACAATCATATATCTAGTTTTTGCTGTAATACATATTTTCAAAACAAAAAGATTTTTATAGTCTGTGACTAAAGGTACTAAGTTGCTTTCAGGCTACTGTTTGGCCATTCAAACTGGCTCTGATCCAAGGAGAACACGATGATTTAGTCTGCAGAGGACTGAAATTATTTTTTGATAAGAAACAGGAACAGACCATAATTTATTTAATTTTAAGTAGAATGACTCAGGCCCTCTGAGCAGAAGCTACTCTCAAAACACTGGTGACCCAAAAAAATTATACATGTATATTTGTGTGTCTTTGTAGAAATACCACCCAGGGCAACAATTCAATATTTCAAATTTAGACATGTGTCATCTTAGACTGAGATAATAACACAATTTCCAATATGGTTTTATGTAACTTTTAGCGGCAATGTTAAAGCAAGTGATTTAAAATTCATCATTCATGCAGCATAGCTCTGATAGAGCAAGCAGCAGAATAGCCTGTCAGCCTGTTTCCATGATTAACCTCTTTGGTCCTTGGGGTTAAGCTGTATAGTATTTTCTTCTTTGTGATTCTTATTTAATATATTTTAGTCCAAGGTAATATTTTGTCATTTTATGTTTCAAATGTCTGAGGTTTGTTTTTGTGTGTGTGTGTGTGTGTGTGTGTGTGTGTGTTGAATTGTGGGATTTCCCGTTCTGATTCCTTATTATTATTGGACACCTTTGAAGCTGTGGAGGAGAGGAAGTCACTGAACAAACTGTTATTCATCATGGATAATCCCGACCACCCTCTGCACCTCTTCCTGGACAGGCAGCACAACACTTTCTCTGACAGACCGATTCAGGAAATCTTTCATACCACAATCTAACAACCGCCATGATACAATGCTCTATCATTCTGCCAGGGGATCCTCTACCAGATGTTATAAATACCTATATGTATTAAACTTTTTATCAAATATGAGATAAATAAAGAATTTCTCACTCTCACTCATTCATTATTCTAGTATTATGGGAGTCTTAGCTCTTGGATGTCCATTCTAGTGATGAGTGTTAGTTTCACTTGATATTGTGTTTTGGTTTTTGCCCATTATTACTGATATTTGTATTAGTTTTGCTATTATTTATGCTTTGTGTTATCTAGTTAAAGGTTAGTATTCATATCTGTTTTTATGTCTTTTGGTTCTTTCCTATTTTACTGTTTTAGTTCCCCATTCTGTGTTACATCCTATGTGCCCTCCCTTGATTCGCCCATTATTTCAACCAGTTGTTGGATCAGTTCACCCATGCCTCATTTCCCTGCTGTAAAATTACCCCTCTTGTGTGTTAAGCCCTTTCTCACCTTTGCCCTTTGTTATCCACATATGTTGCTGGTGCCCGTACTACAAAGTGAGTTCAGCATACCCCAGGTATCTTTCTGTTATCTGGATTCATTTACTGTAACATCAGTAATAAAGATAAATGGTCCTACGAAGCTGGTTATCAACTCACAAGAAAGTGGCAGTGTTGTAAGCATCTGACCAATCACAAGCACGGATACCTGATATAAAACCATAATATTAGAAAACTCTGAAGAGGTTAAACACTTGATATAGAATGGAAAAAAAAAACATACTGTAGCCGCTGCAGGCAAATCAGAAATTAAAGTTTAAAAAACGTATTAATTTCGCAACTATATTCACAGACTCTATGTGATCAGCAATACTTTTTTAAAGTATCCCCCCCTCCCCCCCATGGACAAAGCTGGGGAGCAAGATTAATTTTGTTAATTAGGAGCCAGATATTCATTTACTTAACTGGCTGAGCAGGAACAGTAATTCAAGCGATGGCTGTTGGTGGTTAATGACTTGAGCTCGGCTGATGAGTTCTGTTGTGGTGACAATACTGTACACGGCGATCGATCGAATTTTCATTAACACTGAGCGTCAGGCGTTTCAGAAGGGTCGATCCCGAACCGGGACTGACATTGACCCAGTTCCCTCCCCGCATGAGACCTATGTCAGCGCATGTCCATCATCACCGCTATCAATAGTCAAAGCCCCTGGAGGCAAAATGTGTGTGAATTGATTTTTATTACTTGTGGAAGCACTGGACCTCATCCAAAAACCTGCATCCATCACTATGAACCTCTGTTATCAATTCACCATTATAGTTAAATTAAAGCTCAGCAGATTCCCACTCAAATGTCTCGCTTCATTTCTTAGGTGGTTTTGCTGTGGTTTGAGTGAAAGCACACTTAACTGTGGTCTCAAATAAAATGGAAAATCGTTTGTTGCTTTGTTTGTAAAGGCAAAGCCTCTCAGTGGCTCTAATTGAACATGCAAAGGGTTATATTCCTTCCTCTTGTCTATGTGCTCACACACCTTACAAAGCAGATAATGTTGGACAGAAACATAAAGCCACCAGCATTAATAGTACTTTTGTTCTTATTAACATTCAACATGGCATGCAAAGAACAATACAAATTTACCTGTACTGTATTTACTGTATTTCAGTCCAGTCCATGCACCCTGGACTGAAATACTGTATCTTTAAGCACTTTGCTACTGGCAGCTTATTGTAAAAACCTATTAAAAATGCCATAGATAATGGTTTGATGGGCGTAAAAAAGCAGTTTTGCACCAACACCGTGATCCCAAAAGAGCTATTAACCTAAAACCTGGCAAATCTCAGCAAGGAATCCAGTCTGTGCTTAAAAAACTGAGGAAATTGGACAACTGGACAAAAAAAAGAAGTGACAAGACTAAAAAGCAGATGGACAGGGTAGCTGTCAAGAAGCCATTCTTAAGAAGGGAAATAAGAAGATAAGGCTGAAGTATGCCAAATAACACAATCACTGCACTGAAAATCAGTGGCAACAGGTATTTTGGAGTGATGACTCCAAATTTGAAGTTTTGGCTCAAATTGTCATCAGTATGTATGGAAGAGGTCAGCATGAAAATGATCCCAAACACACTGCCAATACATCAAAAGTATATTTGGTTAGAAAAAATACACAGTGGAACCCTATCAGTCATAGATTGGCCTTAGTCATTGCAGCAGGTTGGGATCATCTCGACAGAAAATAGAACAAAATTTTGCAAATTCGATTATCACTGGAGCCTTTTGGTGTCCGTCAAATCAACACTGTTGATGGTCTCACACCATTTTCAATTTTTTCCGTGTACTGTAATGGGAAAAGTCTTAGCAAAGTCTCTCTTTCTCTCAGTAACAGCCTCGACTACCTCTCCCTCCTCCCAAGGGAGTCACTCCAACAGACAGGACCAATTTTCTGCTAATTGGGCCTCAGGAAATTGCTCCTCGTTTTAATTTACTGTTGGATAGCCATGAAGACATGCGATCCACTGCTGCTTTTTCCCCTCTCCCTCCCTCCCTTTCTTCTCTACAGTGCGTGCAGGTGTGAGGATGACAGAGAGGCGTACAGCACAGCACCTTCTCTCTTTCTCTGTTTAGAGAATGAAAGTATGCAGCCGGAGATTAAAGCCAAGCTAAAAGGTTAATTCACCGTGGCACACATATGCATTAAATATGGCACAGTTTAGGTTAAGAGGTTAGACGGTTACACAGTAGAGACTTAATTTGAAGGTTTTCCAAGACAAAAGTGAGCTGAAAGAAAACAATGAATGTGTAGAGGCAGAGCAGGATGAACTTGACCAATCAAGCTATTTTAAGAAATACAGACTGTCACAATATTATCCAAAGCACCAGGGCATGTTGAACATGCTGTCCAAACAGGAAGTGTATTCATTGGTGAGCGTATTAAGACCCGTTATCAGGTGATGACAGCCAGGACTGTGAGCTCACCAGGATCAAATGACGATATCTAACAGAGCCGCATTCTCTAGACGACTGTCCAGATAAGATTAATTGCCATATAGTGACAAAACTAACACAACAACTGTAACATTAGCAACAGAGATTACTCTGCTAGCAATTACCAAAAAAATATCAGGGAAAATCTACACCACACTTAAGATTTTGAAACCCTGATAGTGATAGATGGGTGTAACACTTGTTCCTTCCTCCATGGCTTACAGGATAAGAGAGCCACATTTATGTTCAGACCATGCTTTAGAAATTTCATTGGAAACACTGACTGGGAAAAGCATCGCTTGGAAAGGAATTTTTTTCAGGCTGCCCCCATAAAGAAAATTAATGATGGTTTCAGTTAGATTCTTGGTGTTCACAAATACATTTTTACAAATAAATGCAGCCTATAATGAATGGATACCAGTACTCTACGCGTAGATTTACAACTTCAATTTAACGACTCACAAATCGTAATATACATTTATAGAGCTTGTTTCCATTTATGAACTGTGAGACTTGCATTTACCTCCAGTACTGCAATTATTTCTCTCCATACAACAACAGCGTTGCCAATGTTCAACTCGTATAGCATAACAAACTCCATTAGGCTCAGCTGAGAGATTTTCTTGCCATGTAGCATGACAAGTTCCTGACCTAAACATATGACTATTTATTTTACTAAATGAAAGTGTCAACCTTCCTGCTGACAGACAGCCTGCCCACTTCAAGGGCCCATGGATCAGGGAACAATCCAACGTGTCTGCAGAAGTCAAAGAGAAATGCCTGCGCTTGAACAGCTCTTAATGGAAAATTCCTCTCTGGTCTTTCCATATTTTATTTAGTTTCTGTAACAACATCGATCATTTTCTATTGTTTTTGTGTGTTTTTTTAGCCAACGTAAGCAAAGTTAGAAACACTGGTTTGAAACTTCTCAGGCTTATCAGTTTACTTGCAGTTTATAAACTATGATAATGCTGACAGTAACTCTGGATGGTGTTGATCACATTTGCATGGACCATATTTACATCAATAATCCAAAAAATGTTGGGATACAGTGTAAAATATAAATAAAAAATGAAATGATTTGAAAATCTCATAAACCGATATTTTAGTCACAATAGCACATCGAAAACGCCTGGGAACTGAGGAGACCAGTAGCTGGATTTCTGTGGGAATCTGGTCCCATTCTTTCCTGATATGGGATTTTAGCTGCTCAGCAGTCTTCCTTGTCACATTTTCTTTTATATAATGTACCAGATGTTTTCAGTTGGCTACTGAGACAGTATTGTTCAAAGCTATGCTGTTGTAAGAGATGCCGCATGCGATTCCACATTATCTTGCTGAAATATGCAAAGCCTTCCTCAAAAAACTGTTATCTAGATGGTACCTTTCCAAATGTCCAAGCTGCCGATTCTAATGCAGTAATGCGCCACTCAAATTTAGAGCTGAAAACAAGCCAGATGGTCCCTCTCCTCTTTAATCTAAAGGACGTTTTTCCAAAAAGATTTTCAAATTTCCATTCATCTGACCACAAAGTAGTTTTCCATTTTTCCAAATTAGTTTCAAAATGTTCCTCCAGCTTTAAGTACTTTTTGTACTTATAAACTCTTATTTTGTTGTAAATAAAATAAGGGCTTATGAGATTTGAAAATTGTTGTTTTTTTTTTTTGTTGTACACAATGTCCCGACTTTTTTAGAACTCAGTTATAAAATACAATAGAAACAACAATATAAAAAATCTCCACCAATTTATCTTGTTTTGGCTATAAGGCATAAGACTGATTGCAATGCAGTAATATTTATTTGTGTAGTTTAATGCACTGTGGATTTTGTAGTAGAAAAAAAAGAAGGTGTAAAGTGTTAAAAAATGGGTTTTGTGCAAATACAAGGACAAAATGGGTGTGAGCATCAACGACCAATTTGCATGTTATCAGTGTGTTAAATGACCATTATCAATTTTAATCAGTCCCACAGATATGGCCAGCAGACACACTCCTACACCTATCACCACGCTCAGCAGGCAGTTATCATCTGACGCAATGAGCGATAAACAGAAACTGATTATGTAGGAGACCACTGGTGATCAAGTATACAAATTACTATGTGGTGAGAACCTAGAAAATTGGGACTTTCTAACATGTGGTAAACATTGTGAAAGGGTATATTTGACCTAAAATTTGATCTTTTTCTAAACATAACCAAGAATTTTTGGAGGATAAACCTAACCAAGCACAGTTTAAAAATAAAAGTAAACAGTAAAAACGCAAATTAGGTCCAAGAGACAATTCTCTGTGTCACTCTGTTACACCACCCCAACCGCTGCTCTTATTTTGACCGCTGTTTTAAATTGGAAACACTACACCAATTATTTCCACTCAGCAAGGTGAAACCACCACTATTTACTGAAGTGACAATTGCTCACCGAGTCTGCTATCAGATGTAGAGTAGCATCTACTGGCAATATACAATATATTGGGTGGAAAGGTAACATTTGAAATGGGTGCCATCAACATGTATCTATATTCAAAAGTCACAAAGATAAACATCTATGGAGCAATGCTACAGACTCACATAGCCTGCAGAGTGTGCTCCTAAACACGTGTTGCTGAATAACTGGCTCCAACCTTGGCTGACATTCACGCCAACACATCCACAACCCCCTGAGGGCCTGCTCTGACCCTCACACTGTGGTTCATTTGCATCAACGAATCAATACAAGCGAATGTTTTAGCACAGAATTCCTCCACTGCTGCCTATCGATGCTGATGTGTTACCCAAGCCAAGCATCCATCAGGCAGACTGACATGTTTTTGAGCCAAGCATGACCATCCATCAGCAGAGGACTTTTATAAACCTAATGACCTTATATGAATCAATAAGTCATGTTTTCAAACATTCTCTGGAGTCGATATGCAAAGACGCACTCCAACGGCAGCAGTGACCTCCACCCAAGGACCTCAAAACAATTACGACAAAGACTTACCCCTATACAAAGATGGCCTTTATGGTATTTATGCAGGAGGCCACTGTGAACAAGCAGGAAATTAGGTTGAGCGTGACTTAATAGTGTTCATTGATCGTGTATTTGCTGAGATTAGTGAGCAAATAAAAGTCTGGTAAAGTAGTCAGGATTGACAAATCTGCAGTGTTTGCTAAGCTATTTTGCCCTCTTTCCATTAAAATGGTTTTCTGAGTGACTTGTCTAAGTGTGTGCAAAATGAAACAGGAGAAGGTGTGAAAGGAAAGGGCAAAAAAATGACTATAGAGCACAGACACACACACACACACAAAAGATGCACACATTCAAGCACGCACCTTCAAAAATACCTCTTTCGTCTCATATTTTCAGAGGCACACACTCACATGCACACAGAGCTCATTACATTCACACTGCTGCCTGATGGCTTGTTGACAACTTAGCACCTTCAACTTACTTTTGCACTTTCCAAACTTCCTAACTGCTTGGCCTCTGTGCACAGCGGAGCCTATTCACCCGAATCCCCAGTGGACCGACAGAAAACTTGCAAAATCTGTCTTCCCCAAACCCACAAAGTCTTATCAGCTCGAACTCCTGACTTTCTGCTAGCACTGTAATTGTTCACACACTGACCAAACAACGCTGTTCAAAAGTACTCCCCTGTAAAAGTGCAAAACGTCCCCCCCCTCCAATGCAAACAAGGTGTTCTGTTGTGACTAAAATCTTCATCCATCATGCAGATAGGTATGTGTCCCTCAAGGGGACAACAGCACTCTGGCTGTTGTAATAAAGCAGAACCATCAGTCAAGATAGAGCAGACTTATTACTGTCTGTGTGGCCTCCTAATGCTTTACACACTCTGTAAACCTCCCGCTGCTTCCGCTCACCGTGCAATAACACCACCATTTAGAAACAGTGGGAGTCAAACCCCAGAGTTGCCATGCAGAGCAGGGGGGAAATATATCTACGGTTTACAAACTTTAATGGTCAGTAGTGACAAACTTATTAATGCATTGAGCAGCAAATCTTGTAAAGAAAAGTTTTCATTTCATATTTAATATGTATAGCATTTTAATAATGTAAATAGTCATAAATCAGAGGGAGAGCTGTTTAACTCAGGCTGACTGCTTTTGCCTGTAATTTCTCAGTTCTCATTTCATTTTTTATGTCAAAGAGATTAATTAACTGAACTGACAATGGGCAAACACATTCTGCAACCAAAGGGAAACAAAACAATACGCTGCACTGCGGTCACCACAAAAAGCCCGTGGCTACAGCAAAAACACAAGAACACTTATCACAGATGCAGCAGAACTGCAAAGACAAACACAACTTTTTTTCCCCCCTTTTCACAAATCTCCCATAAAACACCGCCACTGTCAAAACTATGATTTAAGCACACTTTGAATGAGACTTTCAAATACGGCACAATAGCAACATAGCCTTCACCCTGATACTTAGTGTTCAGTCCTGTTTACAGTGTAGCTCCATACAAAATTATACTGAAAAACACACAATTACCAGAGTGACCATTTTTCCTTTACCCTCTGTAACTGCGAGGCGGCTCAATAGTCCAGCAGTGGTTTTCTGCTTTATAGAATTTATTTCACAAAGATAAACTCTAGGAAAATGAAAAGCTGAAAAAGCTTGGAGAGTTTCATGGCGTGGTCTTCTGCACTATGTTAAAAAAAAGAAAAATCCCTTGGGACAAAGGGAAGTAAAAGCACTCATTCAAAAGTTCCAGTATTGCTATATGTTCTGCCTGGGTGGTGAGCAGTAAAGATACAGTGGGAGATCAGTGGGAAAGAATGCTATGGGTTTTATGCATGTCAGGTATCACTTCTCAAAAAGAGGTGATATATATAGGTTGAGATCTATAATAAAGAGGGCAGCGCCTGTAAATGAGGTTTCCATATTTGACGGTTAAGGCTATTTTCCACTCTTTATCACGCCTGTGCTTATATCTTCAGATGTGAAGTGTTTTTATGAACCATGTAGTTCACAAGAAAAGTATCTTATAATGTTTTTTACTTCTTTGTCAGACACTTTTTAAATTACTGGACTGTTATGAGCTCTATTTATTTAATATTGTACCTTTCACTATAATACTGTATTTTACCATCTTCTTATTTTACTTACTTATGTATTCTGTAAAGCAATCAGTGGTAACTAGGCAGAGCTAGCTTACACCTTGGATCTTTGGGCATATGAAGGTTATTTGAATTATACTGAAATAAGAATACTTAGATTGCAAAATATCTTGAAAAAGTTCTCTGTAAATCTCAAAAAAACATTTTCATTAATTACAATGTTAGCTGGTTGATGAGGATCCTTCTCATGCTAACTAGCTTGCTAGCAAGCATTGACCAAAACAGTAATGTGCCATAAACTGACTGAAACCAACTTAAATTAAAGTAATTAGTTTGGCTCTGTATTTTCATACAATTACTAGTGTTTATGTGCTTAAATGAAGTTTGTATTGTGCTGGTAGTCAGCTGTTTGTTCATAATGTTAGCTAGTGATGCAACTCAGCAGTATAGGGAAGAGAGGCATTGATGTTAGACACATGTTAAGTGATTTAAAAAAAAATCACATCCTTTGGATTTCCTGAAAAAAAAACAAATCCTTAACAGAAAATCCATCCACAGTCTGCTCAAGTTTAAAAGGCCTTTCAGCTAACTCACAGAAGACGTTTTAATGGTTTGAAGTAGCTAGAAACATTTGTTTATGCAAACCCTAGCTGGCTGAAAATTAGCATCTAATTTGTTGGGGGTTTTTTTCTTTGTTAATTTAAAAAGCTACCAATTTATATTTTTTAAATTGCTTATGTGTCAAGCATAAAGGCTGACAGAGGCAAAGATGATTACAAATGGGTAAAGCTGGATTTAGGTCTTATAAATCTGACCTGCCTTAGATTTTGTGTGATATCTTTTTCACAGCCCAGTATCCAACGGGATTACAGAGGGTGTGGGAAGTGGTGAGTATGTCTTTGGCGCAAATAGGAAGTTCTATATGTACAGAGGTGTAAAATAAGTGAGGTTAGGCTGGCAGCTTGAGCTAAAACAATAAAAACAATACTAAGCATAATTAGAGATTTTTAACATAAAATTACAATGTTTTCTTTTTTCTTTTTATATAACGAAGCAAACTATTTGCTCTAAATAAATTCAGTGAAATACTAGAAGACGTTGCAGGTGCTGTGTCAAGGTCTTATCGCTGTTATCCCCTGAGCTTCCACAGTCCAAGCAGGGAACATGCTGCAATTCCCAACCCTGGCCCAAAGCAACTATTTCAGGTCATCTTTTGAAGGACGACCTCTTTCCCTTGCATCATCACATATACAGTCTTACGCTCATCAAGAGCTTTGGGGGAAAAGAGCATCAGGGGTCAGGAAACGGCAACAGTCCTATCTTGATACCCATCACCTGTCATTATATGACCCAGGTAAGCAGTCTATAGAGCCCCAAGGCTCTATAGTCCGTTGTTTTAAGTATCCACAGTCAAAACTCCTTAAAATATCACTGGTTTCCCTTGAGGCTAGGTGAACTGGAGACCTTTGACCTAAGGGTCAGGAGACTAATTAGCCAACACCTCTGTGGAGCGCTGGAATGCCCTGAGCCCTGGGCGAGAAAAACAGAAGTGGGATCAGTCAATTCCCTTCACTGAGACTATAAACAGTCACGGGAAGATTCTTGAAAACAGGTGATTGTTATGAGAGTACAGTCACTCATGTGTACAGCGCAGTGGCAGCGGTAAGTGTCAAGTTCAAAACCACAGCAAGGAAAGAGGAGAGGTACGGGAAATCTTGTTGATTTAGCAGGAAATTTTATGAGGGCATCTCTAGCCAACAGTAAATTTAAAAAATGCTTGTCTCATTGGAAAATCACTCTTTAACTTCACCTTAATTTCTGTGAAAAGTACACTTTTGTCCAATATTCTAACAATCTATAGATATGTGAACCATCAGTACTTATACATAGTGGTTTCTGTTAGAGATTTTTTATGCATGTTTGTGTATGCGTCTTCTGTTTTGTTTTTAGCAATTTTTTATACTTAATCAGTTTATAATAAGCACTATTGTCATAGTTTTTTTCCCCTATTTTACCATATTTCTCTTGCTTTGTTCTATCTTTTCTTCTCTTCTCTTCATTACCAAAGAGTCTGTGCTGGTTGGTGAAAAGGTACAGAATAATTAAATGTGTTTAGACAAAGGGCATGAGCTGAGTTCTAATGACATATAATGATCTGTGTCCTACAGCAGTTTATTGGCTTTTCAAGGACATAATGATATTCAATGGCCATGCATTACATTTCAGACCATGGCCCCCATTAGGTCCAAAAGAATCTTTCATCTTCTACATTCTTGCTTGTAGCCAATAGAGGATCCTATGTCATTGTCAGGAAGCTCTCCCCAGGGTACGGGAATCAACTCCAGGCCACCTTGACAAAGAATTCAACATGATTGATGGTAATTGCTTTTTGTAAAATGCCATGGCCACCAAAGACTCTCTTTCCTTGTCCTCTCTGCCTTTTATGAAGACCAACTGAAATGCTTTACCTGCTCTGCGTGAGGAAGCAGTGGGCATCATATGAAATGCATGACACATTCAGCTCTGTGCACTAAATGGCTTAATTATACTGATGACATGTTGCAATTCATTGGCCTACTTGGACACAGTGGCTGTGGTCACGCAGGGCCAAATTTAGAAGGGATAAAAAGACTATTTTGTGTGTGTGAGGATGAACGGGAAAATATATATATATGGAAAGGCATTCGAAACTAAAACCAGATGTGTGCGTGAGTATGTCCTTGTGTGTGTGTGTGTGTGTCTTCAAATTCAGACTGCTGGCCATGCCACTGCTTGGCCAGTGATTTTTAAAGAGTTTGTGGTTTTGAAAGAAGAATGTTTGGTGCAATTAGAGAATAAAACGAGTAAGAAGTTACTTGTAAGAAACTGGCTAAGGTTTTGATCTGATTTGTGACCAGGGAAATGGACGAGGCTACTGGAAACATAATATATCCAGAAATGCTTTCTTGACTCAACTAAACAGGCCAAATTGGAGGACATCCTGGGTTCTCGTCACCGTAATAAAGAATGGGCACCAAATTTCACCCGTGAATGACCTGCATGAAACAGTTGTCCTACATAAACGACTGTCCCCCCTAAAAAAAAGAAAACTCTCCCACAGCAGCTGAACAATGTTCAGCCTATTCAGAACTGCTCACCGTGTCTGTTTAACAACCACACTGAGCACTAGAAAATAATTTCTGTTTGGGGAAGTAATGAAAAAGTGCTCTGGCAAAGCTCAGGACACCATAAGCCAAGAGACTCATTCCAGCACAACTCCACAAATGTCCCCTTCCCTTCCCTTGCACCTTGAATATTTCCAGCCGAGCCAAATAAAATTGTTCCAGGTGCACCAATGAAAAGGACGGGCCCGCTTTCGTGAAAGCGAGGCCAAGGGCTATTAAACAGAGAGGCGTGAATTCAGCCAGGCTTTCTATGAGCTTGAAGTACTGGCCAGTGGCCCCTGTGAAGGTTAAGTGTGCACTCTCACAATAGAGAGTCGTGTTTTACTGACAGGTGTCTGCTAACCATTAGAACACATGGCAGATTAATTCAGTCTCATAACATTTGACGGAAATAAGGGTGCGTAGTCCAGAATAGACTTTTACAAAGATACTTTTCCAGTGATACACAGTTTAACTGCATGCATTTGCCATAAGGAGGCTGAAGCATTGCAACTTCATGTTTATGGGATCAAATATCACACAGATGGCAGAATGTTAGCAGGATTTCAGGAATAACAAGCCACAATGGATATAGTAGATGAGGCCTGAGATGTGGGTTGTAGAGGTGGTGGTACCTATAAAAAAAGGCATAAAATGTCTGGTTACTGTTGGCGTTAACTATTCCTTAATCAAAGCAAGTTTTAGAGGACTTTTAAAAGGCCATGGTGTTAGTCCACAAGAAGTCAAACGCTCTAAAAAAGGAAAAAATTCATGACTGCTCTCCTCTCGCTATGAGTGCACATCCTGAAAAAGATTCAACCAAAAAGAGAAATGTGCAATTCTGGTGTTAATGGATGAACTTCAAGCTCTGAAGAAATAAATATATGGATAAATATTGTGATAGCTCTGCAACGGTCTACCCAGAATCCCACAACACTTCTGGGACAAGGTCGTGCGGGCAGATTTTAAACTTTATGGAAAAAAAATGCAATTTTCTTCTCCAATATTATACTTGGACAGAAAAATATCATCTCGACTCTGTAGAGGTTCATAGGAGCGTGGGGACGTTGGTACAGGTTTGGTATTTCAGGGTCTGGATGCTTTGAAATCAGAGAGGGATCAATGACGTCAAAATTTCATCAATTCAACCCAACTCTATGTCATTACTTGCTGTTATTACTCTGTGTCTGTCTTTAATTGTGATTTAAATGATTATCAGAGCACATGTTATGAGTAATCAGTGCGGAAATCAAAGTAATTCCAAAGTGTTTACAGCATTTGTCTTGCATCTGTATAAAGTGCATAATGGCCTGGCTCCACACTGCGTTACAGATATGTTCTCAGTGTAGACTTACAGCAGATGTCTCAGGTCAGAAGGTGTCCTTCGTTTTGTGTTCCCAGAACATTTTATTAAGTCCAGTTATATAGTATTTATGCACCGAAGAAATGAAACAGTCCAGCTGTTAATCTTAAGTTTAGTCCAACAAGAGCCCAACTATCTGAATTACATGTACTTTTGCACAGTTCTATCTGCGCAGCAGTCAAGTCAGCTTTATTTGTTTAACACGTTTAAGAGGCATCAAGTGTCGGACAAATTGCTGAACAAAGGGACAATGCAGTCAAAATAAAAGAAAGAATTAAAATGCTATATCATGTCTTATTTTTATAGGGATTTGTGTAACTGTAGATGCTTTGTTCTCCCATGGTTTTAATAAATGAATAACATTAACACTGTACAATACTCAACAAAAGTCCTGAGTCACCCCTCTTTTATTATTATTTTGTTTTCAAAGAGACACACTTTCAAGTATTTTTTAAAGTGTCTTGAGCAACATGTCTCCAGACTTCCTGAAGGTCTTTTAAATTTTTTCTTTCAATTTCTATTTTTTGTCATTTCTTAAGTTACATCACACTGACCTGTGAATCAGTCAAGTATAAAAAAGGCACCTAACTAATGAGATGAACCTGTGTTGTTTCTACACATAACAGCAAAGAATCAGTAATAAACTGTATATTTATGCACTTTGTTTATGTGTTTTTGTAACAGGCTATATAACCTGTTACAGAAACACATAAACTGTTCTCATTTCTTTAGTTAAAGCTATGAAAATTATGTAACAGTTTGACAGACATAAAAAAAATAAAAAATTGTAGCAACAAGGTGATTTCCAAAGAACTATCAACTGAAACCATGGCTTATCTCAGCATGGTGTACAGTGTCACATTAAAAATCTGAGGAAAATGGACAAGTGGAGGAAAACAAAAGTGTTGAGTCTAAAAAGAAGATATCTACTAAAGGCTGAGGTATGACGGACGCCAAATTACACAAGAACTGAGCTGAAAATTAGTATCACAGGTTTTATGGACTGATAAATAAAAACGTGAAAGTTTTGGCATACAGGCGTTATATTAGCTCAGTTGGATGAACAGGCGACCATATGCCGCATGGCTGAGAGCAGCCGGGCCGGGTTCGAATTCGACCTGCGGCCCTTTGCCGCATGTCTCCTCCTCTCTCTTTCCCCCCGCTTTCCTGTCAGTCTTCACTGTATCTGGCCAAAAAAATATATTTAGAAAAGAAAATGTGTTGGCATACAGTTTTAAAAAGAAAACAAACTATTTTGGTGATTACCCATGTTAATTTGGGGCAACTGTGGCATAATCTTTACATTAAGTTGTGGTCTAATAAATTGTTCAGTATCAGACCTGTACATAAAAACATAATGGAAAACTATCAGTCATGGATTGGCTTCCCCAGAGCATGGAATTCAACATTACTGAAACAATCATCCTGACAGAGAACAGAACAAAAAGCAGTGAACATCAAAGAAATGCTTTGAGTGTCCTTCAAGAAGCCTGGAGAATTAGTGAATATAGTAAAATATAGTGAAATGAGAAGTGGCTTAAGACTTTTGGACAGTTTTATCTGTGTTATGTGCAATAATCAGTGCAGTTAACCAAATGTGACTTACAAAAAAAAAAAAAGTTTTTATTGTGTGACATCAAACAGGAAACTTGTATAATTATTTTATTTAGTTTTATAGGCAAATCTTTACCTGACAGCTTGAGAATCAAGAAAAACCCTGTTAAAGTTATTATATTAAAAATTCAATATAAGAAGTTACCAGAAAGTTTTCAAAAACAATTCAGATCGTTCTCATTTTGCTGTGTCATGTGAACCAGAAAACAGACTGTACCATCTGGAACTACAGAGAAGTCTGTGAGTGGAGTAAGCCGGGAGTCCTTTCAAACTAACAGATTGCAGCAACTCTCAACAGCTCCTACTTCTATCTTGGATTTCTTTCTAAAGCACTTAGAATCACAAGGTCTAAAAAGAGCTGAGCTTTCTGTTGAGGTTTGTCTGTGCCAGTAAGCTGAAACCCGAGCAGAGGAAAAAAGGGCTCCTCTACGTATGGAAAAAGTTTAGGTGAGCAGTAACGTCCCTTTATAGGACTGATGAGAAACACCTGGGTGTCTGAGAAACAACATCATCTGCACAAATCAAAGCCAAAATAGATGATGGAGTGTAAGGCAGCAAATCATAGAGGTCTGATACACAAACGGCTGAACCATTGACGGGAGAATGAAACTCAAAACTCTCCCATCAAAGACGCAACGCAAACAAAATACGCATAACAGAAAAATTAAGTTATTAATCAAATACTCAGTGGTAAACATTTAATACACAAGTTGAAGTGTGCATATGAACCCAGTTACTCTCCACAGATCCAACTTTGTGGAACACACTTGCGGGCATTAAAAGAGGGCTGAGCACAAACAAAAATCAAGCCAGTTTGAAAAGAAGTCTACAAACTGCTTGCATTATTTAATGCAGTGTGTGTATTGAGTTTCAGAGTGGCAGTTTCTTCCCCAAATTTGGTTTCTTGACCGTGGCATAAATGATTAAAAATGGGGCACTGGGTTCTTTCTGTGTTTTGGCAGCATGATATTTGATTGAAGTGATTTGAGGGACGCCTGTTGAAAACAATGAAATGAGAGCAGAGGAAATGTAGAAGGGCTGGAACTTGTCTAATCCTCAGCCAGCGCTGCTAAACACTTCTCTCAGCCTGCGAACAGAAGTGTGTCGGGTAAAACCGAGGAATTGCTATGGGCAATTTCAACCCAGTGTCCTGCAGTTTTGGATGTTTTAACCGGATCATTTTTGATTTACAACATCTTCATTAAACCCAAATGCATCTAAACCAAAAGTCACCATTCTTGAGGTTATACATCGAATGA
The DNA here is from genome assembly GCF_057382185.1 of Mchenga conophoros. Lineage (NCBI taxonomy): Eukaryota > Metazoa > Chordata > Actinopteri > Cichliformes > Cichlidae > Mchenga > Mchenga conophoros. Next base: position 28,818,589 of record NC_140542.1, read on the forward strand.
AAATAAATATATTTTGGATAATAACAGGGGCTTGATGTTTCAATTTCCTCTTTGTGGGGAAGTGATGGCCATTGGCAAATTGTACGCAAGCGGAAATGAAACACAAACGTCTCTCACCCTGTGGTCTAAGATTTGTGGTGTGTTTAAGGAGGCACCATGTCAAATGTGCCCTTCGCTGCCTACTGGAAATATCTGTACTTGCACTTGTTCATTGAAGACAAAAATGAAAAGAAGGCTGATGTCACACTCTTTGCTTTGTTTTACAGGATGTCTTCTCTTTACTCTACTCTGTGTTTATACTGTGTGTGTTGCCCTGCTGTTTCTATGCTTGTATGTTGGCATCAGTACTAATAGGTCTGTCAGATGAGATGCTGCTGAGAGCAGTTGTCATAGCCCAGTATCCAAACTGGCATCATTCACTTTCCACTTCTAGTCCCTGGAGAGAGTTTGACCTGAGTGGCGTTACCACAATGTGCTATCACCCTGCCCAGTCGGTCATCTAACCCCGCGTGCAGACACACACTCGCTCACACACGCCCATATGCAACTCGGCTGATACGCTTTAAGAGTGAGTTACGAACGCTATTCTGAGACCACAGTCGTTATTCAGCATTATGCTATCAGCCATACAAGCAATTTAGTCTAGATTTATGATCAAATGTTCTGGTAAAAATATACACGAGAAAGCCAAGTTTCCAATATATGTCATCAATATACATAATGCACTGAGAAGGCTTTAGATGACATCATTTATGGCCTCATTTTATAAATGGTACCAGGCAGGAAACAATGTACACGCTCATTTTAAATGCAAGCGCACAACAGAAAGTTATACTGCCTTTCATTAACAATACATCAGCACTCAGAACAGATAGACCATGACCCAAAACTCATTTTATAAACACATTCAACTCATTTCCATTTTTGTTAGTTTTAACTAAGGCTAAAAGGAAATCTGAAAACCTTCAGTGGTGAAAATTCCTCAACATACCAAAGTTTTTACCTTTTAAGTATCATAAATTGCATAAAAGGTAGACATACCTACCTAATTTTACCCACTGGCTTGTGAATTCCTGTTTTGAATCCTCAAATTTTAGTTATTTGTTTTCCATATTTAAATGGAATAAAGAAGAGATATCAAATCATTCCTATTAAACCTCATGTACTGCAAATCTTCTATAATTTAGTTTACCCAGAAGTTAAAGTGGACTGGAACAATCTGTTCCACCTTAAATTAATGTGCAAATAAATGTGATTCTACTTAATGATCAAGAAAGTTAACTTTTCATGTGCTAAACTCATTGATACACCTGCTTAACAAATGTCATGTTATCTTAGATTCCTACTTTTAGTCTCAACACATTTTCCTTCTCAGAGCTGTGATGCTTTCCTGTTGGCAGCTGCCAATAAAATTGTTGTCACAGAAATTCAGCAAAGCCATCTAAGCTGGGTTGTGCTGTTTGTACCACACTGCGTCCGCAAGCTACAGGCAGAATGACTGTATTTTCCAGTGACAAAAAGCCATTAATGTGTGATAATGTCACCATTAGATATAGAGAAAGCTGTAAGAAGGAACAGGTGAAGAAGCCAGACGAAAGAAGCTTTGTTTTAAAATCTAAGAACTGCTCAGCAAGTGGCATTTGATAAATTAGAAATGTAAGTTCACATGTAAAACCCTAATTTATGTTGATTTTCTTAAAGTCTTTTTTTTTTTTTTTAAATCAGACAGCAGAACCCCCTCCCCCCAGCGTAGGAAACAAGCTTTTATATTTATATAAGTCACTTGTATGTGTAAAAGTTACAGTAACAGTAGCTTTTTCATAAACCTTTTGCCTAAATCCACATAGAGCAGTAAATCTGAGAGAAGCTGATCAAAGCCTTTATGGAAAAAAAACAGTTCTTCTTAAAATAACAATACACATGATTAAGTTTTGGACAAAAGCTTTTAGCAAATAAGAAATCAACAAAAAATAATGCCTTAACCAAAAGTAAACATTGTTGATAGTGTAGCTACATGAATTAAAATAGTGGTATTTTGGGTAATTGAAAGGACATGGTATTCCATCAGGGATCTTTAAGGCTTACCGGTCAAACTGAAGGTCCAGAGAGTATAAGATATTGAATATGTACATGGCTTTAGCTAATGCTATCAAGCTTGGTTAGCCAGGTGCACACATATGCTTGTATTGCCTCAAGTGGCCATTTGAGGAAGCGCACTTTTTGGCTTTTCTTCCTTGGCTTTCACACTCTCAATAAAACTGACTTCCAGCTTTGCATGTTTTTGCAGCATCCTGCTAGGAGACAAAATAATGACAAAATGTAACCTGGTAACCCCAGATTTCTTCATGCCACAGAGTCAAGAGAGAGAAAAATGTCATTCTGGTTAAAATTAGAGTCTAATTCTTGGTATCGCTATAGGTTATCTGTCTTGAAACTTTCTCATAAATTCCAGTTTCCGCAGAAAATGTCAAAATAACAATGGCTCTTCCTGCATAGGGTCAGGGTTTGGCCCACAACGTGGATAAATATATATAATCCCCCTTGTGCATGCAAATTTTTAAGGTCACATATTCACGCACACACAGGCTCTCCGCAGTACACAAACACAACTCACTTAAAGCTCCTACTGTGCTCCCAGACGAGGCTGCGAACACAATGGGGCCAGCAGAGAGAGACCTCAGCTGCGATTTAACAGGAAAACAGCATGCCAGCACGTTGGCCAACCAGCAGACACCTCACAAAGAAAACACTCTCGTATTATTCCAACCAGAGCTTGTATTAGATATTTTGCCTGTTCTGCAGCAAGACCTGTTTGGTCTTCGACTGATTTTGCAGTAACTACTACTGTCTGTGGTCTACAAAAACCACACAGCTCATGCTTTCATTGGAAATGAATGAAAGTGGTGACCTCAATGTGTTTGACTGGACCACCCTTAAGTGAAAGCTCAGAGAGAAAATCAGTGTCGGAGTTTCAGGCCTTATACAAACCAAAGCTCCCTATTGGGCACCTATGCTGAGGCTTCTCATACGGCACTGAAGCAGCCTTTTCCCGTTAAGCCAGAGAATTAGCAGCTGCAGCGCATCCGTGCGCTGATATTTCGAAGAAATTCAGTGGAGCACTTTTAACAAACCTCTGCAGAATGTGCCACACATGCAGACACACAGAAAAACAAACAAGGATGCAAACAAAGAGTATGGACTCAACTGTTTCCACATGCAGATACACACACACACACATACACACACACAGTCCAAGTGACCTCAACCTACAAATACCTTAGTGTTTTTCTCCTTTGCCAGCAGTTCTCTGAACACGACGTATTATTTATGGAAAAATGTACTACTTCTCCTGTGCCAGCTATTTTTTTCCTTACAAATAAAACTGCACTGAAATCAAAATGGAACTCATCCATCTCTGCCACAGTGTCTCTTTATTAATAAATACAGCTAGGCCATGCTTTGAGTGTAAGAATGCGTTCCTACATGGAGGTGTATGTGCATGATGGTGATTTAATGTGGGACAGAATGTAACTCTTGTAGCATGCTTGTAATGCTTTTGTGCTGTCCAGAGGACAAGTAGAAGGCATCCAGTTCCAAATGACTCTACCTCTGCATTGGTGCTGGCTCAGCAGGCTTTAAGTCTGCTTCAATCGCCTCCCTGATTGCATTGGCCTTCTGTCCACCTAGCCATTGATTCCCATGCCCGAGCCAAGCACTTTTCTGTTTGACTGGCTCTCCTCTCAATACTTACATCCAAAGCTGCGTCAATACTAGTATTACCACAGTGTTACCTGTATTAGTTGTGAGGTCAGTGGGTTTAAGAGGGGATGAGCTGAGCAGCCGAACACGCATGGACACCTGGCTTAAGGAACATGACATCATGACTTACACACTGCTGCAAAGGCAAAACAGAGAAGGGCTCAAACAATCCCAAAGGTCAGATGGAGCCATTTCATCATTCCTTTTAAGACGTCCATCACTTGCACTTAAGTTGACTTAGAGGTATATTGTTTCCATGATGAAAAAATTTTCCGGTTGTGGGAGTCGGAGGCAAAATACATACAACAATTTATCCAGATGTTGCAAACTTTCTATGAAGCAGGGCATCTTAAGTGTTAAAATAACAGTTCACATCATAACCATTCGACTACAAACGCTGGATGAAACTCTTAAAAAGTGAACTTTCTGTGTAACTGACACCGACTTTAAAGGAGTATTTCCTTTCAAGGGGGGAGAAAACACAGAGGGAACATTGTTTTTGTAATAGCCTTTTATATCAGGAGCATGTCTTTGATAATAATCTGTTCAACTGTACAATGAAGACATTTCAAGACTGCAATGTGTGCCGTCTATGGAACGGTGACATTTGATCTGGCTCCTCCGCTGGTGTTCCAGTATTTGTAACCTTGTATTAGCACTCTCCTGACTTCCATGTCCCGCTATAAGGGAGGTTTTCATAATAGGCAGAAACATGAAACCGGACACAGAAGTGGGAATGTTCGCAGACACAAAATATTCTCAAAGAAAAAAAATGAAAAACACAGGAATGCAAGTCAAGCCTTTGAAGATCAGAAACCCAAGCTGGGTGTCTGATGATGTTCCCTGACAGGAGAGTTTTGGGAGCGTCTTTGTCTACCTATTTCTGTTAGAGGAACACAGTATTTACCTGTTTGAGTGCGCTGAAGAGCACTTGAAAGGTGCGAAAGGTGGAAGCCGTATAATTAGAATGTTATAAATAGCTGAATTCTTCATTAAGCATGTAATCACTAATTAGTACAGTGAACATGCATAAATATTTTGTCGGACAGATTTGCTGTGGCATCGTTTCAATCGGCTTATGCAATTTCACAACAATTTTTCCAGAGTCACTCAAAGATTTCCAGAGTTGCATTCTTTTTCTGTTATATCTTGTATTGATTAGGGGAGAGGTGGAATGTGTTCTCACATAAAAAAGATTCTCCAAAGGTCTAAACTTTTTGTGTGCAAATGAAGTCCCGTTTAGATCCCATGAATCCTGATATTGTCAGGATTCATGGGATGGAAAATTGATGTAAAAACCTGGTCGTTACTCAGGGTATACAGGTATTCAGCTGACCTAATTTTTGGGAGGACATAACATGAAACTAACATTAACATTAAACTAAAGCGCCCCATATAGCACTGGTTCAGGGAGCATTAGACATTCAGCACAGTAAACACTCCCCACTGGAACAGGGTAAATCTGCAGTCGTCAAACCACAGGACCTTTTTCATCCACTCCAGAGTCCAATCTTTTTGATTTCTAGCTAATTGAAGCCTTTTCCCCCCTATTAGTTTCACTGATAAACAGTTTTAAGGCTACATAGCTGTTTGGTCCCAACCATTTGGTTTCTCTTTGCACCGTGCGTGCAGAAATGCTCTTACTTTCACTATTAAACACAGCCATGAGTTCTGCTGTTGAAATTTTACCATCTGATTTAACCAAACCTCTGTTCTATCATCATTCAAGATTTTTTCCGACCACATTTCTTCCTTGAATATGGTGGTTTTTCACAGGATGTGTTTATTTGAAAAATGAGAAACTACTCACTTCATCAGTTAGGATTTAATAACCTGTTGCTAGTCAAAACACATTAAGCAGTGCAGTAATTATCCAATGGAAGCCTCTTATCAATTTTCTTAGTTAAAACCAGGTAGTGACTTCTTTTTTAGCCAGGCAGTATATAAAATGGTTACTCTTGGTGGTTTGTGTTTGTCATAACCAATTTGTCCAGTAAAAGTGTAGTACTGTTGGCAAAGCTAGTTGTGTTTGTCTATTTCTTACATACCTGTCTTATGAAATAGTTGCTTTGTTGTTCCAACAAAGAAATTGCCTTGAAATTACCCACTGAAAATAACAAAGCGTGAGACTAAAACCGCACGATTTGGAAAACATGCTCAAATGTCTCAATGCAACCAGTGTAGTGGTATTTACAACTATCAACCCAAATACAAAAAGAAAGACTACAAATACAAAAAGTGAGAAAGAGACGGTGTGTGGCAAGAGCAAAATGCAAACAGACTGACCTAAAGAATTCTTCTTAATGAATTCACTCTTACGTGCAGCCTTCCACTTTAATGAAAATCAATAGTGTAATTTTCTACTTAGATAACCCAATCCCTTGAAACAGATTCCCTCATTTCCTCCGGGTGCATCTTCGATTATTCAATCAGCGTGTCGACCCCAACAGCTCCTTGTTACAAAGATTATAGTTTTCAAGTCAGTCACCTCCAGCCCTCGGGTCAATCTTGCACAAAGTTCATGGTTATTCAACTTGCTCACTCCAAACGCTCAAATTCAGTAGCTGTTTGTTTTATAACCCATTATTACAAAGACATGTTTCTTATTTACGACTTAGTTAATGCAGATCCTCAGACCTAAAGGCCAATCAATATCATTCCAGGGCTGGTAAAAATCTGCTAAGACTGGCAAGTCTCAATTAAATTGTGCTGATCGGGCAGATTCAGAAGGTGCCTATGGGTTGTCAGTCATCAAGGTCCCACTCAAGTAAGAGCCAGGGATTTAGCAGCATGCTAATCACAGTGAACTTGTCATGTTTTTGCAAATTAAACCACAAAAATCTGTCTTATTTAGCCCAATCAACCAGGCCTGGTTCCTTGTTCTTGAACTCTGCTTGTGTTTTCCCCAGAGACATTTAAGCAGTAAGCAACTACAGACCAGTGGAACACCTTCTGTGTTACATTGCTATTTACTCTCAGTTTAATAGTTATGATTGAAATAGTTTTTGGGGAGCTGATTTCATCTTGCCACACTGTTGAATTGACATTTCAGCTCCTCTTACTTGCTAATATTAGTTATACATGGTGGAAGGTAATGCAAACAATTCTAAACGGGTCTAGACACATAAATTGTTCTATTAAGCTGTAAGGATCTTGGATTTAAACCTTATGCATATTTTAGAGCTAAGCAGGGAAAAATGTGTGAGCTTGAAAATAAAACATTAAAACAGTCATTAAAATCTGAAGTTTATTTCTTTTTGGGTGTTGGATGGAGCAAAATTACAAGACTCTAAGGAACAATTGATATTAAAACCAGATTTTGTGTGAGTCAAGAAAAAACAATTAAATCTTTGTCATGGACACTTTTTTTTAACGCCATTTAATCAAAAGACAAAAGCCTTTCCCGGATTGCCTTCTATGTGAAGGACATGAGAATTTTCCAAGTTAATCCAGTGACTGAGAAGTTTCTGCTCACTTCCGAGCGCCTTAAAACCTGTTCTCCAAATGCCAACAGTGAACAACACTACCTAAAATTAAGGGCAGAAAAAAATATTTTACTAGATACAACAAAATAAGGAAGCAAGTGAAAATTAGCCAGTTAGTTGTTGCTTTAGTATATATTAGCTAAAAGAAAGCCAGATTTATCTAATGAAACTCGGTCGAGAAAGTCTCTGGACCTGTATGAATGAAACTTAAACAAATAAAAAATAATGAAATATATCATAAAAGTGAAAATGTATAACTAACAAATACTTTCTAGAGTAATATCCAATAGTATTTCAAGGCAGATGTTCTTAGGACATAGAATTAAAATGTTATTATTTGTGTACCTAAGTCTGAACACCTGATTCTAAGGTATCCAAGTACATGTAGTGGAGTGTAACGGCACTTGTAATATACTTGCCATATGTTTGTCTGTGTGAGTATTATAACACTGGTCTGTATTTCAGAATGTGTACCTGTTGAAGTCTATAACTCAGCTTTTATCATGTGCTGGGACTTCATAAATCTCAATATGTACATGAAAGAGGGGCCTCTGCTGAAGCCATGCCAAAAGCGATTCAGAATCTCATGCGAAGGAATCAGCATCCAGATGCAGTTAGCATGGGGTTTCTGTTTTGTATTTAATCTGTGGTCTGATCTGGGACTGAGGTAAGCGTGAGCTGATTGCTACCAACAGCTGGTATGTGCTCATTTCCATTGTCTGGATCATCTTTCTCCTCTGGACAGGCAGAAAAGCATGGCTCACAAGGTGGAAGTAGCTCACTGAGAGAGGATGGAAAAACAGAAGGTAAAGCAGGAAGAAAAGTGACCGGGAAGAAACGTAAGACGGGAGGGAGAAAAGGTGAATGTGTGAAGACAAAGAAGAAAAGGAGACAGAAAGCAGGGCCTCTTGTACCTGATCAAAAAAACTTGACAGTGTGTCAACACACATCTGGAGCAAATACACTCTCTCCTTCCTCGTATACGACTAACTCCTCCCCTTTCCCACATTACCTTAAACCTTAAACCAACGCAATTTTGTTAAAACAAGAAAACACTCGATATTAGTGTCATCATTAAAATAAATACTGATCATGAAGAAGACTGACCATGACAGAAATAGAGCTAAACTATGTTAATTACATAAGAGTTTCACTTCTCAACTGACTCCTTACAGTCTGTAAGTACTTGGCACATTTTCCACTTCTTTCATTCTCTTGTTTGGTCTTGGCAGTCTCATCTTGTTTTTATGGACTGGCTCTTTAATCCTTTTTAACCACAACTGATACAAACAACACAAGGTACTGGAATATACACTGGGCAGTTGCACAAACACAAACATGTCCTAACATTTACAGCTGTGATTGAAGTTGAGGCCTGAAACCTTAGAGAGTTTGAATGAACACATTTCGCAAGGGCAAGCAGAGTGCATATGGTGTTGATCAGTGACCATGTGCGATTCAAGGCATGTTCTGGGCAATATTCTTGGCTGATATTAGTTCTGTACTGTAATAATAAACCACTTCATGTCTTTGAACACAATGCATAGAGTGTTCTGAGGAGCATAACCCTTATTGAAATTACATACCACATGCATAGGGCATTTCTCCCGTCTGATACACACAGAAACTAGTGTTGCCTTCAGTGACCTTAAAATAATCACAAATAAATACAAGACACAGACTGAGAAAAATGTTTGTGACATATAAAAGAGGAGAAGAAGCAAATGAATCAAATGAGTCATCAAAGTGTATAACAACCCACATGCTGGATACATAACAACTGTTTGTAGATTTAGTCGCACACATGGTTTAAGGATTCACAAAAAAGGAAACAGATATCATTGCGCATGAACACCAACGACACACAAAACAATCCATCCTGAAAACCTCCCCAATGACATAACAGTGTCTGCGATCATTAAGTGACTGTGGCAGGTTGTTTTTGCCCGGGCTGCCCTCTCTGCATCTGTTCCCCATAGTGCCTCATTAGTGGAATTCCTCTGAGAGCTGATGGGCAGGTCAGGAAGAGGGTCCTAGACCTCTGCTGTCTGTGAATCTGACAGAGCTGATAACGCTCAAGAAAGCAGGAAGAAATGCTCTGATCTGGACCCCTGACCTCTGTGCCAGTCTTCTGATGGGAAGGTTAGGCTGAGGAGTCGCATGGATATAGCGTCCCAGCATGCAACAGTAAAGCAACATATCCTAGCTGAATCTGCAATGGGCATTGAAATAGTAAGAAGATCTTTATCACCTTATGCATTTTCTTACTTTTACTATATTTCTAATCGTTTATCCATTACGACAATTTTATTATAGATATACTTTCTATTTTGTACACCGTAGTCCATTACTACTTACTCCACAAACTGAATTTGCATATTTCAGCCTTTGTATATTTTCAGTAATCTGATGAAGCACTGAGCAAAACATGTTACTCATGTCAGTGTTTATGTCAGGTAGAAGTTCCTTGAATATAACGTAACACAGAAAGCGAAAAAAAAATGTGTTTGCTCAAATAACAACTTGAGGCTAACTGCAAAAGCAAGTTGATCCCTATAGATCCAAGCATAGGCCATCCCATCCATCTATCCATCCATCCACCTTCTCCTGCTTATCAAATTCAGAGTTGCAGGTGGGCTGGAGCCTATCTCAGCTCTCATATGACGAGAGGCCAAGAACAGCCAGGACAGGTCACCAATTTGTCACAGGGCTAACACCTACACCTAATTTAGTATCACCAATTAACCTAACCCCATGCATATCTTTGAACTGTGGAAATAAGCTTGAGTTCCGAGGGAGAACATGCAAGATGTCCACAGAAAACACCCCACAATGGATTCAAATGCAGGAAATGTGAGGCAATAGTGCTAACCACCGCCCAACTGTGCTACATCACAAACAAAAGTCACTTTGGGTGCTAATGATTAATATACCCCTTCATAAAAACTGTACAGGCATTTAGAAACTGACTTTGATTGACAGGTCAGATGTAGAAAATAGCTATCCTGTAGTCTTTACCTGTGCTAATTCGATCACCGAACTGGCCCTTTTAACAGTTCTTGTGCTCTTGTTTGCTAATCAAGCTAGCATTAGCTGATAATTGAGTAGTCCATTTTCTGGTCTTTTGCAGCCCAAAACCCAAAACAGTAGCTGTCACAATACTAGTGAAGATGTACAGAAACTACTATTAACATCACATGGGCTAGATCCATCTTTTATACTCTGACTATGATTTGTATTCATTTTATGGTTTCTATCATACAAGCTATCATACAAGCTAATTGTTAGTTAATTTCCCTGTCCTCTGAGGATGTTTTTTCTGTACACAGACAAAAAGAGCATTTAGCCAGAGACTTCCAGAAATCTCTCTCAGTCATTTTTGTTGCATAACCAGAAAATTGGGCGACAAGGAATGTTGTTTGCAGGGTTTCATAAGAGAAAATATGCCTGGATCTTAAAGCTTTGCATCTCTCCAAAAAAAAAAAAAAAAAGTATCCTGATTTAACTGAAAAGTCCACTCTGCCCAGAGTCAAGAATTTTTATTGGATGGGTTTTAAATCCTCTGAGCACCACAAACAACAATTCCATCTTTCCCCATTGTGTTGAGGTTGTGACAATAACTTTAGTGACATCTAAAAATATCAAACTATATAGGAAAGACTATGTGCTTAATGTGAGTGAACTGACAGTTAAAACGATCATTGTCCTCTTTCATAACACTGCATTATATATTCCCCTATTTCTCCCCCCCCCTCACAGTTTATTTGACCAAATAAACTAACCAAATAACTGAGAGACACTTCTCTCTCACCGACTCTTTCCCCCATCACCATTCCTTGATAGGATTCATGTAATCAGTGTGGGTCACAGATAAATATCAGTAAATAATGAGTGACGTCTCCCAGCTGGTTTTGATTTTTCCTGTCTTAGTGGGTCAGTCAGCTTCTTACACCGGATCACAAAACCTGAACATGATACCTTGCAAATCCCCGTGGACCACTGGGGTTTGACCGCTCATGTCCATGAATTATACACTTGCATGACTGCACACCTAAGTACTCAAAAAACACGCACACACACACTCACAATCAATGCCAGTAAAACAAATGGTATGCATGTGTACTGAGCCATATGACAGAACAATCACAAAGCACCATTTTGAATACATCTTTTATAATCTTTTGTTTTCCAATCTTATAGGATAGAAGGTAATCTTTTCTTTATTAGAGGGGATTTTCACCTTAAGTCAACACTTCTGTTGAAGTAAAAGGCATTCTTTAGCTCCCCTGTCCAAGGGTGAGAGGAAGTTCACAGCACGTCGATGTAAATGAACAACTTTCACAAGCAATCAAAGTCATCTTTTGTACAACACAAAGTGAGAAGCCATCAGCTTCTGTGAGGCTTTGAGTTAAAGTATCTTGGCACCATATTCAGTTTAACCTATTGGGAACGCATAATAGCCAAATAATGAGATCGTTCCAAATAAATCTGAGTGTGAATCAAACCTGTTGTAAGAACATAATGATTTAAACAAAGCTAGGCTTATACAAAGAAAATACACATGGGTATTAAAAGAGCCAGAACAGCATTTGGAAACAATATAACCGGAATAATAAGAAGATTATGCATTAGATCCTTATGCAATATTATAAATAAACTAATAGCAATAAATTTGCCTAATTTATTAAAAATAACTATTATGTTTTTCCTTTTTTTCTGTCACATATTTTGTATTACAATGGTGGATGTTCATATTAAACAGAGAGATTAAAATAATGTGGCCAAAGTATGTACAAGTAATGCTGACACTTTTAAAGAAATTTTTTTAAAAGTGTCTGTATCAATTATATGGTTCATTCTTAAAAAGAATAAATGCACTGGCATTTCAATAAAAAAGAAAAACAACTCCACAAGATTTAACCAAGTTGAGAAAACTCTCAAGGAGCTGGAAGTTTCTTTGTCAAAGTCTATAATCAAGAGATGCCTTCATGAATGGTAAGAGGTTTTATAACCAAGGTGCAAACCACTGGTTACACTCAAGAACGGGAAGGTCACATTAGACTTTTCACAGATCTAAAAGTATGTTTGGACAGATGAATCCAAGATAAACTTGTACCACGTTGATCGGAGGAGAAAGGTATGGGGAAGAAAAGAAACAGGTCATGACCTGGAGCATGCCACCGTATTTGACAAATCATGTCAAACACAGTGCTGGCAATGTTATGCCATGGGCCAGTGAACTGGCTCACCACTGTTTATTGATCATCTGACTGCTGACAGAATTAGCAGGATGAAGTCTGAAGTGTACATAGCTATTCTCTGCCCATATTCAGGCAAATGAGTTTCTCAAGGAATGAAATGGGAGATTCTTTAATGCCCAATCAGTCATCTGATCTCTCACTGAAGTAAAAACTCAAGGCAGAGATACCCACAAACAAGCCATAACTCAAAGTGGCTATAGGCGAAGGCCTGACAGAGTATCTCAAAGGAGGAAATGAAGAATTTGATGATCTCCATGGTTCCTAGACTTCACGCCATCATTGTCTGCTAAAGATTTTTATCCAACTATTAAAGTTACCAAATTGTAAATGCTCTGAATGGTCTGGTTTAGATAATTTATTCTATACTTTATGACATCATAGCAAGAGGATACCCTTAATATCCCTAGATTATCTCAGACACACTGTGAGCACAGCAGTTCCAAAAACCTGATGTTCAAACATTCTGGCCTAAAATGAAATAAGCTGAAACGTCTTTCTTCATACAGGTAGAGAACTGATAGTGAGGATTAATTTTCAAACCACAGCATCAGGCTGACAATTTATTTGTGAAGGGTATTTGTTTTAAAACTTGCTCAATAGATTAGCATCTGGTGAAGTAGTTACTCACAAAAACAATGGCCTGAGTGACAAGTTAACACCAGGTTTAAACAAAGTATGGCATCAGCAAATAAATTCATCAAAACTTTTACATTTTATTAGGGACTGTAAAGTATGCTTGAGGTAATCATAAACTTCATTGTGAATGGAGTGTTTCAGGTTTTTAATGATGAACTCATTCCTATTTTTCAGCCAATTCTCTTCCAAGTATTGATAAAAATGTAAAGCAACCAGCTTAGTAATAGCTTAATGGCCCTAAAAGTCAAATGAGTGCCAAGTCTTCACAGACGATAATACACTGCTTTTACTGTAACTGAGCCACAGTCTGGATTGCTTAATATAAAACTGGTTAATCTTCTCACCTTGTTCTTTTTCTGTCATACATGTGGCTGCCATATTTTTCCTGCCCCATTCACGCTCTGCTTCTCAATTGTATCACTCGCATGGAGTGCAGTTAACTATTGGCAGGTACTCGAAAATCTGGTTGAATTTAACGAAATGTGACTGCCCATTTTAAACAGGCCTAAAATATGAAACTGCGCTCCCCCCGCCTAATCCCAACAGGCTACGAATATCCATATAAATATGTCACATTTGTCTAAATCCACAGATTTGACAACCCACAGCACAAGCGATCGTTTAGGGCTGACAGACACCACAGTGCACCGAATAAACAAAGAATATAAAACAGCAGTTCTATTTTACAATTTCATCTCCCTTCCGTGCTCGTTATATAAGAATCTCCCTGCTTCGAGCTTGAAGACTATCAGTAGGACTTCTCTACACTGGCTTAAAGGGGAATTGCATCCAGATGTGGCCTGAGCCTAGCCCGCGATCATTCAGGCCTGGAGACACAGAAGAACTGAATGTAGTAAGGGGTACAGGGAGGAAGCAATGTGATTTTTGGCACACTCCAAGACGCACTGAATAAACATGACCCCATTTTGACCCTCACTAGCTAGTCCCCCCTTGGGAAGCTCCTGCGGGTCCATTAGATCTGTTCAGATACCTCACAGCTAACCTGTCCCATTTCAAAGTCAATCAGCATCCCACAAGAGATCTGTTATATTGCTATATGGCTACAACACAGACACTACACCACAACAAGGGTTCTTGTTGGTGGAGAGTGAACCCATATACCTACAGGAAAGTCTCTGGCTGTACTGAAGGAAAATAATTCAAACACTAAATTGGGTTTTGATTCTCTTTTCTAACAATATCCAGCACATATACACAATGGAGATGGGGGGTGTCTCCCAGAGGATAACACAGCACGGCACTAAAAGGTTATTTTTCATCTATGCCTCATAGAGCCGTGTCTAAAATCTGCCTCTGCTCCTCTGTAATGGATTCCTGTGGCTGCACTTGGCCGTCATGCCCAAGTTGCGAATTGCATCATGAAAGCACTTGAAGAAATCAGACTTGTGTGTTTCGCTGACGTCCTCTTGTTCTGTCAAGTGTAGAAAAAACACAGATACATGGCGTCACTGTTGGACAGCTTAACCACAAAGCATTCAATGGAGGCATTCACCGATATCACCCATGGTTAGTTAAACATGGGGGACTTTTAATGACGAATGGTCCATTGTTCAGCCCTTCACCTCCGATTCACCTCTTTGGGAGAACGGAGAGCAGTCAAACAAGGATGCACCCGTTTTCTATTCAACCAACGAGTGAGCAGCAAAAAGCTTTCACCATCTTGGACTTGACTAAAATGTGGACTTGAAACCTGAAGCGCCCAGCTCTCACAATAGTAGCAGGAAAAATTAAAAATTAAAAAGTGCGAGTAAAGCATCGTTCCAGTGTTATTTTCACTCTGTAATGTGGTCGAACGCAACACCGGCCCCCGTGCAGCTCGTCCTCACGTTCTCAGGCTGTAACCTACTTTTGTTTCCAAGCTTGCTGTGACTCTGCAGGCATCTTTTAACACTCGCAGCAATAGAATCAGCACTGCAGGCATTTATTTTCACATGCTGAAGAGTAATTATGGAATCTTGCAACTCATTGACGTTCCTCCTATGCCACAGTCACAGTAATTATCTATTCATGCATCACATTCCTTGGAAGAGCGTTATTGATTCCAGCTGTGATGGAAGCTCTCCGCCGCTTGGAGCAATGGAGAAGACGACAACATGGTTTTGTGTTTGATTAACATTTAAAAACTCAAAAAATAGAACAGCTTGACAAAGATACAAAACAGTCTATTATCACCAAAAAAAAAATCAATTCTTACAATTTAAGTGTTAAAAAAGAAAAAAGACAGAGGCACAAAATTTGTTTTTATTTCTAAAAAAACCTTATAGCATTAAATTTGGAACTTTGGAGCTGTGTGTTGAAAGATTAAGGAAGCAGAGAGGGGCTCGATGGTGGAGAAACAGAAACAATATTGATCTGTGTGACAATTATGACCTCTTTGCTATTGAATTATTGATAGAAGTCTATGAATACTTGTTTGCTTTATCCTTTGTGTTGGTTTAAAGCACTTTATTCTCTATATGGTCTTTGTCCCACCTAATTGACATCCTCCAACTAAGTGCCTGCGGCAGGAAAAATAAAAAGGTATCTAACTGCTTTCGGGGTGGCTGGCTTTAGCCTTTTGTCTTCATGGTGTCATGTATTTCGATTAATAAATGCCTATTCTGCCGTTTTGCATTTTAACCCATCTCAATTACTTATTAACAAACAGGAAAAACATGTATATTCTATATAGTGTAAAGGCCACAAAGAATGTAAACTCAATTATTAGCTAAAGCACAGAATAGTAATTTTATATTGTTCTTTGTACATCTACTTGTACAAATAAATTACTGTGCAAAAGTCTCGAGTCACTCCTCATTTCTTTATATTTTGCTAGGAAATTGTAAATTAGTACAGCAATTTAATGAAATATATTCAAACATACATGGAAATACAGTATAGTTATTTTTACAATTTTAATGAGCTTGAAAGTCAGTATTTGGTATGATCATCTTTTTCTCCCCCCCAACACCTAACCTCTTCTCATTTAGTTCTCAGGAATAGATCTCCTGTCTTCTTGATGTATATTCAAAACTTTTCTTTACATGTTGGTTGCTTTTATTCTATTTTCTGCTTAAATAATGTTAAGGTCCACACTCTGAGAATCATTACCATGCTGAAAAACAAAGCCATCGTCAATCAGATGTTTTCCAGATGGTACTGAATACTGGACCAAGTCTTCTACATTCATAATTTCATCAGTTTTGATAAGATCCCCAACATCTCTTACTGAAACGCAGCACCAAACCATGATAGAGACTCCTCCATGTTTTATAGGGGCTTGTAGACACTGATGATTATTATCTGAAACAAACATTTCCCATTTGGATTCATGACTCCATAAGACCTGTCCAGTTTTTGTGTAATATGGCGTACGGCAGCCTTTACTCCCTGTTTGCCTTCCCAAAGAATAGCATCTTTGATAGACACCCTTCCACTGACAACATTTCTGATGAGGCCTTAGTTTAGTAGTAACAGTAGACGTATCAGCTGAAGGGCCAGATACATCTCAGGTCATGTGTCAGTCCTTTGCTGGATTTTCCTGTCTCTTAAGGACAACTTTCAGTTACAATAGATCATTGTTCAGGTTTACTACTTCTTTTGTCATCCAATTGGCCTGTGATTCATAGGTCAGTGTTAAGTGGTTTAACAGACAGAAAACAAAAACATTCCTCTGAAAATGGTCAGGTACAAAGACTGGACTGCAGCCAATGACCAAAGAAAAACTTTGGCCTTCATAAAGCCCAGAGAACTATTGCAATATTGCAAAAGTTACAATAATGTAGCAAAGAGGGTAGACAAAACAGTCCATTTCCTGACAGCTGAACACATGATGTGATTCTGTTGTGAGGCCTAAAACAATAAATCTGACAGAGTCTGTGTTCTGCTGATGTTTGTGTTGGTTTTGTGTGCACAGAATATTTTATTGGCTGCTTTTATTAACGGATAACGGATCATGTTTATGTAATAAAATATGTTGGAATAGAAGCTCTAAATATAGCAACACAGAGAGTGTGTTAAAGGTTAACTTTTCATCTTCTGTAATTATTCATCTGGCATAAATGAATCGCAACGTCAAAAATAATTTGCTCTTGGAATTGGATTAAAAGCATCCTGACAGGAGGAAACCATCTGAAGGTTTGGCTTTTAGAAATTGTTACACTGTTGTGCAGAATTAAGCGTTTACTTATCCCATGGCTCATCACTGACTGCTATTGGTTAATCATCCAAGAGGCATGAAGTCGACCATTTGGATGTCTCTGCTTCGACACAGATTTCACTAAATGGAGAAGTTATTCTGGGGCCGCAACAAGATCATTTGGACTCTTCTCAAGGCTTTAAATGAAAACCACAAGAATTCGGAGCACTCAACCCAAACCCTCAGCTAATCAAGCTGGAGACTTGAAGTACACCGAGTGGGTTTTCTCACAGGTACCGGAGCAATAAGTTCGACTCATTCAAAAGCAGACCTTTACAGCAAAAATCAGCGCATCTGCCAGAAAGTACTCCAGTGACTGGCTTTCTGATTTTTCCCATACCACTTTGTGCCGAAAATGAAGTCTTTATGCTTATTGTGGATGTGTTGCAAGTTTATACTGCCCACTGTGTGACTGCTAACTATGCTGCAAAAGTGAGTAAAAAAAGAAATGGTTGGCTTTTCAAAAACAGCTCTGCCCACATCCACAAAAATGTTACGGGGATATGTAATGTTTATTTGAGAAAATAGTAGTCACATAGCCTAAAAATAACTGTCAACCAATAACTAGAATCTCATTATCATCAATGGTATGTTAGCTTAAGATGGTCAAATAAAATAAAATAAAAGCTTCTTGAAGAGGTGTTGGCATATCAGATTTAAGAAGCCTGTTTTAGGGGGAGAAGGTTTCAGAATGACAGTTTAAACAATTCAATATGTTTATAAAGGCTGTTTAATAGTGTTTGAGTACTGTGTAAAAATTTCTTTTTATTTTGCTTTCAATGAGACTGACTTTTTTGGTAATATTTTTAAAGTAGTCTTGAGTTCTCCAGGCTTTCTGAAGGTCTTTCAAACTTCTTTCAATCACTTTTAGTCCAATCTTTGCACCTGACCAATTTCAAAGGAGGCTTATTCTTTGGTAAGCCACAAAACACAGATCTGTGAGGCAGTCAAGTGTAAAAACCCTACCTAACTCAAGGAATCAACTAATATTGATAACTTGCCAAAGAAACTTTAAAGAAAAAAATAAATAAAACTGTATCTTTAGATACTTTGTTACTTGGAGACTGTCACAAAAAATACATCAAAATTGTAAAAGTTTTGGTTCAAATCAACATCAATGTGTATGGAGGAGGTCAGGAGAGAGCTGCAACAGAGAGTATCTACAGCCATCTGTCATTGTTTGGGGCTGCATTTTAGCCAGTGGTGTCGGGGATCTTGTCAACATTGATGATATTATGGATGCAGAAAAGTACCAACAGATTTGGATCCACCACTTAACAGTATCTGGAAAAGATCTGACGAGCAACCGCTTCATTTTTAGCATGACAACAATTTCAAACTCACTGCCAGTGCAGTAAAAACATACCCGAAGCTTAGATCTCAACATTATTGCAGCAAAGAACAGAATAAAAATGACCCAATAGCCAAAGAAGAGCTCTGAATGTCCTTCCTGAAGACTGCTTAAATGAATTAGAAGAATGGTTGCCTAAGAGAGTTCATTCTTTGTTGAAAAATAAAGATAGTCATACCAAATATTAGCTTTTAAGCTTTTAAGTATTGTACAAACTCTATTTTCTCCTGCACTGTGTTTTAATGTAAGTTTACGCCTATTTTCCCTGCAAAATGAGGAGTGAATTGAGAGTTTTGCACAGTAGTTTACTTGGTTTTATAAAATAGAAATACATTTTCATTAAACTTAAGAATGAACTAGGAACAACTAAAGCTCTGTTACAAATTAAGGATAAACTGAACCAATGATGAATGCATGTTAACCCAGCCTGCGTACTGAAACCTCATAACCTACTTTTGTATAACAGTAGGTTATGAAAGTGTTACCCAATCTATATTCTCTTGTCATAACTTTTTCAGAGATCATTATCCTCCAGAGTCATTTTTTATGCTGAATTATTGAAGACTGGAAAGCTTCAGACATTCTACAACTGAATGAGCATTTTTACATAACAGACATTGTCTCAAAAGGAAAGTGAGCTCCACAAACACTTTACTGCAAAATCTGCTAACAATATGAAAAAGGAAACGCCTTAGAGGAAAATTGAATACTCTCCAGATACATTAACTGGAAATAACAATCCTCATATGCTCTTATCTATTACAGGATTACATTACAAGCAAATTAAGATAACCACATGGAATCAGTAGATTGCTATGTAGCTAAATAAAATACCATTTTTTCGAGTCACAATCTTTTCTTCCCATATTTAAATCCTGGACTAGGGGTTGATAAGACACACTTTGAGGTATCCACATGTTTATAAAAGACTGACAGGTCCACAAATAAACCCAGCATCAAAGATTACAACTGAAAAAATAAACAGCATCTGCACAAGGGATTGACTTATGAACCCGGGCTGCCTTCTCAGTTGATTCCTGCTTCTCTGTTTCCGCTATTTGAGCAGATTTTCATGGCACCTCGCCTGAGCACAGCCTGCAGGAGATACTTAGTTGGACTTTAAAATGTGTATTTATCTTTTGCCGGTTATATGCGTTTGCAGATGCAGAATGATGACGTCCATTATTGTGCTTTACTAACTCACAATGATTACTTCCCCATGTTCCAAAACCACTAATTGGGCCACCGCAGAGACTTTTGCCAGCTCCCCCGAAACGAGCAATGAGCTGAACCCCTGAGAATAAATCTGCCATAGAAGGGCTATAGCAAACAATGCGTAGCTTCTGTCAGAGGTCATCGAAATTATCTGTCTACAAATTACTTTGTGGGCTCATGGTAATGTGAGGCCTCGAGCACAGGGGGTGGAGAGCAGCAAATTCATGTATCATGGATAATGTAGAGTTGGTCTGAGCCCAAGAAAGCGTCATCACAGTTCAGATGATCTCTCTGCGATCCTAACCGCTGACACAGAGGAAAGGCGCATCACTGCAAAACATCGGATACACAGCCGCAGCTCCCATATCAGATTCCTTAAATTGTTGGTGCTATTGAAATGCAGCCAGATGGAAATGATACAGCTGGTCCTTTGTCATGTTGTGATCGAGAAGGATTTACACAGAATTTCTGATTTATTTTCAGGGTGTGAACATCCAGCGAGCACTGACGTTTATACTTAATAGTTCTCCTACTGACAGCTTTTTATCCTCGTGGGTCTATCAAACCGACACAGTAAAAATTTACTTGACCAAATCTTAATCTGAAGCTGTAGGCTGAATAGTATAAATATAGAAATCTGCGCTATAAGGCGCGTTCGTTGACTTGTCAGCACCTGTGTCACTGGCAAGTCAGCAGGTGCTTGCCCCGAGTGTTCCCCACAAAACTAGACCAGCACTATTCTCCCACCAAATGCCCTGACCTGCAGCAAAAGTTCAGCTGTCTTCCGCCCTCAAGGCAGTTAAGGTCAGACAAGAAAGCCACAACTGGCAAAGTAATCACTATAAAGAGAAGACGGAGCTGGGCCTAGAAGGAGGCAGGCACAAGAGAAGAGGACCGGGTGGCTCCTTAGACAAACGGGGTCATTAGCACTTTCAGAAGGAGTCCCATCAGGGGGTCGGGACTTTGGGAGATTGATCTCAGTGAGAGTGTCTGAAGCCATGAAATGTGGGGGCAAAGGCAAACCATGGGGAAGGCCACAAACGGTACAACGATCACAGGGCTGCAAGCGGAGCTTCGCTTTAAAAAGGGGTCAGGTGGCTTTTTCATCTCTGCTGAAGGCGTTTGGAAAAAGTGACGTGATGCACAAAGGACAGGCGCTGAGTTGATTGACAGACACCAGAAGACTGGGGGGTTAGCGCTACTTTGCATCCACCCATACAACCTAAACAAAAGGACAACAAAGCAGAAATAACAAGAGAAAATAGGGCAGCCGCAGTAGTCAGAGTTCTCCCCGTGATAGGAGGATGAGAAATTGGACACATTAAGTGATGGATGCTAAACTGTCAGTTCTAATAGGCAGCAAGGCAGGAGCACCGTACTGCTGCTTCAGGAGTCCGGGAGAGAACAGTCCAATGATCAACACAAGGGAGCCAATTAAAAACCAGACTTTGGCAGCCAACTGCATTACACAGACCCTCATGTGACTTTGGAAACACATCAGAATCCACGGAGAGGGCTTTTTATTTTGTTTTTATTTTCTGCAAAAACCTACCCAGCATTTTTCAGTCTTCACACTACAGGCTGTTATCGATCCACGGTCTCCTGTTAAATCACTGGACCTCCGCTACACATATTTCTAACAGACTGGCTGCAGGAGAGTCCCATTTCACCCCCTTGGTATGGTCGAAAAGAGATGAGTGCTGACATCATTCCCTTCTCTGATAAGATGGAGAGCCAAATGACAAAATCACTGAGGTGGAGGAGGTGAGGCTGCAGTCTATTCTGAAGATAACACGTTTCAGTGAAGGTTTCTTTACACCGTTGCCTGCAGAGATCAAACACGAGCTGCCTTTTTTCACTCCGCGACTGAATTTGTCTCAGTTCTCAGTGTTAGGCTGTTTTTCTATCACTAATTGGAGAAATGATTCACAGATGCAGGATGCAGGAGATAGCTTGAGCTGACGAAGGTCACTGATATGAAGTTCTTAGGTTTTTTTACATGCTTTGAAACTGTTTTTAAAGCACTTTGTCTTATCTTAATTAAAAAACAAAAACAAAAACTGAGACATCTGCCAGGTGTCTGTATGTGAGCGGCAAACATGTTGGCAAAAGAGATCAGTTCTAAATGCAGTGAAGTTATTTTAGTGTGGGAACTTCGACGCTGAAAGATCAGCTACGCTGGAAGCAACTAATTATATGTTGTGCAATCAATCAGCAGCCAATCAAAGGAGCAGCACACGACTAGCTTGCGATTGCGACTCCATTAAAAAAAGCAAATATCGCTCATAAACGTGTAACAATTAAACACTTGCATCTTCAATAACCTACGAGAGGACACCACACATGTAAAACACTTCAGATATAATGCAAAACATATGGATGGGCCCTCAAAGAGAAAAGTGCTCATTGAACCCTCGCAAGCTGGTTGTCTGTAAAAATGATTGCACTAAATTGCGATGTCTCCGCATACTAAAATACATTAGCAGACTTGGTGACAGAGATAGTGAGTGCAGAGTGTCAAAGATGTTCGAGGATGTCCATCCGCCTCTGCGTCGTAACTGCTGGGGAAGGCGAGGCAGTCTGGAAATAGCACTTCCCAACAAGCCTTTGGTGTCGCCTCATTTTACACTCATATGACCCGCGGTTCCACCTGACTGACATTCACAGAGTCTTTATATACTCTATCTGAAAACAAATAAAAATATATTGAGGAAGTTGCGGGTTTGCGGTCTTTAAAATAAGGTGTCAGACTCAGTCATCCTTGTCTTCTAGCAGAGGCGATTCCCCGCATTACTGCGGTTCGTCAGCCGGGAAAAAGCAGCCAGTTCATCTATCACCATTAATCCCCAACGGGTTTCCGCTGTCATCCCGTAACATCTGTCAGGCACCAATGCCAAAGAATGATAACATGTCACATCTGCAACACAACATTAACAATAACTCGAACTCATCTGCTTGAAGAGCATATATGAAAACACATGTCTGTCAGCCTCGTGTTCACGAGTTGGGATCAGCTGAGCCAAAATTCTGGTTCAGTGAGTGTTTCCTGTAGCCAAACTAAAAATACATGCAGGTTTCTTAAAAATTAAGAATTGAGAGGAGCGACGCGCGTGGAGGAGGGGGGCAAGATTCAAACGGTCAACAGGCCGCTGTCAGTCAACACATTTGTCAGGAAATATTTTCTGCCCTTACATCTTCATCTGGTGTTTTGAGTTACGAGCGTCTGGTACAGTGGAAATACAAACAGCTCACATGCTCACGCTGGAATCCGAGCAAAGATTCAACAGGTCATTGCACCATAAAAATGCCTTTCAGTCATCAGTCATAAAGATCAAAGATTTGCAGAGCATGATGTTTGGTAAACAATGCATGCAAATATGTCTAGCAGACCCTTTCCGTTGCTGTTGGGTTAGTCTGAACTGAGTTAAAACCTTCCACTTCAGCTAAATAAAAACTCGTGACGGAGACTCCTTGTTAAGCACCTTCTACATCTGTTCAAAGTATTCAGACAAGCTTTTAATCACATAGTGTATATTGATCTTAGTCTGGTTAGGATTTTAGAATTGTGGTCTGTGGGTGGCGGGAATCTTCTCACCATGCTCTATTTTAGGCTTAGTCAGAGACAGTGTGCAGACAGAATCATTTTTCCAGTTGGGGGAATGTTAGGCTGCCCGTGTGAATTCCTTTCCCCTAGTTTGGGGGATTGACCCCCCGCCCCTTTGCCCCACAAATCTTCAGGTCTGCAACTCCTTTACTGCTGCAGTCCAAGATGGCCGTCACGGCTGGTTAGAAGAAACTAAAGGGCAAAAGGGAAGCCCTCGTTCTCTCAGTCACGTTCATGTGTGATTCCTTAAGCAGCGATTTGCCACCAGTGGGATGCCTGTTTGCCACATCACCCACTTTTCTTCTCATAGATGTTTTCTTCTTCTTCTTCTTCTTTTTTCAGGCAATAACTAGAGTTCTTCTTTTTTAAGGTTTTTAAAACTGTACATGATATATACTCCAAAAACAACTCTGCTGGCTTTCTTCTATTGACTTTGCACCAAATCCGCATAGGCTGGATTGCAATACTGTAAGTGATACCAAAGAAAAACAGCAAAGACAAACACACACAGTCAAATAAATTAAATTGGTTTAACTTTTTTTCAAAAATAATCTCCGCTTTGCTTTGTTATCTCCTGCCTCCCCCATGCCATTGTTGACATATACATTTATCAAGTCTAGATCGTCTGCTTTTGCCTTTAACTCTCTCATTCCCTCTCAGTGTAACTCCTCCGATCCCGCCCACTCACGCCTACTCATTCTATTACTATGTCGCCTCTCTCTGTCCCTCACCGCCTGGTACAGTCAAGAGGATGAAATCACTCTATCGGTGAGTGGCGCCTCCACTGTCACTGGCATCAGACAGCTCCAGAGAAGGCCGTAATTAAACAACTCAAGCTCTGGTAATTACCCTACAGTGGCCCTAATTACCCCATTCTCAGGGTGATTACAGCCTACAGGAGGAGGGGACCAACTACAAAAAGCCCTCCCTGTCTGCATGATGGGGGGTAGGGACGATGGCAGCGGGGAAACCGTGGGGCTTTAATGCAATGTCACTGTGGAAATGGAGGAAAGTGCATTTAGACAAAGGTGCTATATTGGTGTTGACGAAAAAAGCTGTGGTTCACCCTGGAGAACAGGTAGCACTAAAAGAAGCCACAGAATCCTTGAGGGAGAACAGCAGGCTAAAGGTGTTTGTCAGAATAAAGGCTTTGTGCCCCAAAGATTACAACAGCAACAAAGACCACAACAAGATGGAAAGCTGTTCCCATTGATGTACCACCTTGAAACTTTGCCAAAAGGTTACAGTCTATCGCGTCCATCAGTGTTCGGGAGTGTATCTTACACAGATCAGCGCATCTCTTCTCTGTCTCAGCAATTTTAGTATAAAAAATGGCTATGCTGTTCTAAGCAAATCGCTCTCTTCCCTCTCGCCTCCATCAGTGAGGAGGTGCTGACTGGGGGAGGGATCGATGCTCCGCTCCAACAGACAATGGTGTGTCGATTCAGCACCTGGGCAAAGGGACAAGGTAAAAGGGGAAAAAGAAAGTGACATTTCAACAAACTCTGAAGAACTTGTGAAATAATTTGTGAAGGTGAGTCATCTTGTTGCTTATAGGACCCACGGGACCATCGCGTACTTGCCCTGTCCTTCGATGGAAGAATGCAGTAAAGTGAGCCCCATTGGGATACGTGCTGCAGCACTGAGACAAAGGTATCCAACGCTTATTAGGTGGATGATTAACTATGGATATGACATTAAAGAGGATTTCTGGTGCTTACTGTAACCAATTTTAAAAACCTATATACACTGACAAACATGCTGTATGATTAAAACGCTAAAACTATATAGAACTTGACTAATAATTCTGACCATCAACTAAATGTACTAGTACTAAACTAACTCTTTGTTTTCTTTGTATTGTATTTGCACAGTAAAGTTAATTATTTCACACTATTCCATTGATCTTTAGGTGGCAGTAAGACATTAAGATTTCCACAAAAAGTACCAATGAAGGTTTCAAACTGCAACCATGTCCAAAGAGCCTTTAAAATGGATGAGGACCACGTCTGTGACCAGTCAGTTGTCATCATCAAAGCAACTCTGGAGCATCAAGACGCTGATAAAATGGCAAGAACATGAAATCAGTCTGCTGTCTGTTAGCAGTTGAATGGGGTCAAGCTGGTGATTACAGGCAATCTGTTTGTGATAATACAGCAATTAACTGTGGTGAATTGTAAAAATTGCGAAATCAGTTGCTGTCAACATAGAAAGAAATTCACATTAACTATTTGCATTCAGAGTCCAGCCAGAAACTCAGATTTAAAACAGAAATTCAGAATCCACGAGTATTGATGTTGTTGCTGCAGGACAGCAAAAATAACTGCTAAATGACACAGCCACTCAGCAGCCTTGCGTTTACAGACTAGAACCAAGATACAACCATTTGCTAACAAGCTGAGTTAAGTTCTCTATTGCAAAGAGACACAGTGGAAATGAGTAGTGCTCATTGCCACAGATCAGCTCAGATTGACTGCAAAGTACTGGCAACCTGAATGCATTTATAAACTAGATGGGATTATTGGCAAACTTTTACCAGTCTGTTCGAGACCGATTGCACGCTGTCAAAATGGAACCACAAGACAAGTTAACTCCCACAAGTAGACCTGAGCAATTGTTCGGAAATTCAAAGTGGTCTGTAACTACAAACCCCGAATGCTGAAAACGAAGTTTTATAGGTTAGCATTTCCTTTATCCATTTCTCTTCCTTTTTGGCCATAGTTTGAAACCATGCGTATATGTATGTATGTGTGTATGTTGGAATGAATGTCTGTTGGTATGTCTGATTATGTGTCTGTATGTTTATATATGCATTTATTGTGAAGAAGCAACAGCTGATGACTGAGGCAAAAAGCGTGGAGAGTTTTTCAGAGCTGTACTGAAAATACAATTAAAATAGTTTGAGGGACGGGTGGTAAAACATACAGTGATTCAGTAATTTATTTATGGAGAAGTGGAGGCATTATGGTGGACCATTTAAAACCTATGGTACCAACCCAATGAGATCGTCATTGTAAACTTTTTGTTTCCTAAATGCACAGACTTGAACAGCTATAAAAGCCAAAAAGTCACATATATGTATTAGCACTGGGATTTAGCATTACTTGACATCACTTGTGAAAAGACTTCATAGTATTAAAGGGGAAAAAACATGTATGTATTGTAATAACCTGCAGACAAATATCAAAAATTGTCGTTAAACGGCATTGAACAGGATGCAAGAACATGGCCGGCACCTTGCAGCCATTTGTAACCACAATTGGGATTAGTTTCGCCAATGCAACAGAACAACGTCATTAGCATGCATTTGGCATTATTTATACGTGTGCTGGAGGATCAGAGTGGGACATCTGCTATGTGTTGAGTGAGTGAGGAGGGCCATTTGAGTGAGCGTGCTGAGGACCCCGATTGATGTCGCACACAGCAAAAAGTCCCTGCGGTCCCATTAGCAGCTACAGTCGGCATTACTGTCACAGCCGTCAGCCGTGATGGAGGGCAGTTCCGCCGCTACAGCCATCGGTAACCTGTCCTGTCTAAGAAACGACACATGGGGACAAATGAATCGGATGCTGCGCTTCCCAAATGAACGCGGGTTGAAACCAGACACACACTGTGCTTTAATGCAGCCCTGAGCTCTTGTGAAAAATCTACCATTTCCAGCAGTGCGCATTTGGCATTCATCAAAATCGATATCACCTTTCAGGCTCATTGTTCCCACTGTGGCCTGTTCTCAGTCATAACAATTCACTTGGGCTTAATAAAAGACGAATTCTGTTGGATTACTTGAAAATATTTGCACAACAACACAATGCGATTTGAAACGTATGTGCATCGGGCTCAGCTGGTTGTTTTCCTACAACGATCCAGATGCAAGATTTCATTACTTCCTTTTCTCTCCTGGGTGAGTAATGATATTGGGCTTATCCACAGGTGCAACCAGGATACTATATGAATCACCACACAAGTGGTGATTCACATTTATGCTTCCTGAAAAATAGTATACTGTCCTAACTACCAAAAAAAAAAAAAACTTGTGCAAAGGAAAGATAGGTCAGTGCCGAACATTCCCAACTGGCAATTCCCATTGCCTCTGGCATGACTGAATAACCCACAAAACCCTAAGGACCATGCCATATGTCATACTAGTGCTCTTAAATTTGAATCAAATGTCTCTGGCTGTTTTAATAGCTCTGTGATTGAGTACAGAAGACACCTCTGTAAAACAAAAGGCTTTTTGTACCCAAATAGTGAGCCTCTTGCCCACAAAGAACTAGCTTCATTCACAACAGCTCCTCTCTGATGTGCTCGTAGAAAAAATGATTTACACTTTCACTATAATTACTCTGATCCCGCCTGCCCCTTAAGGCTACATCTCACAATGGAGCTGTTTGCAGTTAGCTGAGCGGGGATTTTACTTGACATAATTGCGATGAATATGTAACTCAACCAAGACAAACAAGCACAGATATTAAGAATTCCACACTAATTGAATTAATGCATGACAAGATGTATCACATGCTCAGACATGTTATCTAACAGAAGCTCCTGTTATAGAGAATCAACAGACAAGACTATGGAAGTGTCAGTGCTCGTGCGAACATCTGTGTCCTGTCTGCATCTGAACATCTATGTGGTTTTTGTACAACAAGCATATAAATAAATATACTTTAGAATCACTAACAGGGGACACGAATAACATTAATTATCTCATTAGAATAGCACCCATTAAGGGGAAGATATATTAGACAGAAAGAAAACAGCCAGTTCTTGAAGTTGCTACACTGGGAGCAGGAAAACTGGACGACCATAAGGATCTGAGAAATTCTCATTGTCTAATTGTGATGGTTTAACAACTAAGTTATATCATTTACAAATGCAAAGTCTTGACATGGCTACTACATACCAAAAGTGGTAGAAAGAAAAATAACCTAAGACAGCATCATGAGTTTGATGATGCTCACTGGGAGTGAAGGGGGACCGGCAGACAAGCTGGTGAAAGCTTTACGCTGGCTATGACACAAAAGTATCTCTGATTGGATGCATAGCTACAGGTAAGGGTACACATGGTGTCTTCTCTCCACTGTTGAAATTGCCTAGGATAGATATGTGAATGTTATAATTGTACAATAGCCACATGAATCACATTTTCTTTTCCTTGTATCATGACACTCTTGCAGGTGTCATTTTGACATATAAAACCTACCTTAGAATTGTTGCAGACCAAAATCACCCTTTTCATGACAAGAGCACTTTCTGAAGGCCTATTAAAGCAGGATAATAGACCTCACTATGTTGAAAAATGTTTAAAGAACTGGTTTGAGGAAGGTACAAAGAGTTCAACATCCTAGATCTCACTTGCGTAAACTATCTGAAGGATGAGCTGAGAAACCACCGGATCAACTAACAGATTTTAACGCACATGTCTTGGTGCCTGCTACCACCAAACCTCTTCAGAAGTCTACACTTCCTACTCATGTTAAGCAGGTGGTTCTCATATCGGTGTGCTTTCAGCATGCAAAGCTTTTTGTGTTGTAAATATACTGTATATACATGTATGGATGCACAGGCATGTGTACATCTAAAGTAAATACTCACTATCTGACACAGATGAAACATAATTTAATCAGAGGGATTGTCCTGACTTCAGGCAACTTCAAAGTGGATGAAGGAATTTCAGTTAAAAAGGGGCTGATGATAATCTGAACTCCACAGGATTTACTAGAGAAGTACAAAAGGCCACTGAAGTCATGCCATTCACACTCCTTACATTTTTTTTTAGCTAAAACTGCATGCCTTGTCCTGCATGCTTGCTCGAGCTTTCCAGTATTAATTATATTTGAAATATTGGAGTATATGTCCAACAAGGGCACAAAGACTTTCTCATTAGAATTAAAATAACTTCACCCCTATAGTATAGCGCAACTAAACACAATTTACAGTGTCATTAATGTTCATCTTTCACCGACTCAGTTGTAGATGTTAAATAAGATGTTTCTAATAATTTGCCCCCTTCATGTAAGTAAATGTGAAACACCTAAGATTGCGAACACTTCTCAGGATAATGAATTAGATTACAGTGCTATCTTTAGCCATGACTTTTGGTATATAATCAGACTCCTCGGGTAATCACTGATCTTGTGGTTCCACTTAAGAGTTTCCAGCACAGTAACATGTGGAAATGAAACTATAAGATGATATTACGTAAATCCTCATTCATCGTTGATTTTCTGTTCCAGTATCAACATGTGGAATTCCTCAAGTTCAGTACTAACTGGGATCCTTTTAATTTTTTTTTTTAAATTAAGGATTAGTTATGTATTTAAAATGGATCTGCTGCTTCTTTTTCATGTTACTTGAAAGTAATATATTTTGTGCCTTTTTGTATTGTTCTGTCTCTTTCGAACTGTCTACCTGTATTGTATAGTTTTTGTTTCATACCGTCTTTTGTGTATTTTTGGTCCATTTATGTACTTTATTGCATTAGTTTTCTGCATGCAATTTAAGCCTCTCTTTAGCAGAATTGCAAACATGCTTTGACTATTTCTCCAATAGCTATTGAATAATGAACTCAAACTAGGCAATTTTTACCATTACCCCTGAAAGGAAGCCACTCTTAACCGGGCTATTATGCGCGTCACTCTCAAACTACAGAATCATGCTCTAGGATCAAAGTGACATCACATCCACTGGAGCTTTGGCTGTCAGCTGCTCATGCACCACTTAATTTTTGTAATCTAACATGTCGTGCCGCCGTAGCCACAGTCAGGTTGACGATGCAAGCGTTCATGTTAAATGTCCAGTGTGATTTGCAGATTAAAAACAGGGAGATGTTGCAATAGTTTGAAAAGGTGAGGATTTCTGGAAAAGCTCTGAAAAAAATATGATTTTGTTGCTTCCGTTTTTGACTTCTTCTCGTTCTATACCAGTGTTGATATGAAGGCTTGATCTAAGTAGCAAAAACTATAGTTGAGGATAATACCACAGCAGGTATCTGAACCATAAGCACTGTTATAAATGGTACGGAGCTGTAGTGATGTCACTGTTAATGATATGATGGGTAGACTGAGACCCTTTGTGTTCCGTTTCGTGGCCCTCTTCAAGAGGTGGGTTCAGCACCGTTCATTTATTGTCAGCTGGCTTTAGGCAATATGACCGAAACACCATCTATCCATTTTCTTAATCATTTGTCTACCAAGGGTTGCTGGAGCTTAAATGACATTGAGCAAGAGGCAGGATGCAGGGTGACTCTCACAGCCACAGCTATGGCCGCTTTAGAGTCGCTAATTAAGCTAACCTTTGGACTCTGGGATGAAACAGAAGCACAGAGACTTCCTGCTGTTAGGTGACAGCATCACTATGCCACTCTGGAATGAAAACTGATTGGGGAAAAAAAAAAAAAAAAACCTATCCCCTCTCATCAAAACACAGAGTCACACTGTGATTATGGTTGTGACGGAAAAGATTTTCCCTTCTATTCTGGATAAAGAGAAGACAGGGAGAAGAGCAAAAAACAAACCCAAACTCAAGTGCGCTCAGGCCTGGAAAATTTAAGATGATGTGAGTGCAGGCCAGCGAGGGAGTGGTGGGATGGGGCACACATTAGTTCTCAGGCATGGTACGTGGCAACCGTGCGAATGTAAGAATGTAAGTATGACCGGACACCCACATTCCCCCAGCCTTTGGTGGACAACGAGGAAAAGCAGCAAGAGCAAAGTCGGTAATGAAAATGGATAGCAGCTTGGCTACGCTGCCTCAGCTCCATTGATCACGCAGCTGTAAAGAGCGATGGACCTCGATGTGGGGTGAGAGCTCTGTGCATGTTCCAATTCTTTTACGATCCATTCCAATTTAGCCTTACATTGATAACTTCTCCTCCAGAAACTATTGTAGCACTACGCTGTTCAAAGCACAGAGTAGATGTAAACACCCCCCCTTTTGGAGCCACTGAACAGTATATATCACTCTGATAAACGCAGATATAATTGGAGACATTTATAGATGGATCATGCCTGCTGTGTGTATGTACAACTGCATTGATTACTTCTAACTGAAGGCTACGTCAATACACACACTAATGAATATTCTGCGGAAACAGCAGAGAAATTAATCATTTGATTAAGTTATTTGAACACTCAGCTGGCTCTGAGTTTGTCGCCATCAATCTACATGATCACTAGCATTTCAGTGAATAATGCTGAGGTGGATAGGGGAGTTACTGGGAGTGGGAACTTCTCATCTACACATATTGGCGTGGCCTCTTTCGCTGCTCTACAAACACACGTTAGTCCTCATTCTGTCTCTGAAAAGGTCTCCTTCTGAAGTGGTGGCCGTGTGTCGCCAAAGGATCAAATTTGATCCAACACCATTAACCAGTACTATTGCCATTTTTTCTATATTTTGCTCCAGTCCATGCCTCATAAATGTCATCCCCGTCTGTCTGAGCATTAATCTCTATGAGGCTGGGGCCCAGTGACTCTCCAAAACAAACCAGTCTTGTTGAACCGCTCCCCTGCTGAATGGTAGAAGCTTGGCAGAGCTAAAGGAAACAGAGAAGTATGGATTGGGAGCAGGAAAGGAGGGGTGTCTTGTCCATTTTTTTAAGGGGGTGGGCAGCAGCAACAGTGGGGTCTCTGCTGGGAAAAATATCAGCAGCATTATGGAGTGCGGCTGAGCCTGCCATCACTATCAATGAGAGGAAGAGGCCTGTCAGAGCACAAAGGAGAAAAAGACAATCGCAGACAAAGAATAAGAGATGGAGAAAAGGAGAGAGGAAAAGAGGGCAAGAGGGAAACGACATATGAGGAAGTGAGAGTGAGACAAAGAGACAAATTAAAAGCACTCCAATTAGAAATGGAAGAGACAGTGCAGGCAAGAGCTAAAGAGATCACACTGATTAGAGAGTTAGATAAACCACCATAAACACGGAGGCAAATTGAAAGAGATAGAGAAGAGATAGCAAGCTGGAAAGGGAAAGACAAAGCGACAAAGACTAAGCAGGAGCAAGACTGAGCATAAAAGAAGAGAATAGGCTAAAAAGAAATTAATTAATGAGTTAGAGAAGAATGAGGTGGATTGGATCAAGAGGGAAAAAATAGACAATAGGAGACAGATTTAGATGAAAAGGAGAAAACCGTCCTGTCACAATGGCACATCAGAGCCCGCATGTGGCACCACTTGATAAGAAGCGTCATTGCCACCCTCCATGCTGGCACCCAAGTCCCTCCTCCTCTCCATTCCCAAACCATCTGTGCCATCCAAACACACCAAGCTGTCCGAAAGTGTCTCTAGCTCATGCCATTACCAGCTATCTAACGTCATCCTGGAGCCTGGCTCCCGATGACCAAGAGGGGCCCCCGAGATCAGTGACATCATCAGCCCACAAGTGAAGGAGGCCAAACAGTTAACTCTAACAGAGGAGGAGGATTTGAGTCATGTGAGCTGGGATTCTGACCACAGCAGCTTAATGGTTATTCTGGACAGGGCACAGAGAGAAACTAAAAGATGGAGACAAGTTCAAAGTTTTGTTCTCCTCCCATTTTTAACTCTCACACTGTCTTTCCATCTAAAATGGTTGTGAACAGCTGTGGTTATTTGAGTTAACCTTATATAGCACCCGGCATTGTACACCCGCTGGCCAGGGATGACTGTCATATGACAAAATGAAGACAGGCATGGAACTCAGGGTGGCAACGTTTGACACAAGCATACACGACAAGCAGACCAAGAATCTCATGTTCTCAATGTTATTCGCTGACAGTGTGTAGGAAAGGAAACAACGCTATAAAATAGCTTTAAAAACAGACAATTTTACTCTGTAATGTATGGGTTTTTCTTAGTTGAATACCACAAATTCTGTAAAACCACTGAAAGAGAAAATATTAATAGCAATCTAATGTACATTATTTCTTTGGGAAAAGCAAATATTCATAGAAAATTAAATGTTCACCGTCAAATCTTGAATATAGGTGAGCTGTGAAAGCTATTTCAGACTCACATGTAATGAGATTTCCAGTATTTGTGTGGCCAAATGGATTGTTAAGCTTAGTTAGCAATTGGCCACCAAGACTCCTTTAACAAATAACCATATTCAACAAGTATTTTTTAATATTTTTGATGCAGCAAGAACTGTGACAAAATTACAGTATGTCATAGTTAAAAAGTTTGTGAAGAGTACAATTGGTACCCTTAAATATTACTCTGGCGTCCTCCCAAAATCCAAAGTCAAGCAGGTAGTGTGGTTAGGTTAATTAGTGATTCTGCGTTAGCCCTGGGACAGACTGGTGATGATGTACCCTGCTGGGATAGGCTCCAGCCCCCCTCCAATCGTGAACTGGATACATAGACGGCTCGATGGATGCATAGATAACTACTAACCGTCTGACCTTAAGTCGTCTGCCATTTGCTGTCTGCCAATTGTCTACATTGTCTCGATTGTCTGTGACAATCAATCACCAATAATCAGATGTAGACCATCCGACAACCACCAGCTGTGAGGAAAAAAATGAGTATTCCCCATCCACTTGGAACTGGTTGGTGGTAATTGCTGGAAAAAGGATTGCTAGAGGCCCACTCACTCAGGCCTATAGACCAGTCTGGCAACCACCTGTTGGTATGGAAAAACATATGTATTCCCCAAACAGTTGGCAAAAACCTCCTTGTGAGTGTCACTACCATACCCCAGTAATTTAAATGAAAGTGACCGACTTGTCTACAAACACTGTCCAGCTACTCTCTCCACTGTAGGGAAACCGTGAAAAGTGCAACACAAACTGGATAAACTATTTGCCTTCAAAGTAAAAGTTGCTCCTTTTGAAACACATTGGCTAAATGTTGCTTCCAGGTCTGTGACCATTCACACTTAGTTGTCGTGTTCAAAGTGACTTTAGTATATCAAGACGACAATAAAATGGTGATAAGATGGAGTCAGTCTGCTAGCAGTTTACAACTGAATGGCAATTACGTTTCCTGTTTGCATTAACATTTATTACAGAGCAATTAACTGTAATAAACCCATGCAAAATTGACATTAAACAGAATTCACATGAAATCCTTGCATTGAGAGTCCAACATAACTTGGATAGATTTTAAAGAAAAAAAAACTCTGAAATCCTTCCACAAATAGTGGCGTATTTGCCACAGATTTAACTGTAAAATGACGTAAGCACGGGCTGATTTAGATAATCTGGCTAATGCTGCAGTCCCAGTAGGGGAAACTGCGGTTGGAGAACATGAAGACCAAGCAAAACTATTGCAACCATATGCAATGAATGCTTTTGAATGGTTTCCTCGAAGG
The DNA here is from genome assembly GCF_057382185.1 of Mchenga conophoros. Lineage (NCBI taxonomy): Eukaryota > Metazoa > Chordata > Actinopteri > Cichliformes > Cichlidae > Mchenga > Mchenga conophoros. The sequence continues at coordinate 28,853,391 of NC_140542.1, forward strand.
CAGGGAAATTTGCAACCTTGTTTTCACATAGGAACATAACCAGGATACAAAGAGTCGAGTCGAGTCCCCGTCTTGCAAAGAGACACGTCACAGATGATTTGCGCTCATCGCAACAGGCGGGTTCAGACTGATAGCAAAGTACTGGCAACCTGTGTTCATTTATAAATTAGACATTATTTGTAAATATATGCAATCTGTCTGAGAGTGATTACAGTTAGTCAGAGTTGGCTGAGCTCCCACCAGAAGACCTGTGCAACTGATCTTGTTCTCCAAAGTGGTCTGCAACCAGTTGCTCACCACAGCTATTTGCAATCACTGGGCAAACAAGTTTTCCTAGTCACAAGGAAGCTGCTGTCCTATTTTTACTCTTGTGTGACTGATCCATAAATGAATAATCTTAAAGAACAAACTGTTCCTGTTTTCCAGTTCCGTTTGCTTGTAAAATAAATGAATGACTATTGAAGTTTAACTTTTTTTTAAAGTAACACCTACAAAGATGACTGCCAGAAAAACAGCAGCTCTTTTTCACCTCAACATACAGAAGACGAGATGTAATACTTTCACACAATCAGCCTTGTGCTATATAATCACTCATGCTCCAAGGGCTTTGTGTGTGTATTTTCAGTAAAACACAACTAAGAAAGAACAAAAAGTAATATCCGAGCCAAGGTAACAAATCAATTATCCCAGTCAAGGTGAAGCGACAAGTAAAGGAAAAAGATGAAACATCTATAAGACATCCTCAACTGGTCAGAGTGGGGGAAATTCTTTTTAAAAAATGAGAGCTCTTTGTCTTTCTCTCACTCACGCATGCACATTACATCCCTTCATGAACTGAATATCAGCTGAAGTGGAAGTGTTCCTGCACTGCCTGGCAGTATGTAGGAGAAGCTATAACAGTTCTTCCTCCTTTGCCCGGGCAGGTATCCAAACAGCCTCCGCAGGCTTTGATGAAGTGTCCTGTCATGATGTCAGCCTCCATTGGTCTCTAGCTCACCTGGGACCTCCCTCACTCTTAACAACTCCTGGCTGAAAGTAAAGAACAAAAAAATAATAAGAAAAAAAGGAACAAAGAGGAGGGAGGGCATATCAGGCCTCCTCATACGCTGCCTTTGCCTGTGCTTCTCACTTCTCCTCGGTGCCTTTCTTAACTAAACAATAACAACACAAACTCCAATATGGATTAAATCTTATCTCCAGATTCTCCTCTTTTTTCTCTCTCTCTCCTTCCTCCTCCTGCTCGCTGGCTGTCAGCAGGTTAAAAAATGGCTCGGCACTAGCTAGGGAGAAACAATTACTCATGGCGCAGGCTGTATAGACATTGGAAGCTTTGTACTCCTCTGCGATCTCAGGGCCATGTGTTTCTAATTAAACGGTGTACTGGAGGAATTATCAAAGCTCGGGATTGCATAATGAGCCCTGGCAGAAATCTGCGGCAGGCGGTGACACTCTTTGTCTCAAGAGGCGCACAGTGGTTATATTGAATTAAAAAGGAAGCATGTCAATAAGTGACTAAGAGAAGCATTCCTTTTTATTGATGTGTGTGTACTGTAAGGGATTTGTTGCGGCAAACCCCTCAGATGAATCACTTTACAGCTCCGGTGGTGGCGGTCAAAGATTAGGGGCTTCACTTAAGGAAGCTTTCAGCACAGTTCTGCCTTCAGATCCCATCTCTGTGCTCGTGTGATGGTCACCAACACCCACCATGTTTTTCATCGCACAATACCAGTTGGGCATAGATGGGCACGGATTATTTGGCTCGCCAAACGGAGGCATGTTCATCCTTACGCAGAGAGACACTTCTGTATTAGATGTCAGGCCAGATTTTTTTGTAAAACATCACACACGAGCCTGCGAGTGCTTACCTCACATAGCACACGCTCACACACATACACACATGCTTAAAATCCGGTCTCCATGGTGATTGTTTTAGTGCCCATGTGAACTTGCCCCCTGCATCTGTTTATGTTTGTTGGATGCTGTAAAAAAAAAAAAAAAATTAATTATTCATAACCACATGACCACTATTCTCATTTTCTAAAGCATTCCCCGAACAGCATAAATGAAAACAATAAATTCTCTGGTCAGAACACAACACAAAGAAATAAGTACAAGGGGAAAAAAAACAACTGTTTTCTGGTTTCTTTCGAGGCATGCAATCTTGTTAAACCCTGGTCATATTTTACTGTGGATTGCTGTAGACATGATTCACATGCTCAGCGCCGATGCACGCCACCATCACAGCCGCTGGCACACAGTCCAAGAAGGTTTACACGTCTTACAAGGAGAGAGGCTGGAAAGGGACGCCTGCCTGCCGAGTGCCAAAAAAGGCCATTTAGAGCTCCGAGTCCATCTGGTGGATGAACAGTGAATCACATGTAGGTCACGCTCCACTTTTCACTGTCATTTTACTTCATCCTAATCCTGTTATTTTAGTATTCAGCGTAAACTCTAGCCAACAGTTTAGAGCAAGCACTGCTAAAGCAAATTGGATTTTCATGGGGTACATCTCTCATGCAAACATACATAAAAAGATAAGCCTGGACGCACACAAAAATGCAGGCAACTCAGTGTGAGTGGCTAGGATGACGCCAGGAATAATGTGAGGCATGTGTGTTGGAGGCCGTCTATGTTATGCGTAGCATGAATCTTCCTCTGGCAGAGGAAAAGGAGTGAGTGTCTGCGCAGCGGTGTGCTGGAGTCATCCAGAGTTTCTCTTACATGCAGAGAAACACACATACTTGTGGTCACAGTATTGGTGAAACTTTCCTTGCCACACAGAAGACAGCTTACCAATGTCTGTTGTACCGTCTGAACAAAAACCACACTTAAAGTTCAAACTATCATATAAATCTTAAATCCGTCTAGTCTAGAAAATCACCTGAGAAGGAAAAGTAGAGAGAAAAGCTGTGCTTGCATTAGACTCCTAGTTTTATGGATCAGATGCATTTTTACAGTTCTTTCATTTACATATTTAATCAATCATCATATTTGTTTATGTATGAAACTATATAGCTTTGTATCCGCACATAGTAGTATTAAAATGGCAATTCATAATCAATATGCCGTGTCGGCTGACTTGCAAAACATGACAAAGTGTTATATTTATTCATTTTTAAATTTTGCATAGGTGGTCAGTAAATCTTCAAACATTATGGAACTACCTTAGAAACCTTACAGCTTCATTTGAAGAATGAAGCTGTAAAGCTGCAAGAACTGTTAACCAAGAGATATGACATGTGCTTTCTACACAGCTTCCTCAGCAGGAAGAGTTGGGGGGGTTTTCAGTATGTTTATATTCTTTGTTAGCTGTTCTGCATGAATTTACATAATGCATCCTTAATCAGAGTTTTCCATCATTTGGAGAAGTTATATGTATCAAGATCACATTCTAATAACAGACGCAACGAGAAATTTATAGATAATTTTAGTAGCACGATATTTGGTTCCAACATACAACAACACTTTTCTCTTACTGTCTCTTATTTGCATCACTAGTGCACATAGTACAGTATTTTTCAAAAGCAAACAACTTTATCATAAAATAACTTTATTAACAATTTAGAGTTCCACTGAGATAGGTTCACTCTCAACTGCAGGAACATCCTCAGGGACTGTGGTCCATATTGACATGATAGCATCACACATTTGTTGCACATTTGTCTGCTGCACATCCATCATCTTCTTTTACCACATCCCAAAGCTGCTCTATCAGATTGAGATCTGGTGACTGTGGAGGCCATTAGCTGTCATGTTCAAGAAACCAATTTGAGATGATCTAAGCTTCGTGACAGCCTGAAAGAAGCCGTCAGAAGTTCGGGTCAAAAGGTGCCAAGAAAATATCCCCCACACCATCACACCACCACCAGCCTGAACAATTGAGACACAGCCCCAAATTCTGACCCCACCAGCTTAATATTGCAGCAGAAATCAAGACTCATCAATCAGCCACCATTTTTCCATTCTTCTGTCTAATTTTAGTGAGCCTGTGCAAACTCTAACCTCAGGTACCTGTTCTTAGCTGACAGGAGTGGGACCTGGTGTTGTGTTCTGCTTCTCTTGTGACCTCAACAAGGCATTTTTACCCAGAGACCTGCAGCTCATTGGAGATTTTCTCCTTTACAAATCATCTTGTGTAAACCATAGAGGTGGTAGTAAAATCAGCAGTTTCTCAAATGCTCAATGTAGCCCGCCTTACAATAACCATTTCATTTTGATGCTCGGATTGAATATCAGCAGGTTTTCTCTATCATGCACATGTGTCTAAAACCATGTGATCAGATAATTGTGTTAAAGCACAGCTAAATTAGTATACCTAATGAAGTGGCTGGTGATTGTCAATCTTGATTGGATACGCCAAAAATCACGGTCACAGTGTAGAGTTTTAGATACCCTAAGTGAACCTCCCCCAAAACAGATGCAAGTCCTGTTTGGAAATCACATCCGCCTGCAATTATTTTGTTTGCAAATATGTTCCACAGATGGGATGCACCAGACACCAGGACCCAGTGCTGCAACATTCAAAGTCATGTTCACCGGATAAATCCTGATTTATTGGGACACATTTCATGTAAGCCATGCCGAAAAGAAAAGACTCCACAGCTGCACACCTCAAGGCCTCACACGCACCTTTCTGGCTGCACGGAAGGAAATCAAGGTCGACGCTTCAAGATATGAATGCATAAACAGTAAAACACTCCCATGAAATTCCATACACTATTTATATTTCTAAATCTGCCCGAGTCATTCATAGATGTCAACACTGTACTCATATCAAGGCTAAGATAGAGACAAATACCTCAAACGCACTGCTGCCGTGAAACTGTCAATTTGGATATTAGTTTGTGTAAACATAATTTCCCGTTCAGCCACGGCACGAGCAAATCCATATGGCTGTTTTTTAAGCTGCATTAAAGGCGTTTGAGGAAAAGAACGTTGGATGATTAAGTCAATAAAGACGGATATGATTGTTGACAGATGTTGGAGAAGTCAGAGAACTCAGTTTAATTATTGGGAGGTTTGTGTCAATACTCGGCATTAGGGTAATGCACATTTGAAATAAGGATTATTAGCAAAGATTTTAGATGGTAAAATAAAATTAACCCTTAGTTCAGTTAGAATAACTATAGTTAACATTTGTTATTTCCAGCTGCAGTAATTTAGATTGGCCAATATCATTTGTTCTGGGACCATCCCATCCTCCAGTGCCTACATGTGAAAAGCACTCAGTAGGTCAAACACAACACAACACAACAAGAACAGGGTGGGATAGAGGTGGGTTGAAAAGTAATTATAGATAGGGTAAGTCAGATTTAACAGTGTGCCATGCATCAAATTTGACTACTTGAAAGGGTCCCAGCTGATATGCTAGGATTGTAGTTTCCTTTATCATTGTCGTTCATTGGTGGGATTTTGCAAAGCAAGCAGCAGTATAGTCAGTAGGATTCTATAAGACACAGTGGAGATCCCACTGTGTCTTATATGGTGTTGGGGATCTTGACAAAATTGATGACATTAATACAGAAAAGAAGAGTCAGAAATAACATCTGGAAAGCCTCTGACTGAAAACAGCTTCATTTTTCAGCATGACAGGGATCCCAAATACACTGCGAATACAGTCAAAGCTCACGTGGATAGAAAAATGCATCAGTCTGTCCTCCCCAGACCCTGCACCTTAACATTACTGAAGCAGTGTGGGATCATCTTGACAGAAAATGGAACAAAAGGCTGCCAACATCCAAACAAGAGCTTTCAATGTCCTTCAGGAAGCCTGGAGGACTATTCCTCAAAATGACTTAAAGAAACTACAAGAAAGCTTGCTGTTGGAGTTCATACTGTGATGAAGAGTAACGGTGGTCAGACCAAAGATTGACTTTGAAGCTCATTAGAATTGTACAAACTCTGTTTTTTGCCTTATATACCATATTTCCACATACGTTTGCACATAAGTTGCACATGAGGGGTGGCTCAAGGTTCTTGGACAACACTGTATAGCTAGTGGTCCCATACGCAGTTTATAAGAAGCTGAATCGTTTTTGAGCAGCTGGAACAAAGTATTTTGTCTCTTTTTTTAATGAGAGTGACTGTAGTATGACTCAGTAAACAGCCCGAATCTCTGGATGACAGTATCAAAAGATGCTTACAGATATGCAAAAAAAACACCATTTGGCAAATGCTTTTGGAAACAATGTGTACGACAACATGATGCCTGGGCTCTTTTAGTCTAATTTCTTTATTAAATTTTGTTTTTCATTTTCAAACTCCAGACATCTTTCCCCTCCCTATCAACCAATTTGCCATCTGTCTTTATTGCAACCATTTAAATCCTCAAGGCCATACGCTATGATGGCAGAGCGCCTAATGTTTGTGTGTTCACTTCCTAAAGGGTGAGAGAGAGGCTGTTTACTGATTAAAAACTCTCCCTCTCTGTTTCTTGCTAAGCTCACAGCACTCTCATGACCAAGTCAAGGTCACTCCCATGCTCTCCTCCGCGCCATCAATCTCAGAGGAAGAAGCAGAAACTTCCTCTCACGATATTTGGTTCCTGTGCGTCCCTTTTTTTGTGTATGATGAATACAATCTCCCTCCAAATATCATAACTTCTTCCTCTTCCATTCATCTTTAACGCACAAACAAACACAGGTTGACAGACAAATTTGTTTTTATGCAGCAGTCCTCTCCATCCAAGCTCTGCTATGTAGAACAACCCCACTTCTCTTTATTTTCAGTCACTAAAAATGTGGTATTATTGATATCGCGGAGCTCGAAAAATACGCACACAGAAAAGACTATTTTTCGAGTATTTTTGCAAAACAATCTCTGCCATTTATTCTACATTAATGCTGCTTTGAAGAACCTTTCAAAGCTGAGCATGTAGTTTTTGTTTCTGCTTGCTAATCACATCCATAGGGTGTACAGAGACTACAGCCAGCCTGTAAAAAGTTTAAAGACTTCAGCCCTCGCTTTAAACAGAAACACCACTCAGCTCGTATAAATTACAGTGTATAGACACCATCAGTAAATGCCAGAGAGGCCATGTTAAAGTAAAGCACCCCTGACATACTTGAAGCATGAAATTCCATAGCCTTGTTGGCCTACTTTGCCACATGTAAGCAACACAACATCCATCACTTTCAAGCTTTTTTTTTTTTCTTTTTTGACTCAGCAGACACTTCTCTTTGACTTGTGCTGGGAAAAAAGTCAGTTAAGTACATTGTAATGTAAGCAAATTTGATCACACACACCACAAATCACAACAATCTATTCGGTTAAAAGAATGGGCTTTGCACAAACACGGCGATACACAAACCTAGATTATATAAGCAGGATAATTTAACTGTCACTATTTATCAAAATGGTTGATGTTGGTCAGTACACAATAGGACATCCCCCTGACTTTGTGCCATCTCACAGGAAGTGTGAGTCAGAAACCGCAGCGTCCTGTTACAACTTCTAAACAAATTCCTGCTTTATCATCGTTTAAACAGATACCGCCACGGTACCTGTGCTCGAAGTTCAATCTGTCACAGCGTGGCTGCCTAACCTCGACGCCACCTCGACATCTGTTTGTTATCAATCACCGCCCTCATCAACCTGACGCTCATCATTATCAAAAGGAAGGCTTTTGAAATGCCGTCTTGAAACGCTTTCTGAAGTTTGTTTCTATCTAAGCTCATTCTCCCATGGACAAAGACCCTCCAACGCGCACAGTGAAACATACACATGAATACCTCCGAAACCACAGCTTTCTCAGCTATGGGTACTGAGAAGCAAGTGAGAAACACTTTGGGGCATGAGGCAGGCACTCATTGCCCCCATTTCAAATTACTGTGTATGAGGAATCAAACATACGACAGCAACTCGATGCATTTAGACATGCAGAAAGATTCAACTTCCTGTATACCGATGGATAGCGAACCTTTAAACAATTTAACCATCATTTCGTAACTTCTTGACCAATTCAGGCTCAGAGGAAGTCTGGAGCCTGTCTACACTCCTGTGGAAAAGAACGTTTTTACAAGACTTTCAGGAGTTCTGTGACCCCATGATTCATTTGCTTATAGAACTACCTTTAGCAGCAATAAATTCAAGTACTTGTTTTCTGTATGACTTTATCAGTCTCTCACATCATTGTGGTCCAGTATTCTGGACCCCAGTGTTGCTTCAGTTCATTGGGGTTTGCAAGGATTCGTTTATGTACTAATCTTTTAAGGTCCCGGCACAGCGATTCAGTTGGGTTGAGGTCTGGACTTTTACTGGGCCATTGCAATACCTTGATTATTTTCTTTTTCAGCCCTTCTCTTGTAGATTTGGTGCCGTGCTGCAGATCATTTATTCTTTGCATCATCCAATTTCAGCCAAGCTCTAAAGTACTTTGGTATACAGAGGAGTTCATAGTTCATAAATCCATGAATTTATACATTTAAAATTTGATTAGGAGCACCTGGTTGCTATTTAAACTCTTAATTTTTATGAGTCAAAGATTTATTTTTTCACATGACTGTAGCTGTCACTGGGCAAAAGGTCGGGGTACACCCATTGACAGGTTGCCAGACAAAGACAGCAATTCATGCTCACACCCACACTTAATAGCAAATTCAGAACAAGCAAATAAGCCAATGCATATTTCTTTGAACTGTAGGAGGAAAACCACAACACCCAAGAGAGAAAGCCTGAACCCAAAACATTCTTACTTCTTCTGGAAACAGTTTATCTCCTTGTTGGTACTTTCTAAATGACAATCAAAGTATTTGTTGCTCAATTAGGACACATATTAGGTTTTGATCAATGTTGACGTGCCGTTCTTCAGTCTCCTAGGCTTTGACGTCCAGTGTTGACATTATCTAAACACGCCACGTCCTTTCCTATGCTTTGATCTCGTATGAAATCTGTCAAACACATTTATGGCCACAGCTAATGTGCTACAGACCAGACGCAAACTCGCTGAGAGGTGAGTCACAGTATAAAGGTCGGTGCAGATTTAGAAACAAAATCTGATGCAGAATTGGTTTTGATTGGGACTAAACAGGAACTGGTATGACTTATACTTTCATTTCCGTAGTTTATAACAGAAAATTTGAATGTAATTGCACTGTTCCACGTACTAATTTGTGAGTGGTTAAACACCGGCAGTACTTGACGCATACTCTATTACAAAGGTAAATTTTATATTCTTTCAATATGGTACTGTGCAAAGGCCCTCTGTGACGGAGTTACACTGTCCCGGGCCGCAGACAGCTGATCTGGGCGCATACACGCACCACCACCATTAGTTTCTACAATTACCGTGGTATGGTGTTCCGGGGTTCAAATAGTGGGTTCGCGCGCGCTTGAAAGGTCACGTGAACTGCATTATTTGAATTTCTTTATATTTTCCTAGGAAAATGAGAAATCTGTGCAAACATTCATGGAAATACATTTTATAACACTTGAAAGTCAATCTTTGGTGTGACCACCTTTATTCTTTACCACAGCCTGAACTCTCTCAGCAAGCTTTGTCATAAGTACTTGTCGGGAATAGTTGTCCAAGATTCTCAAGTGACATTCAAACTTTTTCCTTGGATGCTAAGTGTCTTTTGTTCTGTTCCATCTCAAGTTGATCCCACACTGCCTCATTAATGTTGAGATCCAAGGTCTGTAGGGGCCAATCCATGTTTTTCTATCTAGGCATGTTTTGACTGCAGTGACAGTGCATTTGCCAATCAGATGTTTTCCAGATAGTAGTGCATGGTAGATCAAAATCTGACCATACCTTTCTGCATTCATAATTCCATCAGTTTTGACAAGATCTCCAGCAACACTGGCTGAAATGCAGCCCCAAACAATGACAATGCATCCACCGTGTTTTACAGATGGCTGTAGATACTCACTGTTATAGTTTTGGCCTGACCTGACCTCCATAGATACTGGCGATGATTTGAACCAAAAATTTTAAATTTGGATTTTTAAGGACACACTGCACACCATGCTGAGATGTGTTAAGCTGTAAGATGATTGCTCTTTGGGACTTTGTTGTTACAGACAAGATACGGTCTGTGAATACTGCATTCTCCTTGTGTGCAGGTAACTGAGGACTTTCGCACGCCTTGATTGAACTTTTTAGCAGTGTCTCTTGCTGTGACCTGAGTCTTAACCATTTCAGGTTTTCTTTTTAGTCTTTTTAGCACAATCTCAGTTTTACTTCATCAGAAAATGCTTACCGTCCTCAGGAAAAACAAAAACCAATGCTACAACAACAAATCTTTAACCAGACCTTTGGGGATGTTCCAGTGAACACAAAATGTGTTACAGAAGTTCTTTCTGTGTACATCTATTATGCTAAAAGGACCACACCATTTAATTACCACAACTAAGTATTTCTGCACATATTGAACACAGGTGTATTTCTTGAGGCAAAAGTGGTCGCACCAGATTTCTTTTTTAAATTTTCTTTTTTATGAGGGCTCAACAAATACCTTGCATCCTAAGAAATGTTAAATGTGTGCTGTCAGGCTAATTTGCAAGGGTGCACATGCTCTTCTGTGAGCAACACTGCCAGTATTTCAGTGTTACCTTGTACATGCAAACATGCATTCATGGTCCACTGATAAATGAGACTGCAACATGTGTTCTTAGGTAACTTTAAGACGTCTTGCTGAAATATCATCCGGCTACAATGTGATAGGTAGAGAGGATATAAGCAGTGTGTATTTGTCCTTGTGATGCAAAGAGGCCTCAACACATGGAGAGTGGTGAATCTCCAGCTGCTCCCAATTCTCCCTCATGGGTGTTTTCTGGCCAAGGGTACAGACGGCATGCTAATGTGTATAGCCTCTTGGTTGTGTGCGTGCACGTGTGTTTCTGTCTTGTCAATGTCTCTACATTGTAGCATGTGTGACATCTGCAGGAAATGAGAGCCACCCTCCTATAGTTGATGAAGACAAAGGGACTGACACTTTCTATAGGCTCGCCGAAGCCAAAATGTTGGAGAACATCCAAACTCTTTTTAAAACTTTTTTCCTAAATGGGTGACAATGATAGATCGCCCTGAACTGGCGCAGCGTCTTGTAAGTAATCTGGAGCAGGGCAACGAAGAGAAAGGGGGAAGCTGGTGCCTCAAAGACAAAGAGCTTGAGCATATGGCAGCAATATAGCACAAACAATAACGCACAAATATCCTATGTGCATGGCACAGTTCTTTAAGATATGGAGATTTTTCCTCAACAATAGCCTAAAACCACACAGACATGCACAAGTGCTGCGCCACAAATAAATGCGGTTTCAGCTGGGAACGCTACGAGATTTTTCCGATGTGGAATTGTGGAAGACCCCACACGTAACAAAAGCTTTCCCACTGCACTCGTACTTGAGCTCACACATTATATACAAAGTAAGATGTCCATCCAGCTCACATTATCTTGCAAGACTTTGACTCTTTATTTACTACAATGCACAGATTAAATACAAAGGGACAAGATTACAAAACCGCCCAAAACCATGGCTGTAAAACCATAATGAGAAGATTAATTGAAGAGTAAAGTGAATTTGATGTGTATAATCAGCAGGCACTGTTTGTGCTCATCTGTTACCGTAAGTAGCCGAGCAGTGTTTAGTTCTCACGGGTATCAGAGTTTGCAATTCAATCAGTGTTTAACGCACAAAAGAGACCTGCAGTTTACATCAAATGTGTTAGTTCCAACATGGCAGATTTCTGAGGTCCTGTCAAAGCAATCTTTTCAAAGACTAGAAGTGAGTCAGGTAGGAGTATCTACTGATGTGTGAGAAAGCCACTCTGAACATATGGCAAAACCGAAAGGGTTCAGTCAGGTCAACACTAAGTTGTGCAAGTTTGCATCTCTTCAAATGATAAATCTTTGTCTCCCTCTAGTGGATTTTCTTTTACTTTTACCTAAGCTTACGTTTTTCTTGGATATATGCATATGGTGTAATTCAAACATATGCTGCAAAAATGATAGATTTCTCTGGGATAAACGTATGATTCTGGTCTAGATAAATAACAAATTACTAATTAATCACATCAACTAACACAAAGCTGGAATCACAGCATCATAGGCATCTGTCCAAACAGAGTTAATATTACCCTTTCATGAATACAACACAGTTGTTTAAATGCAACATTTAAACATTTATTTTTGAGTTCTAGAGCCACATTTCAAAGAAAACAGTCAGTAGTTGAAGCACGTGCCAGTGTCATATCATCAACAACCAGTTACATATATAAGCATCCAAAATTTTAATTTATGAACTACTGAAATCTTCAGGATTTGTCCTTTAATTTCTCATCTTCACTTTTAGACAAGGATAATCGAATTTACTTAAAGTGCTACAGTAAATACCTCTCTCCTGACTTGTCCAAAAGTTACTTGGAGTCAGGTGTTTTAGTTAAGGACATGAGAAAAGAAGTGTTAGTTCCAGACACGCCATTCCTTTAATTTTTGACAACTTTCAACAAACCTTGGAGGGTAGAAAAAAGACATTATGATTCATACAGCAGAAAGAGCCTATAAAAGAATTTCTGAACACCAGCTGGATAATCCACAACAGACAGATGAAATGATAGTTGAATTTTTTGGGAGAGCCGGCACGACAAAGAGAAAAAAGCCGCACAACAACACCAGAACTTATTTCCAGCTGTTATGCATCATAATGGAGGCAGCAGCCCAAAACCTGAGCATAGGAAAAGTTGGGTAATACCAAAAGCGCATAACTAAATCACCCAAAAAAATCTCAAAAAAATGAATGAAATTCAGGTTATGGGATGGTGAGGTCAGATTTATGGCCTTCATCTAATTGACATGCTGTCTCATGACCTGAAGACAGCTGTTAAGTCAAGCTGTTCCAGAAGTACCAACGATGGCCCAAGATTAAATTTCACCGTTGTTCAAATTGTCATGAACATGAATAAAACATGTGCCGGAGCTGTATAATATTATATTACAAAATATATTTTCTGGTGAACGGTTAGTCAATAGGTTTAATATTCTATATACCTGAAGAGAAATATGTGGCAGAGTCGTTTAGAGAGCAATTACTGCTCCCCTTCTCATGCTGATCCAGTGTGCGTGGTGTGAGCAATCACAGAGGACGGAGGTTCAGAAGACAATGAGATTTGTGTGTTATTGTAATGAAGTTGAGTTCAGGCAAACACCTGCAAGCACTCAGTAAAAGGTCCACACAGCGTGAATAAAAAGTTCCGTCTGTCCTCGAGCCGTTGTTCATACAGAGAATGCATGAAAAGCTGGGACTAGTTTTACATAACTGTTTGTCCATTATTAGTCTTGTCAAATTGTCTTGGCCTATAGCTATGACTGGAATAGCTGAAACCAGTTTAAGAATATTAATTGTGAAAGTCTAGCAATTCCAAAAGGGTTTCTCAAATCCTGCAAGGTCCCTTTACAGAAGGTGGAGTGCTGAGAATGGCGTCATATTTTGGTAGAAGATTTAAATAGCCTGAAAGAGAGACAGCCATTTTCCACTGTTTAGCAACTAAAACACCTATATTATGGTGGCTATATAACAAAGACAAGGAAAAAAAAAAATAGGGTAGCAAGGCATATAATAGGCAGCAAAAACAGAAGGAACCATATTCTTTGATTCACAGATCACTCATATTCATCACTGTAAAGCCACTGGGGGGGGATTGGCGTCTGAAGTGAGGAACGGCATATAAAAACCAAAAACAATCAGAAATATTAATTAATATTATACTATTAATATCAGCAGTATTAAAGGCTTAAAGTTCACAAAAGATGAACAGTTACATTTACCATCCTCAAATCAAGTTACCTATGCTGACCACTAGATGGAGCTCTAAATTCAGAGATTTAGCAGCGTTTACAGAAAATTATCACTTTCTTAAATGGAATAAAATAGTTTTTTCTTCTTTGTAGCCATACATATGAGCATTATTGATACTGCAAAGTTTATTTTGATTACCATCACTCAGCCAACGTGTTAGAATTAAAGACAAAGCTACAAATATAAACATGACTCCGTTCATTTGCTGCGGTTTATCACAGTGTATTGACAGCTCACTTTCAAGACTTCAGGCACTGAATTTATACATAATTATTTACCAGTAGAATTATGTAAGAGGCACATTTCTGTCTTTTGTAAACACAAACACACACATAACTTTCTTTCTTTGTACTCTGTGCTCTTACTCAGCCGATTCGACTTGGAATTATCGAAACACTCCTATATAAATCTCCTAATTAAAAACAATTAAATTCGCACCCTCATGAGTTGCATAGAATACCACACAACTTAAGTCTTTCCCTTTTTTAGTCATGTTCAAATTAAAGCATGCAAAAACATCCAGCCTAGACCAGGTAACAGAAACTCATGAGCCTGAGTTTCTATCGTGTGTGTCCAACGCTTAGATCATCAGATCACAATGCAGGGATTTAAAGTTTGGTTAGGTGTCAGCAGGTCATGCTCCATCTGTTGAAGGTGGTGTGCAGGGGTCACGTTGTGCTCAGTAAGGGTCCATCTTGATCCTTCTGTACAAGCAGCAGGTGAACACCATTCCACATATCTGAAAACAGGAAGTGTTAGGTCACAGACTGCAGTTTAGTCGCCATGGAAAACTGCAGGAAGCTTGAATGCTACCGACTGTGGGGCAGAGAAGGTTTAAAGGTGAAGGAGTTAGAGACTGCTGGAAAGTATGAAGCTGGTTACTAGGGAGTGTCAGGAGTCAAGCAGCCAATATTTCACCAAAACGTGTGCGCACAGGCTTCCATAAACAAACTATATAAAGCTGGGTGAAGTGAAAAAGCAGATTAATGCTCTTACATCTCAATATACTGTTTTTCCTCTTTGCAAAAGCTCTGGGGACCTTTTTATTTTACTCAGACACACAAAACAAACAGATTACCCCCAAAATTGTTTTGTGTACTTATTTATTTACTAATTTATCGTCTCCCTGTCTCTGCTTGATTCAGCTGGTTGTGTTTTTATTGAGTTACAAACTAATGTGTTGTCAACAGGGAATTTGTAGACTGCCCCGTGCTGGAGAAACTATGCAATATCAGTCATAACATGGTTGAAGGGTGTTTCTCTCGTATCTTCTTAAGATTTTAAACTTTCATTTATCGGCTAATATAAATGTCGAAACCAATAAATGTCTATACCGACCAGTAATATTAGTCCCAAAATAAATTTAAATAATAATAATAAATAAAAGGCTTCCAAAAATATCACTATAATAAGGGAAAACAGACCACAACAATTGTGCTAGTATTTTAAATGAAGCTTTTTACATTTAGAAATTTGCTGTCATATCTGACATCAGTGTAAACACAGAGCTGTATGAAGAAAAGAGATGCACAGACATTGTCACTGGTGACTGCTACTGGCCTATCAGCAAACTAGACATTATATCGATTATGTGCATTACATCTTAAATATTCAAACATGGCATAATGAAGCATATCTGCATCTTTTATCAGCTGAACTGTTATAAACATCCTTCTCAGCATAGAATTTCACCAGCAGCAAATTCCTAATACGGAATGAGCATGTCTAAAATTACTACTACACAGCACCGAGCAAAAAGTCTAAAAACAAAGCAGAATAAGGGAAGCAGGAGCTGACCAAAGCCGCTGGGTCTACAAGCTTGATGGCCAAATAGGCAAGTGTCCAGATTCCATTTCTGTGCCTCTAAAAGCTTCCAGAGGAAGCCTGATCAAGGAAGTCAGAATTTAATATTGACTCATAATTTCTCCTCGAGCAAGGTTTTGTTTTCCTCTCTCGTCTCAACCATCAGTGACAGTTATGCACAAGGATAGAAGATGCAGTCATTTTGGCTGAGGGAACATAAGGTGAGAAGAAAAAAAAGGAAAAAAGTCACACTGTTTTTTTAGTTTTCTTGAGGCCTAATTTCAGAAGACGCTAAAAAACAATGATGTAACAGTGTTAAAAAGTAAACTCATTAGAGACAGAAACATGCCATCTCGTGGGATGGCAAAAACAGATATCTGGGCACCCCCAAACAACTCCGAGTCCCAATTCAATGATGTTCATGAAAGCCCAGTCTATTTTAGATTGCAAGTAACTATAGCAACAACACTAATGCTTTTTTTTCTGAGTGGTAATGTAATTGAAGGTGTCAGCATATTAAATAAATAGGTGTAATAAGTGCAGCAGCTACTCTGTAAATTTTTGTAATTTTTAAAAAAAGAGTCTATTAAAAGTAAGCGTGTTAATAATTTCTGCGTTTAACTGTTGTAAATATTTGATTAAGTTTGTATTGTTGTATACCATATACTCCCCGACACCCATAGTGAAGCCTCATTAATGTTTGGATTCAAGGGATATACAGCAAAGCACTGCTACATGCTGTAAATACACCTGTCCCTATGGTGTTTTCCCCACTTCTTGTCAGCGCAGGTGCTACATTGATGGAAGCGTTGCTGCACGAATTATAGATCATGACACTATGAACCAAAGCACAGTGAAAAAGCAAGTGAGTCGTGCTATCCTCAGGATGCATTTGAATAAGCTGTCACATCCTCATCACCCACAGCAACACATCATCACAAAATGCATAGCAACAAACTGGAAAACGCAGCCAAATGCAAAGTCGCTGCATGCTTCACGACGAATTAAACATGTTAATCCAGTAAACATGCAGACAGCAGGTCTCGCATTTAACACAAAACAGGAAGCCACGCAAGGACAAATAGGCAGTCAAATATGAAATATCTACAGTGCCCTCCAACCTTGCCTCTCGATTAGATTAAACCAGCAGCGCTCTAGAGCCAAATTACAATGCACCAAAGTCCTCTTCCTCTTCTTTATAGAGCAGATAGATAAAGCAGGCTGTCAAGAGTGCCCCGACCAACTATAGTGATAACAAACACACACAGAGTACAACACACCAAAGACAGATTAGTGCACACCGACATTAAGACAGACTGAACATTTAACAAAGAGGAGACATAAAGTTGGCCTACATTACGAAAAAATGCTAATATGTGAGTGAGAAGTGACAAAATTACACCGTGTACGTCATGTATTCAATATATTCACAATATTTTCAGCACCTCATTTAAATGCTCGACAAAGTCCCTTCAGATCATTTGGTTCTTGTGAGAAAGTCTTTATGTTATAGCCACTGCTAATGGAGACTCTGCTTAAATTCCTTTTACCAACAGCGGTGAGCATCACAGAGACTGCACGGTTGGTCATCTCATCTTTTGCTTTTTGCAGTCTTTATAATTATGGCAGTGAAATCCTGGCTTCATGTCTTTATTCTCAGTCCCCTGGTGCCCAATTAAAACTAAGCTGTATGTAAAGTGGTGGACTTGTCAGTCTTACAAACACCACTGGAAACAATAAGTGGAAATTTGTTTACTTCTAGGTTGACAAGTTAATTTAAACGTGGTTTGCAGCTACAGTAAGACAGTTTGGTTAGCTGGTAGAAAAGTGCAAAACAATAAAAAGAGGAAAAAAAAATATCCTCGGGCTCTGCAATACTAAAAAGCCCATCTTAGACTACATTGAATAGGCAGAAGGACCAAACTCATATAATGATGACAGAAAGAATCGGATGAGATGAAAAGACGTGTCCATTTAGAGGATCCTGACCTGCCAGGGTACATTCAGTAATAGGAGTTTTTTTTCTTTTAATTCAACAAAGGGCAGCATTCCACTCACAAAAGCTAAAAGCAGTTTCTCATTTCTGATAACAACTGGGCTTGTATAAAGCACTGTATGCTCAGGGAGAAGGCAGTAGAAATGCATCCTGCTTCTTCACCAACCATCTGAACTGGGTGTATATATTACTTACCTGCAGACAGGCCACTCCTATCCCCACTGCACCGATAACCAACAGGTGATCTGCAAGGAACTTTTCCAGCTTAGTGATGCAGCCACCCTACAGAGTTAAAGTTTACACTAGATTATTAGTTAGACAAGAAAGCTTTGTCTGCATTTCTGCATAGCTATAGTTTAAACTGCTTCAGCAAGCAACAAGACATCCTTCAGAAGTTGTGTATTTTTACTGAATCTGGGATGTTCTTGATTATTTAAGTACATTTTCAGTCCCTCTTTACTCCCTCAGGTGTATTTACAGGGCTCAAAACACTCACGGTAAAAATGAATAAATAAATCATCCCAAACCTACAAGTGAACATAGATACAGTCATCATCCACAAACCATTTTATTTAAATTCTCAGGATATGTCTTCATGCTTATGTCTTTGCACATGATGCAGGTAGCACATTGTGAAGGATAAGAAGAAACTGAGTGATTTGACACGAGAAGGCAGAAGAGCCTCTCCTGTGCAGCGTGGATAAGCATTCAAAACCTCATCTTTTATTCATTTTTCTTAGAGCTCATTCTATCAGAAGAAAGTTTGCTGGCATGTTTTGTGAGTCACTCAGGGCTGCACAGAGCTGCACTGCCTGGCACTGTTGCCTCAACGCAAGAAGGTTCCTGGTTCAAATCTCTTACTCAGCTCGGGCATTTCTGTGCATGTTTAGCCTGTGACTTTCCTCTGGGTGCCACAGCTTCCTCCCAAAAACAATTGGGAGGTTAGCAAAAATAATGCCCACAGATCTGACGGCATGAACTGAGGTTTATCTCTGCCTTTTGCCCCTATGTCGACCTTGCAACCCAGCAGCAGTTAGGAAAGTAGATGGATGCTTTTCATTTCAGGAAATGAAATATCAGCCTCAGATATTTGAAAATGGTTTGGCTACAACAGACCAGAAGTGAATAAAATACCAGTTTAATTTCTTCAAATATGGCATGAACCAGAAAAAAAAACAAAAAACAAAAACAATGGACTGTGAAGATGAGCAATCACCCTGAACAACTCGATAGCACCGATTTCCTTTGATTACTGCCTACACATAGTTATTAGTATACTCAGTGCTTCCATCTCTTTTTTCTGTCTTTAGGCTATCATCACTCATCTTTGATTGCAAAAGCACTCAGTTGATATTTATAACTCAAATCAGGGATATAGCCAGGTTGCAACACATTTCACAAAACTGTACAAAAGATTATTGTAAGATATAGAACCTACAGGAAGAACTACAACACATTCTGTGTTGTAGCTGCGCAACAGGCAGGCTGAATAAGCCTGCTGTTATTTTGCCAGAAGCATTTATTGCACTGACCTCCACTTTGTAGATGTTGGAGGGGTGGTCCCTCTTTCCACAGTGAGGTGTGATGGTCTTACAGCAGCTGTCAGGTACCGCCCTGCCTTCTGCTTGCCCTGACACAAGGTACTTGCTCACAGTCCAATCATGAGAATTGTTGCTGCCACAGCATTTGAACTGGAGAGGCAGAAAAAGGAAAGCCCAGACTTTAGTTCCACAGTGTGAGGCCATATCCCTCATTCTGATTAAAATATGGTTTCATGTATCATCTAGTGTAAACAAATTCCTAACATCAAGCCACTATATAAATATATTTTCACAGCAGTAATTTTCCTCTCAGGGACTACTTTCGCTCCGGCTGTTCCACTTGTCATCTTTGGAACAATGCTCTGTCTAAACCCAGATAGAATACACAGAGTGATGAGCCATTTCTTCTTCTACTCCACGTCAGCATAATTTTCAGCTTCATATATCAAATTAATTTATAACAAGTATACTTAACCGCGCATGCTGAAGAGGGTGAAATACAATCTTACAGAAACTTGACACCAGAGGAGTTTGTAAATATATTTCATACATCCTGTTGTAGATTGTCAACCGCAAATGTGACTGCCTCCTTTCCTGGCTGAGCGTAGTTCTCTGTCATAGTGTGGTTGAGATGCTGCTTCAGCTCCTCACTCAGCTGGAAATGAGGAACAAAGAGAGAGACAGCAGGCATACACAGTGAGAAACAGTGTGTTTGAAACAGAGAAGGTGGGAAGGCTGGAGGGGTGGGTTGGAGGGGATCATTTTGGGGTAAAAACAAATGTTTTTGTGGTAACCCCCCCCACGGGCTGCTTAATTTACGATTGCGCGTGCGATGTCTACAAAGAAGGGCATTGAAAAAAGTGATACGTAGGTGCAAATAGTGTGGAGGTGAGGGAGAGGATAAGGGGATGATAGATTGGTAGCATTGGGGAGTGCTGTGATGCAGAATACAGATAAACAAGACACTAAAAAAATTGACTAGGAATACAACCTTTGATGTCTGGATATATTTTCTCACACTCACACAGGGTGCAGGAAACAATGCAAATCTTTATCTTTAAAGTGATTCTATCCCGTACTGAACCCTCTTCCATCACAATAAATCTGCCCAAAGATTACAAGATGCCCTATGCAGCCCTCACTGACTGAAGCTGACTGACAGCCAGATGTTTGGGCGATAACTAAATGCCAAGAATATCTAATGTGTTAGATACACTTCAGAGAGTCATGTCATCAGAGGAGGATCACTGAGGATGCTGCTTTAGAAAGCCTTTATTCCTGCTTGGTTCCACGCTCTTACTCGAATGTTCCCTTCTGATTTTTACAATACTGATGTCACTGTATTTTCTTTTATGATAATTGTTTTTAATGAATAATTTATCAATTATTTATAACTTATTAGATTATTAGTCTCTTGATTCACAAAAAGCACAGCTGAATTCATTCTTAAATAATAGGTAGCCGTCATCTACAGTAATCTAACATCACCCTGTTGATCCTGTAACTGCAATATATAAATGAATTAAAGGATCATCACTGCAGCTGACGTCTGAGCTGATATAAGTGAAAAGACCTAAACAAACCATTTTGACCCTCTTTCACAAAATTTACCCAAGCAGTTTAACCAACTTAACCAGGTTTTGTTGCCTAAAGACTGAAAATTACTTCTTACTTCTTTCTTTGCTTGTTTTTTTAAGTCTTCTTTGACACTCTGCTACATTTCCATGCTTTAGTTTTATTAAATGCTGCAAAGGGTCATTTTAGACCGCTAGTAGGTTGCCATCAAGCAATATAATGACTTTATAATGTATAATGCATTATTACAGTTTTGTGGATGTAATCATCATGAAAGATTTTGTGAATATAAATGAAATAATGATAACAAATCATCAAATAATAATGACTACATAATAATATCCAATGCAGATGAGATGCACCCATGTGCAAATTCTGGCCGTTTAACTCCATGTAGGTGTAGGAAGAGTCAGCAAATAAACAGATTTTGTGAATTACAGTTTAATTCACCATGATCTCTTGCCTATGAGCCTTTGTTTTTTGGCTTTTACTACTAATTTTTCCCCTATGTTACCTTTCCCAGTCACAAGTTGTCACAACAGCCTGACTTCTAATCTGTAATTTTTGCTTCAGCGCAGGTCAATCTAATACTAGCAGCAGCATAACTGCACACTAACAAAATGCAGCTTAGTCAAAGGTGAGCCTGAAAGATGTTTCAAATGCCAAGCAAGTGCTCAAAAAAGAAAAAAGAAAGATATGTTCTGTTTATTTTTAGCCTCTGCCCCGTTTCCTCACTGACATCTTGACATCTGAATGTTCAAACTTTTCTTGCAGAACTTTATCTGCTTTGCAAAACGCCTGCTCTTTGATATATACCAAGAAGGGGAAAAAAAAAATCATAATATGTATAACTCAAACCCAAAACATGATTATGATTAACATCCAGTAAATCACAAACGATTCCTATATCCAGTAGTCTCTCTGCTATCCCATCTGTAGTGTATTAATATGAGAAACGCCCCAGCACACTAGTTTGATGATGATCATCTGGATAGAAGTTTTTTTTAACCTCATTTTCCCACGTGCCTGCAGGCATAGATTAGCTGCTGCAGTTATTTCAACAAGGATAAACTGCAGCTTGGGTCATCACTGCACAACGTCACTCAGCTAAACCAGTAAAAAGTGACCACTTACCCTCTGGTAGTATACATAAGCTAGTACTCCGGCCACAAGTTCGATCAAGAAGATAAACAGGAGGCAGATGAAATACTGTGGATGAGAGACAGGACAGAAAGAGAGAGCAAAAAAGAATTTCAGTAAATTTGACTGAACACTCATTAGCTCAGTAGTCGCCTGAAGTATCTGGTTGCTAACTCAAGTTGCTCACGCTTGTGATGGCTCAATATAAACTTTCATCAACTGTCACCGCACTGCATCTGTCACTTCAAACGCAGATGGCAGTCCTGCATGAAATGAGACAACCAGAAAGCAATTTGACAGGCTGCAGAAACCCATTTCTCCTGGGCATCTGTACAGAGCTCCCCACATTACTAGAATAAAGTTTCACTATTTATCATAACTGATGTCTGAAATTATCTTAGAAAAAACAAAACAGTATTAGCACAGTATTCGAGCGTCATCCTCAAATATTATTATTTGATGTTAGCGTTTGCTTAGTATTTGAGCGCTACTCTCAAATACTGTGTTTAGTTTTCCTCTGCAAGAATGAAAAAGAATCAGACATGAGATGGGTGCTGAGGCAAAAAATTAAAATGAGAATAACAGAGGCTGTAAGCTGTAAGCGTCATTCTTAATGGCAAGCACTGTTGTATGTACTGTTATGCAAACAGTGTGACGAACTGATTGCCCACACAGAGAGTACTTTGATAGACTGCTGCAAAATGAGCAGATCAAAACTCCAGCTTTCCCACACTTAAATAACCCAACTTTTTTATTGTTCATCAGATGGTTTGTACACCCATCAAAACATGGCTCATTCCACATAATTCAAGTCCATATACAAACAGACACATAAACACGCACCTAACAGGGACCAGCTGTCACAGAGCGGGGAAAACAACAGCGTAACTCAGAACCATTATGGAGACACAGATGCTATTGCACAACCTGCTAGATGCACCAAACAAAGTGATTGAAAACTATTGGTAACAAACAGCTGTAAGGAAGAAATATTTAACACACGCACAAACAGATGTTCTTTTTTGTTTTGCAGCTATCGCAGTAATGGTGCTGAGCAGAAACCCAGCCTGCTCTGCGTCTCTCTTGGTTACAAGATTGCGAAAAAAGCACTTCAGTCTCTGTGTGCCTGCTACCCACACAAAATGCCAACTTCACACTTCTCTATGCACACAACACTTACTGTACATGCTAGCATCACTCATTATTCTTCCCAAACAAATCTATAAATAGCACAAAAAAAAAACCAGTTGAACCAAACTGCACCGCAGATTCCGTTTCCTCCGCGCATCTACCTCTTCACTCCTGCAAGGCCCTTTCTCTCTCCATCCATCACCAGTAGATAGACAAACCTATAAATAGCCCTGCGGCAGAGAACGTTCACCTCCCGCCTCCTTCTCTCCCACTGGGTCCTGTCTCTGTAAAATAATGAGGACAGCGAGGGCCCCGTCAGAGTCATTCGTCAACATCTAGCGATAGACCTTAGACCAGGCTTAGCATGGATGAGCGCCATCGCATGTTGCCACATTTGTGTACATGTGGGCGAGCATCTAGCTTCTCACAGTGGACAATCTAGAACCACGGACCAGTAGACTATCAGGGCTGTTATTACATAACTTATTATTTATCTTCTGCAGTGTTTCCCCATTCAGTTACATTCTATTTATGCCAGCGTGGGACTGCTGTGCTCAACGAGGAGGCAAGCACACCCATGCTTTCTTAAGTGAATTATTCTATTCTCGTTCACCAGACAGAGTCCGAATCAGTCGTCTTGGACTGTAAGAGTGTTTTCCATCTCTGCAACCTTGGCGTAATGACATATAAAGCCACAACACAAGAGACTGTTAAGCTTCTGAATAATGACCAGGGATGCCAAAAAAAAAATGGCCCAAACTGCCTACAAGAAAGGAAAACGTGATGGGAAATGCAAGGGCTAGCTGGCTAAGTGGAAGTGACCTTTCAACATAAAAAAGTGGATTCTCCACTAGCAAATATCGACTCGCCGTCTTGGATGGATGGCAAATTAAGACAAAAATGCTCAAACTCTACATTAATAAGTATTATTAAACAGATTTTTTAGGTTTTCCAGATGCAATGTTCTTTGGTAAAATCACAGCAAAATTACTGTCCATGTACACTTTCACGCCCTGCATTGACCATCTGCACTTTGACCTCCTATATTACAGCAAAAATACCCTTGGGAAAAAAAAAAAGAAAAAAAAAAATATGATTAACTCTCTCATGCTCATTCTAAAAAAAAAAAAAAACTACACTCCTCTAAACCTTTAAATGACAAACTGGTAACTGTTCCAAAAGCATGAGTGTTTGCCATCAAAATATATTTTTTGTAAGTTCTGAGTTATGATCTACGTGCGGGTTAATTTTAAACACAGACTCTACATTGAATCCTAAGTGTAAGCCTAACCCACACCTTTACAGCTACAAACAAATGCCTGGACCTAAGCGGAAACCCCCATCCATCACTCTCTCGTCTCTCACCGTGGACAGACAGCTTCTCTGCTCCCGGATGACTGCACAACAGCCCAAAAAGCCTGTAACTACCACCAGGCTGCCAGCTAAGATGAGGGTGTATGCTGACACAGCAAAAGTGCTGGAGGCCAGTAGGCTCAAGTAGTCGCTCTTTGCCACCAGTGTCCAGACGCCCACACCCAGAACAGCAGCTCCTCCCATCTGGAGAAGAATTAAGAGAAGCAGAGAAAAAGTAACAGGATTAAAAAGACATCTGAATAAAAACATAAATAAAAATGTTTAGTGCAGCACGAAGTGTCATACTACAGAGACAAAAAACGCACGAGATATGAAATGTAACTGAATTTAACTAAGTGTACCATGTCAGTTTATTATTAAAGAATAGCAAAACACAAGTACTGTAACATTCAAGCGAAACATTTTTCAGGGCAGGAAGTGATCAATTTAAAGTGAACTCAAAGCTTTTAGATGAGTCACTTAGAAAAAGAAAAGGAAATGGAACAGAGGAAGAGGGCATAAAGGAGGCAAGAAAAAAAAGAGGAAACAGAATGAGAAACAGAGAAAAGTGACCATGCGTAACAACTAACAGGAGTGGTGAGACGTCTGCAATCAAGCCAGGGCATAATGACCACTTACTTAGAAACAATACAGAGTAACTGATCCAGGGTGGCTTCCTGATCTCTTTTTCTCATCTTGCAAGTTTCAAAGGAGGGCAAATAGGAAATGCCTGAGAGAGTCTTTCTTCATCCTCCCATCCCTTTCCTTTAGAAGGAAGGACCTCTTACTCACAACACCACATATCCAACCGAGGACCAACCAGTGGGAAATCACCCTTCTCTAACACTGTAAAGACATTTCTTCTAACAACTAAGTTTCACTGAATTACATTTTTTTAAGTTGGCTATCACTTTTTCTGAAAGTAGTTCCCAATACTGTTCTCATATCTCTGTACTATCACTGCTCAAAATAAAATTACCGCCTTAGTATCTGCCAAGTAGTGAAGCTGCACTTTACATCCATGTCTATCCAGACTTAACCTTAAACATCTTACGTAACTTGAAATGTTGCCAGAAATGTTTTACCACAAAAATCTAATCAGTTCATTCTTGAGTCCAAGTGGAAATCTGTGCAAGGTTTGAAGAAAGCAGAAAGCTGAAAACACAATCACACCATCCTCAGCTGTAACTGACAAGGAGGAGGCAGAGTAAAATGGCATCAGGGTGTGGTTCACGCGATCGTGTGAGGGGATCACAGAGTAGCTATTTGCCGATATATCAGTACCGACGTTTGTAGCCGTCAATAGATGATAATTAAACAAGAAAAGCAGAGACAGGAGGAACAACCTTCACCCATGTTGAGTATGGATGCTACATAGTTTCACCATCAGAGTGTACTTGTCCACCAGACAGCGTAAATTAATAATCTAAGATTATGTCAATAAATCAAGATTATTTTTAAACTGCATTGGTATATTACCTTAGTAAGGACTCATAAATAACTGTACCTAACATGTGTGAGGGAAACCAGTTCATGTTTACCATTTTTGAAAGAAAAAAAAATATCGGCTGATATATAAAAGATTTAAAAATCTCCAAATATCGTTATCGGTCCTAAATATCCTACATCAGAAAGGCTTGACACACTGCATTAGTAATATATTCATATATAATAAATAACATATAAAAAAATCAATTGAAAAAGTCTCTGGCAAGTCAAATTTGGAGGGGAAGGGGAAACACTACGATATACTGCCAAATCTATATTTCATTCTACCCTCAATTAACCAAACAATCATGCTTTAACCGGCCATTAATCACATCAGCTGGATTATTTTCTGAGCACATGTCAAACATTACTTTATTCAATTTTGCTTTAACTAATGATATCTGTGTTTTTGATGACTGCCAATAACAGCGCCGTGAAAAACAGGGACAAATGAGAAATCCCTAGATGATGCACTCTCTTTTAAAAGTAATGTGCTAAGAAAGTGAAAAACAGAAATGGCCAATGCCAGTTCATCCTCACAGAGTATGCACTGCTCCCCCGCCTATGATTAATTTGTGTAGGGGGTGGACAAAAATGCCCTCTTAGAAAAAAGTGTTGCGAGATGGAGGACAGCCTTCAGAGGAAAATGATACTATTTTTCCTCAAGAGACTGGTTGTTAGGTGGCGACAGGGAATTTAATAGAGGCCTAAAGCTAAAGCTTGATCCCTTTTCTCTTTCTAACCTCTCCCACTTGCAGATCTATCTCTCGCTCCTCAAAAT
This sequence comes from Mchenga conophoros, assembly GCF_057382185.1. Taxonomy (NCBI): domain Eukaryota; kingdom Metazoa; phylum Chordata; class Actinopteri; order Cichliformes; family Cichlidae; genus Mchenga; species Mchenga conophoros. Next base: position 28,879,996 of record NC_140542.1, read on the forward strand.
CTTCTTTTTTGACTCTGTAAGCCCGGAGACTCTGCACTGATGCTGTAAGAGAGCGGAGCTTTAGCAGCATAAAGTGTGGTGCCAGAGAGCAGGTTTAATACACTGTGTGGCCAGAATACACTGACAAGCCCTAAATAATCTATGACTCACTTTGAACTCAGTCCATAGCTTAGCCTAGGAAGACTGAAAACTTTCCTTAATCCTCTTCCTATTTCTATGTGGCTCTGTATGAGCAATGTCTCTAAAAAAAAGCAGTTTTAAAGGAACACAGACAGTTTTACAGAGTTGCTACTGATGTTGTCAATGACGATCCAATTCACCAGGAGGTTAAATGTAAAGCTCAGTTATTGTGGTGAGGTCTCTGTGAGTACACATTACTTGAAATGAGGATTACTAGCCACTTACCCAGAAGAGAAAGTTGAAAACAAAGAGCAGGTACTTGAGGCACACGGTCACCCAGTCGTTCTGGTCATCTTTATAACCCACCGACATCTTTTTGTCTTCAGTTGAATTCTATAAGTGCAGATTTGTTTGTTGGAAACATTACATTTTCCTGCAAAGTACTGCTAAAAAATGTATCACAATAAAAAAAAAAAAATCTTACTATAGTTTTCTTTAGATGTGTTTTTAGCATTTACATTCCTTCCTTTACCCAAAAATAGCTAAACAAGTATTGTTCACACATTTACACTTATCCAGCTGCACATAACTCCCATGTCCCAGACTTCTCACTGCACGACATATTACTAGTTGTTTAGTGATGCAGCATCCAAGGCCCCAATATGACATGCTTTTGTTATATCACAAACCACATCTTTGAATTATCACTAGGACATGTCCCTATGAATCATTAATTGAGCTTCTAGTCTTGGCCCTGTAAATAAAAGGCCGTGGGTGTGGAAAGCACTTAGACCTATACAACTGATCTAAATAGCATCCTTCAGCGGACAGAGCATAAAAGAAAATGTTGCAGCTTTTCTGTCTGCCGGCTCAGGAATAATACACATAATACTGTAGGTGTAGATCTGAGAGGAAAAGTGATGAATAAATCATTTGTTGGGGATGAAAATGAATAAGGTAAACACGCAAGCTAGTAAGCTTGCTAAAGGGTCAGCTTGTCTACAAAGGAAGAAGGAAAACGAAAGGAAAAATTGTCTCTCCATGCATGAGATTTTCCACTTCATTCAGGCTTTGAGATATTCCATCTACCTTTACTCATAAACAATAAATGGGAATGGGGTTTCATCTGAAATATCTACAGCATTTTCTACAATACTTCAGTTATCTTTTGATAATTTACCTTAATTGCCTTGTTTTTAGATTTTATCTGACATGTTGTGGAGCAACAATGCTCCAACAATGCTCTCTCTCTAAAGCATTTGTGACTAATATATGAAGAACAGAAAAAGTAAACATAAAACTGATGAAAAAAAGCATAGGTGTGTCTATAAATAGCAGTGAATCAAGTTTTATTTTGAAGTTTCAATAAGCAGTTACCTTGCAGATTTTGTTTTTTAATAATTCATTTAAATGTATTAATAAATTATTCTATAGACTATTTGCTTCTCAGCAGCATAACAAGAAAATTATATACGGCTGAGTTGCTGAGTCAATAACTATTATTGATCAACATAATGTATATGCTTCTGAAATGGGTCCATTGTATAGAAGGTGAGAGAAGGTTCCAGATCTGATAAGTAAACCCAGTGCAGAAGTGTTAACATTACTATCCATCCATCCATCCATCCATCCATCCTCATCCGCTCTGTCCGGGGCCGGGTCGCGGGGGCAGCAGCCTAAGCAAAGAGGCCCAGACCTCCCTCTCCCCAGCCACCTCCTTCAGCTTATCCGGGGGAATACCAAGGCGTTCCCAGGCCAGCCGAGAGATATAATCTCTCCAGCGTGTCCTGGGTCTGCCCCGGGGCCTCCTCCCGGTGGGACATGCCTGGAACACCTCACCCAGGAGGCGCCCAGGGGGCATCCTTGTCAGATGCCCGAACCACCTCAGCTGGCTCCTTTCGATGTGGAGCAGCAGCTGCTCTACTCTGAGCCCCTCCCGGATGGGGCTCAGAGTAGAGCAGCTGCTGCTCTCTCCATAGAAGGTGAGAGAAGGTTCCAGATCTGATAAGTAAACCCAGTGCAGAAGTGTTAACATTACTATTCTTTCTTTTTATTTAATTGTTTTTTCGGCCAGTAGGGGGCGACTGTGGCTGTATAAAGACATGGTTCGTGGAAAATAAACCACTCTTTCAATGGCAATGGAGAAAACTGTATAAATATAAATTTTTAAAAAAGGAATAAAAAAAAAAAAAAAAAAAAAACAGGTTTCCATCAAATAAATCTTTTATGATAATTTACCCAGTCCCTGGTGTTCATCTGTACTAAGTATAGTCTGCAAGATCTCTGTTTACTGGGTGCGAAGCGTCCACATTTATATACCCTGGAGGAGGCTGTAAACTTTCTGTAAGTCCAGGAATCTCACTACTGACTGATGACAGTGATAGTGAGGTAAGTTATTGAGGTTATCCTTAACTTTTCCTTAAGGTTTGTCATCTTTTTTTCAGGAGACAAAGCTTCAAGTGAGAACAAAGAGCTGTAGGTGAGGGAGTAGAGACCAGTGGTGGGAGAGTCGGATGAAGAAGAGGAGGAGTAAGAGGCAGATGATGTGGAGATGGCAGAGAGAGTGAGCAGGATGTATAAAACCCAAAGAGCAGACAAGGAGACAGGGTCGGGAACAGCACAGATGAGTGCCTTTGAACCACCATGTAGTCCAGCTTCTTCAGTCCGGCCCAGTGTGGTTCAGCCACAACCAGTATCTGTGGTCAGTGAGCTTCTTATTAATTTGATTGAGTAACTGATTTTATTTCCTATTTTATTTCACAGTAAGGAGGTCCTGGGTTTGAATCCATTGGCCGGCTGGGGCCAAACTGTGTCTAATGTTTACATGTTCTTCCCATGCAATTATGCATTCTCTCCCAATACTTTGCATTCCTCCCAGAGTCCAAAGTCATGCATGTTCTATATGTGTAAGCCCTGCCATAGATTTGCAACTAGCCCTAGGTTCAGCCTGCCAATTGCAATGGAAAATGACAAAAATTGAACAGAGTAGAGCAGAGGAAAATCAAGCCAAGTAGGTGCTAGTGGAAAAGAGAATCTTGTGCAGTTCCATTGTAATGCAATCTGTAGTGGGGCACAGAACACTACAAAAAAAAACCCAAAAACAAAACAAACAAAAACACCCTGAGGTTTACTTTTAACATAGTATTCCCCATGCCCCCCTTATCCTCTTGGTTCCCCTTATGAACCCAAATTTCAAAATATCCTTTAACCTCCCCTGTAAATACAGCCAAGTTTCCTTTCCGTGTTCGTGCCTACTGCAAACTATTAAATGACAAATAAAATTTAAATGAAATTAAACAATTTGTCTGATTTTAGAGCGTCTAAGCTGGCCGTTAACTCTTTCCTAACAAGGCCTTCCTGCTTCTAACAGTCTGTCCAGATGAATTAGGAGGAAACGAACACGGGTCCCCCTTAAAAAGAAAAAGAAAAAAACCAGATCTCGGACATTTTAGACTTTAACCTGCGCTGTTGTGCTCCAGCATCACAAGCTACGAATCAATACACAGACACTTAAGTCCTTTTCTGTGTAAGTCAAACTTTCCCCCCCTCTTCTTCAAGATAGCTGTCCTGAAAATCCTGAAAAAATAAATGTCCCACCTGCGTTGCCGATGGCAGGACAAAGTTTAAACACATTATCTCACAGTTGGACAGACAAACAGGCGTTTTCATCTTATATCTGACCACATACTCACCAGACCGACGTTTAAGGCTGGAAAAAGGACCTTGTTTATCTCCGTCTACTCAGAGTCTACGGCACCACTGCAGTGGGCGTTTTGTCCGGTCCAGTCAAGCTTGTTGCTTTCAGGGTGTCCGACAGTCTGTGCGGATGGTGCTTTTGCTTGCAGCTCGTATTTTCGAGTTTCAAGAAAATTCATTACATTGATTTGTAACAAATTGTAATAAAATGAACTCCATATATGTGCAGGTAGACACTAAAACTACAAAATGAATCAATACAAATAGCCTCCATGTTTCAAATACAACAATTATTACTTACAGTGTAGGTTACAGTGAGTTCCAACAATGACCTCTCTACTCACACGCAAAATAAAACAAAGTACATCATTTACTTTGTTGGTACAGATATTGCTGCCGAGTAAAAGTATGATTGTGTAAAAATATTAAACAGTCTGGGTAGTAACAGAAATCTGCATAATAGGCATAGCAACGGGTAGTCAAGGAAGGCTGCAGTAGTTAACCGTGTCACATAGTAGGGAGTGACAGAGAAGGAACTGACTCAATACCACTAGGTAGTCTGAATACCACAGTGCCATTAACAGCATAACCTTGGTTACAATGTAACCACAACCCCTCTGAAGAATTTTCCAATAGGGTGTGCATGACTAACCAAAGACAGAGTCAAAAAAGCATAATTTACTGTGATTATTGGCACATTGGCTTGTTTGCATGCAGGTTCTATTCATTTCTATTACTACAGTTGGATAAATCTGATTAATAATTCTAGTCATGCCACTTAACACATTTCAATTTGCTCTTCATAATGTGAAGTTGACTATGAAATTATTGAACAGACCAACTCTGTGACCTCAAAGAGAAAAATGGAAATTTGGTATTTCAGGAATGAGCCTATCAGCATTAATTTGATTGTCTAGACGTTTTTTTGTTTTTTTGTTTTTTTTTTACAATTCAGCAATAATTTAATCACCAAAGAATACAAAAAAAGCAGGGAAAAATAAAGAGATAAACTGTAAAAAAAAAAAAAGGTAAACACCATGGTAATTCTGGTACCCACTTATATCAATGTTAACAACATAAAAACTACCTTACTCCTATGTCACTTCTGTTGCTTTACATCCCTGTCCAACCAGTGTGTTCAGTGATGAGTTTTTATTGTAATGATAAATCTTTATCACAACAAGGCATCCTTTTCTGAGCAAAACAGACTCTGCAGTGGGCTGTTTCCTCTATTTCCGCCTCAGTAATTCAATGTGCTTGCAAGCTTTTAGAAATAGATGGTGGCTGCAGGCCTCGGCAGTGGGCACCTGGACTGGCGACAGTCAGTCTAAGAAAACAGCATTACTTAGCAGAGGATGTCATGAATCAGGTCAGGTTTTCCCCAATAAATATTGTCTAATCAGAGTGTGATAAAACAGGCCATCATCGTCCCATGGCTAGCAACTTGGAGCCTGTTTTCCACTTTCTCATAGGTGAGACATGGCAGAATAAACAGAAATCTGGCTTAAATGGTAAATGGTCTGCATTTGTATAGTGCTTTTCTAGTCCCTAAGGACCCCAAAGCGCTTCACACTACATTCAGTCATTCACCCATTCACACACAGGCGATGGCAAGCTACATTGTAGCCACAGCTGCCCTGGGGCGCACTGACAGAGGCGAGGCTGCCGGACACTGGCGCCACCGGGCCGTCTGACCACCACCAGTAGGCAAACATGGGGTTAGTATCTTGCCCAAGGATATTTGGCATGCAGCCAGGAGGCAGCCTGGGATCGAACCACCGACCTTCTGATTAGTGGCTGACCTGCTCTGCTTAGTCTTAAGCCAGCTCTTTTCAGTGCCAGACCATTCCCTCTGTGTCCAGTCCCATTCTGCTGGAGTTACTTTATCACCTTTCATGGTTTTGTAACCCACTAGGCTCTCCAATTCTTTCTCTCACAAAGGGGTAGGAGTAGGTCATGACTGAGTGTGCATGTCAATCACAAACAGGTTAAGGGGAAAGCAAACATTGTGTGCACTGGTGTGTGCATGTGTGATTATTGCATCCATTCATTTAAATTTCACATTCTTCCTAACCAATTCTTAGCACCAGTTGCTTATCTAGCCTTCTATTCACGTCATAAAGAGAAGACAAGAAATTTAAAAAACAAGAAATGATACTTGTTTAAAGAGCTACTCAGATCCTACTTCTTATGGCTGACTTCTTGTACCCAGACTGCCACGTGCTGCAGTGCCTGCAGTACAATTCAGGCAGATTATAGGTGCCAAATTGCAAGAGATAAGAAACATCAAGAATCTTACAGAGTTTTATCAGCTTGTGCTAACCTCGTTGCTATTTTTTCTTTGATGGATTAGGAAAGGTCAGGATGAACTACAGGATTTCCTGGACATGAACTAAGCGGCTGCTGTAGATAAAATAAGAAATTGTTACAGTGAAAGCTTGAGGGACAAGTCTTCCTGCCTCACAAGACACAAGCATACGCACAAAGAACTAGAGGACTAGAGAAACACAAGCACAAAGAAGTAGAGAAACACAAGCAGTGAAAGCAATCTGTGTGTGGGAACTCTGGGACAATGTCAACAGATGGAACTGAGCATACTAAGCAGAGCAACACCATGTAGCATCAGCTGACAGATTCACAACGGAAACAAGGGAGGTTGGAGTAGCCATCAAAAACTATAATTAATCCCAGAGTGGTTTTTTTTTTCTTTTTTTGTTTGTTTTGTTTTGGGTTTTTTTTGAAGGCACTCGAGATTTTTAATCTAGCATGGAAAATGTGTGCACACCTTATTCTAGCTTTACAAACCATCTCAGTTGTCCATCAGCTAGCTGGCCTGCGATTCTGGTCCAAGTAAAAATCACAGCTATCAGTGTGAACACTTCTCCATACATGCATTTTCCCAAGAGGACGGATCCGAATGATTTGAGTGATTCGCACACGTTCCATCTAGCACCCTCTGGAGGCTAACGCCTGTGGGTTTGAGCAAACGGTCTCAACACCTTTACAAACAATACAATTCCTTAATTTAGTACATTTTACTTTATCCTATATAAGTATAAGGTTTTAACACGTAACCAATTTACTTTAGCCTATAATTTAGAACTTTCTGGGGGGGGGGGCGTTTTAATCCATAATAAATTTACCTACATAAACCCCAAAACGAGCTTCCCAGAGCCCCCTTAGTTAAGTTATCTTTTTTTTTTTTTTTTTTTTTTTTTTTTGCGCTTTTAAATTATATATATTTTTAATGCGGCTCACACCAATTTTAATGTCATGAAAGGGTTAAAAAAAATTAAGAGGCGTATCGTAAGTGACCACTGGGGGAGGGCCGCTTCTGGACGCCAACGTGTTGAAACGAAACTTAAGTAAAACCCCTCAAAGAGAACTGTTTTTTAAATAGAGAAAGTTTGCTTTCTATTTTTCGCAGCTTTTATTAATCAGAAACTTGAGACTTTGCAGGTATGGTTACTTTACGGGTTTCTTACACAGTCTGAGCAGTTTGTTCAGTCCACTGAGTTGAATTGTATTAGTTTTAGGTTATTAGTATTCATTTATTTATTGTATTTCGCTCTTGTGCAGATATGGCAACTGCCAGCAGTCTGTTGTCAGAGGAGAGGTTCTTATGCTGCATCTGTTTGGACGTGTTTACCGAGCCAGTGTCAACCCCGTGTGGACACAACTTCTGCCGCCCGTGTATCCACAAGTATTGGGACTCTAGTGACGTTTGTCAGTGTCCATTTTGCAAAAGGACATTTTCTTCGAGACCTGAACTCAACGTCAACACTACCATGTCTGAGTTAGCGGCTGAGTTTGCAAAGCTGGTCCAAGTCAAAGTGTCAACTTCAGACCGAGTGCTCCCAGAAGGAACAAATGTTCTTTGTGATATCTGCACCGGGATGAAAGAAAAGGCCGTTAAGTCTTGTTTGATGTGCCTTACTTCTTTCTGTGTAGTCCACCTGGAGCCTCATCAGAGAGTTTCAGTGCTTAAGAGCCACAAACTAATCGATCCTGTGATTAATCTTGATGAGAGGATGTGCAAAAAGCACAACAAGATAACAGAACTGTATTGTAGGACTGACAAGGCCTGTGTTTGTGTGTTGTGTTTCAAAAGCGATCACAAGAGTCACAATGTCATCTCGCTAGAGGAAGAGTATGAGGCTGTGTTAGCAAAAAATGATGAGGTAATGGCAAATATCCACAAGATGATACAATCACGATGCGATAAGATAGATGCAATTGAAAAGTCACTTGATGCCAGCCAGAAAGAAGCCGATGAAGAGAAAGAAGCCAGTGTGCAGATGTTTACTGACTTCATTCGCTCTATTCAGAAGAGTCAAGCTGATGTTGTTGAGGTGATTGAAGAGAGGCACAGAGCGATGAAACAAAAGGCTGAAGGTTTTCTGAAAGAGATGAGGATGGAAGTTGCTGAGCTTAAAAGCAGAATAAGCCAGCTGGAGCAGCTGTCACGATCTGAGGACCATCACTGTCTTGTCCAGAACTTCTCAAGCTTACGGGCTCCTTCAAGTAAGGGCTGGTCCAGTGCTGGTGTTTACAGCAACTTGTCTTTTAATGAAGTGAGAAGAGCCATGGCTCAGGTGAAACAAACAGCTGATATAATTTTGGAGAAAGTTCCAGAGATCAAAATGAAAAGAATGAGAGAACATGCAGTAGACTTGACTATTGATCCCGACACAGCACATTGCTCACTTACCATTAGTCAAGACCGAAAACAAGTTGGAACTGCAGAAAAACAGAATCTTCCAAAAAATCCAAAAAGATTTGAGATGTATCCAGAAGTCTTAGCAAAGGAGGGCTTCACAGGGGGGAAGTTTTACTTTGAGGTGCAGGTGAAAGATAAGAGTAAGTGGACTGTTGGAGTGGTGAGAGAGTCTGTAGATAGAAAGGGAGACACACGTCTATCAGTTTCAGATGGTTATTGGACCATCGGATTAAGTGAGGGCAAGTATTATGGATATGAAAATTCAGCTGTTATATTGGTACAGTTAAAAAAGCTTCAAAAAGTGGGCATCTTCGTGGACTACGATAAGGGAGTGGTTTCTTTCTATGATGTGGATTTCAAGTCACACATCTACTCTTTCAGTGGCTTTCGCTTTAAAGACAAACTTTATCCATATTTTTGCCCTCATTATAACACAGACAAAATGAATGTTGCCCCTCTTGTCATAACACCTGTACCTCACAGATTAGCTTAGTATGATCCTCATTTGCAGAAGACAAACTAGGCTTCAGCATTTCCATAATCAGTATGTAAAACTATATCTGCTTGGAAGTTCATCACAAGATCATTCTATATGTTTGCCTTCTTTGTCTAATGTAATATGCTATGATGTTAATATATTTCAGTGGCTAAAATTACCAGCTGACTTCATAATGTAAGTAAGATAGACTTTGACAAGATATTTGTATGTATATTTTTGTATTTAGACAAGGTTACATGCAGGTGAATTTAAAAAAAAAAAAAAAAAAATTACACACACACACACACACAGAAATTCATGCCAGACCTTCTGCTTTTTGTTATCAAATTCAAATTAAAAGCTTTATCAGATTCACAGAAAGAGATGATACTAAGATGAGAAGATGAACTCTCTGTTTAAGCTGTTTTGTAGTTAGCAGTAACTGGAAATGAATTGATTTTATGTATTTGAAAAGTTACCTGAATAAACTTCACGTCAAGACTGATTTTCTCATATCGTTCCTTTATATTGCATTCCTCATAGTTTAGGCAGAACTCATATAAATACAAAAGGACTGTAACGTCTTCCCTGTGCCATTTTGACCCATTGAATGCACTACATTGCTTCAAAAGATTACAGTGGCTCTGGTTAAGTGTGTGCATAAGACATAACACACCTTGAAGAAGATATAGAGATATTTAATTCTTCATATAATTACAGGCTAAAGGTCAGTGTCGCCGAGCCTTGCTGCTACCCTGCTTGGAGTCTTTAACACTATAGGTTTATGATGGAACTTGCTGCGACTCACGTCTTTGTCACGCTCACAGCTTTGTGAGACTTATAAGTCAATCAATAGTATTCTGCCCACTGCTTTCACTCCTGACTCCTGCCTGTGTGCTCCTGCCCCCACACTGATTTGTGTGGATGATAAAGTGTATGCGCTCGCATTATCCTCAAGTGTGATGCGTGGGCTGATCTTCTTAAGCACCACTGATGGAGCTCACCCATAACTGTGACTAAAAACCAGTGTGTTTCATTGTGTGTTGTCTGTCATTAATGGGAAATGAGCCCATTTTTCCTTGCGACAAATGTTTTGTTATGTTTTTCAAAGTGGGTTACTATTAACTGAATCCTTTGATAGACTATGAAAAGACTGAGGGAGAGTAATGAAAGAGGTACGGATACCTCTGGAAATGGAAATCAAACATTGTGCGATGAAAGATATTTTGACATTCTTGGAAGAAGGCAGCGTGAATATTACATTGCAGGATTTAACTGCATTATTCTCTCCTTAACATGATCTTCTATCCCATCTTAAGCAAAACATATACTTTTTTCTTTTAGTCGTATGTCTAAAAGACTGAGGAGGGCCAACTGTGTAATCAGGTGTAAAATAGAAATAGAATGATTTAGGGTCAGCTCTACATGAGGTTGATGTGAAATACAAGGGGAGAAATCTCTGACCTGAAACAACACCAGTGAATATCGGTAGGCTACTGGGAAGAAAAAAAAAAGTCTAAAAATGGTCAATCACACTGCTCTCTATTGATTCAAAGTACACATTTGTTGTGCTTAGAGCCACAACACAATCAGTGATGACACAGCAGGTGTTTTGACTTTTGCAGCCACTAAAAAAGCACCTGCTGTGACTTCTGATTGGGATGAAGAAAGAGAGCAGCATGCTTAAAAGTTACAGGAGTTACAGTAATGTACAAAAGTCTTGAGCCACTCTTCATTTCTTTAGATTTTGATTCCACAGAGCCAGACTTGCTTGTCATTTTTTATAATGGTCTTGAAAAATCTCCAGGCTTTCTGAAGGCCATTTGAGATGTAGCTGGCCCTTCATTTAAACAGCCTACTGTTCACTGAAACCTCATCAAAAGTTATCTGAGTTGGAAGGGTGGCTGTTAATAAGCCATTCTTAAGGAAGGAGAACAGAGAAAAATAAGGCTGAGGTGTGCCAAATTACACAAGAAATTGACTGGAAAAAAAATCAGCTGTAATATGTCTTATGGAGTAATGAATCCAAATTTGAAATATGCATGGAAGAGGTCCGAAGAGAGATACAACAGTGAATGTCTATAGCCATCTTTAACACAGCGTGGATACTCTACCGTGCTTTGAGGCTGGATTTCAGCCAGTGTTGTTGGAGCTCTTATCCAAATTAATCAAATTATGAATGTAGAAAAGTTCCACCAGATTTTGATCGACCATGTAATACCATGTAGTGTCTGATTGGCAGCAACTTCATTTTTCAGTACGACAATGATCGCAAACATACTGCCAATGTAGTCAAAGTATGCCTGGATGAAACAACGCATCAGTCATGGATTGATCTCTCCAGGGTTCGAACCTCAAGATAATCGAAGCAGTGTGGGATCATCCTGACAGAAAACAAAACAAAAGGCAGCCAGCATCCAAAGAAGAGTCTCGGATGTGTTTCAAGAAGCCTGCAGAACTAAGAAATTACAAGAAAGCTTACCTATTAGAGTTTAAGCTGTGTTGAAGAATGAAAGGCAGCTTTAACTGAACAAAAGGGGGAAAAAATCCCACATTGACAGCTAACTCAAGAGACAAAAAGCATTAGAACTTAAGTCATTACCTTACTTAAGGATAAATAAGTTAATTAATTACATTAACGCATAAGCAGAAAATAACCTACAGTAACTACTTTCCGATATGGAAGTGCAAAAGACAACTGAAAGGGAGGATAGTTTCTATATATGTGGTTTCTATTAAGGGACAGAGGAACGATAAGAAATGATAAGAAATCAAGGACAAGGAGTGTGGTGTAGATAAGTGAGGAAATCCGATCATTACTACAAATTTAGTTGAAATTTAAATATTTTAACTATGGTGTGTGAGCTGGGCCCCTGGGTGCCTCCTGTGCGAGCTTTACCGGGGATGTCCTACCGGGAGGCTAGATTACATCTCTTGTCTGGCCTATAGGAACGCCTCGGTGAGTCCAGGAGGAGGGGAATGGTTTGCTGAGGCTGCTGTCCCCCAACAACATAAAACGGATGGATGGATATATTCTAACACTTAAAATAAAGATTCCAAAACGGAAATGATCGAATAACGTATGAAAAAATGTGCTCAGAAATTAATGTATATGTGTATTGTTTGAATGGACCTGCTCTGACTGATTTTCATATCACAACGAATACATGACTGTTTCCATGCGTTGTCTGTGGTAGACTACTCAGTCATGAATCGGGTCAAATAGCTTTTTTTGTACGTTTTGGTTGTAACACTGAAAAAAGATATCGTCAAAATCATTTTCAGCTTTCCACAAATTACCATGAAATTATAAACGGAATCAACTTTCAAGTAACAATGTAACTATAACATGATTCTGATAGGCTTTGTGCCAAGTAATTAAAAACTATTTACTGCTACTAATCGGAAGCTGCACACCTTTAATCGATTTACAATTCAGATATCATTAAGGGACCTATAGGTAGCCTACACCTCTCTCAACATTAAACAGCCTCATGGTCAGAATTAGCATACCACGTTTGTATTGCAGTTGTTGTTTTTTTCTTCTCCAACTCAAACACCTGTGTTATATAAGCGAGCCACTAAGAATCTTGCCGGTTGCCTGGGTCCTTTAACTGTGGGAAAGTCTGGTGTGAGAAGGAATCTAGCTTTGAGAAGGCAGAGATTAAGCTATTCTTTTTGGTGAGTTGTATTTTTGTCACCACTCGTTTCATGTCGTCAGCGGGGTCCCAGTTTAACGGGCAGGCGGGTGCACACTAAGCAGTTTGAACTCCCCTTTTTAAACTTTCTCTGCGGAGAAAGCCTTCGGCGTTACAACTAAAAGGGCTTTAACACAAAAAGATGCGACTTTTGGTGTCGGAGTCCCTGTGATGAGAGCTGTTTCCAAGAGATGAAGTGGCTGATGAGAAGCATTTTTGTGGAACTGCTTTTGTAATACGCGACTGAATGTCTTTCTTGGTGGTGGTGCGGCACATTTCGCGTCTTCTCTGATAGCCTGCTTTTACCGGAGATGTAAAAATGAGCGAGCGGGTTACGCTGAAGCGGCGCACGAGGGTTTTAACGGAAGGACCGACTAGTGCTGGTATCAAACCTACAACCTTCTACTCGCAACACCATCTCTCCAGCCAATAGACTGCTCTGCCTCCCTGAGTCCTCCCACTAAAAACAACCTGTATCGCATTTATAGTATGGATATCCGAACGTTTCACCTCGCTCAAATTCATATTCACAACTTTCCACCGGGAGTGGGTTTAGCCTAATTTGTAAGAAATTGTGATACATTCTTAGAATGACCCTCACTTTTCCGTGTGTTCCAGTCATATTCTGTGGCTCTCTGTTATTTTTCCCACGTTTCTATTAGGATTTCAGAGCCCCCGAACACTTAAAAGAGTTGTAGCCTAAATCTCGTCAGCTCTCATGGGACTGAGGCATTCGTCGCGTTGTTTGCTGCTACGGCGGAAGATGGCGGAGGCGGACAGCTCAGAGGTAGGGACCTTGTGGTGTCCTGCACCGCATTTAGCGGGACCGGTGAACTCTCCGTCTGGTATTTTTTGATCGTGTCAACACATTTGGTGTAGATATTATGCATATCTCTGTATTTTTCAGCGATAATTATGGAGACGAGTTTAAGAATAGATTTTGCACTGATGGCTTGTAAGCTAAGTAAAGTGCATGTCCTGCAGATGTCAGGACAGCTCTAGACTCAAAAGACGCATGGAAATGCAGTTAAAATAGACGATGCATATGGAATATTTGCATTTTGATTAAGTGGTTCATTACTGATGCACGGACATGGGCTGCTGAACGTGATAATGTCCGCTGTCCTTGGTGCTGAAGCGGAACCTGCATCTCTTGCCGGCTCCTCCATGAGTGCACAGTGTATCACCGCTGTCTCATATGGAAATGGCTTTACAATACAATTAAAAAACATTTCAGAGTTTATTCTTGGTTTGAATTGAATGATCTCTCTAGAAGACCGTTATTAACCTGTAACCTATGTATTCCCATAATTTCGTTTTAAACCATTAACTTGACTGTGATGTCTAAATGATGCTACAAACTCTCCCTTTTTTTTCTTTTCTTGTATGTCCTTAACAGAGGCAGCAGCCTGTAATGTCCCCCATTTCTCAGTCTGCTCAGCCCTCCCCACTGCCTAAACCAGTGCCTACTACCCACCATGTGCCCTGCGTTCCCCATACGCCTCATGTAGCAGCACTGGCCACCTGTCCTGGTCGAGGCAAGATTGCCAAGTTCATCAGCCCCGAGGAAATGACATCACGGGACTACTACTTTGACTCTTATGCTCACTTTGGCATCCATGAGGTATGCAGACAGGGCTGGAAAAACAGCAGCTTGGTATGATTAGAATTTTTAAAAAAAGGCACCCCCTTGACTCTTTCTATCTTTGCCAAGGAATTTCAACCATGCTTGGCTGGCTTTACACTAGTAGGATATGTCAAAAAATAACCTAAACCGATTTAACACTATAATATACAAGGACAATTGGGCTTTTATTTTGATTTTGATGCATATTCTTATGCTGTATTTTCAATAACTGTGAACCTTGTGCATACAGAAATCAAACCTTCAGTTCAGTAGATCCACTTAAGGTAACAGATGCCAAGGGAAAGCCTAACGAACGACTAAAAGCAACAAAATGGAGACAAATAAAAACAGAACTCTCAGAATCTGCCCTTAAAAGGAGTTTGAGATTTAAACAAAAGCATCTGCAACATTTTTGAAATTATTAAATTTATCGAATAATAAACTCCCAGCATGAACCAAACTTTAAGTATTAAAAGTGATTTCAGTAGCTGACAACTGACAAAACACAAGGCTTTTCTATTACCAAGCACCACTAAAAACATTATATGCATGGTAAAAATCCATATTCAGCACTCCAGTAGTAAAAAGTGTTTGTTTGTCTTTTAAAACTATCTGAAGTAAAGTGCCAAGGCCACAGCCCAACTAATGACCTTGGTATGTGACAAAGAGATGGTGGAAAAGTTTAGGAACATATAGACCTCTTAAACAGTGTCTGCATTTAGCATATAGGTCAGCTTTTTGTCTGCTTGCAGTCAACCAGTGTGTCCTGATTAAAGCAGTGCAAAGTGAAAAAGAAGGAAAGTGGGATATGTGAATGGGCTCAGGGAGAAGGGTATCAGGCAGTCCCCAAAGGCTTTGTGTTGTACTCCTGTCTATTTCAAGAAGCTCTGCCACTGTCACTAACGCTTTTGGCCTAAATACTGCCTTTTCCATATCATTACTCATGGAAAAAAAATCAATGTATTCTCAAAACTGCCCACACTTGCCACAATGTAGATCCATTATGTAACATAATGTGTAATATGTATTCCTTTGAGGATTTTTATGAATCACACTGCTCTTTGGTAGTTGAGTTTTTGGTCCTTTGTATGCGTGCCGGTACTGGAAAAATCATCAGGTAACATGGACTCTTACTCTTATTATCACTGCAGGAGATGCTGAAAGATGAGGTGCGGACACTGACCTACAGGAATGCCATGTACCACAACAAGCACGTGTTCAAAGATAAAATAGTCCTGGATGTCGGTAGCGGCACTGGAATCCTCTCAATGTTTGCTGCCAACGCCGGTGCCAAACATGTGTACGGGGTGAGACAAATAGATGAACTATCTGACCACAAACAAATGCTTCACTGCAATCAAACATTCACTGCTGTTGTTTAAATCTTTATGAGAGAAATAGTTGCAGTCTACACATATTTGACTTCTGACTCCTCCATATCAAATACATTTATTTTAAAAAAGTATCCTGGCTTTTTAAAAATGTATCTTAAGAGCTTGTCAGGCAAACTCTGTTAGACAGAGGCAATAAGAGACACCTGGCTCCCCTTAGAGAACAGCTGTAAGTGACAGGTTGGTGTTGTAACCCACAGTTATGTATGATTTATAGGCTGTAGTATACCCATGAATAGGAAGGTTTAATCATGAGTTTTCATTTGGCACCAGATCTGAGATGACTTATCTGGAAGAACAGCAGCTGCATCCATAGACACTGTTATTTGCACTTGAAGATGCAAAAAGCCCCTTAGTGTTTTTAGATGGATTTGATTAATTTTTTGTGTGTGTTTACTCACACTAAAACCCATGAAATATTTTCTAATTATTGATAAATTGATCAAAAAAGTGTTTGTTTGTTTTTAATTTAAAGATAGACCAATAACTCCATGTCTCGACCTTTTAACTGGATGTTATTTTTCTGTGATCCTGCAGATTGAATGCTCAAGTATATCTGAATATTCAGAGAAGATTATCAAGTCGAATCACCTGCACAATGGTAAGAAGAAGTATTGTTTCTCATTACTGCCATAATCCCACATCCACCTATCTGAAGACAGAACGATGCAAACATATCTGGTTGAGAAGTAGCGTGTAAAATCTGTATATTTCCATCATTACCGTCACACTTGACAATATTAGTCACAGTCCTGATGGTTAAATGGCAGCTCGTCAAATAACAGTAATCTTTGCCATCAATCAGAATCCCCTCAGTGGGGCTTATTACCATTGTAAAATGCCACCCTGAACTTCACAGAGGGAGGATGGGAAACAGATGCTTGGTTTCATAACCTACATATTTGACATTAGGCTGGTTTTAATTTAATCTTTTATATTTACATTTCAGGTACTTGGCTTTTGATCCCCTGAACATAGACTAGTGGTAAAGTTATAATGTCAGGACTTCCGTTTATGCATTAATAACTATAAATATTCCAAAAGTAGATGTAGAACTGACTATCAGTCATTAGAAAAAGGTAATTTAACCTCCAATTGTGTTATTAGGGGCAGAGTATTGAATTGCTGAATTTTCCTGTAATTTCTGAATATTTGATAAATGAAATTTTGTGACTAGCTCAATTTACAAAACCTTGGCATAAATTCAGTAACTGCCCCTTTATGCTACTTTAGAAGGAAAGCATCTGTGCACTGCATTCATTAATGTTGTGGAACACAGATGGCTTAAATTCACTGAATGAATGAACACCTGCCCTGAGAAAATGTATACATTTTTAAAATTATTTTTCCTTATATTTAGTAATGAAATTAATGATATATACTGCACATCATAGGTCAATTGGTAATACAAAACTCCCTGCCGTGTAACACCTCTTTAAATTGGTGGTGTCTTCTTCCTCTGGAGGTCAAAGATGTCAGAATGGGGAAATGAGACAAATAAAATGCATGCACCAAAAAAAAAATCAGGCGCCAGATGACAACAATAATTAAGTTGGACTAATTTACAGCAATCCCAAGGCATACAAACATTGTCACTTGAGAATAAAGTCATTTGCTCTAATCTGATGAAGAAGCTGTGAAGTAATTTACTGCCTGCTGTTTTGTGGCTATGCACACTGCAGTCATTACCATCTTCAAGGGCAAGGTGGAGGAGGTGGAGCTGCCCGTGGAGAAGGTGGACATTATAATCTCAGAGTGGATGGGCTACTGCCTTTTCTACGAATCCATGCTCAACACGGTCATCTTTGCCAGGGACAAGTGGCTGGTAAGATGGTGCTGCGGGAGGTTTGGGGAGTTAAGCAGGGCTTTATGTGCGTGTGTGTCTGTGAGTGGCTGGCTGGACAAATAAGGCTATTTGACACATAGACACAGCACACAGCGTTGAAGTGGAGAATTTACTGTACGCTCGCTTGCATGTGTCTGCTCGCCAGATGCTGAGGTCATACATGAATGATCAGGTTGCTAACCTCAATGGCTGTCAGCAGGCTTTGAACTCAGCACATGTGATCTTTTATTACATGCCAGGTGTGTGAACAGTATGAGTGATTGATGGCCTTTGTGTGTGTGTTCACTGGATACCTGACTTTTGTTTTCGTCTTGTATTCAGAAACCTGGAGGCCTGATGTTCCCTGACAGAGCAGCGCTCTACGTGGTAGCCATTGAAGACCGGCAGTACAAGGACTTTAAGATACATTGTGAGTAGTTACGATACATTTGTTGCAGTTTCATTTAAATTCTTTCGGGCTTCCTCTCAGCTGTGTTTAACTAGTGCCCACAGCATGATGGTTCCTGTGGATGAGTAGTAGATAAAGTGCATATGAATGTTTGTTTAAATTTGGTTTGTATTCCGAACTGATTTAAGTAGTCAGTAAAACCAGATTACAAAAAGTCCAAAAGTTACATTTCAGACTCTACAGGTGTGAGTTAGCATGTTAATGTTTGTGGCAGTACAAAAGATTGAACAAGTGTTTACTTTGCTGGGAGAAAGCCTCTGTGAGGGTGAAAGGTAGCAGCCTAGGTTTGGGTCAGACCCGAGGCCCTTTCTTTTCCCACTTCATGCCTTTCTGTCTACTTTATATATGGTCTGATAAGGAGTCATGCAGCAAGACAATGATCCCAAGCAAAGCATCAAAGGTACAACAGAATGGCTAAAAATGGAAAACAAAACAATACTGCTGTTGCAATGCCCCAGTTAAAGCACAAACCTGAGTCTGATTGAAATGCTGCGTTGAGACCTTAAGAGTTGTGGATAAACAAATGCCCACAAACCTCAAAGAACTGAAGCAACACTGTAAATAAGAGTGGGCCAGAATTCCTCTACAACAATGTGAGAGACTGATAAAGTCACGTAGAAATTGCTGTTAAAGGTGGTTTTACAAGCTGCTAAAGTGCATAGTCCTGTGGAAGTTTTTTTTTTTTTTTTACATGACTGCAAATGAAAGTCAGTTTCTTTGACCAGCTTTAGACTTCATCAGTTGCTAAATTAAAATACTGGGTTCCACTCTCCTCACTAGTAGAGCAACTTGTTTATAATGTAATAATAATAATGTATACTTTATTGATCCCTGTGGGGAAATTTCTCTCTGCATTTATCCCATTCACTCAGTGAAGCAGTGGGCAGCCATTGGGCACCCGGGGAGCAGTGTGTAGGGATGGTACTTTGCTCAGGGGTACCTCAGGGTAGTCGTTCAGTGGATTCGAACCCCCAACCTACCGATTATGGGGCCACCACTCTACCTACTGAGCTTTTCCTGCTTGCCTCAAATGCCTCAGATGTTTTCAGTCCCAAACTGAAAACATCTGAAAAGAGCTAGCTACTTCTAAGACTGAACCAAAACAGTGAAGCTGTAGGTTATAAAACCAAACAGTACTTTATGTGACAGTGACAAGCCATAGATTTTTCTTAAATGCTGATTAGTGACTGCAAGGGGGAAAAAACCCAAAACATGCCACAGTAAAAAGCAGTACCTTCTGCAAAAGTGGCTAAAATGTACAGGGTATTTATTGGGTTATAGCCATAAAGACCATAAGATTAAAAATTGGGTGAATGCAAATAATTTTTAATTTAAGTGGAAGTAGTTTAATCTAGCATTGAAACCTGTTGTGCAGCAAGAGGTTCAAAAGCATTTAAACCAGCGTGTTACTTTTTATCCTGAACTGCTTTCTCTGCTCCAAACTCACGGCATGTGTTCAAATAGCTAACACAGCTGGAGGGCTGAGCTTAACATTGTGATCCAGTATTAAAGGTGCCATTCAAACCTGTACGTACATCGGCTTTGAATCTGGGTCAATAACGCCTACTGAGTTCCCTTTCACTGCACAGGTGGCCTCCTGTGCTTTATTGCATCTAAACATACATAAAGGTACATTCTTTCACATAAATCCCAAAAGAACTCACTTTACCCCAAACCCTCACACTCTTATTTTTAGTTTTTTTTGCGTTGGTGGCACACTCACCATCTCATGATACAGACTTAGTGTTTGGCCTCCTGACAAAGCAAGGTGGAGTGAAGGGACTGAGTGAGTGGGGGAGTGAATGTGTTTTTTGGTGTGTTTTCAGCCCAAATTATAATAAAACAAGGATGCCAGACATTCTGGAGGAGGTAGAGGAGGAGGCCAGAGTATATTTTCGGGACGGCTTGTCTTTCTCCACATACGGCCTGGATAGACAGAAAGACAGCGGGACTGTTCTTCCTGGCAGAGTCAAGCGCTCTGTTTTATTTTCTCTGCTACCTTTTTTGTGCTGACAGCTTAGCAGGAACAGGGAGAACAGAGCTTTGCTTGTGCCTGAAAACTGAAGGAGAAAAAAAAATCCAGAAAACACATATTGTGTGCATGGTCATTCACATGGGTATCTGGTTTGCTTTTTGTATGTACAGGGTGGGAAAACGTATATGGGTTCGACATGAGTTGCATTCGCAATGTGGCCATCAAAGAGCCTCTGGTAGATGTGGTAGATCCCAAGCAAGTGGTGACGAACGCCTGCCTTCTGAAGGTTAGTCTGCATTTGTACCAGTTTGTGAACGCGTTTTGTCTACAGTATGATTTCATACCTGTTTGTGGCACATATCCAAACACTTTTGTTTTTCTCTATCTCCTGGGTACATGAATTCCCAGAAAAAGTCAGACAGCTGTGATCCTCTGTCACTGTGAACATTCCCCATCTATTGAGTCTATTTTCTAGTACATAATAGAGATTTCTGGCTGGCTGTAATAGGCTGCAGCTCTGTTTTCATGCTTGAAGATACAACAGAAGCTTGTCTTTCATCTCGCAAATGAACAGAGGATGAGAGCATTCACAGAGGTGATAGCCTTTTTGTTTGTCCCCTCTACCTTTACCTTTTCTCTATTTCACTGTCCCTTTTCTCTCCATATATCATGTTTCTTTCTATTCCGAGCATTTTATGTCTTCATTGCCCCTTTTTTCATTATCTCTGTCTCACATCATTTTATAGTCTCGTTTCTCACTTTCACTTTTCTAATCACTCCACCGTTCCTTTCATCTTGTGTCCCATTCTCTGATTTTAAACAATGTCAGGCCTCAGTAGTCTGAGTGAATAGGGAGGTCTCACTCAGTCTTTCTCTCTGTGCGATGGTGAAATGTCACACAAGAGCAGGCATTGAGTCACCAGTGGGAATGAAATGGGCTCTCCATCAGTGTGATAAGCGATGGTCTTGCTTTTGTGTTAAGAAAAGGTGATTCATGTGTTAGGATGGAGGAGCTTAGCCACTGACATGCCTGTCTGAAATTTTATTCTCACTGCAGGTATCTTTTTTACATGTATGTATTCAGGGCATCTTCACCCCAACCCACCCCTGCCAGCCACTTCACCGCTTCTTAATTCAAACTGCCAGTCATTCCTCGCCTGCTAAAATTACAAAGTCGCTCCCGGGAATTTTTTTCTCTCCTCCTACAATTTGCTGTATACGATACTGGCCTGGTATCATTGGAAAGGACAGAGGTGTTAAATCACAATCTGTCATGGTGACGCCACATGGCCGAGTGCTCCAAAGCCCAATAGGCTGGGCAAGATGAACAGGTTGCAATTTAAAATAAAAATCCCCCTCCATCCTCCTAAATACAGCATCATCTACATGCAAAGCAGAGATGCACCTGCTCCTCTATTTTGAACCCAGTATGATGCCTAGCAGGTGACAAAGTACTTAGATCTGTGGCTACCTCAGTAAGGCAGTTTGATATAAAACACACACATATACTCACACGCACAAAACCTCCCTCCCTTGTAGACATGAGGGAGGACACCCACACAGCATGTGTAGTGCGAGCAGGCTTCATTTGCCAGCCGTGATTCAACCTGTGGGCTTTCACACACACACATATTCTTGCACATGCACAGTAATCATGGTGAATAATCAAGAAGCATTGACATACATGTGCCGCATGTGTATGTGAGAGATCGCAAATGGTGGTGGCAAGTTGCAAGCCTGTGATTGTACAGTGGCTCTATTCTGAAATAGCATGGTTATGGATTTCAAGCTCATTTGCCCTGACATATATAACATCAGCTACTGGCAATTTTATTTTCAGGAAGTGGACATCTACACTGTGAAGCCAGAGGACCTGTCCTTCACCTCAGCCTTCTGTCTGCAGATTCAGCGCAATGATTACGTCCATGCTCTGGTCACCTATTTCACCATTGAATTCACCAAATGTCACAAGAAGACTGGTTTCTCCACTGGTGAGGCTAAACAGGAGCCTTTTTTATTTTAAAGAGTTGAGATCTAAACCTCTGGGTCAATCAAATAGAAAAAAAAATTGTGTCACATATTTTGGTACAGTGTGTGTAAAAGTCTTGATCAACCCTGGTAACCAGACTTCAAAATGTTAAACTGGTTTAACTGGTCGTTCTCCCAGCTTTCTGATAATCTTCCAGGGTTTTTCATTAGATATTGGCTGCTTTTTCACTTATTTTAAGGAAGAGGAATATTTCTTATTTGGTAAGCCACTTAACACTGACCTATGAATCATTCAAGCGTTAAAAAAAGGGATGAATCAGTTTTATTTCCACACATAACAGATAACGTAGAAAAAAACGAATTGTAATTTTATCTTTTGGAACTCTGCGACTAGCAATTCATTACAAAAATACATAATTTGTTCCAATTCTTTAGCTGAATCTATCAAAAATTCCAAAGACACCACAGTTTAACAGCCCTAAAATGCTATTTCTGGACCAACAAGGTGATTCCTAAGATCTATTGTTAAAAACCTTGACATTTCTGAGCATGCTGGGTAGTCTAATTAACAAAATTGAGGACACTGAACGGGTGGAGGACAAAAGAAATGACAAAATTATCTACAGCAGATGAACAGTGTCTGAAATGCATGTCTTTTAAAAAATAGAAAAAACTCCAGAAAAGATGCATCTGGTACTTTGGCTGATCCATCTACGGCTCAGTAAAGTCTCATGAGAAAGGAAGGGTGCCTGCAAAGAAGCCATTTTTAAAGCAGGAAAACAGGAATGAAAGGCTGAGGCATGCCAAATTACACGAGAACTGAACAGAAAATAAGTGGCAGCAGGTGTTATGGAGTGATCAATCCAAAACTTACATTTTGGATTTGTTTAAATCATCAATATGAACCAAGGTGTTTAGGAAAGAGTCACTACAGCCATCTGTAAAACACAGGGGAGGCTCTCTCATGGTTTGGAGATGAATTTGTTGTGGAGGTGTGTTGGGGATCTTGTCAAAATCGATTCAATAACAAACACAGAAAAGTGCAGTTAGGTTTGTGCCACCGTGCAATATAATGTGGAAAGAGATTGGTAACAGTTTGATTTATCAGCATGACAATGATCCCAAACACAGAAAAACACACATGGAACTATCAGTCATGAATCGAACTATCAATCAGGGGTTGGCCAGAGCCTGAATCTCTGGATCATCCCAACAAGGAAAAGATCAAAAGACAGCCAACATCCATGGAAGAATTCTGAATGTCCTTCAAGAAGCCTGGAGAACTATTCCTGAATAAAACTCGTTTCAACAAACTGCTGCACCCATTTCCCATCATTGAAGGAAAATATACAGAATTGAGGGGTGATTCAAGCCATTTCCACAGTACTGTACTATACATTTTTGATATTACTTTCTCCATGTGGTGCTTATATAGTGAGGTTGTGTTATGCTGCATAGCAGACAAGGACAATTACTTCCCAGGATTGTCTATCAGGACTCTATTGCAATGTACCCAATGCGATGCAACAGAAAGGTTTATGAAAAGAGTGGACAACTCCTGTAGTTCACTTTCAATGATAAAACAATTCTAAGGAACTTTAAATGTCTACACTCACAATCTTTTCTGAAACTTATGCCTTAAAACACATATTCTCCAAATCCACTTGTTATTTAACTGAAACACCAATGAGTGACATTTCTTTTTCACTTGTGATCAGTTTTATTTGTCACAGCAAGTGTGTTTCAGAACTGAACTGAGGTGTTCAGCGATTCACAGATTTCAAAACCTGATATAAATATTATTTCTCCTAGATTATTCAGTTATTTTACACCACAAAAGTTTATAAAATGTATAAAACTGTAGCCAAGGATACATGAAGATTTGCTTGCACCGTTAAGCAGATTCACATCCTGGCTCGCCCCGCAGCCACTTGAGTAGTTTGAGCAGTGAATCAGTGGATATTAAATGGATGGCGCTCCATTTCTGCACCTTAGCTCTTGGCTACACTCTGCTGGTGTTACGTGACCAGTGTTTGAACCAGCAGAATCACCGAGCGCGTCATCATGCTGTTGAGGACACCTATTATAGTGAAATATGTTATGCAAGCTTATGTTAATACATTCACGCATCCGGTGCTTACATAATATCACGTAGAGGAGGTTCTATTTTTTGGCTGTCTGTTGGCCCTGAGGCTGAGCATCACCGAAGGAGATCTCTTCTATCTGCCTCTGTATTTTTCCCATTGGATGAGAGAATTTCAGGCACTTTGCTGTTATACTTCTTCTATGCTAACATGCCGAAGGCAGTCTAGTGCCTGTCAAGACTATTCTGTAAATCTTTTTATTTCCCCTACTCCTCTTTACTCCTCTTTCCTCTTTCCTCACCACCATTCCTCTTTAACCTAATTTCAAATTCTCTCCTCCTCTCTCTTTATCATCTCCACCATCTTTCATTTTCACTTCCCTGCCTTTTCCCTTGCCCTCCATCACATCCTATCTTTAGCTCCAGATGCCCCAAGCACACACTGGAAACAGACTGTGTTTTATTTAGAGGACTACCTAACTGTCAAGAAGGGAGAGGAGATCTTTGGCAGTCTTGCTGTCAGGCCCAACGAGAAGAATGTGGTAAGACTAAAAATTTTCAAGACAATTCTCTAGACTTAAAAAGGGAATTTACCTAAATTACAACAGCAGCAACATACTTAGAAATATAATAAAGATATGGATACAAATAGTGGAAAAAGTCCTCTTTTTACTATAGATAAACCTTCAATTAGTAAAAAATGCCATGTTTTTAACATCCTGTTTTACTGTAGACTGCCTCTAATAGCGCATATTTGCTTAGCAAGCAAAAAGTAGCTGGTTTAATTCCAGCCTGAGCCACAAAATCCCCTTTGGGGCTGCGTCAGGAAGAGCTACCCACTACGGTGACCCCTTGTGGCAAAGGAGCTGCTGAAAAGTAGCTGCTTCTTCTGTATCCTGACCACACACCATTAAATAACAGAAAATATTCAAATAATGGTATGTCCTATGTTCCCTGTAGTTATTGTTAATAATAGAAAATGTCCTGTTTATTTGCTGTGTGCATGCTGTTAATTAATAGAGAATCTCTTTTCTTTTTAATTAAGGAAATATTTCTTACAGTGCTGCTTGTCCTTCGCCTTTTTGGTTGTGTGTAATTCTTTGTAACTGATTACTTCAATTCACTTTTGGTAATGTTTGTTGCAGCGTGACCTGGAGTTCACCCTTGAGCTAGATTTTAAAGGACAGCTATGCGAGGCCGCCATTTCCCACGACTACAAAATGCGTTAAGAACAACAGACCAAGCCGTGCCGCAGACCTAGCCTCAGCCCCTCTGGTCAGCGAGGGGGAGGGCACAGGCTCTCCAACAAGCATTCCAGTTTGCCAGGGAGGGCATCTGGGCGCATCTGATTGGATGCCATCAAGCCAGCATCTAGGTGATGTCATCACAATAGGCACGTATCTATCAGCAATAGTGCCATCATGTGTACACACTTGATTGACTCGGGCACCTCATTGAATGTATCATCCTACTTGATTTTTTGGTCTGTTTCTGAGAATTATTTTGATTGATGTATGAAATGAAAATCATTTATTTATTTATTATTATTATTATTATTATTATTACAATGAATGGAAAACGATTAACTTGTGTGATGTTAAGAGGATTATAGCACAGTCATTAACTGTTTTACCTTTAGTAACATTTATTACATATTGTATAATTGTATAGAGAGTACAGTAATTCATTGCTTTATTTTAGCAAGTATCTGCATGTGAATCCTTTTTCATTTTTTAATTTCAGAAAGATGTGAAATGGAATTTATTTCTTTAATTACTGAGAACTTTGGTGCCAGAAAAAAGAGAAGAATGCCTCAGAACAGTAACAAACATGATGCAATTATGCCATGTACCACTTTGTTTAGAGATCGGATGATCAAAGAATATGAAAAAAAAAAAGAATGTGGTGATGAATAAAATGTCAAAGAATCAAATAATTTACCCCGCTTTCATTTCAAACTTGAAGCAAAGATTCTGTTATGAAAAGGCTACAGTATACTTCTGATTTTCCTCTTAGGTAAAAGGATTTTATTTAATTGCAATAAGGAATATTCTAAATACTACAAAGAGACAATTTTGATTTGGCATTTACAGGTAATGGCACAACTTTTTGTTTTACTGTAGAGGAGCTCCTTTCATTAAAGTTTGACAGCAGTTTGTTCACACAGACTATACGGACTTCTACCGCATATTGATGTAAGCATTTACTGCCTTCCTGGTTTTAAAGTCCATTACTCTTTTCAGTTTTGTCTTCAAACATTTTAATCTCCACAGAAAAAAAAAAGATCTGCCTCTCAATAAACTGAGTATAGCAGTACAAAATTTTTTTTCCTATGGTTTTAGGTTTTCTTTGTGTTAGCTTGAGTCTTCACTTGCAGCAGGCTTTCTTCTTCACAGGCTGAGTGCTGAGTATGACTGTTGTATCTCTCACCCTGTCCTCCTGCTCCATTAACACTCTGAGTAAACAAAGAGGGGGAAAAAAGGCTTGACATCTGCTGCGAATCACAATGCAGCCCCAGTGCACTGTGTATCAGATTGTTTTGATCTTACCTGGCCAGGTGAGTCAGGGACTCTGTCACATTCTTTCCCGTGTAGGCACTGACCTCAAAGAACATCACCTTGTTTTCCTGAAAAGGGTGTGCACACAAATTCAGACCCACTGTTGTCCTAGAACAGACAATACTTGCACAAAAATGCATTAGATTTACATAAGCAAGTTGCTCAGCTTCTTTAAATGACACCTCCCTGTCTTCGTCCATGTCCATTTTGTTACCTAGCAAGAGAATAGGGATCCCTTCTCCTGCTGCTTCCTAAGAAAATAAAGAACAGTGTTCCAGAGCTTCCCATTTCAGGATTTGCCAAAGATGTGAACTGCATAAACGTTATGAGCAATAACCCCAGCTTTTAAGAATGTGAATTCCAAAATTGGACGAACTGAACCATGCATGCAGCAAAACAAGACTTGCACAGGACTGAATGGGTCAAAGGTCCAACCTGAACATTGGTGAGCCAGGGCCACACAGCCTTGAAGCTCTCCTCCACTGTAACATCATACATCACCACCACACCATCTGCCTTGCGAAAGAACTGCTTGGTTATGCTGCGGTACCTGTGTCAGTAGCAGGATTTGAATGTCAGCACAGTGGCCCATTTTTCAAATGTGAGTACATTATGTACATCCACCTCAATACTGATACAATAATACTACATGGTTATTGTTTTATAGTGACTATTCAAGAAAAGAAGAAGAAGTGTTGGAAATACGACACATTTTTTTTGTAATTTTATTTCTGTTCACTTCTACGGAGGATTTGAAACACTCAAGAAGTCCATAGTATTGGATTTAATTCAAAGGTTTTGACAAAAGTAATGCATTAAGTGAAATAAAAACATTTTTATACAGTATCTCTAATTTTCAGTCTTCCGAAACTTATTAACCAAACTGTATATACTGTATACACTTCCATTCATGTAAAATAAAGTATTGCAAGAGGAATTGTGTTTATTAAGAGGGCATATTAGATCAATTCTATAAAAAAAATTTAAACATAAAATAAAGTAATACAGTGGCAGGGTAAAAGCATAATTAAAGGAAATTTGCAAGTGTGGAAATTTTGTTTTGAGAATGTAAAGTCATAATTTGTTTAAAAAAAAG
This sequence comes from Mchenga conophoros, assembly GCF_057382185.1. Classification (NCBI taxonomy): domain Eukaryota; kingdom Metazoa; phylum Chordata; class Actinopteri; order Cichliformes; family Cichlidae; genus Mchenga; species Mchenga conophoros. The sequence continues at coordinate 28,907,721 of NC_140542.1, forward strand.
CTCACAATTTCTCTCAGATTAAACCTAAGATTGGAGGAAGGTTGCAATAAACTGACTATATATTCAGACTTTGGATACGATATTCTTGATTAGCATTTTATTGGTAAGCTTAAAGTTGCAAGATATTAGTGGTTTATATCCAACCAGTTAACTGAAATATGCTGAAGGAAGTGGTCACTCACCTCTCTTGGCCTGCAGTGTCCCAAAGCTGCATGGCTACCTGCATATTGTCCAATGTTAATGTCTTCACACTGTAGTCAATACCTGATTTAAAAAACAACAACAACATATAATAACATATAATACATAATCGAACATAATATAAGGACACACTTCTCACATTTAATTTAGGTTTGATTTTACTTCTCGTTTTCACTACGAAGAAGCAATGATATAAATGGCCAGTAGGGGGATCAAAGTGCCTGTGCTTCATTCCAGCAGAAAAAGGGGTGAGAAAGGTGGTGACAACAAGGCATAAAAGGAGGATTGGAAAAGATGAAAGCGAGGATAAAGAAAATTCATCCAAAGTGACATAATCTGTAGTACAATGAGTGCCAGGGCTCTTAGACAGGCAGTGTGACTTCACAAGCCCTTTCATGTGATGCTAAATCGCCCCCCAGTATTCAGGAAAGGCATCCACAGCCACACTCGCACACATGCCCTTCAGATCTGTTTAAAACGGGCCCTGAAACATCAATAAAATATGACTGCCTTTCTTCTCACCCACAGTAGCAGTTGTGGAAGGGTGGAAACGGCCCTCACAGAAGGAGCGCAGCAGGGATGTTTTCCCAACGCTGGAATTTCCAACCAGGACCACTTTAAACAGGCGGTCTGGGGCAAACAGTTCTTTCGCCTTCTGTAGGCGAGCAATTAGAAAGACAGTTTCATTACCTCTCCAGTAACTTATCTAAAAGCATATATAAAAGTGGGGAGCCGTAAACACACCTGTGAGGTTTCCTTTCCCACAGGCTGTCCTCTTGGAGATACAGGTGGGGTCTTCTTCGATTGAGTAAAGTAGGATTTCCTTGCAGGAGGAGCTTCTTTTGACAATGAGATGTAACGTGGGGAAGCACTGAGGTCGCTCCTTCTGTCGTCTTCTTCCTCCTCATCCCTCTCGTCTTCCTCCTCGCTGAGCTGGTGCAGTAAGGGCTGAGGTCCTCCTTGGAGCAGGTGGGGCAGGTGGTCCTCTTCTATGGAGATGACTCTGCGGAGGGGCCACCCGTCCGGCGGGGCATCTAACACCTCCTCCTCTTCTGCCACCTTCTTATCAATTTCGACTTTCTTTGATTTGTCTCTGCTTCTCCCTAACACCCTCTTGCTGGTGGCCATTTTGGTGGACAGCCTTTTGGCCTTTGTCTTCACGTCGTGCACTTTAGGCAGAACGGGGCTGATGTGACCGTTGGCTAAGCCAGAGTTCCTATTCGCTGAAGGCCTTTGTTGGCACACAGGGCTGCTAGCAGCTGTGGTGGAGGGAGCAGGGGTGGCAGTGGTGGTATCATCTTCACTACAGGAGGAGGAAGCAACAAAAACGATTTGAAGGTGCTCTATAGGCAAGGCCTCCAGAGATAGGTAGGACCCATCCACCAACAGTGAGGCTCTTTGGGGACAGAGGAGAAACAGAGGATTTACTGGATCAATTCACTTGAGTTTTCTAATATTTCTACTTGATAATTTGGCTATTTTTTGTGAGTATAAGGAATCAGACATCCTCTGTTTTTCCTCCTTTGATGCATGATTTTTACATCACATTTGTCATTTGTTGCATAGGAAGCAATCTGACAGGGATGAATTCTGTTAAAAAGAGTACTTGAATGATGAATGAATCACCTTTTTGCCGGCTGGCTGCTGTCATCAAATATATTGCCGAGGCCCGCTCTCTGCTTCTGCTTCTTTCTGAGTGAGGTTCGAGGCTTGTTTACAAAAAGAAGGTGCATTACTCAGCTATTCTAGTGCTGTAATCGAGTTAATGCAGTTACATAAAATACTATTTACTTACTACACCACAGCACAAGTCTCGCTCATCCTTTAAATGCTTGTTCATCTCTCTGGGAAGTTAAAGAAGGGATGTTAAAGAGTGTTTTGTGCTTTGCAAATCCTTGAACCTTGGAGTTTGATTCATAGGGTTTGGCCAGTTAGGACTAAACCAGGAGCCAAAATGAGTAAAACAAAAGTTGTGGTCAGAAACTTATATCCACTCAACATTGGCATGAATGATTGTACAACTTTTGGATTGTCTCCAGTCCACACAGGCTCAAAAGTGTGCATACAGGCTCATCAAAAACTCATGGACTATTACCCAAGTTTGAAAAGTGCTGGGTGTTCTCATTATACCTGAGGAGGTCAAGCTGCTTCATTAGACTTTGCTTTTCCCTCTGCAGTCCTTCAGTTACTCGGTACATTTCCCTGAAACAAGACAGAAGAAACTTGCTTTTAAATAGCTACTCTATGGCATCTGTTTGCACACTGCAGGGAAACACAGTTAATACAAACAATGCTTATACGCACATTTCTTTCTCCCGTTGTAGCCGGGAGGCCTGTTCCTGCAGCATAGCCAGCTGTTCCTGGGCCAGCACCAGCTCCTGGCTGGTGCTCTCCAGCGCTCTGGACAACTCATTGTTGGTCATTTTCAGTTTGACGTTCTCTACGTTGCTCTCCTGCTTCTCACTGCTCAGCTCAGAGCACTGGTGCTCTAACTAAACAGGGAGATATTCACAGGAGTTATAATACACTAATGCTGGGTAAGTGTACTTAGGGGATATCTGCACAGGGAACAAAACAGTGAGGTTTGGTGTAAATCCTCTCTACACGACAGATGTAATGCCACATGCCCACTATTCAATAGTTACACATAACAAATGTTTTTACAGAGAGCTTAATTTTTTTTTTTGTCATGCTGTTACAATGGTGGATGTTTCTTATTAAACATGACCGCAGAATTTCTTTGGGATGCTTCGTCCATATTAACTTACCCGTTTCTGCTTCTGGAAAAGCTGCTCCAAATCTCTCTCCTTCGTAAGAAGCTGGTGCTCCAGGTCCTGGCTGCGCAACTGAAGCCGCTCAGAGTCCTGCAGGACCAGAAGAAGAAAAGGTTCAACTTGCGGTTAAAAGAAAGTGCACAAAATTAACTCGAAAGGTAAAAACACTGCTGTCAATATGATATAATCCTTAAGCAAAACTACGCTTACATCATTACTACTGCTTGTTCTCTCTCTTTGAAAGACCCAGGATTTATGATAATGCAGAAAGTGGTCTTCCACTTTACTGAAATAACTGTCTAGTGGTTGAGTGTGGAAGACTATCAGCTTCCATAAGGAACAGCTTTTTTTTCCTTTTTCCTTGTGTTCCATCCATTTGCTTCCGCTTATCCTTTTCAGGGTCGCGGAGGTGCTGGAGCCTATCCCAGCTGTGTTGAATTCAGAATTAAAATGAGCACACAGAAAGTTATTTAAATTTGAAGTTGGTCATCTTGTGTCATAGAGTGCACTTCTGTACAGTGCAGTCCAGCATACATGTCTTTAAACATCTTGCTTTGTATTTCTGAATCTTTTTTACTTCTTCGGTTGCCAAGGAGATGCTTCATTGTCAGATTTTCTTCATGTCTGAGCTCTTTTACCTTTAGCAGCAGCCGTTCTTTCTCATTTTTGATCTGTGCCTCCATCTCTTCATATAAATACCGGATCTCACTGTCATGTGTTGCTGCCTTCCTGAAATGACACGTTAAGGTAAACGATTTATCGATGAAAGACACAAGGTGGTACATGTAATATCTAAAAACAGAACAACATTGCTGTCTACACTGTGAGCACTTGACATGCAAACACATTTTCAGACTACTGGTAAGTACAATCCCTGTAATGATCGTTAAGACCCCAGCAGCCAATTAGTTAAGTTTAGAAGAATAACAAGCTGTAACATGGTGCCACGCAGTACCATGAGTAAGCCTACATCCCACTGATGCTCATGTTGCATTTACAAAGACAAAAGACTATAATCATCAAGTATGTCATTCTGCATATCAGGGGAGTAAATACATTAATATACAGTACAAAAAAAAACAACCCCTTTGCTCTGTGTTCACTCAATCATATCATTAATGTGTTTGCACACCACTAGAAGGCAGTCAGAGTGTGGATCTAGATTAGTGGTTATTTGACAATGGATAAAGACGTTGTTCTATAGAGAATTACAGGTAAATCCCATGCAGCAGGCTCTGACTGGCGTCCACAATGTAAACACAATCCCACCCTTATGCCACTGATTATTTAGGGGCTAATGCATAAGAAGCATATTGGCTTTACTGTGGTTTTTGGCCCGTAAAGTGTTGGTTAAAACAAAGTAAATAAATAAAACATATATATATATATATAGCATATGCATTTCCTTACTTATAGTCTTGCCAAAAACCTGGCACCTCTTGAGATGGTATGCAGTGTCGTTAAAATATGAGGACAAGTGGAGGACAAAAGAAGATGAATAGTATCTTAAAGTCATGTCCTTAAGACACAGGGGAAAAAATTCAATAAAGACATCGCACAACGTCTGAAAGATGCATCTGGCCCTTCGTTTGAGCCATGTACTCTTCACAGAAGCCTTGTCAGAAATGATCGCAGTGGAAGAGTGGCTGTCAAGAAGACATTCTTAAGGAAAGGAAACAGGGAGGAAAGGCTGATGTATGTCTTATGAAGTGATGAATCCAGATTTGAAATTTCTGGTTCAAATCCTCTTCTGAGGAAGTCAGACAGAGGTACAAACAGAAGTGAGAGTCTGACTGAATTATGGACTCAGAAAAGTACAGAATTTGATCCACCATCAACATCATATGGATAGTATCTGGTTGGCAAGAGCTAAATTTCTCAATATGACAGTGATCCCAAGCACACTGTAAACACACACACACATTCATATGAGCAATCCAAACAGGAAACAGCCAACCTGTTTTTATATAAAGAAATTAGGGGTGGCTCGAGACTGTTGCACAATGCTGTATTTCTTTCTCATTCCTTCCCTATATTGAGCCTCATGTCCAATATTTTGTCCACACTCATAGTCACTAAAAACCTTGTGAATGGGTAGAACACCATGAAAAGCCCCTTTTCCCTTGCCCTTTGTGTATGTGTTTTCTGCCCAACTACCTCTGGAGGGCGCTCTCCATCTCCTTCTTTTCCTGATGAGCTTCCTTGATTTGGTGGGTGACCCTGGCCAGAAATTCCTCAAAATTGGACAAGAGGTGAGGCTCATCACGTCTGAGCTGGATCCAAAGGCTGCGCACCTCGTCTGGACTGGAGAAAGAGAGGAGAAGGGGATAAAGAGGGAGAGACAAAACTCAACTTAGCTCACAGGTTTGTCAAGAATGGATCATGACAAAAAACAATAATGCACATAAGGTTTTGTTGTGATTAAACTCACTCTTCAAATACATTACTGGCTCCCAGGCTTTCCAGCAGCATGCAGAAGTGCCTCTCCTCCTCATCCTCAACTCCTGACAGCTTGGCTTCCCATTGGCTCTGATAAAGGGCTTCCTTAGCCCTGAAGACTGGGCCAGGGGCCTGATTTTGGTCATCAGTCACAGAGATCCTTCGACCATGCAAGAACTGACCTGAAACACACCCACAGCTTTTAAACTTGAAAGATAAATTCAAAAGCTTTTCATGACTTCCCACATCTTTTTCTCTTAGCTGCTCCCATTATCTGCCTCCCATTAGGCAAATGATCGCTACATCACTAAATCCACAAATCTTCTCTGTGGTCTTCTACTTTTCATTATTGTCTGGCAGCTCTATCTTCTCATCCTTTCTCTAGTCTCCTACCACCCTATCCTTGCCTCTCCAAACCGCTCTACCTGAGCTGTCCCTCTGATGTAGTCGTTTCTAATCCTGCCTACATCTGGTCACTTCTGATGAACACCTTAACACTCCAGCTCTACTTCCTGTCTTTGCTTTAGTAAACTTCCCCTTTTACTTTCGTCACAAATCAGCCCTGCCTGCATTTTTACAAACTATTCCTTATTATTCTATTTTGCACTTAAAGCCGCTCTGTTTTTTTGTGTTTGCAGAACTACAAGATACCTTTAAGTATTCAAAATCAACTTGAACTCAACTTGATGCTATAGTAATGTCTTCTATTTCAGGTTCGACATAGAGAAATCTATTTGGAGTAACAAGTGTGATATGTGTGATCCAAGCAAAGAGCCTCTGATGGCAGAAAACCTACTGAATCCAGAGGTGAATGCCTCCAGTGTGAGGTAACCCGTGTGGTCTGTATCCAGAGAGTCAAACACGTCTTCCAGCTCCTCTGCGGACAGAGGCAGCTCTCTGTGGAGCCTCTGCCAGGAGAAACACATAAACAAAAAGGACTTTAAAATACCACTGTGGTGAGCTGAACTCCACTTCAAAATGAAACACACTCACTGTAAAACCACTGCAAGTTACTTTTAAGACACAATAAATAAATGTCTCGTGATAAGTTCGCACCTTGAATCTGCTACAGTACATTTTCCTCTGTAGTGACACAGCTCAGACGAAGCTTACACTGACCTAACAGTTGCACTGAGGTTTTTATTTTTAACTTTTTTTTTTTTTTAAATGTAAGAGTGTTTTATTAAAAAAACCCTCAACACAAACCCACAAGAGCTGCCCTAATTAGCTGGGAGCACAGCTCACTAATGGTCAGACCTTTAAAAAGAGGCTTGCATGCATTGTTCCTGCCTGTGCTCTTCACTGCAGCCTGTGCGCTGAGAGAGTGGCATTATATTCATAAACATTTCCATCAGCCGTGCTGCTCCGACACTTCTCAGGCTGTTTGAGTGCTCCGAGTTCTTTCGCAACGGTAATATGAACTGAAAAAGTGACACTGAGTGTTCCCTGCTAAATTGTTCCACAGGTAAAAGTGTGTCCTTTTGAACTGTTGTTCTTCTTAGCAGCGGCTTAATGCACTCACAGGTCCTCCACGGATTTTTAAAAACCGCTGAAAGAGTAAGAGTGTCGAGGAAAAACTGACCCCTCCCTGTTTTTCAAAGGAAATAAATATTCATATTGGGCTGGCACAATTATTAACCTAACTGGTGGAAAATGTTTACAGTAATGATATTAATAGATGGATTTGTTAAGGCTTACTTTCTGACAGTATATACACTGAATGATTAATCCTTGATTCATTAACTACCATTTAAAATGTCTTATATATATCTGCCTTAATAATGTGAAATTGTCAAATGCCTGCAGACTTTACAGAAGTGTGTAAAGTCCACAGAAACACACACAGCCTCCATCTCTAACCCTCATATCAGTGCGAGTGATGAAGCCTTTTCCCTCCACATCACAGGTCTGGAAGAACTCCTTGGTCTTGTCCAGCAGGGCAATGCAACCCCAGTCAGAGCCCCTCCTCTCTGGGCTCCGTCCAAAGCCATTCACCCCGTCCTCCTCCTCCTCCATGCTTGGCTGTGTCTCTTTTATCGTTATATATTTATTATTTTATGGACACTGTTGGGTGGTAGGTTGCATGTACTTTGAAGTTTTCTTCATTAGCCCTATATTCAGTCCTCTGGGCCTCCTAGAGTCACCATGACAACAGAGGCAGGAAGTAGCACCAGATGATGAGATCACTGATAACTTGGTGGCTTACAGACAGACTTAAACCTGGTTGCAGGTTCCTGTAAGACAGACAAAGAACTGTACTCAATTAAAAAATTACGTGAAGGCAAGTTTAAGAAAACTAAAGTGGTTACACAAATAGCAGAGCACTACAGCTAAACTGCACTTCCCTTTTCTAGTAAGCCACTGACAAAGGTATGTAAATACACAGTAAAGGATTATCTTAATACTCCACCATACAGAACACATGACGGCACAATGCCTGCAAGACTGCTGCAAGCAGCAGATGAATTAATGTGTCCCCCTATGTGTTTTCCTCGCGCCTTTGTTTTGAGGTGCTGTCTTGTTTGCACTGCTCCGAGCTGGAGCGCAGTTTATGCTGTCAGGAATTCTAAATCTGCAGCAAACACTGCTGAAAGTGAAATATCAGAGGCAGGTGTTGGATTGTCAAGTCTTGAATTTGGATTTTTCCTGAAGGCTGTTTAATTAGTGCAAATTTTAACTTGGCTACAAACTAAGTGAGTACATACTACTAAGCAGCACTGCCACCTACTTTGTAAAGACAAAGACACTTAAACAATGTAAGTAAATTTCTGGGCCTTCCTCTGCAGCATATACAAAACTCTTGGCGAATTCTTTCTTTCCTCAGCTTTTGTATCTACAAGTTGCACAGGTTTGCATTTGTCCCTTTTTTCTTTAAATAAGTCAGAAACGGAAGGAAAGCTCTTACCTTCTACAAATGACGAGCACAACAAACTGAAACCTTTTGTATCCGCTCTCAGTATTAACAGAGCTGTGACCGCACTGTGTTTAGGAAGTCTTGCCTCACAGACGAGTGTTAGGCAAGTCATTCTGCAACCATGTGATGTCATGAGGCAGCCTGAGGCTTTTCAGCCTGGGTCCACCCGCTGCTCTCACACTGAGATGGGGCTGCAGAGTGAGCTTACTCTATGCAGGCTACATGTGTGCAACATGTTTATGTAGTGTGTAATTAAGACAGCAGCATAATGAAGGCTGTCAGCGGGATGAGTGTTATTGTGTTTTTGGAGGTTTACTTGGAAATAAAAGCTAAACTTGTTGACTACCAGAAAATTGGCCAAAAGAATGTATTTATGGTTTATTTCAAAATAAAAGCACATTATTGGAAATTATATATTTATTTATTTTTAAAAATAAAAGCATGCTCTGTCCTCACTTCATTTCTTATGATGCCATCTTGTGGTTGGACAGTACAATGACTTTCAGTGGTCAGAGCAAAAAATACTGTGAAATCACAATATATATCTCAAAGTAATTTATGGTCAAAACAACCACAAGTTTCCACTTTGATTTTGCACAGAAAATCGCAGCCTTGATTCAGCCTATGAGGTTTTAAGTAAAGTCCTCTACTGGCATTCAGTTCTGAGGAGGAGTCATTTCCCACTTCCTTGTATCTTCTGAAGTAAATATTCCATTTGGAGGTTTAGATTTGGCTGTCCTTTCTTGGTCTTCTTGTTTAGGATCTGGAATGTCTCCATCTTTTTCTGTTTGTACTTCTGGATGGCCTCTTCTTTCTGTTGCTTGTTCTTCAAGTACTCCTAAAAACAGCAAACACACAGGCTGTTGTTTAAAAACTTTTTTCATTAAAAAAAATGAAAGACTGTGATCTTATTTTTCTTTTACTTAGTCAAACACATTACCTCTTTCTTCTTTCTCCGCTTCTCTTGGATCCTCTCAAATTCTTCTTTTGTCTTCTGGTAAGAGTTTTTCCTCTCCATTTTTTTCCTCATGCGATTGCTCATTGGAAGACTGGTGGAAACAAGCAAACATTTTTTTTTAAACCCAACATTATAAAAGCTGACTTTGTCTATGCATTCTCCACCCTCTCTTGTTTTAAGTGTTGTGTAAAAGTTGTGAGCCACCCCTCATTTCCTTATAGGACACAATGCATACCATGCTGAGATATGCCAGGTTTTCAGTTAGTAGCTCTTTGGGAATCAAACTGTTTTATCTTTGGCATTTTTTCTTAGGTTCAACTAAAGAACAAATTAGTTTTTGCAACAAACTGCTAGCAACAAAGTGATTCAGTGTAGCCCCAACACTGTTCCATCCTTTGTACAAGGTGTGTTTTCTATGCTTCAGTGATTCGTACGTCATTGCTGAGTGGCTGAACAAGCAAGGAAGTGATCAAAAAAGCAGTCAATGCTCCTTGAAAGCTAAATATAAAGTAATGAGGATTGCTTCATGATTTCATGATCACCTTTCGCTCTGTGAAGCTGATGTTGGCTCAGCTTGGTTCCCGGACACTGACTCTTTCAGCTCAGATCCCCCACTAACTTCTCCTTCACCAGCTGCCTCGGTCTGCTGTGCCTCATCATCATCCTCTTCCTCTCCATCACCTTCCCCCATCTCTTTCGTCTGCCCTTTCATCCTCAGCTTACTCCTGTTCACTCTGTTTGTCCAGGCTTCTTTCTTCAGTTTCTCTGCCTCAGCCTCGTACAGATGCCTGAGGTGTTCTGGATACTCTTCTTTGTACAGGTTTTTGGACCCTGGGTTCTTCTTCTTCTCCTTTCGCAGCAGTTTGTTGTATTCATGTTTGACTTTCTGCTTCCTGTTGAAAGCAAATCCTTGACCTGAAGAGTTAAGTCAGAGATTTTAAATACAGGCAAATCAAACCATTTAAAAAAAAAAATCAGATTCAGTGTCATTACTTATCTAGACTATGCTCATGCTCTTGTGTTGACAGTCGTTTGAATTAACCCAACACGGATTAAGTTCTGATTTTAATATGAATTCCTATGTTATTTAAAGATAGAGACTGTGTCGTTTTTACGTGTACGTTCAGCCTTATTGTACCTTCTTTTACGCTGCCTTTGAATAATTTCTGATCGGAGATCCATTTTCTTTTCTTTTTGACACCCTTCGCGCCACTTTTTGTTTTCGCCAAGTCGCCCTCTTTCCCTGCAAACTTCTCATTCTTCGTTTTTTGATCTGTTGGTGCCATGTGTGTTCAGTCTCTTCGGGAAAACTCAAATGTTTACAACCTCCTCGTCGACTTCAGCTAGCATGCCGTTTCGTTACAGACGCTGTGTGATGACGTCAACAAGACAAGACTTGATAAATCGATTGCGGAAGGCCCTATTTCAAAATGTTCCTTGTTGAAATTCCTTGTTATAAATTCATGCTGTAGTGAACAGGTATAAAAGGAGGCTTCAGTTAAATTTTTTAAATAGTTTTTGAACAACTTATCAATAACAACGTGAGTTTTATTATTTTTTTCTTGTCGGACTTCCAAGTATGTTGGTTTTTGATGAAGTGTAAACGCCCTGTTACACTGTGTAAACTCGCCTTGTATGTATGTAAAGCTTATATTATTGAAAAATAAAAAACAGATCAGTAAATTCATCGAACCGTTTTTTCTACTGCCAATGTCTAGGCGTACACCAGAAGTGGGACGTTTGCGTGCTTGCCCAGCTCCTCTTCGTTTTATTAATTAACATGAAATCCTCCTCATGCAGCCTCACAGAAATTCAGCAACGGATAGACGAAGTCACTCGGTTTCTATCTATAACTCTTAATATTGCTAATGCCCACACAGTGGAGTTTTACACTCACGACGTGTGGAAACGGTTCGTGGCCGTATCACCGGAGGACGTCCTGTCAGCTGTAGGTTCCGGTAATCACCAGCAGAGGGAGCCACAGCACAGGCAAAGTGGTAAGCTAGTTCCAACCAAAAAAGAGAGCGAAGGGCTTTTCTTTTCTTTTCTTTTATTGTCTAATATGGAAGCTTGTTTCCTGGAAAAATGTCAGAGAGACCTAATTTCTTAAAAAAATTTGAGATAACAACCCCAAACATTGACTTATGGATGGCAAAAAATAAAATAAATAAATAAACTTTTGGAAACATTCTTCCATGTTTAGGAACAAGGAGTAACCTAATACTAATGATATATATATTTTTAAAGTGTTGATTTTACTTAGACTTGAAGTTGTTAGTTACTTTTGAAACAAGGTAATTATCAGCCCAAATGTGTGTGGATCATATCGCATCTGAAAAGGGACTGCAGATGTTCTGGACCAAAATCTATGTTAGTATCAGCTTATTAAAGATTTGATCCCCAGTATTTATAAATTAATATAAATTATCAAGGCATAAAAGCAAAACTATTTATACATGGACCGAAACTGTGAATTTTAAAGTATATTCTATGTGGACTTTATGTTACAGATATCCCATATCTGTCTCCCTAAACAGAGCAGCCCAGCACCACATTTGGGTTTTGCAATGATACAAAGCGACTGGTTGGCACCCAGGAACTTGTGCAGGCAGCTAAAGAGCACTCTCTTCCCAGCCTTGGACTCTGCATGAGCCGGGAGAATCTACTGCAGGACCTCAGGGACATGAAGTCCGACTCTGGTACTCCAGAGGAGACAGGTAGGGAAGGATTGTTTCCCACTGAGAACAGGAAGCAATCCAGGATTGTCCTGTTCAAATCACAACCATAATTTTTGAACCTATGTGGTGTCAATTTTGGGGAAACTGTGACATTTCTTTCCACTGACCTTTTTTTTAAATATAGTGGCTGCTTTTGAGTCAGATGAGTTTATGACTTCTAAGAAATCCCATGAAGTCCAGTCCATGTCTGAGGTGGTGGCCTGCCTGGCTCAGCACTGTGGGGTTAATCAGGTAGGGCAACATTTTTATAGGTACAGGCAATATCCTAAAGGTATATACTGTAAAAAAGAAATCTGTAAAAACCACTGAACAGCTCTTAACATGTACTGTTTTTGTTTTTTAACTTGACATGCAGGTGATAGATGTAGGCTCAGGGAAGGGCTACTTGAGCTCCTTCCTCTCTCTTCAGTATGCCCTTCGGGTGTATGGCATTGACTCCTCTAGCACCAACACCCACGGTGCTCAGGAGAGGAACAGGAAGCTAAAGAAGTTCTCGAAAGCATACCAGAAACACACCAAAGCAGCAAGGACGCAATCAGAGGCCACACATTCTCCTCAGGAGGAGTTAATAGAAAGAAAAACTGGGCTGAATGGAGACGAAGATGTTTTCTCTGGTAATGGGCCAAGAATTCGGTCACAAGAGGAGGAGAGGGTGTTAACAAGCTCATCAGACATCAACCCCACAGTGGAAGGACGTTCAGAGCAAAACCTAGAAACAGACGAGCTCTTCCTGAGTGCTTTATCCGTGGATGTAATACAGCCTGCTTCCCCCAGAGTTCCCCCAAGTCAACTCAGTGCTGAGGAGAGAGAGAGGAGGAAGAGAGAGAACCTGGAGAGGAAAGCTCAGAGCAGGGCAGACAGCACTGGAGCCGTGTTTTCACCTCTCACATCTTACGTTACTGCAGAAACAGAGCTCCGAGACCTCATCAATGAGCTGGAGGTGAGCAAACCCAAAGCCAAAAGTAAATGTTTAATAATATATGTAAAAAAAGAAAAGCTTCTTATATATTCAGCCAGCTGTAGAGCATAGTAGCATAGCTTGATTCCCATAGCAACTCCTAGAATTACAAGTGTGTCACAGCAGCTGGAGTTTGCATTACTGGAGTGAGTCTGGGATGTGACTGCGGTGCCAAATCTGCAGCGCGTCATCATCAATAAATTTTACCATCGATCTCTACTACTCCCCCTACTTGCTTCCACCTCCTTTTCTGTTCTCTCCCATCTCTGTGTGATTTGTCCAAAACCCAGGATGCAGTCATGGTTGGCCTGCACACTTGTGGCGACTTGGCTCCCAGCACGCTGAGGATGTTTGTGGCTAAACCGGAGCTAGCCGCAGTCTGCAGTGTGGGCTGCTGCTATCACCTGCTGTCTGAGGAGTTTGACCATGCCGGACAGAGTAAACAAACACACACACACACACACACACACACACACACACACACACACACACACACACACACAATTAGAGGTGTAAATCGCTTCCAGGAGTCAGGAGGTGTGTTTCTATCTGTCTCTGTTTGAGTTGAAAAACTGTAACTGTACACACACACACAGCCTGTGGTTTCTCATGTGCTGTTTATGTCTATTTCTCTCCCTCCTTATTTTCACTGACACTTCTCCCATAGTCCAATCTCAGACACCTGCACTTCATCAATCTGCTCTTATCAGAAATGTAATCTTATATTCCCACAAAGAGTCACATAAACACTTAAACCGAGCCACCACAACATTAAAACCACCTGCCAGATATTGTGTTGGTCCCGCTTGTGAGCACTGACCCGTAGACACAGATCTGTGATGTTCTGCGGTGTCTGTCACCAGGGCTTTGGCAGCTGAGTCTTTGGGTCCTGTGGGCTGTGGGGTGGAGACTGCTTAGATCAAGCCTTGAATCTTCCAAGTCCCAGTCAGTGCAGTGGTGCTGGATTCAGTCCTGTAAGGTTCAGTGTGAACCACTATAGTCAGAGAAGGATTATCCTCTGTATTTTTCCCATGTAGAGATCTTTAGGGTTTACAGAGAATGGTCAGAGCAGTAGAAGATATCCAATGAGCAGCAGCTGGCTGGGCAAAAATGATTTGTCAGGGGAGAATGGCCAGGCTGTTTTGGGCTGATAGAAAAATAACTAAATTAGCCACTCGTAAAAACCAAAGTATGCAGAAGAGCATCTCTAAAAATACAACAAGTCAAACCTTGAGGCATATGGGCTACAGCACCTTTGCAGCAACTGTAGGTAGACTCAGTCAGGTTGAATGGTGTGCTTTATACAGTGGGGCAAAAAAGTATTTAGTCAGCCACCGATTGTGCAAGTTCCCCCACCTAAAATGATGACAGAGGTCAGTAATTTGCACCAGAGGTACACTTCAACTGTGAGAGACAGAATGTGAAAAAAAAATCCATGAATCCACATGGTAGGATTTGTAAAGAATTTATTCTTAAATCAGGGTGGAAAATAAGTATTTGGTCAATAACAAAAATACAACTCAATACTTTGTAACATAACCTTTGTTGGCAATAACAGAGGTCAAACGTTTACTATAGGTCTTTACCAGGTTTGCACACACAGTAGCTGGTATTTTGGCCCATTCCTCCATGCAGATCTTCTCGAGAGCAGTGATGTTTTGGGGCTGTCGCCGAGCAACACGGACTTTCAACTCCCGCCACAGATTTTCTATGGGGTTGAGGTCTGGAGACTGGCTAGGCCACTCCAGGACTTTCAAATGCTTCTTACGGAGCCACTCCTTTGTTGCCCGGGTGGTGTGTTTTGGATCATTGTCATGTTGGAAGACCCAGCCTCGTTTCATCTTCAAAGTTCTCACTGATGGAAGGAGGTTTTGGCTCAAAATCTCACGATACATGGCCCCATTCATTCTGTCCTTAACACGGATCAGTCGTCCTGTCCCCTTGGCAGAAAAACAGCCCCATAGCATGATGTTTCCACCCCCATGCTTCACAGTAGGTATGGTGTTCTTGGGATGCAACTCAGTATTCTTCTTCCTCCAAACACGACGAGTTGAGTTTATACCAAAAAGTTCTACTTTGGTTTCATCTGACCACATGACATTCTCCCAATCCTCTGCTGTATCATCCATGTGCTCTCTGGCAAACTTCAGACGGGCCTGGACATGCACTGGCTTCAGCAGCGGAACACGTCTGGCACTGCGGGATTTGATTCCCTGCCGTTGTAGTGTGTTACTGATGGTGACCTTTGTTACTTTGGTCCCAGCTCTCTGCAGGTCATTCACCAGGTCCCCCCGTGTGGTTCTGGGATCTTTGCTCACCGTTCTCATGATCATTTTGACCCCACGGGATGAGATCTTGCGTGGAGCCCCAGATCGAGGGAGATTATCAGTGGTCTTGTATGTCTTCCATTTTCTGATGATTGCTCCCACAGTTGATTTTTTCACACCAAGCTGCTTGCCTATTGTAGATTCACTCTTCCCAGTCTGGTGCAGGTCTACAATACTTTTCCTGGTGTCCTTCGAAAGCTCTTTGGTCTTGGCCATGGCGGAGTTTGGAGTCTGACTGTTTGAGGCTGTGGACAGGTGTCTTTTATACAGATGATGAGTTCAAACAGGTGCCATTCATACAGGTAACGAGTGGGGGACAGAAAAGCTTCTTACAGAAGACGTTACAGGTCTGTGAGAGCCAGAGATTTTCCTTGTTTGAGGTGACCAAATACTTATTTTCCACCCTGATTTACGAATAAATTCTTTACAAATCCTACCATGTGAATTCATGGATTTTTTTTTCACATTCTGTCTCTCACAGTTGAAGTGTACCTCTGGTGCAAATTACTGACCTCTGTCATCATTTTAAGTGGGGGAACTTGCACAATCGGTGGCTGACTAAATACTTTTTTGCCCCACTGTATGACATTTGCAGATTGGATCCAAGAGTCCTCCGTGTCATGTCTGAGCTAACTATTCATTTAATTTTCCATAGCTGGGACATGCCCAGCCACACTGCAATGTTGTGGCTGATTAGTGCATATTCCTACTTTTTAGTAAACAAGTCCAATATTCCACTGAGAATTCTGAGACTCGGCCTAGTTACCCTTCTGGAGATTGAGTTAAGCTCTGACGCCTACTGTTACAGTCATTAGACTGGATTTATGGATTTAAAATGGCTGTTGAAGGCTGCTGAAAATGAGAATATTTGACCCTTGTATTTAAAAACAGAATCTATTACAAGGAATTGATTCTGCAGTAGTGATGGGATTTCCGGCTCTTTTTAGAGATCCGGCTCTTTCGGTTCGGCTCACTAAAAAGAGCCGGCTCCGAACCGGCTCTTCAGGTTGTTTTGTTGCTTTAATTAATTTATTATTAACAATAATATAAAATTATGCACAAAAGGAATTACTAACGTAAAATCAAGTGGTTTTATTTATATATGTTTATATATAAATATATGCGGTGGCCCCTAGAGACAAAACACGTACAAACTCCAAAACACATTTCTAGCATGAACTGAACTTCCAAAGCAGAGCTACTAGATCACTTAAATTACACAATTGAAAGCATGTGTGTATTGTTTGTGTATTTATACACAGGCACTCATATATATATTCAAATAATTAAAAAAAAAAAGTTCATTTACCTGTTATTACCACACATCAAATCCGGTCGTTGGTACTTGCTGGCTTGTGTAGCCACAAGATAACAAAGGCTCAACACTGCGCCCAGCATCCTGGAGCACTTCTGTTGTCTTTTGTACGTGTTTTGAGTTTTTATGTGCTTCTGAGTTTTTACGTGCTTCGGAGTTTGTACGTGTTTTTACATGTTTTGGAGTTTTTACGTGTTTTGGAGTTTTTACGTGTTTTTACGTGTTTTGGAGTTTGTACATGCTTCAGAGTTCGTGCTTTGTCTCTAGGGGCCACCGTAAATATACTTTTATTTATTCACTCCACATAAAATGTAATAAATAAATCATATAATACAAAAATCAACTATTCACATTTCAAGTTTTAACTATTTAAATTTTCAGCTTTTTCCTTTCACAAATTTAAAGTGAAAAGAAAACAAAACACTGCAAACCACAACACAATTAAATATAAATTATAATATGAAAACTAAAAGAACATGCATATTCTCTGTCATATGGACCTGCATGAATAAACTTTCTCAATCCTTTATCATCTGCAACCGAAAATAGTTGTGGATGATTACTATACCTTTCTAATGTTGCTGTCCCTGCCTCTCTTTCTCTCTCTCTGGCTCTGTTCCTGTGCTACTGAGTGTAACTACCGCCCCTCCCCCCTCTGCCCAGCGTAAAGCACAAGGCCCGCGTGCAGAGTGAAGCGGGAAAAAAGTGCGAGAGAGAGGCTGAGAGAAAGAAAAAAAAAAACAACCCACGTGACGGCTCGCGATAAGGAGCCGGCTCGCGTCGTTCACGTCAAAGAGCCGGCTCTAAGAGCCATTTCGTTCGCGAACGACCCATCACTATTCTGCAGCCAGCGTGAAGTATTCTGTGTTTACGGTGTCGTAGTTAGCCCCGAGTTTCACACCGTAGAGGCTGTTTATCATTGTCTGCTGCTGCCCTAGCTTGACGGCAACGCAGGTGCCAGAATGCAGGCTGATATCATCCCTGTCTCATATATTCCTCCACTCCAGAGTTTATGAGGTATGAAATTGTCTACATGTGTCCTCGTGCTTTGTCTGTAGCCTCTGCACGTCTGCAGGAAAAGAGGCCTCGCTGCTGTCGATACAGCACCACGTCATCTCTTGTTAACAGTGCGACCCTCGACACTTGAGAGTGGAAAATGCTATCATGACAGCTGATTGAAAACACTCTTTTCCACACTTGTTTCTCGATCATTTAAGGAAAGGAACAAAGGCGTTCGCTCACACACGCACAGTTTCACTCCCCTGTTGGCCTTACAGTGCAGTCTGGGCTGCAGGCCAGCTCCTGTGGTGGCCTGCTTCAGCCCAAAAAAGGATCCAAAGGCCTGAAAGCTTCGTTGGAGAAGGACGTTATACATTTATGTGATCGGCTCATTTAGAATTCAAGGATTTCCTGAAGTGCAGCATCCACATCTAGTACTGTAAACTTTCTATATACTCACAACAGCAAAAACGACTCCAAGACGAGTACAGCTTTTGAGTGTACATGTCCGGTCACGCACTAGAATATCAGAAATATTTATCTGACCACTTCAGAACGAGCTCTGTGACCAACACAAGCAAAGCTACTATAAACAGCTCTGTGCACATAATGTACTGAAATCCACCCTTCAGATGTCACAAAGCCTCGTCCACTTCAGTTGCTTCTAAGGGCCTGTGTTGGCGGCCATGTGCCAGGCAGACGTGAAGCTAACCTGACTGCTAATATGCCCCCGTGTCCAGAGCAGTTTGTGAGAGCCTGACCATCCACAGCTGCACATGTTATTAGTGCTTCCTTTGACTGTACTCCCACTGGATTCGCTGTGCCTTGGCCTCAGTCTTCCAACCTTTTTAAAGGGACATGAAAAGGATGGCATGCTGTCAACACTCGCCACCCTCCCACTGGGAATCAGGGTTTTTGAGTACTAAGAACTCCTGCGGTTAGAAAAATGGGGCTCAAATTGCTATTTTTCCACACAATAATTAGAGGTTAGCCGTACTGACTATTTAGGGGGTAACATATGAATTTGCTTGCATTAAAAGAGAAGTTTGAAGTTCTTTTGGGTGATTTTCTGCTGAAAGTTAGATTAGCTTAGCACAAAATGATTAAAAATTAGGAGGCTGATGGTCTTAGCTCCTCAAAGGTAACGAAACACTCTATCAGCATCTATAAAGCAAAATAATTACGCTAGGTGAAATTTGCTAAACTGTACAAAACCTCAGGATTGAATCAATGTTATTTTTAGGCTAGGCTTGCTTTCCCCAAGGTTTATCTTTTGTGCTACGCTAAACTAAATTCCTGCTGGCTGTGTCTTCGGATTTAATTTAACACTAACTAATAGGTCATTTGAATCCACTCCCCTGGGATGTTCTAAGGCAATCACTGCAAAAAACAACAAAAAAAGTTCGGTACTTTTGCTATCTTGATGTTTCTCTTGCAAATATTTGAAATAGATGAAAACAGCATGAAAAATCCCACTGGTCAACTAAACTGATTAATCAGTTGACTCATATTCCTGTGTGTCCTCTCACAGAGTGTTTACAGAGTGTGTGTGGTTTCCCTCTGAGTCAGTACCTCCGTGACCAATCCTGCTTTTGTGGCAGAAATGCCAGGATGTCAGCATGTTTGGTAAGTTTCTCATGTGTTTTGTTTTTTTTTCTTTTTTCATGGCTGCATACAAAAAGCCCCCCAAACAAACAAAAAAAACTATTAGCTGACAGTAAAACTTTACACTGATGAACTCAAGAGTCTGACCGTCAGTGGATGAATCACATACTGTTCATGTTTTCATAACCCTTGGTGCATACTGAGGTCTGATGGATACAGTCAACTGTATTTATACTGTTGCTTCCAGTGTATATAATTTTGCTTCTGTAACCAACCACAGTGGATTTGAAATGAAGTAGTGAAGCTGTGATTGAAGTGCAGACCTGCAGCTTTATTACAAGCGGTTTAAAAAACGTTGCATGGCAAATTACACCCATTTGTTATAAAGCCTTTCCATTTTCACAGGCTCAGAAGAAACTGTCCCCCCACCACCACACACACACACACACACACACACACACACACACACACACACACACACACACACACACACACACACACACATTCACTTGAACAGCATGCTCGGATGCATTGAGGTCACTTGTCTGAATTGGATATTTAGGAACATTACATTTGTTCGCCTTACAAATCTCTGGGGCTGCTTGCACAGCATCATCCATCGTGGCCCTATTTTTATGCTGCAGATCTGAGCACCTTGGCCGGGAGTCCATTGATTAGCCACTTATTAATCGTCACACAGTTGCTTAAAGACAGACTCCCCAAGGATTATAGTTGGAAGCCAGAAATCTTCTCGTATCAAGGTCATGTCTCTCTCCTCTGTGACCAGTCCAGATATGTGTTCGTAGAAAAAACATCATCACCAGATCCTACATCCACCAACGCATCACTGCGGTTTTGACAGACACTTTGGTATTTTTTGTGTCAGTGGTTTCCCAATAGTGTGCACATTGAGGCAAGTCTGGGTGTGCCCTGATCCAGGTGTGCTTTGGTATTTTTGTACAACCATTGAATTGTTATTGCAAACATATAACTGTTCTATGTGCACTGCAAGGGTCTGTTTCAGAATCAGAAGCCAAACAACTCTTCTGAAAGAAACTTGGCCTACCTTAAAAGAGCACTGGATTCATACCAAAGGCTGACAAGTTAACAGAGGCAAAGTATTGTTGAGTGGTGACAACTCTGCAATAGATTACAAATGGCACGGGCTGTCAAAGAGTGTTATTCTGAAAAGCAAAAAGGGAGAACTCTTTGGGTGACAAAGATTGTTTTGCATAGATACTCCGTAGTTGTGGCTTGCTCGCAAAGAGTTTGAAAACTAATACTTTGGACCATCAGCCCTTTCATTCTGGCCCAAGGTAAAAGTTTTTTTCTTCACCAAGGAAATACCAAGAATTCTTCAATCATCAAGAAATTTCTTGCCTTCCTTGGGTAAATGTCTGTGTTATCCATGTTGCTGAACTTTCCGGTGCATCCCTTCTTTCCAAGAACCTGCAAAATTGAACTGGCAACCCAAGAGTTTCCACTATCTTTCCAATAGATCTCTTTTGTTTTTCACCCTAGCGATGGCATTCTTCATGTGCGCTGACACATCTTTCCATGTCTGTAATATTGAGAGTTCCCATGAGCAGCTACCAAATTCAACTTCAATATGTGGCGTTTTACAGAAGCAAAAATGTACCACTGTTCAAATACTTATGTACCTAATATACTAGACCAGGGGTGGGGGAACTCCAGGCCTAAAGGGCCGGTGTCCTGTAGGTTTTAGAGGTGTCCTTGATCCAAGAGAGCTGATTTATATGGCTAAATGACCTTCTCAACATGTCTCGAAGTTCTCCAGAGGCCTGGTAATGAACTAATCATTTGATTCAGGTGTGTTGACCCAGGGTGACATATAAAACCTGCAGGACACCGGCCCTTGAAGCCTGGAGTTCCCCACCCCTGGACTAGACAATAGGCTCAGAAGTCTTGTAGAGTCCATCTGCTGTTCTGGCAGCACACAAAGGACCAAGACTATATTAGACAAGGGTGATCATAATGTTTTGGCTCATTAGTATAACCAGAGCATCAGAAATGTTTTTTTTTCTTTGCTCCTACAGCTCACTTTTTTTCCAGGAAAGTCTTTGTCTTAACACTTTCCCATTTGTCTCAAACAGGCACTGGAAAGAGTTGCACTTGGCCAAGGGGTAAGTAAGGCATGCATACTAACTGTAATCAATATCATAGACAAATAGCCATCATTGTAAAAGAATGGAAGCTCTTTCTGTAAACTGTCATTACGCTCATCAAAACAAATACATCAAATGATTTCAAATCACAAGTACGGGCTTTCACAATCACCCAGGACCGTATTATCTTCATTGCTGATCTCCGGCATGCATTCAAACAATCAGCCCATTAATTCTGCCATTGTTTTAAGTCTGTGATTGACTACAGTGTATTTATTTGAAATGCAGAGCTTGGAGGCTCCAGGCCAAAGCTGATACATGACACCCGCTGCCATTAATATGGAATGTTTATAAATATTAATGCAATCATGGAAAGATTGATTACTGACTGGAACAGAACTCTGAATCCAAAAACAGGCTTGATTGCTTGCTAGTGTTGCACTAAGTTTGCAAAGTGTCAGAAATATTCGTCGGCCATTTGTACACATGTTTGGTGAAGGAAAAAAAAGTTTTTCACTGTAAAAGCTGAGTTATGTTAATTCAAATAAACAGCTTTGTCCTTCCCTGCAGATTCAGATGGAATCTCTGTTCTACCGAGCAGTCCTTCATGTTATTCTGAGGGACCACTACAGCTCCTATAAAAGGTAATCTACAGGAATTCACATCTGGACCAGCGGATTTCTAGTGGAGTATGAGAAATCAGGGCAAATGCATGTAATTTTTTAAGACCTTTTTTTCCCCTTCCCCCTGTCAGTGTGTACAGTATCAACTATGTTTGGTTAGAATGAGTGAGAACAGAACAGGTGTCAAGCTTTGATAGCAGTCCAAAGGTTTTGTTTTATTTGTTGTGAACCAGAAGTGAAAGGTTTCTTTCTCTGGCTTGTTTAGGTTACAAATGACCCAAGACTTGCCAGCAAAAGCCATATGTACTCAATTCCTGGCCAGATTTGGGTGTATTGTTGTATCAGGCCTAATGAATAATAGACTTGAGGGTTCAAATGAGCTTGAAGTTTACATATAGGTTAGTTAGTGGACAGAAATTGAACCGACAGGAAAAAGTCTTTTGTTTCCAAGCAGGTAACCTATGGCAATTCTAGCGGCTAGAGCACAGCTACAAATGTTTTGTTCTGAAAATGTTCAAAGATCATTACCCTTCAGTGTTATAGTGATGTTTTCAGTACAGGAAACATTAAAAAAATCTGATTAATAAACCAGTTTCCTGATCTTGCAGGTATTATTTGCCAAAAAATAGGAACATTCCCTACTACATGCAGCGTGACCCCCACATAGGACAATGCTGCTTTAATCTAAATGCTAACATAAGCTATGTTATATGTTCATACTGTCTGCGCTAACACATAACATAGCTGGAAACATTCCTCAGAGATTTTGGCCCATGTTGACACGATGGTGTCACACAGTTGCTCCAGATTTGTCGGCTATACATGTGTGATATGAATCTTCTAGTCCACCACATCTCAAGGTGCTCCGATTGTTTTGAGATCTGGTGACTGTGGAGGCGATTTTAGTACAGTGAACTCAAAGTTGTGTTCAAAAAACAGTTTAAGATGATTTGAGCTTTATGATATGGCATACTATCCTGTTGTAAGCAGCCATCAGAAAGCAGGTATGCTGTGGACACGGTCTGCAACAATACACAGCTAGGCTTAGGTATTTAAATGATGCTTAGTTGGCAATAAGAGACTCAAAAAGTGCCAAGAACGTATCCCCCCACACCATTAAACCAATGCCAGACTGAACTGCTGACACGAAGGAAGATGGATCCATGCTTTCATGTTGTTTACACTTAATTCTGACCTCACTGTTCAAATATCACAGCAGCAATTCAGACTCATCAGACCAAGTTTTCTCAGTAGCTCATGTGCTTCAAAGTTTGATGTGTTGGCATGCTCGTCTGCATACCTTGGTATTAATTAGTGGCTAGCTGGGTTATTGTTACCCAAAAGCAGCCTGGCCATTCTGTTCTGAGGTCTGGCATCAACTACATCTTCACCCAGGGAACTGCTGCTCACTGGATATTTTTCCTTTTTCAGACCATTCTCTGTAAACCCTAGAGATGGTTGTGTGGGAAAATCCCATCTCAGAGGAGGTCATCACCATGCCGTGTTCAAAGTCCCTAAAATCACCTTCCCCATTATGATGCTTGGTTTAAACTTCAACCTAAAGTCGTTGAATTATTAACTTGTTTGATTGATTAGATATTTGCGTTAAAGAGCATTTGAACTGGTGTACTTAATAAATTGTCCAAGAGTAAATACTGTTTACCATGCTTATCATCTTATTATACAGAGTTAGCATTGTAACAGTTACTGTTAGCACTAAACACAACAGTAGTTGGTCAAAAATGACAATTAAAGTGATGATGGGACTCTAATGCTAATGCAATCAAAGTCATTCCAATATATACTGATGGGAAGGTGAATGTACCAAATTTCATAGCAGTCCATTAAACAGTCTAAAGAAAGCCAGTAAAATCATTAAAATTTGTACTCTGAGAATCATTTCTATAAAACTTCAGATGCTTTTAGTTATTTCTCTTTCGACCAAAGTGGTGGCGAGACTAACTGGACATACATGCCGTAACTGACTTACTTAGATCCACAAAACTACTAGGAATAAAAAGGTGAGCCGTTGCCTACAGAGAATTTAAATAAAGGTACCAAAATATGGGCACATATATGAGAAGGCAGCGTCATAACGCACACAGAAACATGTTTAGACTGGCAGTGGTTCTTGATTATGCATTTTAAGTTAAAAATCCCTGCTAAACTCCACATCTCCTTTTTTCTTTGTGAATTTTCTAGTGTTTCTTGTGGATTTTTGGTATTTTAATGAACATTTGTACATTTTCTACATTACTAGAAATACTGTAAAAAATAGAAATTCTTAACACCATCTGGTAGCAATTAAGGCAGAATATGCAGGCATCCTTCAAGCTTCAGTTTGTCCTTAATTCACTTTGCTATCCAAAGAGTAGCTGCTGCTTTACAACCCAGCCCATTCTCACTCCATTCCCTATACTGTAAGGCCTTTCAGCCAGTGTAGTGCACATCTTTAGTGACTTATTGTATCTGCCCGACAAAGCCAAACAATAGAAGGAAATGCTGCAGACCTCAGTTTACTCTTATCAAAATATTATCACTCCAGACACCATCAAAGAGAACCTGCCTGCTGACCTTTGACCTTCATCAGATCAGCATTGAATACCCATTAGTCTTCCCCAAACACCAGCTATTCCTCATCGTTTAATCCTTAGAAACATTTGCTGAGGTGTGAGTGCATCACTGAGCAGAAACATGTTTGTTCCACAGTGAAAAGCGAGTTGGGAATGTTTACTCCAAAGCAAAGTCATTTGTGGACTACGTTCGGCGAGCTCTGCGCAGACTGGAACTGGATGAATCAAAGGTCGGGAGCAGAATATTACACTCATCTTTACACCTTCCACAAACACACAAGAAAAGAAATAAACACACTGTCCTTCTGCATTTTCAGCTACAGATTTAGGTTAGAGCTAGACTCAGTAAGTGGACCATTTCCAATCCATATTTTTACTCATGACCTCAAACAGAGAAGCGTTGCATAATTCACAATTCAAAATGATCCTTATTTGTTTTATACTGACCCTTGTTGTAGTCCCTGAGTTCATTCTCAGCTGTTTAAGCTCCTCTCTCTTTAAGGCCACCCTCCCTTTGATCCAGCTGGTCTTCTGATTGGCTGCATGGGGCCAGTCCCAACCAGCCAATCAGCAGCTGGATAGGCCCAGATGTTTTGACATCTTACAGAGCCATAAGTACAAAAAAAGACTGTCTGACAGTGGAATTATACATCTGCACCTACTGCACTGTGACCTAATGTGCAGCTCCATAGGAATCTAACTACACGTCACACTCAGTGCGGCCTCCACAGATATAAATGCTAGCAACAGCTTTAGCCACTTGTGAAGCCGACATCATAGGCTGCGTGTAGATGAGGCCTGAGCTTTTGCCTCTCAGGGATTACTTTCACATATGCTGACCTCATTATTTGAAAATTTGAGCAACAATCATTCTAACAGCATGTATGTGACAGGATATAAGTAAAAACCTAACAGGTTGATTTAGGTTAACAATAGAGTGTGTCGTATCGTATAGTATAGTATAGGATCTTAGTATAGGATCTTTCACACTGTTGAGAAGTCTGTCATCTGGTTGCTCTGGGTAACAGTGGGCGATGGCGCGCTGTCTGTCTGTCCCATGTTTCTCACAGCTCTTTAAAAACATGCTATTTTCTGTCACTTGTCCCACTTCACATCTCCCTCACAGCTTGCTTCCAACTTTTTTTGTCATTCTCCTCTCTTTTACCTGCATATATAACACGTCACTCTCTCTTTAGCTCTCTGACAGCGACATCCAGGATTATCACAACACATACAGAGTGCGAATGGATGAGATGCATGCTTTTAACATGGTAAGTCTTCCATACATCTTGGTTCTCTCCCTGTCGAGCATCCTAGTATTTAATTCCCACCTTAGATTCCAACAACATGTTTAAACCCTTTTTTGTGTAAAAATCTTTTTTTTCCTGTAAAAAGAAAAAAAATTACAGACCACTAAGTGAGGTCATTGTATTCTACGGGGAAATAATGAGAGAGTGATTGCTCTGAACGAGAAGAAAACCACCCACTTTTTTCCCTCTTCTTTTCTGAGGCCACTAATTGTGATGTCAGCCAGCATACCAGTTTTCTTTCATGACACAAACCAGTAAAATAGGTTTTGGGGAATTGCGGACTACTTGGAAGACACAAGTTTTGCATATGTGTCAAATAGAGTAAAAAAAAAAAAAGATATACACATGTGCTTTCTCTCATGTCGGCCTCTTTCTACAGCTGAAGGTGACCCTTGCTCCCTGTATCGAAGGTCTGATTCTCCTCGATCGCCTCTGCTATCTGAAAGAACAGGTAAAAAAAATATTTGGTGTCATCAAACTGTCAAATCCTGCTTAAATGAATTCAACTCTGATGGTGCTTCAGAACATTCACAGCACAGCTTTGGAGGATTTTTCCAATTTTCTGTCTGGGCTCATCTTTATGATTCGCTTGTTCAGCTTGTTGATTGGGATATGAAATATACTTCCCAGATGATGAAAGTGAACACACAGAAATGTCAGCTGAAATCTGGAAACCTCTCTTTGTTATTGACAGTAACATAGGTGTCGGCTAAATTGAAGCCAGCCTGCAATTTATCATCTCGTGTTGCGGCAGCCAAACACAACACGCTAATCTTTGGTCTGAGTCATAACGATGAGATGTGTATGATCGAAAAGCTTTGAAGTTCTGATTATGCGAGATTATATGTCAGATGAACCTCCTTAAATGAGAAGGGGGGGACGTAATCAAGCTCTGTAACATCAAGTGCACTGGTCAGCGTTTGGGGGATCTCCCTTGAGGTCAAGCAGAGGAAGGGGGGAAAATAGGAGATGATGGATGGATGTTAATGTGATCCATGCGGTGATAAGTGTGCAGAAGCACGTTCAGCCTTAACCAATCATGTAAGCACACAAAGATCAGGTGTTGAATTGATGTGTTTTCACTGAATTTGCAGGCCCTGATAGTAGAACAACGATGCACATATTCCAGTAAGGAGAGATCATCTGGAAGAAGAGAATGAGATTTATTACAAAAAATATGAATATGCAAATTTAGACTCAAATGAGAGGCGACATCATGGAGCAGATTCCCAGATTATGGTAGGAGATTGGTTGGACCCACAGGAGTCACATACACTGCTTGTGGAGCAGAGTAAGCAGATGGCTGCTGAGCACTTTTGGATGAGATGCCCTGGAAAACTTGGATGATGTAGAGATGGGGAGGAGGAGGGTTGCACGACGGGCGGCCTGAAAGGGAGAATTTACAGATCACTTTACAGAGCGAATTTAAAGGACTGAACAGGGGCCTGAATGGAGGCTGATTGACCCAGAGAGTGTGGGCAGATAGATTATTTTTGGATAAAAGCACAAATGGCAACATTTTCATAGAGGTGAGTTTGACAGCGTGGAAAATCGAAATCACACCGGGGCGGCGCAGCCGAGCGTGAAACGGCTGGGTTTAGAATTAGCACCTCCAAGTCTGAGGCCATGGTTCTCAGGCGGAAAAGGGTGAACTGCCCACCCTTTGTTGTGGTGGATTGTTGTCCCAAGTGCAGGAGTTTTAAGTATCTCAGGGGTCTTGTGAGGGAAGAGTGTAGCAGGACATTGACAGATGAACTGGTGTGGCACCGGCAGTCAAGTTTCAAGTTTTATTGTCATGTACAGATAAACAGTGTAGCCACATTTACCCATAATGAAATTCTTTGGCTCGAGCTCCTCAGCTTTACATGAGCATATAGAAAGTCTGCAGTTATATTAAGAAGAAAATAACAGAAAATAGCAGTAATAATAATGATAAAAGAGAAAAAAGAGAGGAAAAAAGTATTAAATATTTAGAGAATTTAAGACAAGTTGGTATTTACAGGTTGTGCAAAACTTGTGCATGAGCATTTAAGTGGCATTTGTTGAAGTGCCAGTGTGTAGAGTCCTGTAATTATAGTGAGTGTGTAATGGTGTGTATAGAATGTCAGCAGTTCAAAAGCCTGATGGCTTGTGGGTAGAAACTGTCTCTGTGTCTGCTAGTGCGAGTCTGAATGCTCCCGAATTGCCTGCCGGACGGCAGGAGCGTGAAAAGTCTGTGGCTGGGGTCATGCAGAAGCTGTACCGGTCTGTTGTGGTGAAGACGGAGCTGAAAATAAAAGAGAAGCTGTTGATTTCCTGGTTGACCCGTGCTCCTAGCGCTTGTGGCCATAAGCTGGTGTCAGTGACAGAAAGGATGAGATAATGGGTACAAGTGGTGGAAATGAGCTTCCTTGCAAGAGTGGAGGGTCTCTCCCTTAGTAATGGGGTGAGGTTTTAAGTCATTTAGAACAACTTGAAGCAGAACCAGTTAAGGTGGTACAGGCATCTGACCAAGATGTGTCCTGGAGGTCTCCTATGTGTGGTGTTCTGGGCATGTCCTATTCGGAAGACCCAAGAAATCCTGCGTGGACGTGGCCAGGCAGAGGGAGGTCTGGTTGTCTCTCCTTAGACAACAACAGCAGCAACAAAGCTCTTGCTTGTGATGGTTTAATGGATGACAGTGTTAATCAGCCGCTCAGTCCCATATTTTGCATAGGGGCTGGTCAGAATTTGAATTTGTCCGTCATTGGTTTGTGACTAAACCTAGCACCACCCACCAGGCCTTCCTGTAAAATCCCCCAGCCACAGGTTTTTAATCCAGATAAGAACTCTAAAGAGTGTTCACGGGTAAAAGTTTATTGTAGAAATACTATTTTAGGGGAGGAATTCCCAAATGCCTCACAGCAAGAGGGTCTAAGATCTGAATCCTCTGTCTGGCCGGGGGCTTTCTGTGTGCTGTTTGGACGTTCTCCCTTTGTTTGCATGTATTGGTGTGACTGTGAGTGTGAATGGTTGTCCTTGTTAGGCCTGCAGCAAACTGGTGACCTGTTCAGGGTCTCGCCCTAAGTGGAAGGATGACATGATCACTTGATCGTGTATGAATCATATCAGAGTTTCAGAAAAGGTGGGCGGGAGTAAGCGACACAGTATGCTTGTTTTATTGGTGTAAATGCTCCCCATCTGTAGATATGCACTTCTGTCCATGATAGCACAGTGTTAGAACTTACAACGGATATTTTTGAAGACCCCTTGGCTATGAGTTACAAACACCTGCTTTAAGATTTTTAAATGGACTGAGTACAAACATGGTTGTGGGGTGACTGCCTGAGAAATTTCTGAACACACCCTAGTCAGCACTAGATGATGACAGAGAGAGAGAGATTTCCAGCGCGCATACAACCTCTGGGTTGGCTACAGTTCTACAGCTAAACAGCTTAGCTGCCAAGGAAGACAAACGTGTTTTGCACATAAACATGAGCCCACCTGAGTGAACACTTGCACAGATATTTCTTCTCGGGGGATTCAATAGAGAATTCTTTTATAGAGGAAACATCCTTCAGCTGTAATAAAGCCCAAACTGGGAGCAGAATCAAGATTTTTATATCAGCTCTGTTGTGTGTTTTTTTTTTTTTTTTTTTTTTTCCTTGTATGCCAGGAGGACGTGTCATTCTCTGCACTGGTGCAACTGTTTGACCCCCTGTTGTCTCCCAGATGCTATGCTGTCATCGGACTCAAGAATGATGGGAAAAGAACTACAAGCTGAGGAACTCGAACATATGCACATAATACAATGATTCAAGGTTCATGTTTATACATGAACGAAGCAGCAATCATGCTTTGAAAGTGATTGTATTATGTATGCATTCCCAACTGTTTGTTTTAATTGCAACATTTCATCTAGTTTGAATCTTTTTTTTAATGTTATCTCGATTTGTGGAACACATGGTGTTACTTTTAAATGGAAAAGTATCTGAAATATTTCTACTTCTCTGGTCTTGGCCTTGGGTTCTTCTCAGAGATCAAACCCGTGCTCGAAACACCTGGAAAAACTGCCTTTTCTCTTTGATAGCATACTATGTATTGCATCCTTTTAACATGTTTTTAAAGACAGTTTAGGGGGTTTGAAGCATTATGGGATTTAAAGTAACCAGGATCCCCTCAGCAGGTCTGGAAACTCAATTTCTAGAATCCCAAACCAGAGGAAGTAGAGGAAAAGACAGGGCATGTGGTGCCCTTGTCTCCAATCTTAATATTTACTTTTTTTTAAATTTACCTCTGCCTCAGTTATTTAATAAATCATATTCTTTGTACATGTTTGAAAATTAATGTATGTGGGTTTTGTTTTTGTTTTTTTGTTTTTTTAGCATATAGCTCTTCTTCTGACCTTTCCCTGTAAAACCCGTAAGATGTTCGTGTGTGCAAATTGCAGTAAATCAGCAGTTTCTGAAATATTGTGACCAGCCTGTCTGACACCAGCAACCATACCACATTCAAAATCACTTAAATCACATTTCTTTCTCATTCTGATGCTCAGTTTGAACTTCAGCAGGTCATAAAGACCATGTGTATTTTTTTAGCTGCTACAGTGTGATTGGCTGATTAGATATTTGCATTAACAGGCAGTTGATCAGGTGTTCCTAACAAAATGACCAGTGAGCATATAGTTAATATGGTTACTGTAGGAATAAAACATTACATTTATGGGAAACTGTTCAGCTACCAGGTTAATGGATGACAGCTTCTTACTATATGAATATAATATTTAACTGGTTAAAATGTTAAACCCTCTGTCAAGTGCAAAACTTGACCGAAATTTAACAAACTCAAAATAACCGCTTTTGTAGTGTTAGTTTATCTAACAAGACTGCAGTTGAATAAATAAAACATAAAAGTGTTTGGAAACAATATTTTCTTCCTAAATGATGAGAATTAGTTCTGTCAAGTTGTATTCAGCTTTGTGCAAAACCGCACCACTGAGCCAGTAATGAGTATGTCAGCTGTGTGTGTGAACATTTTCATTAAAGCTAGGTAGTAAATTATGGAGCCTGAACAAACGTAGCCTGCAAGTAAGGAAATAGGCCATAGGACACTTTCCCACTGTGCAGCACTGGTGCAAAGCATTTCTTGTTTTCTCCCACTGCATCTATTTGTCACTGTAGCCACAGCAGCCTGCACATCTGTTGGCAATTCATAGGTCTGTCAACGTTGCCGTGGTGAAGCTGTGTCCTCGAGTGTTATTTTTATCTCTGTAAAGACACATGGCGAGGCTCTCTCTGCTGTGTCTGGACCGTGTTTGGATCCGGCACCGTGCTTCACACTGACAGCCTGCTGTAGTGGCCAAACTGGACTGACACGAATACAAACAATTCAAGATGTGTACAAAGCTTGTTTAGGATATAAATATTGTCGGGTTTTGTTGCGGCGTGTGAGTCACGTCCTCTTGACCTTTCCCATCTTTGACTTCTAGCACGCATGTTTACGCAAATTCAAAAATCTCCTTTTCATGTGCCCACAAGGAAGAGGAGGAAAATGGCACGATGAAAGGCCTGCATCCGACACAGGCACGTGAAAGAAACCAGTTGAAAGGTATAGTCGGCGCAGTGTAGGCAAACTGCAATTTCCTGATTTGCAGTTGACAGATGACAGGGAAAGAAATGTTTCAGGGTGCGATGACGGCTTCAGACAGAAATCGTCTCCAAGGAAAATCATTCAAAGCGTTCCCATCTAAGACTTCTCACTGTAAGGTAGGAATGAGAGGAAGCAGAGAGGAAGCAGAGAGGAAGCGAGGGGAGTGTGTCAACACATTTGCTTTCAGCTGCGATCACTGTTTCTCACGGTGGTGTTTGGATACAATACAAGCTCCTGCCACCCTCCCTGATTTAAACGAAAGAAAAAATCTCAAGGGTCCACTAACGTAATAGGCACTACTGTCCAGTAATATCTCTATTACACAGCAGGTCCGTGTGAATGAATGTAGACTGGAAGAATGCTCTTTCATCCGAGAGGGAAAACAAAGTCTTAGTCAATGAATCCAAAATAATTAAAGGATACAATGTCAAAGGGAAGTGCTGAACTTTATCAGAGATAGCATGACTACTTCAAGTAGTCATTTCTAAAATACCAGATTGCGAATTAAGATTAGGTCTCTGCTGTTATTTTAATATGTTCCATCTAAAGAATCGGTTGTTGTGGTGCTGTCTTTTACCTAAACAGAAACAGGGGACTTTTGGGAGATTGCGTGCCAGTCACAAACCACCTTGTCGCCGCATATGACGGCAGGCTTGTGGAAATAAAGAGATTCAGCTGGACGTTGCGCTGGAAACACGCGGCTTGTTTTTTATTGTTATCACCTCCGGCCTCTGCAGATACATTCTCTGAAGACGCACGTGGACCAAAACGCATTCACCTGTCAGAGATTTATCTGTGGAAGTGTAAACAGGGATGTCAAACTATGTAAATGTTTGACTCGCCGCTCCAAATAGCGTCGCCGTGAAGAACCACTTAAGAGAGAATGGACAAATGATGTTTTCAGTGTGAAACACAGTCATCACATCCTTTGAAAAACAGTTCTTGTCGTTCTGATTCATATTTTCCATTCATCTTGCCCGCTCCCTTGGAATGGTATCCAGATTAATAGCAAATTAGACTGATTTAAAACATCTGCTAAGTCATGAAAAAATAGAGAAAAAAAAGAAACGCTGTTACGTGTGGTCAGCAGAAAGTCCAAAGTCAGTGTTACACAACAGTTTGTCTTATATATATTATTAAAGGGCAGTAATGTTCTTTTACAGCGACATCCACTTCATTAGGTTCACCAGTTCAACTGCTTGTTGCAAGTAAATAAATAATCAGACAATCACATGGTAGTAACTCAGTGCATTAAATGTGACATTATCAAAACCATCAAAACATTATCTACTGGGATTTTCCCACACAATCATCTCTGGAGTTGACGAAGAATACTCAAAATAAGAGAAATATCCAGTGAAAAGCAGTTCTCTGGGTGGACATATCTTGTCGATGTCAGAGGTCAGAGGAAAATGGCCAGACTAACTCTAATAATTACTCGTTACAACTAAGGTATGCAGAAGAACTGCTCTGAACTCATAGCACATCAAACTTTGCAGCAGATGGGCCACAGGAGCAGAAGGCCACACCAGAAACGAGTCCTGTCAGGTAAGAACATGAAAGTGAGGCAGAAGTTTAACAGAAACATCGTCTGCTCTGACATTTGGATGCTAAGGTCCGAATATGGCATAAACAACATGAAAATCGTGGATCATGGACCATGTCGCAAAGCTCAAACCAGCACAAACTAATATACTGAACATAGCAGTGCACTAAAACAGCCCCCACAGTCACCAGATCTTAATCTAATAGAGCACCTTTGGGATGTTGTGCGCCAGAAGATTCACATTATGAGTGTGAAACTGATAAATCTGGAGCAACTGCATAATCTTATTGTGTCAAAGTGACCAAAATCTCTGAGGAATGTTTCCAGCACCCTGTTGAACCTGTGCCATAAAGAATAAAGGCACTTCTGGGCTGGATCCCACTAAGACAGAAGGGGGTCCAGCCCAGTGAGGTAGTATCCAACAAAGTGGCCTGTGAGTGTATATACGCTCAAATACACAGAGTGGCTATGAGCACAGAAGCTCAATGCTGTTCAATAAAATACTCTAAGATACTAATACTGTACTACACATGAGTGTTTTCATTATCCTCACATTAGGGCAACTTTTTTATTTAATACAGGTTTTATTTTTTTTACAAAAAGAACACAATCCAGTGACATTTTTAACCACTATTCAAGCCAACTTCAGTCAACCATTATCTTGATTTAAAAGTAAATGTCAAATAACAAAACCTCATTAACTTATCTACTTTAATTTACTGCCCAAGCCAAAACAATAATCGTGCTCACACTTATTCAAGACAAAATGATATTTCTGATCTTCCTGAATTAGGACGTGAAGGCTTTTGCGGATGTTCCACAAACCAGGGTGGGTTTGATCTGAGGTTCTGATTTTCGGTTGCCAAGCTTCAATGTTGATATTAATACCACGAGTGTGCTATTTCTGTGAGGCCTGGTCCTTCCAGCTGTGATTATCTTTTTCCTGTGTGATGTCAATCTGCTTCAGGGGAAGAAGCAGTGGTTCCGGAGTGAATAGCATGTGGAAATTACCATTACTTGCTCTGTAGGGCTAAAAGGGATGAGGAAGTGGACATAGTTGTGGCATTTAATATTTGCCCTGTTGTCAGTTTTGCCTTTTACTTTACTTAAGATTTGCTTTGTGAACTGCTAAAGAACATATTTATTTAACCTGTGCACTTGTATAATGACGCTATTAGGAGTAGTGAGCACACAGTAGTGAGAGGCAGATGGTAAAACCCCTGGAAATATAAGGTTACTGCTTGTACACAAGAAATAGTTTAATGCACACCCCAGTGTAAAACCGTAGCTTTGAATACAATAAATAATTCACAACATGTGACCTTTGGAGATAGTGGCAGGTTAGGTTTGTTGGCTTAGGACAGAGCCATGCTGTCTTTATGCTAATCAACAACAAACATAATGTTCATTGTGAAGAATCATGCAAAAACAAGTCTGGATGCATATCATATTCAGTATGCGAGCATTAGCTTTTTCCATGAGCAAAACAAAATCTGGTTTTAATGATCAAACACATACGTTTTAAATTATAAGCTTTAAAAATGATTGCCACTTCCCCCCAAAACAGAAAGCAAACAGGAAATGAAAGAAGGAAAAATACATTAATCAATTATGGCAAATGCACTGAATGCTCAAAAGACTCCTCATCCTCCACTTACTGAGGCCTCGAGTGACCTTTCAGGCCGGCATCTGAAACCAAAATAGGATGTTTTTGTTTAGGATTCTTGGCTGTTTACACCAAAAGAGCACGGAATATGTTCGTTACGAGCCAACACGGTAAGAGGGTTGCAGGTAATCAGTCTGAGGGAGTAAACACTTATTCCCTTCAATGTGTTTGTTTTGCCCTGGAGCTGTTTATTCTTTCCCCTGGAATATTTTTTCCTGATTTTTTCCGTTACTAATCCCTTAATTACTTGTGCGGGCTTCTCCCATACAGAGCATCTCCTTGTCCCTTTGGGGCAGACAGAGGGCACAGTGTTCATCTTTGTGTTTGCCTCCTAGCATGTGTTTGTTTGAGTATAGCTTGTGACAATGATCATTCACAAGACTCCTTATCTATAATGACTAACATAAAAAAGGGATATATTTTGAGCTTGTCTCATTCATAAACTGTTAAATAGATCAAATCTCTTCCAACAGCCCAACACCAACTCTCATTTGTTACCTCTTGACACTGATGAATACTTTAGAAGAGGAAAAACATCAACATAAGTCTCAGGTCTCCTAAATAATCCAGCAGACAAGTTCCATGAGGTGGAGGTCAAGTCCTGCTCAGAATTAGGGTCACTGGTACAAATGTCTCTCTTACTTCCACCCTGAATTTTTTGTCACTGTCTCAGCCATTGTCAGCCAGTGCCCGTATGTTCTATACATCCTCCTCCAGCCATCTGTTTTTCTTTCTCCGCTGCTCTGCCCTGGATTTATCGTCTTGGATCCCCAACTGTGGGACAGGCGTTTGTCCAGCTGGTAGTCAGCGGGGCCAAAAGCGTTTCCAAACTATTATGCGTGCTCACCATAGGGTGAGGTACAGTAGTTAATCAATCACACCTACTCTCTCAGTAACGCTTCTCCATAGAGACAGTGGGGGGTTGGTGTTGCAAATTAATCAATATTTTCAATTTGGAGTAAGAAAGAAGCTAATGTGACGCCTGCAGTGGGAGTGGCTTCCCATCTCAGCTTCCCAGAGTTAAATTTAAATAGAATTTCAAAGAAAAAGGGCCTGAGGCTTCCACCAGTTTGCAGTCATTAGGCAACATATGCCTGATGAGAAAGTGCTAAGAAATTATTATCTGTTATCCCCTTGCAGCATGAGAATGGCGTTTGAATATATACAAATTATATATTTTCATATTAGGCAAAACATGTTGAAACAGAAAAATCAGTAAAAGGTA
The DNA here is from genome assembly GCF_057382185.1 of Mchenga conophoros. NCBI lineage: Eukaryota > Metazoa > Chordata > Actinopteri > Cichliformes > Cichlidae > Mchenga > Mchenga conophoros. The sequence continues at coordinate 28,943,625 of NC_140542.1, forward strand.
AAAACTACTGACAAAGTAAAGGAAAAGACAATACAGTGTGTGTTACTATCACATTGGGCCGAAACATGCCACAGGAACAGCTTCAGTGTACTTTTCTTTGACTCACATGGCACGTTTCTAGTCTTACTAACCACTCACAATGGTTTACACTATAAGCCATATTCACCTTACAATTAAATCTGTAGCAGTTTATCTATGTCTCACCAACATTTTACAGCCAATTTACAATCAAACTGTCTAAAATGCATGTCTTTTGGCTTTGGGAGGAATCCTGAGTGCCTGGAGAAAATGCATGTGGTTTGCATGTAAATGCAACATGCAAACTACACACAGGAAGGGCCCAGGAAGTATCGAACTCGGTGAAGCGGCAGTGCTACCAGAAAGCTGGTGATGGCAGAAGCCATAAAATATAATAATCTAAATTTTCATACTCAAACAATACAGCAACCATTTGTTCCCTTTGGATGGAGGCACTGTTTATCTACCTCTCATCCTTGGTTAGAGAAGACCGCTTCAAACACGATAGAACTGTGGAATTAAAAAATCATTCAAAGCAACCTTGTGTGAATTCGCCTCTATCCTCCACCAGTAGGATCGCAGCAGAGCTACTGAATCCCTAAGGGGGCTAAGGGTTGATGGTCACCATTCTCCCTTCTAAAGTCACATGAAGACCACCGCAGCAACCTGAATTTCAACCATTCAAATCCTATTTCAGATACACCATGTGGACACAAAAGATACTCATGGCCATTGTGATTTCAGTCTCTGTGCTCTGCATTTCAAAGTCTCAGTGGTAACAGTTTGGCAACTGACATGTTTGCTTCTTAGTGTCAAAAATTAGAAGGTGAAGTGGTGAGCTATGAGCTAAGGTTAGCGATCAGCTGTGTCAGCACAGTGGTCAATCAAAGCTGCTTTGGCTCTAATTTTAAGCTACAGAAAAATTCAAGAGTAACTTAAAAACTGTATTAAAGAGGCAAATTGGCTATGAAGACCAAACCCAGGCTAAAAACATGTAAATTTCACAGCTTTAGTGTGACATTTTAAAATGTGAATCTATAGAAACTGATTAGCTTTAGGATCATCAAGTGGCAACTGGAGGAACTACACTTTGATGTTTGCATCCTATTTTAGCTCCAGAGAGTGGCACTTGTTCGGCAACCAAAGCTTTCTTTTATTTTAATATTGTTTTTTTTGTGTGTGTTTTTACTCCCCAAAGGTTTGTTTTCCAGCTCACAGTTACATCATTGTAACATCATGTCATATTTTAGACTAATAATATTTACCGTGCCACACTAGAAGAATACAGAGGTCCTGACCTATGGAAGTCTGTTCCTCATTTTTGGTTAAAATTGGATTCCGTGCCATGAAATCAAAAATATAATCTTGTCATGGCAACAATCTGCAACTACCATTTCATGCATGACTCCCTGTTTATAATTGATTTGCAGTGTAGCCCATCAGTAACACGCAAAACCACAAATCCTTACTTCACTCGCCACCTTTTCTCCCTTTTCTCGCCAATGCAGAGCCCATTGCGCATGCTCACCCTCCCTGAAAACCACATGCGTCTCCCCGCTCTGCTCTCTCCAGTGCCAAGGCAGGGAGATGCTCACACTGAAGGCACCGCAGCACAGAAATGCGCACCGTTCCGAGCCGGACCGGGCGACAGCTGCACCTCCACTTCTCCAGGCTTGACGCGTTTCACAGCACAATGGGTTAGAGGGTGATAAGGGAAACTTTGACACACTTTGCATGACACGGGAAAATGCCCTGCGTTGCCTGTAGAGCTCTGCTGCCGAGCGGCTGAATTGAGAGCATAATAACAGAGACTTCAGAGAGAGAGACACACACAAACAGAGAGACGAGGGGACCTGATTCCAATCATTTCTATCCCGGTTCCTCTCCCACTTTGGTTTTGAGAGATGATCACGGAGCTCGTGTGCACCGCCGTGGCTGTGGGTCTCTATCTGAACACGCTGGACGCAGATTTCTGCTACGATGACAGGTAGGTTTCGCCTACAGAGCGTAGCAGCGCCGCTGCCAACAACATCACAGCCCGCTCCTACACTTGTCATCTCCTCCGGGTACGTCGGCACGGAAGGGAAGCGGAGAGGGACGGGTCGTTGCTCCTGTCCGCATGTTTGCATGTGCTTTTGTCTGTAGCCTGTGATGAATCACCGCTTATTTGTCGGCTTAAGGCAAGACACAAAGACAGAGTGAGGGGGTGGGAGTGCACTAAAACCCAAGCGTTAAATAAATGTTGTAATATTCCTACTGTGCTCAACTGTGCGTTCATATAACTTGAGCTGCTCTTGAGTTCATATAGCCTCATGACTAAGTGTACGTCTTAATGTTCTGTGTTTAGCCCCACAAATAATTCTTAAGTATGATGGACATGATTAAAGTCCACAGAGACGCGGGGTTTATTTCCACAGTAAGGAACCTCACAGCTCAAGTTCAACACGTTGTGAACCGATAGCAGCCCTGGTCCCCTCGCCTGCATGCACATGCACTGCTTCTGATGCTCTTTGTGTTGCACTCATGCTTGTTCTAACAATGCCCTACTCTCCGGGGAATAAGGCTAATTTAAACCGGGAGTGATTTTGCAAATAGCTGAATAAACATGCCAGCATTTTAATAGCTATGGAAGAGCGATTAGAGAGAACCTCTGGACAGAGATGGACAGGGATCTACTGTAAAATGTAAAGGTGGACAAAACAGGACTCAAAGTTATGATCACTGTAAAGCAAACATACAGAAGTCTTATGTTTAGGGATATCTGCATCAGCAAGATTTATCTGCTCATTATTTTTTCCATTGACTCCTCTATTGTTTAGCCTATAAAACGCTGACAAATATTCACCTATTTTATACACTATATCCAATTAACAGCCAAGAGCCCAAATGTTCGTTTTTTAATGCTGTAAAACATAATTCTCCAAGTTCTGGAGAAACTGCAATTGGTCTTTATTGTCTTCATACAGTCTGAGAAGTAAAAAAGGAAAAAAGATGTGCGCAAACCAGTAAGATAGATGGTTCCATAAGCATAAGGGGCTCAACAAAATGCAGAAGATCAGATTAGGTGACACTAGGCATGTACAAAAGAGAAAAATGTGGTACATTTCAGGGAGTGGGTGTGCTCGCAATGCATCTGTGCTTGTTAGAATCGCCAATTTGTAATGTAAATGCCTGGGAGTTGCAGCACAGCTGGGCTCCTTTGAAAAAGAACATCTGGACAGATAGTTCCCCACTGACCTTGAAATACTGTATATGGCCATAAAGAGAGCTTGGCTCTGTGAATCCTGATATCAATTCATCTTCCATTATCAAGTGTTGAATCATGGGGCGAAGCTGCTGATATGCAAGGTATGCGGTAGGTTTCTCTGTGGATTAAAAGCATGAACAGACCGAGAGCAGGCTCCCTCCCTTATTCAGCCACAGCTCAGTCAGAAAGGTTGCTGCCTGGCTAGCATCTATGGACAGCCCTTAAAAGTCAAAATATCCCCCCACTTTCACTTTTCAGCACCATCGGTGACCCCTCTGTGTGCTGTGTTTGAGTAGGACGGAGTGAAGAAAAAGGAGGTGACGCAGCACAGAAACGTGCGAGTGATGGTAGGAATAAATTTCGTATTCTATCTTCAGTTACATCGCACCTCGCCAAGTATCCCCCTGTAAAAATGCCCAGAGGTTCTGTGGCCATCGGCTTTGTCTGCACGGCATTGCAAGGTTGTCAAAAAGCCAGTCGGTGAAAGATTATCCGGGGGAACTGCTCTGCCCACTCCTGCTCTTCATCCCGTCAGTGAAAGTTCAGTATCTCCCCCACCCAACCTTGTGTATTTATCAAAGTCACCATGGTAATTTACACTCTGGGGGACAAGAACTGGTGTTTTGGTTCAGTGCTTTCAGATGGAGGAGGCTGAATACCAATCAGAGGTCTGACATTCCCTGGTCGTTCATCAAACGGAGTCCTCTCTTGGGGTCAAGAGTCGTGCGCTCCCGGTCTCTTCCCTCAGGGTTTGAACGAGAGTTATGAGCAAAAGGTTAAGGTGGGAGAAGGATTGAAGTGGAGGAGAGTTCAACTAATCGTTCTGGTACGGAGCTCTCTGCAAAGACTGATTTGGTTGTAGTCAAGTTTGTTTGTCCCCTGGTAGGGAGCTTACGTGATCTTATCTTACCTTTAACTCTCTAATCAAATTCTCATTACATGTCACATGCAGCTCCTAGCATCCTACACAAGATGCTGAAGCAGATAAAACCTCTCAATTCAGGCACTCCGAGTTGTGGGGATGTTATGGCGTGTCTCTGCTTTTTCAATCATGTCAAGTGTTTTTCCTGGGCATTGCTCAGGGCCTGGCCAAGAAGTCTCTTGGCCAGTGGTAATCACAATGAAAAGCCTCTGCGTGTGAAATGACTAAGTTTTACGGGAGCTGGGAGGGGAGTTGAGCCAGGCCATATTTGACTCAGGGAAAAAGATCAAGACTTCTTTTACTGTAGGGCTTTCCTTGGGTTTAGCCAAATGTAAGGGCAGACTTTTCATCTATGGTTTCATCCATAAAAAACAAAATGTCCATAGTGGTGATGTTTGTATTTGTCAGATTGATTGCGTGAGAGATTTGGTAATAGATTGGAAAATGTATTCACCATAACCTCTGAACTTTCCTTTGAATACCTATCATCGCAGCTTTGACAAATGTGGCTCCGTGTAATTCTGACATCTCAATAATATTGATTTTATAACCACACCTTTTGACTAATGGATCAAGTGGCTGAATGGATGTCTTCACTTAGATGGCATTATTCAGCGGATGCCAAATGTGAGGCAAGGACAAGAGATAAATGAATGAGGAGAGAAATGAAATGCATGCTAAGTGGCTTTCAGTGTCTCCAAGAAACATCTGTGACCCCAGTAACGTCACAGACCCTCTGTTCAGCTCAGAAGTGCATTACGGTCCCCAAGGGGATTGAAGTGAAAACATCTTCCTTCTTTGTTTTAGCCAAACAGTTTCATCTCCCGGGGCTGCACAAGTTTGGCTACGTATGGATTTTGTTGTATGGCACAACGTGGTCCTGAAAAGTGCACTGTAAAAATCTCCATATTTTCAGCGCTAATTAAATATACCACACATATAGTGAGTCAAAAGAAGTGGCACAGTGAAGACTGAGGATCACAGAGTCTGTTAGTTGCAGCATCTGCTCCTTTTCTAGCTCGGGTTTTGTGGTTAACCAATAAATGCATCAAGATGAGATTGCCTTTTAGGAGCACCCTTTCATCATAGTTCAAACCATATAGCTTTGAATTGAAGTGCTAATGGATTATGTATGTTAATGATGCACACATTGCTTAGCACTGTGGAACACTTACTAAAACAAACAAAACTGCCTTGTGCACTTTCAGAGAAAACAGAATCAAATCCAGAAAATCCTGCTTTTCTTGCTTCCTTCTGTATGTAGTCACGTTGTGGAAGCATGCTCACTTAATAGTAAGGATTTTACATGTCTATGTGCTCAACAGCAGACTGAATCAGGAGTTAACTACACAAAAAGTTTTCAAGTATTTCTTTTGTCTTCTGTACAGCTGCCATATAGCCATTTTTTTTCTGTTGTAATATTTTTCTATCAGCTCAAACATAAACATAATGTAAACAAGATAGCTTACCTGAGTCTAACTGGATCTAACAGTTACATGTTCTACAGGTTATTTTTTGAGGGGAGGGGGGAGGGAGGCACGCCCTAGCCAGTCTGTTACTGAACATAGTAGGGATGTTGCCAGAACTGGTATTTGCAATACCTTTACTCAGACAAAGGGACAAAATACTTCTAATATTAGCAATGTATCTAATAGACCAGCATCTAGATCTGTTTAAAAACTTCAGCATTAAACAATATCCAATGTTCTGTCCTTCTTTTATTACCCTAAAAATTTATGTTACCCTTTTGCTTGAGACATCTGGTATTGCCGTTGTAAAAATCAGCCTTGAGGTAATTTAATGTGACTAACTTTATACCTCACAGTAGTGTTAGGCTGGTCAATGAGCAGCCTACTAACATTTCATTATGTTTCACTTCTGTCTAATTTTGTTACTTAAATTTTCAGTATAGGAGTTTGTGTTCAGGGATAATCGTTTTGTTTTGGTGTCAAACTGAGTACTGATGATTGTGTAGTTCTACTTGACTACTAAATTTCTAGGATTTGTAGAAGACATAGACAATATCAAAACTCAGTCAAGCTCTTGCTAAAGCAAAAAAAATCAAACAAACAAACAAAAAAAAATCCTTAAACTATGCAAATACTGATGGTTACATAGTTTTTATATCAGTAACCTTTAAGAGACCACTGAGTCCACAGATCTTAAGCTCAGTGGGAGAAAGTTCCAGGGTCTGGAGGCCACTGTTGCAAAAGCTCTATCTCCTTTAGATCTCGGCCTTGTATGCTGCACAGCCAGCATGCCCCGATCACATGACCTAAGGGAATGTGTGGATGTAAAAGTTCACTGATGTATGCTGGTGCTCTTCCATGCAGACCTCTGAAAGTTTAAAGTTAACCAGAAATGTAACATTAACATCCAAAGTAACAGCAGAGTCAAAAGTCACCCCAAGGTTCCTGATAAAAGATTTGGTAACCGTGCAAAGGGGACAAGAGTTTATATTACCTGAGGCTCAAATCTGTTCAGAGCACAAACAAGGATTTATGTTTCCCCATTGTTAAGCCTTCCAACTTTATATATAATCTTAAGCACCTATGAAAGTCGGTGCATAAACAATGAAGGCCCCAAAACAGAACCTTGTGGCACACCCTGGCTAAGAGAACTGCAAGAGGATCTGTATATAGAAGCAGCCACAGTGAGCTCTATGAAAGCCAGACTAAAAGGAGGATCTAAAGGAGACAGAATGCTTTGTTTTTCCAAAATAGCTCCAAACCGTAGGTAGTGGGAGGCAAAAAAACCCCCAAAACTCTCCTCTTTTATATTTAGTTTTCAGCAGCAGGTATTTCTCTTTTTCTGTCTTAACCTTTTGAAACCAGATGTCACACGCTCATGTGATAGTGTACATTAACAGTAGAACATGTATGCAGGTCAGAAGTGCCTTAAACCTGGTTTTTCTCCGAGGGCCACCAGATGGTGATAGTTGTGGTTGCAAAAAGACTTTGAGGCTTCAAAACAGGACTTTAGAAACCAGTGGGTGATGTCATGGTTGCTACATCTACCTTTTACGCTGTATATAGTTGCGACTTCTCACAGTAGAGCCTGCTGTATTGTTCTTTGTGAAGCTAATGGGATTGTAGTTTTACAAAATAAACATCATGCTGTATTCAAAAATGCTTTAAAGCAATGATTAAGACCCTAACCTCATCAGGAAGTTCTACTGGGGACATGGATCAAAGGAGTTAAGGGGCAGTTTTCTGTAGATGCATACAGCTGGACTTTATGTTACAAACAGAAAAGTCACCTCCTCCTCACTTTTAAAAAATAATGCACATTGAAGACATTTCCACACAAATATTTTCAAAAAATGATAACCAGGTCTTACAGAGCCTATTTGGCAAAAAGCATTGAAGAAAAACTTCTTTCGTGTGCTGTTACATTACCCATTACTGAAATACCTCATTAAAATATCCACCACCGCGGATGTGGTGACACATGGTATCATGACTGAAACGGTAAGAAACAATTTAATGTTTTGGAATAACTTATTTTTGAGGCTGAGGAAATGAAAAATTATAATTAGCACATTGCACAAAAAAGTCATTTCTAACCAAATGCCCCCTGTCACCTCTCGATCAAATCTGTTTATCATAACGGCTCATAATTATTATCTCTTATGGGTTGAGGCTCGTTGTGATCAGTTTCAGCCCACCATATTAAATGCTGCCAGGAATCCCGTTGCCTCTAGTGGAATAATTATCTAAAACATCTGCCCTAGTTGCGTTGAGGCTGTTTAAGTTACAGTATGTGCTTGGAGATGCTAAATATTGAGGCAAGAGGAAAGCTAATCAAATGATTGAACAAAGTCTCTTTTTCTGAACTATGTGTGGAGCAAGTAATCCAGCTGAGGTGAAACGGCCCGTGTCTGTCAGGAAGAGTTTTGAGTGTAAAATGCCTGAAGACAGAATTAAAGTGTGGTAAGGATAACTGATGAAAAAGGGTCTTTATGAACAGTAATTTGAGATAGTTTTGAGGCAAGGAACTTTTAACCAGATTTGTGTACTAAAGGATTTGTGCTTTCGAGGAGAAATGGGCAGACCTCATGAAAAGTGTGGTTTCGTGGTGAAAAAAAATCTTTTCTGGTAATGTGTCACCATCATATGCACCCAATAACCATTCACATATGTTTTTGCTCCCTAGCTTTAAGAAGTGTTGCCATTGATGTCTTGTTTCTGCAGACTCCTTACACTTGGGATGGAGACCTCAGACTATCATTAAAACAATAGGAAGGCAGGGGAAGGAGTCTCATCTTGATTACTTGCAGATTTAGTCAACGTAAGCACTTAGTGGTCGACCTTTAAGATATTGTGGCTTCAAAACTGTTTTCAGGCCAAAAATGAAGGCTTGGAGAAGTCAGGAAGTTGAATGGGGTGAATTAGATTTCCCCTATAGTGGTTGTCTAGCTCCACGTTTAAGGGAACAAATGGCAATAGATCAGCTGAAGACAGAGAATGAAATATCAAGGCCAATCTCCTTGAAATGGCATGAGCTCAAAGCTTTTACAGGAGTGGTAAATAAAACCACTTGCAGAGATTTTTCTTCATAACAAAGGGGCACTGAGACATTTTCTGTTGATCAGAACCATCTTATGAGAGGTTTTATTGATTTAAAGTTGTCATTGTAGAGTTGTAAGGTGAAGATTAAGTTTCCTTTTAAATCTTCAGTTTCAAGGTTACACTACGCAAATGCACACAACAATGCAAACAGCTCCATTTGCGTGATACTAGTTTATCTTAAATGGGTCACAATTCCTGCCTCCTCATTAAGTGATGTTGTATGAACTGTGTTCCCGGGTCCTCTACGTTGAAAGCGCTAGTCACACAGGCCTAAAGACCATTTAGCAATTGCCTGGCAACCAGAAAAAAATGTATTTTTCAGCTAGATGCGAGTGGATGTGAGAAGTTTCTGGCAGTTGCTGTGAAAGCAGTTGTTAGAGCCCTGGCCAAGAGACTGGTCAGGCACCCTGAATAACGACTGGTAACTAGGGGAAAAATGTGTGTTTCCCAACCAGTTGAGGAGTGGTTGTGGGAGGTTGCTTGCTGTTGCTAGCTCCTTGCAATAGCTTGTAATTTGTATGGTAAACATCTTTGCAAACATTCACCAGTTACTTGCTAGCAAAACTGTAAAAAGCTATATAGTTTCTGGGATTGTGTGACTACAGCCTCAATCTCTCATACTTTTCCTGCAGTGCTGTGCTACTTGTTTGTGATAAGGCCTCAATCCTAAGTGGACTAAGTGGACCTTTTAAGCTTTTCTGACATACTGTTGGATATTCATACCAAACAAAGCTAGGTTTTACAAAGGCAAGGCTTTCTTATTGTGGGATGTGCGACACCAGCCCCAGGGCACAGATTAAATTCAGTTTCACAGTCTACAGCAGTGCACACATTTACACATGTGGTACAGTAACAATAACTTTAATACCACACAGATGGTTTGGGATCTGACAGTAAACAATGTTTTGTGTTCTGCACATTGTACATGTTGTCTGTTACACACAGATTTGTATGGTGGAACTCCCTTGATAAATGCTACTTTCCACTCGAGTTGGTTCTCAAGACTGCACACAGTCGCCAGCATTTTCTAACTGAAAAGTTTACCCTACTATCATAAACATATCCAGTCCGCTTCAGCCTTCTCTCATTTATTTATTCTGAACTGACATGTTCTTCTGAGAAAAACACTTGCACTGTTATTTTGTTAATACATTACTCCACAAATTTGCTTTTGGTAGAATTCTGGTCATTAATGAAATAAACTTTTGTTTAAAATCATTAATCAATTCACATACAGCATTTAGGTCATGGTTGTTGTTGTTTTTTTAAAGGCAAAAATGTCAAATCCTCAACTAATCTGATTTTTCAATAGTAAGAAACTAATGTATTCTTTCCCCAGTGTAATGATAAACTAAACGTCTTTAGGTTTACTAGTGTTGCTGAGTTTTTGCTAACTGATATTGGCATTTCTTGCATTTCATAGGTCAAAAAAATTAAGCAGATAGTAAACTGGCAGGTAAATCGGTGATAAACATATCTGCTTGTTGCAAACATGTTAAAAAACCGTCAGTACATTTCTCAGTGCCTTTTTCAAAGCTATTAAGGAACACCTAATATTTGTATCATGCTTGCACCCAATACAGAGACACACAAAAGAGATGGATTTGTTATTTTTAGGTTGTCCCTCCTTGTCCCATCAGATCCCAGCGATGCATGAGGCTGGTTGAGGCTGCTGCAGTAACTCTTGGCTGGCCTTTGTGCTCCACAGGCCGCAGTCGCCCCGCCTTTCTGCCAAGACAGGACCGCCAAACCTCAGTCCCACGACCCTCCCTGTGTACACACCATATGCGTATCCCAAAACAGTGGTAGCCACTGACAACTCTGCTTACAAGATTGCCAGCCCTCTGCACAATACACATACCAAAGGCACAGATTTGTCATGTGGCACTTATGCTAGATTTGGTAGGACGGAACTCTCAGGTTTGTAGATAAAGTGGTGAAAACATTGTCTTAAATTTATAATCTGTCCAAATGCGTGTATCCTCTTAATCTGAGACCCTTCATCACTGTGTTCAGCAGCATGGGGTTGAATTTCTACCACAGGGCACTAAACTTTTCTTTGTAAGCAAGGCACTTTTTCTGTGGCATTGGATTACTTAGGAGTGAGCATCCACATTCCCTCTTTACGCTGTGAGGTGGACTTCAAAACAAGTCGTGGCAGTTGGGGGGTAATACAAAACCAAACCGAAGCCGGGGATCACACGGTCACTCTTTCTACCATTTGTAATCAATAGCCATTGTGTATCATTTTTCAGTGACCGTTGAGTTTTTTCTAGCCCAGAACAGCTGTCAGGACAGTAACTCAAACATGCCTTTTTTCTCTCTTTTTTTTCCCTGCACTTGACAAAGCAGTCGTGTTTCAATACACATTGAAAAGTGAGTCTGAACCAAATCCCAACATTGATCACAATCTTAAAAGGATGTGTTCATGGATGTGGAAGGGTTTGTTTTTTCATGTATGGGGACCACTGACAGCCCTTCCCTTGTGATGAGGAAGCCGTCAGGAGATTGTCGTGTAAATGATTGGGCTGATGGATTATGCTTGTGGTTGGTATGAGCTGGGAGCTTGGTGTGGAGGCTTTTTTTTTTAAACTTTCTTTTTTCTCTATTTATGGTAGAAGGTTGCAATAGGTGGTTGCAGAGGGGTTTTGGGATAGTCTTGGAAACATATGACATGAGTTTCACTGGTGTTTTTGCTAAGGTTGGATCTCTCTCAACCAAATCTTAACCCCAACAAATAGTATAATGAATTAATTTAGAGGTATTTCTATGTGAGTGTCAACTCTTTCTTAATAAACACAAGCAAACAAAATACTCAAGAATTCAATCCTGCTGACCATATTGTGTTTTACAACTAAACAGCTACAGCTTATTGGATATTTGGAGTGCTTTTTATTTTAAGCTGGGTAGAAATTTCGCCAGAATATTATGACGAATAAATGTTCTTTTTATTTATTTTTTATTGCCAAACTGTTTTTCTGTTTGGGACATACCTAGAATATGATGAAGTAAAATGATTATGCCATGCGAGCTGCGATGAAACTCCCATTCATCTCAGCATGGTACACTCAGATTGCACTGTGCCTTAATTATTATTCCAAGTGCTTCGCAAAACCAGTAGAGATTCATTAGCTTGGCAGCCTTGGCACTAACTTAGCTTCACACATGGTCAGCTAATAAAAATATAGTAATATGAAAAAGGCTTTCTGGGCCCGAACAGGGCTGGCTGCAGATACCCAGTTTGTGTGTGGGGGAAAGTCAGTTTGTGATTCTCACCTCATAAAAACCTGAGACATGGAGAATGTGAAAGCTAGTGTGAGGGCTAGAGGGATTTGGGGTTCAGGAGAGATCATATGACAGCCCTGCTACCTTTACTCAAAGGTATAGTATGTGGTCCAGAGATGTAGCAGGAGTGAAGTGATTACGCTGAAATTTGGCATTTGTTACCTTTTATGTAATGGTCAGAAGCAAAGCCTCTAAGAGGTCATGATGAAGTGTTATAAATGTTTATAAGGCATATAGCTTGTTTGTTTCTCACCCAATGCCCTTGATTTACTCTGCAGAGTGAGATAGCCTTTCTTTGTTTCCTGTTTCCTCTTGATAAGTGCGAAAAGTTGAGAATCACACGAGATAATACAGACAGAGGAAGTGTGGACATCTCAATGCTACTGTGTTGTTTAGCCCCTGACTCATTGTGGTGTAACAGAGGGCTATTTCGAGGAGTGATGACACAAGCTGCATAATGAAGGGAAATAATATTATTATTGTAGCTTGTTGGAATTGAAAGCATTTTCTATTGTTCTTAAAGTGTTGGTTTATTCAGAAATGTGAAATAAGCATGGTTTGATCCGAAGCTGTTCTGTTTCTAACTAATTTCCTGTTTTGCCATATAGCTGCATTTTTCGGGTTTGCGGTACACCGTTTCAGTCAAAAAACACCAAGTCACTCAGGTTTGGCTCAGTTGCAAGGTCCTTATTCTGTGTTTAGAAGCATAAAGCATATCATCTCTCAAGTTAACTATCCTCTCTAATTACCAAGCCAAGGATAGGAAACATTTAAGCTAATTTTCCTATTTTGCACTGCCCTTTAAGCACTGTTCAATAGTCTGCTCACCCATTTTTACAGAAAGAAACTGAACTTATTTTTTTTCTTTGGAGTTAATCTTGTGATGGAATCACTGGCTGGCTTTGCAGGTATTGGGAGTTTTGGAAGATAAGGCGAATTGCTCTTTAAATAAACATGGCAGTTTGGACTGCAGCAAATCTGCATGATAATGGCTGCTTTGGAGATAAACCAGCCAGTCTCTCTTTTTCTTCAGAGGTGCAGTTTTAATATTCATGGATCAGTGGCTTTAGGAAAGGCTGTACAGTTATTGTGCTTTTATGACAAGCTATGACAGCTCTGTAATTTCTTTTAAATAGATTTTTGAATATCCTATACAGTTTAGCCTTTTAGTTAGTTTCATTTTTTAAAATCTTGTGGGCTGTATTGAAGGCCATTGAATAATGCATGCTTTTTATTTGGATAAGAACAAGACCAATTTATATGAGCTCTGTGATGTGTCTTCGCTTTCACTTTGATAAGAAGCAGACACCAGAGAACTTGGAATGTGTCGATACTATAATTGGTTTGCCCTTGATTAAAAGAAATTCAGTATTAAAGGCAATCAATCATGCCCTTTCATGTGAGTGTGAGCAAAGAAACATCCAAAGGTGCTGGCCTGTGGTAGATTTGTATCTGTGCTGTGTACACACAGCAAGCAGTCCGATTAGCAGTCACTGTGGAGCGTGATGGGCTAGCTCATCCGTCACACTGCGCATATTTCATCAAAAGCTACACACAGACATACCCTCCCACCCCAAGGCTCCCTGTAACTGTGATACCACTTCAAGTTAGACCGTTATTGAGCTGACTGACAGCGCCAATTTAATCTATACTCTGTGGTCTTGCTGTTTTTTCCCCTACTATGACCAGCAGCATCTACTGATAAATAGTGTTGTTAGCAGAAGAAACATACTTGACATACTTGTTGGACAAACCAAAGACATCTGTCTAGGTAGCATCTTGCCATATATCCCTTCAGATTAGGGTGCATGCTATCATTTGTTTTTGAAGCAGATTGTTTCCTATTGAGAGTTGAAGAGTTGATACCGCTCTTGTGTTGCTACAAGGATTACAAACACTGCCATTGTGAAACTGGTTACGCCACGCAGTGGCAAACCAGTTGGATGCAGAAAAATGTGTATTCTATGGGCACATACAAAAAAAAGTACTATCACATGAACAAGGCAAACAAACAAACGAACAGAAAAAAACAAAACAAAAAACAAAACCCACCAAAAAACCCCCAAAACAAACAAAAATAGAATAAAATAAATACATAAATAAAAGGGGGGGCTGCATTGTGCGCAGTTCTTTTTGGCTTGCTACAGATAGTAGGTGGCTCTAAAGAAAGAAAGAGAAAAAAACCCCAAACACAGATAAAAGCAGTATTACATCATACTTCAGTAAATGACAACTTCTCCACATATTCAACAAAGGATGACCAGGTTTTGTAGTATTTACTTTGAGACCCTCTCAAACTGTATCTCAAATGCTCTATCTGCAAACACCTCATCACCTCTCTCACCCACTGAACAAACACTGGTGGACCTGAATCCTTCCATTTAAGAAGAATTAGCCTGCGTGCCAGGAGAGATGAGAAAGCCACTGCATTCATTTGATAAGAAGTTATCCCGTGTTGGTTTGGGAGTACACCAAAGACTGCTGTCATCGGATTAGGATCAATTGTTTTCCCACACACATAACCAAAACCGGTTCAAATCAGAGCAGGTCCAGAACATATGGCTCATAGTGGCGGGTGATTGCTTGCACCTTGGACATCTATCATCGGAGGGTGAATTCTTCAAGTTTATGCGGTCACCACAAACAGACAGGCACATGGACATCTGCATGCACCCTTGTGCTCACCGTCTGACAAAATGAATGTCACTCGGACCAACTCTTTACATTTGCAGTATATATGCAAGTGTAATCCTAACTTTACTATATACTCAATAATTGCAACATTATGGAGTATATAGCCGAGATTACAATAACTGCAAAACCATCTCGACAGGTCTTGCAGTTATTGCAATCTCAGAGGAAGGTGGTCTCTAGTTTACACTTTGCCTTTTTTGTACAAATAAAAAGGAATTAGTTAGCAGTTGTCGAGCTTATCCAGATTTTTTGTGCTAATCTTTGTGCTTTTTTTAATATATGAATCTCACATATATGACAGAAAATTTAAAAAGTATATAATAGTTTCCCTGAATAGAAACGATCCAATATATTATCATTAGCATGGCTTACAGGCAGAATCTGTTTTCAGGAAGAGCCAAGCTAGCTAGCCCTGTTTCTAGTTGTTTTGCTAAGCTAAGCTAAGCTAAGCAAATTAAAGTGTTTCCTTCATATATGTGGAAACATTAGAGAAAAGTTCAGTTTCTTTTTGCCCCCTTGTGTAATATGTATGTATTGAATAACAAAGGGAACAACTTGGCCACAGTCACTTGTAACCCAGTCTTCCATACACTTGTCATGATGTTATAATATGACATCATGTCTGCTTTTCCCTCCAGTCTATCTCAGAGGGGAATATGGTCTTTTTATAGTGTTACACAATGCGTTTTATGGTCTTTATAATAGAGTTTCCTGCAGCATTCAAACATAGCTATATATTTTAGAACACCTGCTGATAGTTTGACAAACTTGGATTATAATAAACCTCCTGCAGGGAAGGGAATTTAGCATGTTTTTGTGTAATCCACCAAATCTTATCAGTTTCATAATCCATGCACTTGCCAGTAGTCCACAGATAGTTTCATTAAAGGCTTCAAAAGAAGTCTTTAATGAAACTATCTTTGAATGACTTTTGACGACTTTTGCTTTGTCCAAACTTGAGGGTCAAATGGATGCTGTTTCCACTCTTGGGATGACTCCATTGGTTCCAGTGTTAAAGTTAAGTTCAGGAAAATAGTTTCATTGTACCAGCCGTGTTTAACAGATCACAGATCAGAATTTGAAAAGATCTTAGATAATTAGCACCGATCCTTGAAAAGAAGACAGATTTAGTTTGGGTTGGCCCCTGTGGTACCCCTCTTTAGCTGCCGTTTCTCTCTGGCTAATGCTGGAATGTGACAACTGGTCACGGCAGAAGAAAGAGGGGCCTATTCTGAATTGGATACAGTGCTGTATGGTCTGTTAGTGCAGCTTACTTGGCCATTACAAATTCTGCATGTGAATCTGACCACTGAAAGCTGTCAAAACACAGAGAAACTTGACTGGTCCAGAATGTGACACTGAACACTGTTTTCTGTAAGACTCGTAGCCATTCTTTACGTATAATGCAAATCCTCCACATTCTCAAAATAGCTGCATTTTTAAATTTGTGATCGGATTACAAAACGATTCTGGGGGAGCGTTATAGTGATTTTTTTTTTCCTAATCAGAGACAGAAAGCGTTTGAGCAGAAACAGAATGCTGCTTTGTTTCTGCAGCTGCTCCCTTGGCAGCGCTGCAGCACTGCAATCCTCTACTGGCTCTGTGATTTGTCATCAGCAATTAAACTTGTCTTCATTATAATCTCGATTGCAGATCAAAACCGATCCAGTTTCTCAAAGAAACTGCAAAGTCTGAACAGAAGTCGTGTCTCAGTGGCAAAGATCTGTAGTATGATTATAGAATCCTCATAATTTTTTGATTAACCTTCAGGAATTAAAAAAAATTTAAAATACAATTTTTTTTAAAATGTCTGTGTGCTACTTTTAAGGAGAACAAGAGAGGGAACCTTATCCTTGGTGAAGGACAATAGACTCTGTTGGACATTGCAAGTGAACAAACTAGGCCAGCAAGACCGGAGAGGGAATCGGTGATGCTTTGTGTCCACACCTGGTGCTCTGCGTGTAAATTTGAACATGTGCATTTAAGTTACACAGCTGGACTTGGGTGAAAAGTGAGACGAGAACACTGGCAATCATTTCGGAGACACGACTCTTCGTGACCTGTCAACACCCATCTATTCCCCATAGAGAACAATCAATGCCAGGCACTGGCCTGGTCTTGGACCCACTATTACAATTCAAATATGGAAGGAGTGTTTCATAGTGATTAGTTTAGATGGTGGGGGGTGCACCTTTTTATAGGTCACTGTGCCAACACCTGGAGCTATTTGGAAGTAGGCCAGTGGAATTGATTGTAGAAGCAAAAGGTGAAGTGAATTAAAGAGGAAAAGGAAAGAGAATTTTAACTGCTGTTTAATATTATAGTCACAATACATACAATTTTAGAGTATTTGGATACAAAATTACAATGTAATAATTTTTTCTTTAATGGAGACTTCAGTTGCACAATTTAGTGGTAGACAGGCTGTACTGCTGCAACACTGTTTCTAAGTTGGACCCAGCTGCAGACAAATGGACATAAGAGAAAGAGAAAGACAAAATTAAGAAGATTAAAAAACTTCAATTAGTGATGCTTGATAAAACAGAAGAGTCCCAACAATGGACAAAACACAAAAGCAAAAAAAAAAAAAAAACTACCCCAAAATGCACGGAATGATGAGGAAGACTCATGAACATGTGGGAGATGATGAAGGGAGGGAGTAAAGACTAAACAGAAAAAACTGGTGCAGTAAAGCCCAGGTAACCTCAAACAGGAAAATGCCAGAAGAAAGAATAGATATACTACTTGTGGTTATCAAAAGAACAAACAAATACTTGGATACTAATATCCATTTTTCAACAGTATTAAAAGCGGCAGTGCCATCTTCACCCCCTCCAGCTAATGCACAGCTTCACACAGAACTGCTGTAGACACACAGCCCCTCCCTTCACTAGCAGCTGAACACTTGCACAGCAGCACAACAAACCAGCAGCACAACAAACCCATCTTAAAGACTGCAACCCTGGGGCCCGTTCTTCGTACCTCGCTAAGTAGGTTAGCTGGATTTGATTGTTGACGATTTCGCGTGATCTTGGATCGTTCGGTTCCCCGAAGCTCATCCGGGACTTGCTGTCATAGCAACAGAGCCGTAAGCGTAAACCTGCTCGGGAGCAGGTTTACTTTATGTAAACAGGATTAGATCGCGGCCACGCAGGTACAGTGGGGCAAAAAAGTATTTAGTCAGCCACCGATTGTGCAAGTTCCCCCACCTAAAATGATGACAGAGGTCAGTAATTTGCACCAGAGGTACACTTCAACTGTGAGAGACAGAATGTGAAAAAAAAATCCATGAATCCACATGGTAGGATTTGTAAAGAATTTATTCGTAAATCAGGGTGGAAAATAAGTATTTGGTCAATAACAAAAATACAACTCAATACTTTGTAACATAACCTTTGTTGGCAATAACAGAGGTCAAATGTTTACTATAGGTCTTTACCAGGTTTGCACACACAGTAGCTGGTATTTTGGCCCATTCCTCCATGCAGATCTTCTCGAGAGCAGTGATGTTTTGGGGCTGTCGCCGAGCAACACGGACTTTCAACTCCCGCCACAAATTTTCTATGGGGTTGAGGTCTGGAGACTGGCTAGGCCACTCCAGGACTTTCAAATGCTTCTTACGGAGCCACTCCTTTGTTGCCCGGGCGGTGTGTTTTGGATCATTGTCATGTTGGAAGACCCAGCCTCGTTTCATCTTCAAAGTTCTCACTGATGGAAGGAGGTTTTGGCTCAAAATCTCACGATACATGGCCCCATTCATTCTGTCCTTAACACGGATCAGTCGTCCTGTCCCCTTGGCAGAAAAACAGCCCCATAGCATGATGTTTCCACCCCCATGCTTCACAGTAGGTATGGTGTTCTTGGGATGCAACTCAGTATTCTTCTTCCTCCAAACACGACGAGTTGAGTTTATACCAAAAAGTTCTACTTTGGTTTCATCTGACCACATGACATTCTCCCAATCCTCTGCTGTATCATCCATGTGCTCTCTGGCAAACTTCAGACGGGCCTGGACATGCACTGGCTTCAGCAGCGGAACACGTCTGGCACTGCGGGATTTGATTCCCTGCCGTTGTAGTGTGTTACTGATGGTGACCTTTGTTACTTTGGTCCCAGCTCTCTGCAGGTCATTCACCAGGTCCCCCCGTGTGGTTCTGGGATCTTTGCTCACCGTTCTCATGATCATTTTGACCCCACGGGATGAGATCTTGCGTGGAGCCCCAGATCGAGGGAGATTATCAGTGGTCTTGTATGTCTTCCATTTTCTGATGATTGCTCCCACAGTTGATTTTTTCACACCAAGCTGCTTGCCTATTGTAGATTCACTCTTCCCAGTCTGGTGCAGGTCTACAATACTTTTCCTGGTGTCCTTCGAAAGCTCTTTGGTCTTGGCCATGGCGGAATTTGGAGTCTGACTGTTTGAGGCTGTGGACAGGTGTCTTTTATACAGATGATGAGTTCAAACAGGTGCCATTCATACAGGTAACGAGTGGGGGACAGAAAAGCTTCTTACAGAAGACGTTACAGGTCTGTGAGAGCCAGAGATTTTCCTTGTTTGAGGTGACCAAATACTTATTTTCCACCCTGATTTACGAATAAATTCTTTACAAATCCTACCATGTGGATTCATGGATTTTTTTTCCACATTCTGTCTCTCACAGTTGAAGTGTACCTCTGGTGCAAATTACTGACCTCTGTCATCATTTTAGGTGGGGGAACTTGCACAATCGGTGGCTGACTAAATACTTTTTTGCCCCACTGTATGTCCGCTTCATTTATACGAAAGCAACAGCGATATTCCACCACTGTTTCTCCATAAATAAATAACATCAATGTAACTAAAGATAATGCAGCACTTGATCCTTTTATTGATGTCACACAGATACATACAGGTCATTTCCTAAAAAAGGGAAATGTACTATTAACATTCTATTACATGTATGTGATTATTACAGATGTAATTCATATTTCAGAGTAGTAATTGTAAATTACTTCGTGTAATCAAGATGAGAGACCACGGCTATAAAAGCGAAGGTGGATTTGGGAAGCCTGTCGCAGCCATGTCCTGTCCGTATACGCGAGCCACCCATTGCGGAAGGTGCAAGATTGATAAGGAGAGTCCTCAGAATTCAGCGTATATTGCGGGATAGACAGGATCCTTTAGCTCAGCGCGACAGTGTGCTCATTGAGAGATATCGATATTCCCGTGAGGGTATTATTTACTTAACCAACTTGTTGACGAGGGGGTGCAGGACCACCACCTGTCTTTTTTTCCTCTGCCCTTTTCTTGGTTGCTGTTATGAACAAACTAACAGAGTATTACAGGCCAGTATTACCTTGCCAAGAGACGAAAAGCAATCTAAGAGATAAATATTACCATTCTGTAGAATACTCCTGTATTCCACTTTTACTTGTTCCCATGTTCTTGTGGGTCCTGTTGTGGCTCTAATGTGAAAGGGGATATAATATATAACATATTATAATATAATATAATGCCATATGATATTGGACAATATAGTGTCATATGTTGGCCAGAGGGGCCGATGGCGCGATATGGCAGCCTGGCTACAACCGTAGCTGCCTCCACCAGTGTGTGAATGTGGGAGTGAATGAATAGTGGTATCGTAAAGCGCTTTGGGTGCCTTGGAAAGCGCTATATAAACCCAATCCATTATTATTATTATTATTATTAAATTACCTACGAGTTTGATTTGTCAGCAACTTTCTGCCAGCCCTCTCTCCTTGCTTTTGCAGCCTTTGCAGTGTTCCCTTGCGTTTTAATTAAACTCTGAAACTCCTGAAATCCCTCAATCAAGAGTTCTTGCTCTGCTGCCGGAAAATACCGAGCACGCCCCTTCGACATTTTCGCCGACCAATCAGCGGGTTGCCGATCAATGTTTCTACTATCGATGCGTAGCCCCTTTTACGACACCCAGTGATGTCACATTACTGCGTCCAGCTGTACTAATCGTCAACAGCAGGTGTGTTCGGGGAACTGGATTAGCGAGCTCACGGTTAGCGCGATGGTTTGGTCTTGGATGTGTCATTTGATCTTGGATGTAGTAAGCGACGTACGAAGAACGGGCCCCTGATCTTTAGGCAAAGTTTTGTGAGGGTAAAGCTCCCGATTCAACAACAATGTAGTGTTAAGCAGTCTTTATAAATATTAACTTGGCCGGTGCACACGTTCATTTTTTCCTACAAGGCTGTAGGTGAATACAATTGCTCGGACCAGTCTTGTTCTTCATTAAAACAATACTTCTTTTGTTAGCAATGTGTTATTGAAAATAATACCACATATAGTGTCTTTTATTGTAAGGCATAAAGATTGACGGTTTTGTATTGTGACAAGTGTAATATGAATATAACAAAATGCAGGTACCTCTGTTTTCAGAGCCTCACTGAGAAGTCAAAAGCTAATGTTATCTTAAAGCATTTCATATTCCAAAGCCAACAAAATATATATTCATATGTTATATATTAATATGCTTCTCCATCTATGATGCAGTCCAAAGGCTTCCTACAGGATTTGTCCGGCTGTTTGGTGGCCTGATTTTGCAATAATAGAGAGAACATTAGCCTAAATTAATACAACAATTTTAGGGACATCCCCTCCTGGATTGTGCCATAGACTTCTGGTTGATTAAATTGCAGTTTTAATTGAAATATAATTATAGACTTATAATTAATTAGGGTTTTTCTTTTCCAAGAATGGGCCTCTGGGGCATGACAACTCACAAAAACTCAATCAGTTGGGATAAAGTGTAAAGGAATAGTCTGTGACTCAGTGATGACCGTTTTATGAATAAGCATCTCTGTTATGCTTAATTAATTGAATTAACCATAACATTAAGCAATTAAGCATAGCATAACAATTAATTTGTAAAACTGGTTCTTTTTCCCCCAGTGCTCTTGAATTTGAAGTTAAACTAAAATTCCTTTAAATTTTCTTTTACATTTAAATAGTAGTTTGGGGTTTAAGTATAAATGCTTGTTTTCACATAGTATGAGGTGATAAAAAATGGGACGCAGCAAATTAAGACCTGAGTAAAACAGGCTTTCTTTGCTTTTCATGTTGAAGCAATAATCAACAACAACAACAACCTTGCATTTTACACCATATCCCCAGCCTGTACACAACACTGATTTATGCATTGTTTGACTAAGTCAGGGTACAGAGCTCTGTCTGTTTTTAATCAAGCATCACATTTATCACGGGATGCAGGCGACTCGCGGAGGCCTCTCTAATTACACATCCACAGTCAGACACTGTAATTAACTGTCGAGCCTAAGCTAGATGAAAAACTGAGAGGTGATTGGCTGCTCATTTGCTTTTTGGTAACATTGCTGGAGGTTGTTCTGGCTGGATCTTACTGGTGGGATGGAGGGTGTTAGAGTTGGCCACTGTTTCACTGATAAGAGGTGGCTGTGTGGGGAAACCCTATAAAACTCAGCATCCATTGCTCCTGTGTTGTGTTTCACGCTGCGTCTGCTGTTGGGCACAGTACCAAACTGTATGGCATATTTATTGGGTGAGGCTTAGCAGAATTCTATAAATTTTGCAGTAGGGCTCCCATCTTAATGTATACAGGATAAACACAACTCTGCATAAGCATTCCTGGTGGTCTGTGGGTGTTCATGGAGATGTAAAACTGTAATTTGCTGTTGAATTGAAAGGCTACACTTGAAATGCTAGCCAAGCCTTAGTCTCTATTGTTTTTCTGCATAAATGCATCTAGTCATTTGTACAACAACTCTATACAACTGGTCTGCAACATACTTAAACTGCTATTCTTCAAGGATGAACAGTTGCACAGCTTCTGCAATTCAGTCCGGTAAGTTAACCCTAACCCCTTTCAACATAAAGCTTTTATTTGTGCTGTGAGGGCTGGCCACTTTAAATCTCAACCAAGTCTTTCTGTTCACTGCACCTGCTCTGCTCCCCCCATAGAGATGTAAAGCATTAGATTTATTAGCAATTGATTTCTCATAGCCTTCCCGGTGGTGAGTCTGAGGATTCATCACAACCTTTTATTGACATCAGCTCTCAGGAAATGCTGCAGGGGCCCCAGCCACCATTTTTAGCTGAGGTGGCAGTGGAGGCATTGTAGTCAGATCACTTCGATTTTACGGGACAAGCGTAATGGGAAGTGATCAATCAATCACATAGATGGAGATAAAGACTGGGTAATCAATCTGCTGAAAAACAGACGAGGGAATAACACTCTCAATGATTAGGTTCATGATCTTTTTACCACTAATTCCATATATTGACAGTGGGTTTTATTCAAGACTTTGAAAGTTTTAAACAAAACTTTGTTTCAGTGTTTAAAACAGTGAACAGCTCATCATTGTATCAAAAAAGTGCTGAGAATTGGATCACATCAATTGGTTTATAATAGTTTTTACTGTCCGTTGAGCATGAACAGAAGATACCAGAGGTGTGGACTCGAGTCACATGACTTGGACTCGAGTCAGACTCGAGTCATTAATTTTATGACTTTAGACTTGACTTGAAAAAATGTTCTAAGACTTGTGACTTGACTTGGACTTTTACACCAATGACTTGGGACTTGAATTGGACTTGAACCGGTTTACTTGAAAAGACTTGATATTTTACCCAAAATATAAAATTTAACATGCATATTATATAGAGATTGAAAATGTGACGTCATTCACGGGTAGAACCGCAAAGGATTCTGGGAACTCGTGGCAAGCGGTAGTAGCGCACGCAGGCTTTCAATTGAAATCAGTCACACAGCGATAAAAAGAAACACAAAAATGTCAAGAAGCCGTTGTATTATTAACTGCAATAGCCGGTCGCATGACAGCCACGGGAAGCCGACGGGTAAAGAGATCGGTTGTTATCGGATTACGTCGTTGAAGAGAAATTGTTCGAGCCATGTTTCCGAAATAACAAAGACGCGACGGATGGCCTGGATTGCAGCCATTCAAAGATCAAATATAACGTCCCAGAACACTCCAGCTCACAGGTTAGTCTGCTCCAAGCATTTACACGAAGGTCAGTATTTTTTAGTAGTTAATACGTCATTTTCATAACATAATTAGTGATATAGGTTACAAGCAAGTCTGGCGCTGAACAGAAATTGTCGCGCTATGCTCCTGTGTTTATTGTGCATAAATAGTGAATTGTCCTGACACAATATTGTGTTTCGCTTCTGTTATTATGGTACATTAACAAAAACATATACTTTTATTCACAGGATAAAACAGGTTTTTTGTATCACTAATTGCCCAGTACGATTACAGCATACAATATTGTTGTCACTGCTACATTTCTGTGATGCTACCAGAAATTATTTCCACTACTAATTAATTACCGTTGAGCTCAAAGGTCCTATTAATAAACGGTTAACGAATGTGTATTTATGACGACAATTTGTGAGACTGGTAAACTTATGATACGTACGATGGTCTTTCGTTCTACACGGTGCATTTCAAGGTCCTGTACCCATCCGTCGGTAAACTGTACCTGGACTTGTTGCAGTGACCTGAAGTTACTAAACTTCACGAGTGTATGCACTCACTCCAAGAACCGTATGATTATAAATATGCATATAAATATGCTACAATGAGATAGCTGACTTCATCTAACTAGCAAATGTTGTCCAGGCTACGTTGGTGATGCAGTTCTTTTTAATGTGTATGATATTTTTGTCATGCGATTTTAAAGCCGGTCCTACAACCGCATCCAAGAATAACATGCAGCGTATCTCAGAACTGTCGGTGAAAATTATTCTTGGAGCTAGGTTTAATTGAGCTGCATTTTAAAGAGGTGCAATTTCACAATTTGTGTATATTTTCTAAGTTCACTATTTTGTCATGTGTTGAGAAAAACACAGATTTTAAAATTACATGGTCTAATATTTACATTTAGCATAACTGCAACATTATTTTTTCGTTTTTTTTTTTAAAGACTCGAAAGGACTTGAAATTCAAAGTTTCAGACTTGTGACTTGACTCGGACTTTTACACCAGTGACTTGAGACTCGACTCCACAACAAGGCCAGCAATGTTGTGGGGATGGAGCTGGACTCCCTCAAGGTGGTGTCGGAGAGGCGGATGCTGTCCAAGATAAAGACAATGTTGGATAACACCTCCCACCCACTCCATGACATGTTGGTCAGTCACAGGAGCTCGTTCAGTGAGAGACTGAGATTACCGAAAAGCACCACTGAACGACACAGGAAATCATTCCTGCCTGTGGCCATCTCCCTGTACAACGCATCCACTTAACACACTGTTTGCTGCTACAACTACACATGTTTCTTTTCCAAATATTTATTTATAAGTGACTTATGTATGTATATATATGTATATATTGTACTATTCTTAGTTAGCGTATTGTCTGTCTTGTCTTAATGTTGGTTTAAAATGGAGCACTGTAACAAAAAATAATTTCCCCCAGGGATCAATAAAGTATTCTGATTCTGATTCTGATTCTGACTCTGACTTGCCTGACATTACTTGAGACTTGACTTGAGACTTGAGGATAAAGACTTGAGACTTACTTGAGACTTGCAAAACAATGACTTGGTCCCACCTCTGGAAGATACTTATTTAACGAGCAGAATGGAAGTATTTCTTGGGGGTTCAGTACTTGTAAAAGGACAAAGCCAGCAAAGTTAATTACTTCCTGGCTCTAAACTAAAGCTAAACAGACAGAAATAATTTTCAGTAAGTCTGAGTCTTATATTTCCCCAAATCTGTCACTTTGGGTTAAGATAAAAGGTCTGCACTCATTTAACCTTACCAAAGCTCTGTAAAACTCTTTACTGTGTTTCTCATTAACATATCATTGGTTGCCATACAAGGTAATTGCCTTCCACTGGGAGCAACATGGGGTTCAGTTAGCCACAGCTACCAAGATCGCATGGATAAACAGACAAATCATTAGACCCAGTTGTTGTTGATAGTATTTTCATTTGATTTGTTAAGTATAATAAAAACAGAAAATAATGAAACATGTCATTTAATACAAAACCACATCTATAATTTCTACATAAACTGAATCATCAGCATCACTCAACCAGTCACGATATTTGCAAGAGGCATGAATTTTCACATAGCTTCACGCATGCTTTAGACTAAAGTCACTTTTCTCATTGTTATATCAAATTCCCAGCCTTTCGTCACTACTTTTCACACTAATCAAAACCGATATTACAAGGTTTGAACACTTGTGAAACAATTCTGATATACATTAAGAGACTTAAAAATTGGACAATTCGTGTTCAAGGTTTATTTAGGGCATTGACTTAGGGCGGTGCACTGTTGGGTTTTAGTTGTGCTGCTTATCAGGAAACCAGCTTTATAGGAAACATGAAAGCAAGTCCGTTCCCTGACAAAAGAGAGACAGCCAACTTCCTGATGTTGAACTCACACTGTTTCTCCCTCTTTGAAGCTCAAAGCCCCCGGAAGAAATCTCTTGCTCTGACTCGCCAGTTTAGGCAGACTGAG
This sequence comes from Mchenga conophoros, assembly GCF_057382185.1. Taxonomy (NCBI): domain Eukaryota; kingdom Metazoa; phylum Chordata; class Actinopteri; order Cichliformes; family Cichlidae; genus Mchenga; species Mchenga conophoros. The sequence continues at coordinate 28,969,843 of NC_140542.1, forward strand.
GATGTAGAGGCGCCTTTATCCTAATCAACACTGAGTTGACCTGAAGCTAAAACAGCTGGACTTCAGTGATGAGTCATAAGTGAGAGCTTACGATTAATTGCAACAATTAAATCTGCAGATAGTTATAATATTTAATTGGGCTGAGACCAAATGTTGCAGCGCTGATCTCCAGTTGTCCATTAGGTGTCATCACAGTTTATACATGACATAGCAAATTAGTTTATCTGTTTTTAGAGTGAAAGCAAATTTGAGTTATTACTCACTCCCATTTCTTGTTGTTGCATATTGAAGCTCTACTTGGAACCTTTTTAAGATCCAACCATGCAAAATGTGATTTTTTTTTTGCCATTTTTTAAGTGGTCTTAAACTTTTGATCGGGACTTTATATGAACTCTGAACCATGTCCTTAAATAGTTACTCAAATTTAGCTATTCATTCAGAATAGCTAAATTCACATGTATGAGGCATATACTGTAAGTGGCTACAGAAAATAATTAACATAAATGAGCAGTTCAGACAATTTGTAACTCAAAAGATTCCTTGAAGTGGATGGGCAGTTAAGGGATGGGCAGCTTTGCATTTGGTCCATGGTATGTGGACACAGGAGTGTATGAATGCAAAAACAGTATGTGGATGCAACTGTAACTTCTTTACAGCCTAATTATGTATGTCAGTGCAACGCTGGGTTGCATTGAAGTGACAGATATTTGTATAGTGTTTTCAATAACAGAGATTGAGAAAGACCAGCCTTTCCTTTACAGTGTTTGTGCAAGTTTTGTTTATATACAGCTGTTGGGATAGTGGGCTACCTTTACACAATAAACAATTTCCTCATAAACACTTGGTCAAGAAGCATTTCCTCAGAGTAAACATACATCCACTGGAGGGATTTGTGACCACAGAAATGGCTGCAAATATGCACATTTGCTGAATTAATTGAAGCTATTTCACATTTACGTGAAGAGTTAAAATCAGTCATCTAAATGGTCTGTTCATTCAGCTGAATGTGGGGGTTTTTTTCCACCCAAGGGAAAACTGCTGGGAGCAGCATGATGGGCTATTAAATCAATGGAAAATATAGATCCAACAAACTGAGCGAGCAAGAAAAAAAAAAGTCTGGTACCTTGAATATAAAATAAGCTTCCTCTTGTGTCTCAGGTTTTCTTTCAAATAACATAAAAAAACAAATGAAAATCTTGCCAGTTTTCAGAGCCCAGTTTGTATGGAACACCATCCAGCAGCTGTTTATCACATTTAGTACATTTCAGTTGATTGAAAGAAACAATTCATTATCTGAACTCTGCATAAAATCAGCCAAATTAATATCAGATGTTGCCTCACGCACAAGGAAAAGGAAGAGCCTCTGAAAACCTTTGCACAAGTCTTTCACCAGGCCACTGGCTGCATGGGTTTTATGAATGCTATCTTAGACATTTATGCATTTTTCCCCCCCCTCCTCCCATATTCGTGCCACACTGGCGTGGGACAAAGTGTGGGAAATTAGCGGTGCCACTTCTGGTATTGTTCTGCGAGTCGCGTTGATGACGTGTGATGTTTAAACACACGCTTAATGCTCACTTCCTGACCTTTCAGATACACAAACTAAACAGATACAAAAGTTGATAAAAAATGACGAATGTCTTTATTTTCTCATTGAGTCTCCAGCATAAGAATTTTATGAGGAGAAAAATTATGGTTCAAATAAGAAAAAAGTAGGTTTACCAGGGGTAATTACTTTAGGTAATATTGAGAACGGGTAATTATGAACTGTGGGTTCTGATCCCCCTCAGCATCTCACTCATCTTCATCATCATCTCCTCATAGTCTGTCATCATGTTGTGGCAACGTACTCACAGGATTATAGCAGATCATAATCAGCCAGTGAATGACTTGGGGCAAGCAAGCAAACATAATGACTTTATACTAGATTTTTGCAGTTGTTGGGCAGAAATTGTGATAAAATGGATTGATTATCTGTTCTACTAGCTGCAGTTAGCAGTGTAAAATGTTTCAGCAGATAAGGATAAAAACATCTATAAAAACATATTTAGAGATTATCTGCATCACCAACTTAATGGACATAAATTGCTGAAACTATAGTTTTGGTCAGATATTTACATACACTCATCAAGGGCATGAATATTCTGGTAATTTTCACAGAAGTTTAATGTTAGCCTGCTTTGTATTTAGAATTGGAAAACCCAATTGTGTCCAGGTTTTAACTGTCTGGATATTGATTTGAGGTAAAGAAGAGCTTTGAGGTTTTTTACCTTCTTAATTATTCCATCCACTTTGTGCAGTGTACCAGTACTATATGCAGCAAAACAGCCCCAAAGCATAATACTACCATAACCATGCTTAACAGCTGGTACAGTGTTCTGAGGTTTGAAAACCTAAACTTCACTCGTCTTGTCATTTTGGCCAAACAGCTCAATCTTTTCTCCACACGGCATTGAACTTGTGTATGTCGGCTTCTGCAGCTCAAAAAAATATAGTCACACTTGTTCACCCAATTCTTTTTTTTTTTTTTGAAGTTATTAAAGTTGTATGTTGTCTGTTCATTCCACCCTGGAAAAAGAACAGTTCAAAGGATTCATTAAAAGCCCCAAATTACCATGACATTCATGCCCATGATGAGTGTAGGCAGTTAGAGCATGTCATGGGAAAAAGAATCCATGACGAACCAAAACTCTGAACATAACCTGCTCCAGACGAGGTTATGCGCTGCTGGATCAGGACACTGTGTTGTAGAATCACAAGTGAGGAGACTTGAGCACACATACATATAATACACAGACCTAAATCAGATTAGTTATTGACCTCAACCTCTGTGCATGTCTCAGAAACTCAGAGCACTATATGATCACCTTCTAATCCTGTTAGCATTGGATTAACACACAAGCTCTCTGGACTCTTTACATCCACCCATATACAAGCCCTCTCTTTATCACACTGGCCTTTATCCCACTGTATGTGAGACTGAATTGAAATGAAGATGAAATCAATAAGTGGACTTGGTTGCAGCACAGTAAAAATGCTAATAATTTTAAGAACTCAAAGGTTCCCAAATCTATTTATTGACAAGTGTTTTTATCAGCAGTGTTTTCAGAAGCATATGTCAGTTTAATAATTCAAATACTTCAAAGCAAGGACGATGCAGAGAAAATATACAGATTAAGCTCAAAGTGATATTAAAAGAGGTTTATTTTTCAATTCATTTTAATAGACTATTAGAATCAAATAAGTTAAAACAAGTGAGTCAGTGAACAGTTCATTTGATATTAAATGTAGAATTGACATGAAAAATAAACACGGGCATGAATGAATTAACAAAGAAATGACTTTAATAGATACTTAAATTTATTTGGGAAATAAAGTGTTGAATGCAAAGGGAAACTAATATTAACAAAAGAAATGAATACTACAAATATAAATTCATGAATTCATATTTTTGAAATGAATTAATGCCATATTTGGCATATTTGTTTACTGAGTTAGTTATTCATTTATTTCAGATTTTGGCATTTGTGCCCCTCCATAACAGTAATTAACTTCAGAATGAAATGGGTGCACAAACACATGATAAGTCTTGCAGCTCTTATTTGTTTACAGAGATGGCGGCTCTCTAATTAAACCCTCCACCTGTACACATTTTCTGCTGTGCCAGTGTGATATGAATTTTCTTTGTCCCCTCCATTGCGGACAGTTTTTCTCCTCGCAAAGTTTTAATTATCTGCATTCCTGATACTTCTGCATAAAGCCAGCAGCATCAGCGCCGTGTTTACTTCAACGGTGCGCCAGACCAAGATTAGCAGTGTGTGAATAGGCCGGTCTGCTGCCGCTCTCTGTCTGTGAGTTTAATTAGCTCTGAGATTGCTCAAGTAAAGGAGATGGGAATTTAATAGATCTTGGCCAGACAAGTCATATTGTAAAAGGTTTGGTAGCGAAGCAGGATCTGGAGCAGATAAGGCTTTAGAGGCTGATGGCGAAGATAAAGAGAAAGGTGGAGGACAAAAGAAATGAAATGGAGGAAATGGAGAAAGTGGTGTTGACTTTATATAAAGCAGAAGTGAATTTAAAAAAAAAAATGGGGAAATGGATCTGTATTAATAGAAGCAAATGGAAGAGAAGTGAAAGGAAACCGAACCAAGAGGTGATGATATCCATGAAATAATGTCTAGGCCAGTGTCCATTAACAATCCTGTTTTATGATGATTGGCTAATCCATCTCGTTACTGCTGTCGTGGAGCAGCAGGATGCACTCTGCTCAAAAAGCCTGTAATTCAGCCAGTTCTGATTATGCTAAGTGATGGCAGTTTATACTAGACATGTTTATTACAGCGGAACAAGCTTGTACATGCTGCAGACGTACGAAGCTGGACGAGAGCCCAAATATTTAAAATAGGCTCAAGTGCAGCGTTTTGCAATGTTGTTAATAATGTTGTCCTTTGAGTAAAGGTCGCAAAAAACATGTAAACTAATGATTTATTCACCCAGCACGCAGTGGGAGAGAAATCTGTAAGCTGAACTTTAAAAGGTTGCAGTTAAGGAAACAAGTTTTGGATGGGATGCAGTCTGTTTATCTTGGGATTCAAGATTTTAGCTGATGTCCATACAATATGACAACACATGGAGCTCTTGAAGCCTCGACCCCTACAAGGAGGGGATCCGGTGGCTTTATTGTGCTGGGCTCTTTTTCGGTCTTACTGACATAAATTTCCTCATCAGATGGAGAGCATGTGTTTGCAGACATCTGCCTGGTCTGCAAACACAATTTTTGTGATGCCAGAGACACTACACTACAAAACACCACCATCAGTTTTCAGGCCAACCTTAAGCAAACATGAAATAAAAAGCGTAACAGGAATGACTACTCGACCATGGTGTCTGCAGCATATCTGCAGCTGAGACAATTTCTAAGGGTCACTGAAAGTGATTACAAAATTGTTCTCAGTGCTTACTTACAACCCTGAAACTTACTTTGAAATCACAACGATTTACAAGTGTACCTAGCACTCCTGGAATGCTCCGTTTTAGTACTGAGGAGTGCATTTAAAAAAACATACTAAATATAACTAAAATATCCTAAAGTCACTCTTGCAATAGTATTTTTTGTAAAGTGTAATACTGCAAAGTAGACCAGAAGCGGGGTGTTTTATTTTGAAAATTGTCAGGATGCTCCTGTGTATGTCTCCTGTTTTCCTCATCTGTTCTGACAGAGCATGGGAGCCTCTTCTGGGATGTGATCTGACCTTTGAGCAATTGAGTAAATGCTTAGAGTTCTTTCTTTAATCAGTGAACTAGCTCTGTAGACCAAGTTTGTGCACCTCGTGACTTTGATTGGTTGTTAGTGACAGTAAATATAAATCCTTAAGCCGTTAAGGATGTTACGCATTTTATTGCACTGTAGCAAAGGGGCAAAATAGTAAAAAATGGTAGTAATATCTGCTGGTATGCTATATTTGTTTTTTTTTTAAATACATTTACTTTTAAATTCAATCTTCTTAAAGTTCAGGAATTTGCTTGTCTTTTAACTGGGTTTTGGTAAAATTGTCATTTATGAAGTTTATGCAGGGCATAACTTATAATATATTGAAGACACTTTAGAATAAATATTTGTGAAATATTTGTATTTTTCACATTCAGTGTAGGAAAAAGTCTGTGTGTCTGTAGGCAACAACAACACATGAAAAACCAAATGACTGGTGGTGAGATCACCGCTTGGAGAGGTCCATTTGCATAATGAGAAAAAAAACATACCCAAACACTGAAAGACAGCCAATTTTCTTTCCACTAAAAGCAGCGGACAGGTGAAAGTAGACCTCACCCCATCACAAATTGATCTAAAGAGGGGGAAAAAAATCCCTGCTCACCAATGTGTCCTTTCAGACAATGTGGAAATCCCTCATTACCTCCCCCCACCAAAAAAAAGGTGGGGGGGGGGGGGGGGGGGGGGGGGAAGAAAATTGAAAAGCCCAAACCCCGTCCTGTACTTTACGGATTGTGAATAGAGTGCCCTGCAGCCTGCCTGCCTGCCCCACATACGGCGTTTGAATACAAAAGACCCCCTTCTGTAAGAGCAATCACTCTGGGAGGCCACTCTATCTGCACCGCTGCAGAGACGGGCCTCAATGAAGCCATCAGCACAGGCTCTCTTGTCACACAATCTCACATGCGCATGCACTCGCAAACACAAAGAACGGACACGTTGCATGTAACCATTTATTCCTTTGCGTGCGCATGCACAGACCCGTTGCCAAACTCTCATGGGTAATGCATTCTTTTCATCCTCCAGTGCCGGGCAGGAGCAGGGAGGGAGATGAGTGGTTGGCGCTGATTTGAATATTTAAATTATTTATCACCGCAGAGTTTTGAGACCCAAGACATGGAGAGGGACACAAGGGAGCTGGGTGAGACTGAATCAAGCCATGTATGGATTTCATGGTGTGCTAACTAAGCGCCCAAAGGGACAGGATGGGAAGAAGCGTGAGCAGAGTTGCAGATTTTCACGAACAAAATATTTATTCTGCTTCAGTAAATTGCCAACATCTTTTAGGAGTGTTTTGGGATAAGCATAGAATGAGTTGCAATGTGAGATTACTTTAAAGACTTGAATTTTGATAAACTTGGGATACATTTATTTTCCTTGTATCCTCAGTCCTTGCTGTCCTCATGCTCCACGCTATGCTGGGACTGTAAATCATTTCTAAAATAACAGCTCAATGTGGAACTACAGTAAAAAAGGAAGAGGCTTTGTAAACTGCATGATGTAATGCACCGCCTCCTTAGAAATATTATATGCTGTAAGTGAGAGCCTGAGAAATACACAATGCTTTTCTCTGACAGAACAATCTTGGGAAATGCAGGAATTTACTACAGCTCACGCGATGACAGGACTGAAGGCTTAAAGGAAAAAAACATTTAAATTCATTCCTTCAGCAGTTATTGTTTTGAGACTGGATCTGTAGGCTAATGGGTTGACTTTTTGCCCTCTCTTTGCTGTCTTAGTTATTCTTTTACTTTTATCTTGTCTTCTATTACAGGCCGACATCTCGGTCTTTTTCTCCCCCCTGTCCTCTTTTTTTTTTTTATAAGCTCAGCTCTGAGTTTCAGTCTGTAGACAAAGGAAGTCCCCAACTGGCCTCCTTTTGCTGTTCCTTTCCTTCCCGAGTGTGCCATGCACAAACACAGAAACATTGCAAAGGATGATCAAACCCAGACAGAGAGAAAGCGGGGGGATACTACTGGGTCAGTGTTAAAATCCTGGAAACGCAAAGCTTTTGCAATCAACCTCACATAACCTAAGCTTCTCCTAGTGATATTAAAATAATATATTCAGCCTGTTTAAAAAAAAAAAAAAAAAAAAAAGCAGCATTGTCCTCAGAGGATAAGAAAAGCTGGAATGAATCTGCTTGTTGTCATCACCCAGCTGCTTTTAATTGGCAAGTCAGCCCTGAGATCAGTAGATCTGGCTATCTTTTGGTTTTCTCTGTGTTATAAATTAAACACAGTTTACTCTTATTTCCTGTTCCAACAATTAGTGGCATATTTCTTGTATTGTGGGCTTCTCTGTTTTTCTACATCCACTATAATTTGATCTACAGTAATATTTTCTTTGTCTGCTCCAGTCACCTCGTAGGTACTCATTAGGCTGCATTCTCGACAGCATGCAACCCTTCTTTGAAAACCACACTGCCTCAGTGATACTTGACATTGCATCAAATTACTATCCATCAAACACTCGGCAGATTTTTCAGTGCAGACACTGGTGTTTTCAATCCCCCTTTCATTTATTTAGTATTAGTATTTATTTATTTATTGTCATTGTCAAGAACAATGAAATTGCGTTTGGGGCTTCCATACAACCCAAAAAAAGAAGAAAATAATAAATACCCCTTAAAACCCAAGTGTACATATTTAACCCAGTGTGACTCCAATGCAATAAGACAATCCTTAGCAATAATGTTCGTAGAAATTCAGACAAAGACCTGAGAAACATGACAAAATACAACAATGCAACCCATTCAATATTATTGTACTGTGAGATATGATATCAGATATGATAGTTATCTATTTAAGAAAGAGGGGGGGGGGGCAGGAGGGGGAAGAGAATAAAGATATGATGCACCAATGCAGACCAGTTCATTGCTATTAAGAAGTTGGATATGGTTATTGTCCGTGAGAGGGGGGCAGAGAGTTCAGGAGCCTCACAGCCTGTGGATACAGGCTGTTGGCCAGTCTGGATGTTCTGGCCTGTATAGACCTGTACCTTCTCCCTGAGGGCAGCAGATGGAAAAGGTGGCGCGCAGGGTGATGTTGGTCCCGCAGGATACTGTGCACCCTCCTCAGACAGCGAGTGGGGAAGATATTACTGATCTCTGGCAGACTTGTTCCAATAATTCTGCCAGCTTCTTTCACCAGTCCATCAGTGCATCAGTCCTGCTTTTCAAATGCTGCACTTATTTTTATGGCTTAGCTGGCTGTAGGTAATTTTGTTTCATTGTTGTAAATGCAATATCTCTTCCATGTGATGATGGAAGATTTGGCACTTGAACCCAAGGATGAAGTGATGAAAGGTCAAAGTCATCTTGAGTGGGTGTGGGGTGTGGGCCCCGGCACACGCTGGTCACAGGCCTGGGTTGCGTCAGGAAGGACATTGAGCAGAAAATCAATGCCAAATCATATATGCGAGCCATCAATTACACATCCATACCAGATCAGTTAACAACAACCGCCTTTGGTACAGTTGATCAGTAGGATGCCAGTGGAGCGGAAACTGTGCTCCGAAGACAGGAGGAGGAGGATCATGGGTAGGTGTTGTCAGAGGTAATAGGTAAAAAAAATAAAGGCCTTTAAATGTAGGGACTGAAGCTGTGAATATGCAAGGACTGGAAGTATTGATGAGGTGGATGAGTTTAAATACCTGGCTTCAACCATTCAAGCCAATGGACTGTGCACAGGAAAGGTGAAGAAGAGAGTGCAGGCAGGGTGGAGTGGATGGAGACAAGTGTGATTTGTGACAGAAGAATGGTAGCAAGAGTAAAGGGGAAGGTTTACAAGCTGGAGGTGGCAGAGTTAAGGATTTATGATTTTCATTGGGCGTGACCAGGAGGGACAGGATTAGAAATGTATGAGAGGAACGGCTCAGGTTGAGCAGTTCGGAGGCAAAATTGGAGAGGCAAGCTTGTGATGGTTTGGAAAGGTGCAGAGGAAGGATAGTGGATATATTAGACGAAGGATGGTAAAAATGGAGCTCCCAAGGAGGAGGAAAAGAAGAAAGTCACACTGAAGGTGTTAGGATGTAGTGAGCACATGAAAGAACAAGGACACGTTTTTTTGTTTTGTTTTTTGTCTTCAGTGGTGACATTTTATATTGCACAATTTGAAGAACAAGTCTGGACAGAAATTGATATAAATTATATGTTGAATGGTTGCTGTATGCATGCAGCTGTGAAGCAAGAATAATTGTTATCTGACATGGCTGTTCATGATGGGAAAGCAAATGCTGCAAAAAAAAACTAACTGGAAATGCACCGCTGCTTTCCACGAAAAGAGGGCTTCTCTCGCTTTCTCTCGATCGTGGCTCAAGAGTTGGGAGTTCGCCTTGTAATCGGAAGGTTGCCGGTTCGAGCCCGGCTTGGACAGTCTCGGTCGTTGTGTCCTTGGGCAAGACACTTCACCCGTTGCCTACTGGTGGTGGTCAGAGGGCCCGGTGGCGCCAGTGTCCGGCAGCCTCGCCTCTGTCAGTGCGCCCCAGGGTGGCTGTGGCTGCAATGTAGCTTGCCATCACCAGTGTGTGAATGTGTGTGTGTGAATGGGTGGATGACTGGATATGTAAAGCGCTTTGGGGTCCTTAGGGACTAGTAAAGCGCTATATAAATACAGGCCATTTACCATTTACCCAGGAATTTCAGATATTGCCTATTTTAGTCAATGGGAAAATAACTCAATAACTCAGATCTTTGCACTGATCTGGTGAAAATGCAGTTTTATAAAACTGAATTATATAAACAAAAATTAACTACCTGGTTTATTAGGCAAATCACATTTTTAGGACTGACTGTTGCGTTGTCATTTAAAAGATTGATTTCTATATCTGCATTGGTTGCTGTGGTAACTGATGGAGGAATCTGTGCGTGTGTGTGTGTGTGTGTGTGTGTGTGTGTGTGTGTGTGAGAGCGTGTGTGTGTGTGTGTGTGTGTGTGTGTGTGTGTGTGTGTGTGTGTGGCTAAGTTGGTGACTTTGTAGTTATGATAACAATATTACTGACTTATTGCAGTGAGCAGACCACAGTGACAAATGATTTCTTGGAAATTTAATGATTACAGAAAAAAGTAAATAAAAATTTAACAAGCCATTCAGTGACTTTTATCATTTGACTGACTAAAGTTTGTTAAAGGTCAGTTTGTTCAAGTTTATTAAAGTGTATGGAAAATGTAAATTTCACTGCAGTTTCCCCTCTGTTACTGATTCCTTTGTCTTTATTTTGTGGTCTCACTTTTCTCCTGGCAAACACTTATAAATCTGCGGAATATCTACGCAAGCTTTTTCTTTCACTAACCTGGCTTCGAGTTGTTGTTGTTGTAGCAGCGATCCCATTCATCAGTCTCTGCTGTGATCTTCATTTGTTGCCGTCTGTGACTGTACACGAATGCTGCTCATGTCCCTCAGTAATGAGACGCTAATTACGAGAATCCGCAGAACCTCGGGGGTGTTATACCACCTGTCTGTGTGTGTGTGTTTGCAGGTACATGTGACATATGCGCATGCTGCGTGTGTGAGAGCTCAGCAGCGTGCACGTCTCTGTGTTTAATCAAATACTCTGTGGTGTTCTCATTGCATTTGGCTATTAAGTTTCACTTATGAGTGCATGATTAGCAAGATAGAAAACTTGGTATTCCAAATGACTCCTATCTCCGTGTACACAATTCAGATGGATGCTACGTAAGGGCTTCTGCAAAGAAATTCTTTGTTAATACACGCAGTTGAAAACACATTTTAAAGAATGTTGACCTTAAAGTTGCTTTAATCTAATATTTTAAACTGACTACACCCATACTTGTATGTTGAAAATGTTGGCTCATAGCACAAAATATCAATATTAAATCAATAAACGCCTCATACCTATTCCTTTTGTTCTTTCAGCCGAGCCATCAAGACCAACCAGGACCTTCTCCCTGAGACTCCCTGGACCAACATCCTGTATGACGACTTCTGGGGCACTTTGCTCACTCACAGTGGCAGCCACAAGTCTTTCCGTCCACTCTGCACCCTCTCCTTCCGCCTCAACTACTCCCTGCACAGCCTCAACCCTTGGGGCTACCACTTAATGAATGTGGTGCTGCACGGCCTGGTCACAGCCCTTGTCACAGCCTTCAGCCGGCCGCTGCTGGGTGGGGGATTGTGGAGCCTTTTGGCAGGCCTTCTTTTTGCCTCCCACCCGATTCACACTGAAGCAGTCGCTGGTGTGGTGGGAAGGGCGGACGTTGGTGCCGCTTTGTTTTTCTTGCTGTCTCTTCTCTGCTATGTGCGACACTGTGGACTCCGACCGGTGCCACATGGGGCCTTCCAGAACAGGCAATGTGGTGGAGGCTCTGTCATCAGGTGCTGGGGCTGGATGCTGGGCAGCCTGTGGTTTGCAGCAGCCAGCATGCTTTGGAAGGAGCAGGGGGTGACGGTGCTGGCTGTGTCAGCTGTGTATGACCTTTTCGTGTTCCAGAGGCTCCGGTTTCGCCAGGCACTTCTTCACCTATTAGGAAAGGTAAATGAATTCTTGCCGCCGGGGGTAAATGTCTGTGTATTTTCACTGGCTCTTGTTTTGGCATCTCTGCGCACCCCAATTTCCTCTTCCTTCCCTTAGAGGTGAGCCTCAGCCTGCCAGCTGTTAATGGTTCCTGGATTAGGTTTTGTGTGTGTATTTAACAAGGTTTTGTTTGTGTGTGAATTGTGTGTTTGCCTTTCATTAGTGGTGTAATTAGGAAAGCTGTTTGCTTATGCAGACTCCGTAGTTGCTGCATGAAAAATAAGCTTTCCTCATTCGCCTGCTAAACAGGAAGATTGGAAGTTTTTCACTTCCTTACAATGCTGCCACCACCTTCAATTTGCTGCAGTAAATGGATACACATTCATGCAAGGAAATCTAAATTAGGATCTCGGACTCATATGCGTGGATACATGTGCATTTGAGGAAACGGGGCTTGGACAGGAAAAAGCTATTTCAGGGGTGAGTTGATTTCTCATTTGAAGGTGACAAAAGGTATGTGCAGAGAAGCAACAGCACATCCTTCTCAGGTGTATTTGGTTATACACACAGTTAATACACAGATGTACACACACAAAGATAACATGTGCTTCCTCTGCAGGGAAACCCGGCATGGCTCAATTCCCCCCCCCTTCCAAAGTTAAGTTATTTAAGGAAGACAACCTTGACGTGGTGACTCATCTGATTATGGGAAAGAGTGTGTGACTCCACACTCCTCATTTGATTAGAGAAGCTGCTCTTCAGCCAACATGATGGCCCTTGTAAAATGCATAACTAGTGTAATAAAAAGTCCCCTTGGGTTTACTGTACAAGGACAGTCTCACTCTAAATGTGCATGTGTCTGCATGAGGATCTGTTTATAGTAATCTCTTCTTGTGGAAACATCTATAAATACCTATGTTTGCTTGAAGGTTTCTGATGCAACCTTGTACAGTTCATCTCAAATGTCTTGTGGCACTCTCTGTTATGTATAGAGTGTCAGCACATTCGTGTCTTCTTTATGCTGCCAGCATTCCAACGAAAACACATTCGTTACCATCTTCTTCAGGAGTTGTTTTTGGGAGAATAAATAACCATGACTGTTATAAGAAGTTTGCAGTCAGTGGCCCAGAGAGATAAGAGACCAGAGAAGTCATAGTCTGCTTCTTTACTATGTTCTTGGCATGAGAACCTGGAATTATATGTGCTTTCACAGCCAGTAGACCATAGTAGATACAAAAAAAGCACCTGCCTTTCAAATTGTACTCAGTCATCTAGTATAACAAGTATTTGCATATGCTGATGGAGAAAAAATAGCCGTAATGCAAGCAAAGATACATGAGTGAAAAAGAAAAAACCTGGTTTTAAAGGGGTTTGTGCAACATTGCCTTTAGAGAGTGTGAAAATGATCTTTTACGTTCTACAGAAAACATATTTTATCACTTTTTTTTGTTCCAGACTACAATATTTCACTTTGTATGAAATAAAAACAAAGTAAGAACCAAATGGGAAGTTTATATTATATTTATGTACATAAATTGCCATATGTAGGCCATTTTTACAAGATAAAGACTTTTTAAAAATGCTAATGTGTAAATGGACTGTAGTGTAATTTGAAAATTTGGAGGACTAAGAGTTGCTGGACTAGCTATATGGTGCTATATGGATTGCTTAGCAATTTGTTCACATCAATAGGTAAGCTAGGTAAATTAGGTAACGTAAGCTAATTTCATCTACTGAAGCTAATCGATCCAAGAAGTGAAAATATCCCAAAGAAGCTACAAAGCAGGACATACGTGGGTCAGCATGGGGTCAACCGAAAACCAGCCTAAGCTGGACTTGTTTCGGCTAATGTTAACCAAACATAGGTTATATAAAAGATGCCCTGCAGCTAGAAGTGTTACACGTTATGTGGATGAGGACCCAAAGACTGGTGGAATTTCTGGTAGAAAGGGTGAAACATTTATTCAGGCTAGCTTTAGGTCCTCTGAAAAGACGAAACGCAAAGTCCAAAACAGGAACTGAAAACTGTAAAAATTAAACATAAGGCTAGGAAAAACACTGGGGCAAGATCACAGTTACTCTGAAAAATGACTAAAGGGAGGACAGGAATACCCACACGCACAAAAGGGCAAAAGTCGAGACAGCTGAGCGGAACGAGACACAGCTGAACTGAATCACAGAAGATAATACAAAGTAAGCTAAACTAAAAGCAAATTACATGGAGCAACTAACTATCAACAAAAGCAGGAAAACAAAAAAGGGAAAATACAGACACAAGAGTGAAGCAAAGACAGGAGACTTACTGAAGCAAAACAGTCAAACACCAAGGGAGGATTTAACTCTACACCAACTCAGAAAAGAACTAAATATACTAAGAAAGAATTCCACAAAGCAACCATGACATTAAACAAACCACTGTGTGTATTTCAAAGCTATCTGCTAATGCTATCAACCTTGGTGAAAGCAGTATTCATAAATTGTACTTGCTAATTAATGCTTGATAACAGATGTAAAAAAACAGTGTCCTAAAATTGAAACCCATACTTCTCGGTCACTCTGTACCACAGAGAGGGCTATATTAGTTGTCAGTTAGCACCACATTCTTTGTGCCACGCTATAAACGCTGACTTGTTTTTGGAGTCAGCCTCAAGTGGAAAATGGTACTGCAGGAATTGGTGTTTGTGTGTTGGCTTTTTTTTTAAGCCCTAGAGGTTGCTGCATGTACCCATTTCTAACTTTGAATTTGCAAATTGCGAGCCATCTAATGCTGTATACAGTCTTGATTAGACACTTTCGGCTTATTCACAGAAAGCTTCCAGAGCTGACTTGAAAGTTTAATGTTATTTCAGCCTGTCGCAACCTGTCTCATAGCTTCACAGACAGAATTATGGAAAGTCAGATTTTATTGTGTGTTTATCAAGCTGTGTAGCAGAGATATTAACAGCAACCTGCACCTCTTTGCCCACACACAATAACCCTGGCCAGCATTCTTGTGCCAGCCCATCAGGTCGGTGCCAACCCCCCAGCAACTCCTGTTGCCTCCGGCACATCTGGCTCATTTATCAATCTGGCAATGCCCTTGTCTGCTGGACTAGTCACAGTTATCTTGGCAAAGAGCTCGTTACGTGCTGGGGCCAGCCGTGGGGGCAATCATTTCCTCCATTATGAGCCAGACGTCTCAGGACGCATGGGAAAACAAGGGAGATGGATAAAGTGAGAGAAAGAGCAAGCGAGGGAGAAGGAAACTATGCTCTCACTTCCTTTCCTTTATCTATTCTTGGTTTTTCTTGCCCACGGTGCCCTTAAAGCACTTTGTGAATGGGGGGTTCTCCTGTTGCCACTGAGGCTTAATCAGTTGCTATTGAATTGGATAGTATCTTAGGTGGAGAGACTGCAAAGACGTGCTTCAGAGAACAATGGTGCATATTGTGATTTTGTCTGAATACACGTTTTCATGCTTTCTTCCAAATGAAGTTGAATAATACAAAATCATCAACATCAAATCACCTGAATGAGCTGCTTCACAGCAGCTATGAACAAAAAAGGAAACGCTCCAAAAGCAGCTCCAGTGCAGCATAGGGGACAGGTGTGTTTCGACCGGCACTCCATTTCTCATCTTGTTAACTCTCTAATAAGATTGAGATGAGATTTCAAATGAAACAAGGTAGGATGGAGGGAGAGTTAGGTGGTGATAGATGGAAACAGATGAAGGTGAGGTGTTAGAGCCGCGGTGCATTGAGAAAACAGAATGAGGCTTATATCCCAGACATTATGTCTTTGTTTCGCAATTCTGGGTTTGTCAGTTGCAAAAACAAGCATGTTGACAACAGGCCCAAGAAAATAGTTTCTTTTTGTTTGTATCAGGAAAAGCCAAGGAAAGCCAAACATTTCGTAAACCCAGGGGTTGATGAAATGTTTGGCATATATATATATTAGGGGTGCAACGATACACCAAATTCACGGTTCGGTTCGGTTCGATACTTTGGTGTCACGGTTCGATATTTTTTCGATACAAAAAAAATGTTCATGCCTTTTTAATTTGTCATTTATTAAAATTATAAATATATATTTTAACTCAAAAGTACAGTTTTTAAATTTAACCCTAACCCTTGTGCGTGTTTTTTATTTTGACAGCGAATGCGCACCTGCGGACCACTTATGTGCAGCCCTGGTTATTTAGCTCGTCATATTGCAGCCACAGAAATTCTTTTGTCCATGAAACCATAAAGCTGCACTTTCTTTTTGCCTTATAGTCTGATTTGTCATAACTTCTCCGTTTTGTGGTAAGCTTTTCTTTGGCTGTCACTTCTTCACCCTGACCTGTCTTATTTGGCTCAGCAGAACTAAAATATATATCTGTCTGTGAAGGTTCTCAGTCATCCAGGTCATCGTAGTCAAATATAAATCCTGCTGCTTTTACACACGCACTCACATAAGCTCAGCGATTCTCTGCGCGATCAACCTCTCACATGTTTAAGCTGCGGGAGATTTCACTTGTCATGTTTGCATAGTAAGCTAACAATTAATAAGACGATGTCAGAGGAATTGGTGCGCAAATTATCATCACTCACAGATCAGTGCTGTCGCTCTCTATACACAGTTCGCGCGATTGCAAAGTGAAAGCAAAAAAACAAGCGCAAATTCAAACGCGATTTCAATATGTCACATATTGACAGTGGCTCACCGATGCCAATGACATAATTACCCAGCTACATTTCCGAAAGAATGCAAAAGCATTGACATATATTTTTCCTTCCTACAATAGCTCGACGGGCAGGGCAGAGATAGATTTTGGTACCCCGACTGAAAAAATCGCTAGCCCCGGGACGTTGCGAGCCCTGTATCTGATTGAGGAATCACTCATCTTTGGAAAAGAGAGTTTATTACAGAGAAATGTCTCTTTCCAAAATAAAAGCTATACTATCCACTTCTTCTGGGCTATATTCTCAGCAGCATATTAAACAGCTGTCTAAATGACTCGGCTAAAGTTAGTAGCATGCTTGCTTGTTTTTTTTCTGCTTCCACTTGTCTTTGCACTAGGATGATGTCGGCGTAAATGTGCAGTCATATTCGTTGTGTTCCCACTAGTGCTTTCAGGTTAATCTCGTTGAAATGACCTTAACGCCACAACACGGCAAATCTCCGTTAACGAGCTACCGCCGATCGCCCCGTGCATGGGGCTAGACGGCCAACACGTTAACGAGCTAACTGCGCTAACACACTAGTTCCCACCCATGTAATTGAGCATTGCATGGCACATCCAACATACTGTTTTACTTTAGTCCATGACTCGCTTACCTTCAGGGTCATACGTCACATGAAAACCAAAATAATTCCAAACGCCAGATCTGAATGAGGGTGGGGGAGGTCCATGTTGTAAGGAGAGCTTAACTTCTGTCTCGCTAGCTTGCCCTGCGCTCTTCCTTCTGACGATGCTGTCTGTGTTGAGCGCTCAGTGAATCTGCGTTCGACTACTCCGCCTAGGTTGCACTGTCGACCCTAGGCGGAGTAGTCGAACGCAGATTCACTGAGGGCTCAACACACACAGCATCGTCAGAAGGAAAGTTGATAAAATAAATTACAAATTTTGTATTGTTCGATACATATGCGTACCGAACCGAAAGCACTGTATCGAACGGTTCAATATCGATACGAATATCGTTGCACCCCTAATATATATATTATATATATATATATATATATATATATATATATATATACCTTTGAGTCTAAATACATAACTTAGAAGTATTGTAGAACTGTTATTTGCAGCTGGTGCATGGTGTTTTGGCTAATCTGTACAAGATTATACGCAACCCATGTAACTAACAACAAGAGCCGGGAGGCGTCTTCCCAAGCACAGCTATCTGTTTCATAGCAACAGCATGGAAGGCCTGGGGTTTCAAGCATTTACTTGCATGAAAAACACGAATATCAGTGATTGTACCTTTCAGATAAAGTATTGCATGAAAATCTTTAAATCCAAGGTATGAAATTAAAAGTAGTTCCTTCAAGAAAAATAGATTAGATGTTAGGAATTTATTTACTTTAATCCTCCATACTTGACACGTTGAACTTGCACGTGCAACATCAACGTCCACATCTGCAGTGTAATCAAAGATGACGGCAAATGTTTTAGTGGAGGTAGATGGACAATGGGAGGGATTTGATGGCAGGCTTACAAAGTCGAAGTTGAATTGGTGTGGACTTCTCCTCCTCATTTGTCTCAATGAATGCCCCAGACACACAGATTAAGGTTAGTTTAACCAGCTGACGGCTTGATGAATGTTGTGCCAATTATCCTGTAGCAGAAGCATTCGGCTATGAAATGATGGCCCCTGTTGCAAGATCTGCTGCATGCTCTCTATTTAGCTTGCATTCCTGTGGATGCTGGCAAGGCAAGCTTATTTTTATATACTTAGCCCCCGAATCTTGCTTACTTTGTAAAGTGGTCAAACTAAAAAACACCCAAACATTAATTTTAAGAAACATGTGGTGAAGCTAAAGGTTAAACAAATGTTTTGCTCAGTGGGGAAAATCAGACATAGGGCAAATAACATGCTTGGACCGCTTTTTAAATTTTGTTTATAGGTAAGAAAATGAATGCATCAAGCTCTTGTGACTCTTCTTATGTCATAGGTATATTGAATGAATATCCAGTGTAGTGTCTTATTGCAGTTCTCCCATAAATTTTAATTAAAAAAGGGTATTGCCTTAAAGAGATGCATTTTCTTTTTTCATAACAAAAATATGAAAGCGACAGTATTTTCTAATTTCTAGGGGTTTTGCCATCCATCTGATCTGACATCTGAAAATGAGGGGCACAACACCATTTCAGTATCTGCTGGGTTCTCTTTTATGTACCTTTAACTAGCTAACGGCTACTGCTAGTTGTTAAATATTGCTACTACAGTGGACAAAATGTTCTTCTGGACATTTTCTCAGTGACTAAACAGCTTCAGGAGTAGAGCCAATACCTATTTGCATGTTTCATGAAAAAATCAAGTCCGATGGATTTGCTTTTTTTGTTAGCTTAATGCAGATGCATATTTACTGTATGTGGCTAAGTGTAAATGAAAGACTGCATCTGGCTTTCATTCAGATAAAAGCTTGAGTAATTAGAGGCTTACATCATTTTCACGGGGGCAATTAAATCTGATCGTCTTCGCATAAGCATATCTTTCAAGAGGCTCATTATAATTTTCATATTTGGAACGTGCATTTTAGCTCCTTATACACAGCTCCAATAATAACCAGCTTTAATGATTAAAGTCTAAATCAGATACATGACAGCTCTTCAGCAGCATCACCCAGCCCTGACTTTTACTGTCTCTTTCTGATACTGATGACCTGACATTACACACCCAGGAAGCTCTTTAAAAGTCAGCCCAACATGGACAGCGCCTCTTCTTTGATCAGCTATTGTTCTGGACGGCGTGCAAAGCTTCACCCTGTGACCTATCTCATTACAGGTCTCTGTGCCAGCAGCAGCAAAGCTTTCATGAGGAGAACATTGAGATAATTGGGTCACTCTATCAAAGTCAGCCGTTCTCAGTGCCAGCCACGCTGCCGTCTGATGACTTGGATGAGCTGCGCCAAGTCAGCACAATACAGAATACGTTGGAGTGCTGGAAAAAGCACCGAATACGTGCCTCATTGTACCTTTCATCACAGTGTACTATGTCACTGTTAATGCCTCAAATAAGACAGGCTGCTGGATGTTTGTTATAAAAATGCAGGGCGTCCAACACTTTGTAGGCCTTTCCATGCACATGTCATTGAGAACGAATCACCCCAAAGGCACAACTTCAACTCAAGGTTTCTAATCACAAAGGATAAGAATATAAGATTTTGATTAAAAAAATGCTCTGCATGAGCTGCCCACCACGTTCCAAAGCATTATGAGGAGTTTGTTTGTTTAAATGGGACATGCCTTAAACAAGAAAAGTCAGGAAGATTGTTTCCCTGCTGTCTTACGTCAGTCCAAGGCGGCTTTAAACAGCACAAATATGAAGTCAACTGTAGGGTGCCTTGTCTTGAAACATGTTTTAAACACTCTGCACGCTACAGTGTCAACAGGCACACCACACACTTCTGGGATTTATAAAAGCAGAGTTAATAATGAGTGGCAGTTTAAGGATGAAGGCTTAGGAGCTATGTTTTATGTGCAGAAAGAGGCCGATGGAGAGAATATTAAGTCAAGGGAGAACGTGGATAATAAAGCAAAAGAGAACAAAAAGTATTTGAGCGAAAGCTTCAGAAATTGATGCTGAATTTCCAAATGAGGATCCAAAGTGGAGGAGATATGTGGGAGAGTATTAGGTTCGGATGTTTGACACGAGCGTGATGCTACATTTGACAGCTGGCTGGGGATTATGCCAGCCATTCTCCGTGGATACACGCAGATCTTGTTAAAGCTAGTAAGAGTAAGAACCAGTTCCCAGGAATTTCACTCCGACTGATAACGGTAAAATTTTAAAATCACAAAGCCCCTTCAAAACTTTAAAAACAGACCAGTGGTAAGTCCGGGATCCGTTGAGTCTTGCATCCACAGATAACAATGAAAAGCAGCGATATAGATGACTTGCAATGCAGTCTTATTTCAAGACAAAAGAACTTGTGGTTTAAAAAAACTAAATCTTTACACTTAGCCTGGACATTTAGGATTATGAATTTGAAGGCAAATTCTCAGTATGCTCACATCAATCACTCTGCTGCTACGTTTCGATTCCCTGCTTCGTAAGGATCCCTGTGCATTACTCATAATCCAGTGGACTACTTTCTGTGTTTACTTTCAAATGCATCAAGAGTACCTGTATTGCCTTAAACAATGCTGACACTCTTTCAAGAAAGCAGTTTAAAGGCCAAGATAATACACAGGGTGACCATTTACTACCATCTGTCTCTGATGCTGTGTGATGCAGAATGACCCTGTTTACTGTAAACAGTATACCGGCCATGCATACTGGCCACTGCTGTATTTGAGTGTCCAGTGTGTAAATTTGTCTGCTATGCTGTACTTTACACAACAGAGAGGTAAAAGTAGCTTAAATGCAATGCAGGCTCACAATCCCACAATTCGGTTTTAGAGTATATAATAATGTAGAGATTAGCTTCCTGGTTTAATCCAAAATATTTTGCAAGGCTTAACATCAGATGAGAGAATGCGGTTTAAGCTGTGGTTTCCGTGTCTGTGGATGCCTGGAAGCCTAAACTCAAAATGTACTACACAATAGGCACATAAGCACACGTTCCACGTATGTGAACTGGAAAGCAAGATGACAACCTCTTGACAGTGCGCCCGCTTAAAAAGAGTAGAAACGAGGGAGTGGAAAACTAACAATGAAATGCAGTCGGAACACAAAACAAGCATTCAATTTACTCGTACTTCAGTGCAGTTGATGTTGACAGTGCATGGCACTGCAAGTGGAAAACGCCTGTGAAATAACCACACCGATGAAGCAAGTAATAGTTTGTGTCACGTGTCTGAAAAGGTGCTATACCTTAGCTTTTCATGCCTGGAGCACCTTGCCCATAGTTAAAAAGCACCTTGGGAATGGTAACAAAATTGGATAAATGTCAAATATCAAAGATGCCCTGACACATGCTCCTATGACCTCAAAATAGCAATTTACTCTATAATATTTGGATGAGTTCTTTGCTAAGTGGACAAGATAAAAAGACTTTTATAGCAGTTAGAAGTTGGATCTGTTAAAGGACTGATTGTTTTGTGTGAAGAGGGTAAAGTTGGGTTAGTGGAGATCTGTTTTCAGCTACCACATAATATTCTGCTGAGGTTAAACTGACTTTCCTGATGCAGAAAACAGTTTCCTCTAAAATGCACTAACGAAAGGTGGTGTTAAGAGTTATTTGCTCTCTGAATTTGTGAAGGCGCAGTGGTGCATCACTGGAAAGTAGAACTAGCAGTGCACCCCACCGTTCTGCAGTTTGAGATGTGTGTTTGTGTGTGTCTGTGTGTGCAGCTGATTGCGAAATCAATTAAGGAACAATTTAGAAATAGACAAGCCATCGAGTAGCAGAATGAAACTCATTCAGCTATACCACAAATGACTCTCTTACAGGAATTGGCTAATCTTCCAATACTGAGCAGAAGTAGGTTCCTCTGTCAGTTGCCTTTCTTTACATTCAGTGTGGTCTCATCCATCAATAAGCACATCCCACCTTTTCTTGTGTAAAAGGCACTCTATTTTATCCTTTGCGCACCACCTTTTGGCATCTGAATCAATATCCAATTTTTCCTCGCTCATTTGCCCCCTGCCTCTCAGAATGCTCTAAATGCTGAAGTCCTTAAACTGGTCCTTTTTCATCCTACAGTTGACAACTGATCTAGTGTAACTGGGCTTCTTGCCTCATCTAACTTCTCCAAAGAGACCATGCTTTTCCTTTTCAGATCTGGAGAAATCAACAGTTTAAGTGGAGCCAGCAGGTCAGGGTAGATGCTAAGCCTCTTATTCTAATCCTAGCATGGGCGTGTTATGGATAACATGAGCACGCGTGAGCTTACTCAAGCATGCTCATTTCATCAGAGTTCATTAATGACACGACTGATTTGCTCTTTGTGCGTTGTGAAGCTGTAAGAAATGGCAATTCATATTGCATAGATTATACAGCGGAGTATAAACGATTACTATAGTGAATAAACTTACTTGGAGATAAAAGCCAAAGCTGTGCTATCCTTTTCAACAATATGAGTTGTATGAGCTCTTGTAGTAATTTTCAGATCTATTAAAGCTTTACGGATGATAATATACTAGACCAAAAGTATGTGTGCTCCTCCTGTCCTGGGCATTGATAGTACACATTATAAAAACTGTGAGCATGCACTTGTATACACACAGAGAGCTCAATTCCCTCAGGATACTGTAGGTTCAAATAAAGTTCATATTACAGCAGTGCTTGGATAATAAATGGCCCCAGAAAATAGGAAGTTAGCAGCATCTCTGTGATCATCACTCATAGTGTTATGCCATGTTCATCACACAGTAATATAACTAACAAACACTTTTTAGTTGGTGTGGCGCCACACTGTCTGTGTCAGTAAGTCTTTGACTATATGACTTTGAAGAGTAATCGGTGTATAAGAAATGAAGTCAGATTTGCTTAATCTTGTCAAAAACATACCACTAAATCAGATTTGAGCAGTAATTGATTTCAGAACGCATCATGTCAAATTGTGGTATTGAGGAAGTCTGGCGTCACATCTGACAGATAGAAAACCAAATTAAAATGGTCTCAAAAGCATCACTGGTCTTACAGCTCCCTCAGATTTCACCTAACAAATGTAATTTAACCAATCTGTGACCAAATGTTAACCAATCAAGGAGCTCATAGACTGTAAATTATAGATGGACATTGCCTCTGTAACGTCAGCCATTTGTGTATACTGCATGCTGAAGCCTCATTGTTGGCATTGGAAGTTGGTTTGCATTGGAAGGATACAGATAACTGCTAAGCAGCTCTAAGAGACTAAGAAAAATACTAGAATATGAATCATTAAAACAAGGGCTCAAACTTCTTAAATGGGCTGTACCTCAAACAGGAAATATTATTTGATTATTTGATTAACTCCATTAAAACTGCTCCGAAAGGCACTGACTATCAGAGATTCAGCTGAGTGACCTGAATGGGTGAGGTGAGGCTTAGCAGAAAGATTTTGAGTTGAATTTTGAGATAAATTATAATATTAATTTTAATGTAGAATTTCAACTTGCCTACAAATGTTTAAAAGGTTTCTTTTTATTTATTTATTTATTTATTTCAATATATTTTTTTCCTATTAGAAGGAGCGAGCTTCCATAGAGACCAAAGCTGCAGTTAAAGTGGATTAACTCCCATTTGGAGCCTCAAGCGGCTATAAGAACTGCAGTTTGGATTGTTTAGTTTATCTTTCTGTGGAATGGGGGGGGGGGTTGCTGGGTGTGATCTGACAACCTTGTCATGTCTTAAAAACATTACACCAAATTGCAGTGAAAGGATTTTTATTTTATTTAAAAAATCCTCTTTCTACTTCCTTTCAAGCATGTGCTTTATCAATAAGCAACAGAGCTCTGTGCAAAATTAGAAAGGTTACACAAACTCGTATTTAGTTCAAATTTTATGGGTTCCTAAACAGTTTGGTCAAAGTTGTTGCGTGACAGAAAAAAAATAATAGTGATTATGTTATAGAAGTAATGCTCTTATGAGATGTAAACGGCATAGATCAGAACAATGAGTCCTAAGCCGATTACCAGTCACACTTTCTGCAACAGGCCGAAAGAGTTGGGAAGAAAACCTCCACTGTTTCAAATTTACTTTGGAGTTGCCTACAATGAGATCAGAACTGAGGGGTGTGTGTGGAATACTAATAAACTGACATTTTTTGAAGTTTGTTGATTTTTTTTCTATTCTTTGATTTTGGACTTTGACATTTTCTCTTGTTATCTTTAATATAACTTTCTGAACATCAAAAATGTATTGGCAAACCAGTTGTGAATTTCAAACAAAAAATATTTCACCACTTTGAGTAAGACACATTCAATCTGAAGCAAATATTTCATCATATAAACAATCCTGTTGCTTCGCACTGAAACTGACACCAACGAGAATGCCCTGCTTTCCAGATCCTAATGTGTCTTTCACCAGTTTGCATAGTGTTGTTTCTGGCTTTTTGTGCATTTTAACTTTAAGAAGTCTGCCAGTGTTGCAGTATAATTGTTCACGAGTGTGGTTTAAACCCCAGGCAAAAACATCCCAGGGACTGCTTTACATACTTTCTTTTTCTCTGTATTGTAGGAATGAAAAGATAATAAATTAAATAATATTTAAGCAAGTGCATATCTATAAATTATAATGAAACGTTATTACTTATTATAACACAGAAAAGGATCTTGTTCATATAGACTAAAAAAACACAAACAGGACTATGTTTTGCTTGAGCGCTGATTTTAAAAGGTCTGATATACGTTTAGCTGTCTAGCAGGAAGTGCATCAGGTGTTCTTGAACACAGACAAAAACCTTTGGCTTTGACCTAAATGTTGATTTAGGTGTTTCCCTTTAACATTTTTTCCCCCTACTTTTCAGAAAAAGAACATCAATGTTTTGCTGAGTCTTGGCATGCTAGCTTCCTGGGGAGCACTCTTGCTGTCAGCTCGCCTCTACTGGATGGGCAATAAACCTCCAAACTTCTCCAATTCCGACAACCCTGCAGCCGACTCGCCTCATTTCCTCACTCGAATGCTAACGTTTCTCCACCTGCCTGCTGCCAACGCCTGGCTCCTCCTCTGCCCTGACAAGCTCAGTTTCGATTGGTCCATGGATGCCGTGCCCTTGGTCAGGTCCTTGGCTGACTGTAGGAACCTTCACACCGTTGCCTTTTATGTTGGAATGAGCATTCTGGTTTTGTTTGGCCTTCGTGGTCCCACCTCCAAAGTCAAGGAGACCAATGGGAAGGCCCATGTCACTAATGGGAAATCCATCACTAATGGTAATGGTTACCACGCTCCTGATGCAAACCATAACACAGAGCATGGCTCTCCAAAAACCGCCCTAAATGGCTCAGCTGGACTGCACCACTGCCCTCCACGGACACCCCTGCCCCCTACAGAAAGCCTAGTACTATTTTCACTGGGCATCCTTTCATTGCCTTTCATCCCAGCCACTAACCTATTCTTTTATGTGGGTTTTGTAATTGCAGAGAGAGTACTATACATTCCCAGTATAGGCTTTTGTCTGCTTGTTGCTGCTTGTGCAAGAGCCTCGTTTGTTAGACTGAGGACTAGAGGCTGCAAGGCTGTGCTGTTGTGTCTCTGTATGGGTCTAGTACTGCTGAATGGACTCAGAACTGTTCAAAGAAACAAAGACTGGAGCAATGAGGAAAACCTCTACAAGTCTGGGATTAATGTGAATCCCGCTAAAGGTAAGAAGGCCACTGGCTATCTTTAGATGTAAGTAGGAATCCTCCTACCTTCAGCCTAAAGCAAGGAGCAAATTTGAATGACTGAATTTTAGAGCTCAATTGATACAGGAATTTTTAGGACTGATAGCGATGTTTTCTTTCCAGCAGGTAGAACGTAAACAGAATCTTCATGTGTAGTTATTTATTATTATTAAGATATGCCAGTACAGATATGTCAGCAAAATTGGATAGTAATATCTGCCTGCCGAAAAATCATTCAAGCTCTAGTTAATTTTACAAACTCAAAGCTAGCTTATCAATCTTTTGGCCACAGCAACCGTTACTATAGCTATGAAGCTGTTTTTTTTATTAGGGGAACATTACGCACCCATTCCTGTTATTTTACAGGTAACATTCAAAGATGACGAAGCAGTTTCACAGCATCAATGAATACTGATAGCTACTCAAGATGAAAGTGAACAAAGAACGTAAAAACTCTGTTTGGCAAATGCATTTTTGCCGCTTGGATTTTGTGCTGTGTTAATATTTGTTTCTGTACGTTTTTAGTACATTTGAGACATTTCACTTGTTTTGTTAAAGATGGAAAAAAATGGCATGTACAGCAAATTTTTTAAAAACTCAAACAATACCCAGTTCAACTTAATATGCATGTTTTTAACTGGGCTGAGATCTGAAACCCACTGTGGGAACCTGATCTTGAAAGAGGCAAGTAGAAATATGTGCAAGAAAATAACAGAAAACTGCTTAGAGGATTGTTACACACTTGCCTAAGAATACTTAAATAAAAAAAAGAGAGCACTCTAAATAAACAAGTAAGCATGAGAAGTACAATTAATTGTTTTTATCAAGTGATACTAGTTTACTTTGACAAATTAGTGTGAATAACTGCTTTTACATGACCACCAACTGCATCTTTTTTTTTCTTCTGCTGTATAACTCTTGACTGGCACATTTCCTCTAGCCTGGGGAAATTTGGGGAACGTACTGAAGAACCAGGGCAAGATGGCGGAGGCAGAGAAGGCATACAGAAATGCTCTGCACTACCGAGGGAACATGGCTGACATGCTGTATAACCTGTGAGTGATAAAGATGCCCGTTCCACCTCCTCGTGTTTGCATAGTCTTGACACAAACAAGTTCTGATTCCTACCATCCATCACTTTAGATCACTGTGGAAAAGGAAGAGAAAGGGGAGAGAGGAGAGCGCATATAGACACAGAGTGACTAGCAGGAAAAACTTACAGAGGGCACACAAGAATAGATCTAACACAGGAGAAGAAGCAAATGAAATACAGAGTATGGCTTGATGCAAGAGAGTTGTGTGTCCCTTGTGGCTCTTTGTACCGTCTGCTGCTGATTTGATTAGTCATGGTTTGCAGGGTTTGGGGGAACACAAAGACACTTAGAATCCTGCAACACAAGGTGTCACAGATGCCAAAACCTCATAGCAGACCCGTGTCTGTAACTCTCATGCAGACACTGTTTTCCTTCCCACTTCTCCGTTCCCTCTCAAGTTACGGGTGCCAAGAAACTGGCAAAGAAACAAAGAGAGAAGGGAAAACTGAAAGGTGTTTTGCATTCTTTAAAACAGAGGTGCTACCTGAGCTTGATGGATGGTTGGCTATATTGGGATTATATATAAGTATATGGGATACGGGAAGAAAAACCTGCCACTTTCACCACTCATTACTTTGATGAGAGGTTAAAGCTTACTTTGCATGCAGAGTTAAAAGAAACTGTACTGCAGCTTGTCACATCTTTGCGTTTTTCTTGGACCAGGGGTTTGCTTCTGCAGGAGAATGAACGCTTTTCT
This sequence comes from Mchenga conophoros, assembly GCF_057382185.1. NCBI lineage: Eukaryota > Metazoa > Chordata > Actinopteri > Cichliformes > Cichlidae > Mchenga > Mchenga conophoros. The sequence goes on from NC_140542.1 coordinate 28,997,314, forward strand.
GAAGCGCTGCGTTATTACAAACTTGCCATTGGGAGTCGGCCTACGCTGGCATGTAAGTAAATCTCGGAGAGTCTCATTTTTGTAAATGATCTATGAGGCGGTCAGCCTGAGGGGAAGAGCTGTCATCAATTAGACTTTGGGGTTAATTACACTTTAATTTTATTGCTGATGTGGTTATTCTTTTTTGCATGGACATGTAAAGGGCCAGTGAAGTAATGCAATTCAGTCCTGCGCTTGAGTGTTCACATTAGATGAGGGTCCAGCTTTTACTCTACCAAGTAGAGTAGCTTTATTGTTAGCTTTATCTCTTTTTTGGCATGTATTTATTTATGTGTCCTACTTTTCTCTGCTCCGACCTCAAGTTCTGCCTCCTTTAGGCTGTATTATCATGTTCTTCTGTGTAGATCGTCAAGTTTTTTTCTTTGTTTAAAGCTTTTTTTATGTTTATTGCTCTTTTATTTACAGTTGATAATTATTTATTTGAACTGTTCTTTTTCCAGGGTGGAATAATTGTACAGCATATATATTTGACCTCAAAAAACAGGAATTTAGGCTGCACAAGTGTGAATTTATTTTGGATTTTCGTTAAGATCAAAACTATACATACATGCTCAAATATATGCGCATTCTCATTTCCATCTTTTAATAAGAGGTGTTAAAGGTTCTACAATGCCTTTTAACGTGACGAGTTAAAGCCATATTAACTTCTTGCTTGTGATCATGATTGACTACAACTTGCTGCTTCTGTTTGCAAACATAAACAAAAGAAGTGGTTTAACAGCGCTCATTGGATTGACCAAAACTCAGAACAATGGGGAAGTCCAAGGAACAGGAGTGAAGCTCTAAGAAGGAATTGGAGATTTACACAATCTGAAAAATGTCTATATTACTATACCACTACTAATTCCAAGATCCCCTGCTTCAAATTCAACACCTTTAAGTTTGGCTGAAGTTTGTAGCTCACATGGACAAGTGAAATGCCTTATGGCAGGGGTTTCAAACTCCAGGCCTCGAGGGCCGGTGTCCTGCAGGTTTTAGATCTGTCCTTGATCCAACACAGCTGATTTAAATGGCTAAATGACCTCCTCAACATGTCTTGAAGTTCTCCAGAGGCATGGTAACAGTAATCATTTGATTCTCTTGACCCAGGGTGATTTTCTAAAACCTGCAGGACACCGGCCCTCGAGGCCTGGAGTTCGACTCCCCTGCCTTTTGGCCACGTGAGATACAGATTGACCTATATGTCCACAATGATAACAGAAATGTTTGGGTGAGTAAAGGTGAGGCTTTCAAACTAAGAACACTGTACCAGCTGTTAAGCATGGTGGTGGTAGCATCATGCTCCGGGGCTGTTTACTGCCAGTGGTAATGGGAGTAACAGTACACTGCACAAAGTGGATGGAATAATGAAGAAGGAAGACTACCTCTTCAAATTCACTTAAAATCAACAAATAGATGGTTTAAATGTGGATGGTTTGAACTTGTGGTGATTAGAGAAAATCCAAAATAAATTCAGACTTGTTCACCCAGTTCGTGTTTTTTAAAGTCATTAAAAATGAAAAAGAAACAATTAAAAACAATGATTAAAATCCTAAAATTACCATGACGTTCTGTTCCATGATGAGTGTATGTAAACTTCTGAACACAAATGTATTTATGTCAAAAGACATTTTATATCATTTCACATGCCTTTAATTGAACCTGCTTTTTCTTCACTCTGAACTCACAGCGGCCTACTTGAATATAGGAATAATTTTGATGAACCAGGGCCACCTGGAAGAGGCCAAACGCACCTTCCTTACTTGTGCTGACATTCCCGATGAGAATTTGAAGGATCCTCACGCTCACAAGAACTCCGTCACCAGTTGCCTGTACAACCTGGGAAAACTGCTCCATGAACAGGGCCAGCAGGAGGTCAGTGTGTCCCGTTTGTGGGAAAAGGGCCCAGCGAATATTTGAAGGAGCTGAGAAGTACTTGTTTTGTATCTCAGCTTTCATAACATGAATAAACAGAGAAGGACCAAAATAATTTTTGTAACACTTTCCATTAGGACTTTGTTCGTGCCGCTTGTGATTTAACTACTTAGTTAAAGGCCACAATTATGGTGACGCGAACTGAAAACTGAACTAGCTGAATTAACTATTTTCTTTCTACAGGAGGCCTTGTCTATTTTCAAGGAGGCAGTGCAGAAAATGCCGAGGCAGTTTGCACCACACAGCCTTTTCAACATGATGGGTGAGCGACTAGCTTTTTTTTCACATATAATATCTGTTTTAAACAGTAATAAAAAAAATCTATTTTTAAAAATCACTACAAAGGTGATTCCAGCTTGAAATGTTAATAAGCATCTCGATGAGATAACGCTACCATTTGATCTATAAAATTACACATTCATGAGCTGTGAAGAACACAGTAATAATGTGAGTTAAAGCTGTGCAATCTGACATTATTGTTCCCGTCTCAAGTGTTGGCCTTCTGGCTTGTGAGAGCTTAAAATGTGAGTTAAACAAATTGCCATTTAATCATTGCCGAGGAACCCCACCTGTTGGATTCCACCACTGTAACTCAAAAACGATGTGTGCACACACTTTGTGTCCTCTTGAGGAGAAGTGAAGCTCATCTGTGGAACGAGTCACATCCCCCTCTTTGTTATTGTAACACTAATTACATTATTGTAAACTCATCCCGATGACATAGTTGAGATTGCAGGGAGATGTCTGCATAAATTCCTTTGACAGGCAGGCTGAAGGAAAATAAGATTTGTGTTTAGTCAGGTGGAGAGAGGGATTAAGGAAGAGTGTTTGAATTAGTATAATGGGAGGGGATACTGAGTATATGTCATCAGCCTATCTTCTTACTCTCGGGACCAAGAGCATGCCCTCACATCCAACAACATCTCTGAGTTTTTATAACCAGCTTTTGTCCTTTCAGAGAAACTTCAGATTTATCTGCATTGTGGTCACTTCAGTCAACATGGGGTTAAGAAGAATTTGAAGTTTCTCAAATGACCTATTACAGCGAGCCATTATAATGAGAACCAGCATTACATCATTATCTGTTTATCTCAGATCCAGACAGCGCAGAGTTAACATCCATGAATAAATTAATCAGTTAGACTTGCAGCATGTTCTGCTGTTAGATGAAGTTCAAAGAGCTTCACAGATGACTGACGAGCTAATAACAAGTCAGAATAAATGTAATAAAAACAATGCAATTAATTATAGATTAAAAGCACCTTAAAGAAGACTAAAAAGACAAAAAAGATCAGAAGGAGAAGAATCAAATAGGATAAAATAAGCACCCTTAAATAGATTAATATTGTAGGAGCTACAAAAACTGACTGGAAAAATGAAATGCTGAAATAAAAGAGAAAAAAATCTAAAAACAAAAACTGATTAAAACTGACAAGAATCAGTACCCCAAAAGAGCAAGAACAATTATAAGTGTAATATATAGAATAGAGTGGAACAGTGCTCACCTTTTGTAAAGGCTCCAAATCTAATAACTGATTGCCCATTCAGTTTCCCCATTGATGTTTCTGAACATCCTTGCTTAAAAAATGTTTTAAGCCTTGAACCAAGCCAAAACTGACCTCCATAAATCAGGGGTGTCACTGTTCCAATTTAGTATTGTGAGTTTCTGTTATGAGCACATGCCATCACATCACAAAGGCTCAGCTTATAGTAAGTCTTCTTTGGATGATTCTAACACTATGGCTCATAATCAAGAATATGAGAATATGAATGAGATTTTTACCTCTAGAACCTCACTGTACTCAATTCTAAAATATGGTATTATATTTATGTTGTTGTTGTTTTTTAGTTTAGTTTTTTTTCCCTTGTACTTTAATCAAGAACAGGTTCTCATTTTCACTGAAAAAGGCAAAGCCCCTTGATGAAATAAGTGTGTAAATACAAGCAAGTGTACAAGGGTCAAAACACCAGGGTGACTGGGAAGCTAAGAGTGTTGGTGAATTTGGCTTAAGCCAGATAGTTTAGCACATGTTTTTGTGTTTGGGGAGGCAAGGTGCCAAGTGTGGCACCACCTACATTTTTTAAATAAAAGAAATCTTAAAATGCATATGCTAAAAAAAACACAAAACAAGTTCCTTTTATTATTGATATTTTCCATTCTCCTCTCTCCTTTCAGGAGAAGCCTACATGAGGCTGAACAGGCTGGAGGAAGCAGGTCACTGGTACAGAGAGTCCCTCAGGGTCAAGCCTGACCACATCCCTGCTCACCTCACTTATGGAAAACTGCTATCCATCATTGTATGTTCCCTTACAGACACACACACACAAACACACACACACACACTCACACAGAAAGAAGCAGAAGACAAAGCATTATCTTAGTAATGACTGCAGTGGTTAACTATGTGGCAGAGTGTAATTAAATGGGACCTGGAGTGGCACAGTGGAGTGATGAATAATGCATATAGAACAACTTATGGGGCACTGGAGCAAGGCGAACCCATCCTATTGATTTCCCTGCAGAGACTGAAGAGCTGTGATAACTGTTATTACATATGGGCTTCCTGAGTATGAAAGGCAAGGGTGGATTCAAACGCATGAATTCATTGTGTGACCCTTGCAGCTACTAGTTGGACAGAACTTTCACACTTTTCACACACTTTCCACACAGTGTGAAAGAAAAGAAACTGAAAAACTGAAGGCAGAAATGTTAAATAGATTTTGGGTGACCTTAGGATGATCCTGATCCAGGACTGATGCCAACAAACTGCTGTGTTGGAGCAGGGTAAATACATGGCTGACATCTGAAGGTCAGGGAAGCAGGGAGTTTTTCTGGTGTGGATGAGAGCGATCCCTCTGTGATTGGATGACCCTGATAAACCATGTTTCTTTTTTTTCTGTCTTTCATTGCATGTGCCTGTATATTCATGGGAGTGTTAGAAGACATCCAAGGACACACGAACTTGCCCAACTTCTAAATGTTAAACTTCCTGTCACTTCCTGTACTTCCTCCACCTCTCCCATTCCACTAAACAAAAACAAATACACATGCATGTGACAGATGTGTGAGCAGCTGAGTCAAGTTTAGATTTGGGAGACAAACTGTGTTTCCTGCGTAACCTTTTTTAACGACGCTGACCTCTCTCCTTCCACGGCTTCGGGTGCTGCATAAAAACACAACCGAGCTGAAGTTACAAAACTGTTATGTGCACACTGGCAGCTGCAAACCCTAAGGGCTTTAAACCTTACCTCTGACCAGTTCCCCGTCTTTGCTGAAAGATTTAAAGATATGCAGCATATGCACACACACCTTAAGAAGGTTCACATTAGAGTCACCGAGGGTGGCCGGACATCTGCTCTGCTCCCTTATGCTCAAGGGGCTCCAGATCTATGCACTCACCACGAGGCCACCTCCACTACTAGAGGGCTTAAGAAACATGAGATTGGATGGGCTCGGGACAATAGGCCAGTGGATGAGCTTATTATTCAATTACTCCCCTTCCTTATTGAATCACTCCATCGGCTACATTTCTGGCCATCCTGCTAGAGTCAATCGACAATACAGACAGGGGAAGGAAAGGTCAAACTCGAGCCTTGTACTGTGGTTCACCCCAGCACTGTTTTTCTTTGAAACGTGGAATATTTTAGCTCGAAAGCGACCACATTTCAGCTTTCAAAGCTGCCCACAAAAAAGCTACATGTGTAAATCCACAAAATAATAGGCAGAACCTGATAGTCTTGCACACGTCCACATCCGTGAGCAAATAACAAGTGCAACTCCAAAGCCGCTAGTGTACTCTTTCCACTATATTACAGGCCTCCTTCTCTGTCAGACGTATCTTGCTGGAGTCAGAGTGGTGTGGTGTGCATTAAGGAAATTTGTGGTCATTCAACACCATGAGACTTATGACTTTAATCTCAGCCGTATATTTGGATAATTCGGCACTAATTCTAACTATGGTCTCGCACTGTGGAAGACCGCACGATAAAGTACGTAGAAGCAGCTAAACTAACCTTTTACTCAGCTACAAATCAGGGAATATCCTTTTGATAGTTGTTTGAAAATCATCCTTTTTCCACTGACCTGAACTCGTCCATAAATCTGCTAAATGATGATTTGCTTCTACCTAAATGGACTGAACCACTGTACTTTCTGATGCATGTTTAGGGAAAAGGTTTAATTGAATGTAAAGAGTATGGAGCCAAAGAAAATGTGAAATAAGCCATGTATGCCTGATATTCGGTCATTCAGAGCGATTGACGGCACTGGGAGAAGCTAATGAAGCAAGCCTAATGAGCCCTGCCCTCTCATTTCTTGTTGCATGACAAGTCCGCTGGCAATATAGAAGCAATCGGCGCAGACGTGTGAAACAAAAGAGATGGAGAAATTCAGCCTCGTGAACAGAGGCAATAGAGTCTGCACACAAATGCGCCCACACCAACACCTTGGAGGTTTTTCCTCTAACGGTTTGGCATGAGAGATTGTGCGGCTGTGTTTTTTAATAGCGTCTCTTTTCTGCAGATACAAAGAAATTGGGTTGCTCTGACTCAAATGAGGCCTGCTGATGCACTACAGTTTTTCAGATGCAAAGAAATACATGCTCAGGCCCAGCTATACATATTGTGTGTTATATAATATGTACTGTTGGTGGTCAGCATAATCTATACCATTTTAAACCATGTCGAAACAATAGTGTTGTGGTTTAAACATTCACCATTTGCCTAGCTTCCCTGTTCCATCCTGGGAGGAGACGCAAATCCCTTTGGGTTTGCGTCAGGAAAGGCATCTGGTATAAAAAGTGTGCCAAATAAAACATGTTGCACTACCTACTGTGGTGAACCCTTGTGAATACGAGAGCAGCTGAAAGTAGGTTTAGCTTTTTTTAAGGTTTATGTTTTTAACCCTTTTGTTTTAATCTTTAATATGTATATTAGATTTCAGAGCTGTCTTTACAGCTAAAAAGAATTAATTTGATGGGAAGCTTATGAATGAACAAGTGTTTGGCAGTATTGGTTTACCCGAAGTGCATTTATTTCAGTATTCTTTCTTTCAGGCCTGCAGTGTTCAGGTTATGTTGTATCAGTGGAATAATCAAGGATGTAACAAAAACCTCTCAAAAAAAAATCATGTTCAACCATCACTTATAATGACTTGAGTTGCTTTTTGTTTTTTAAGGGGCAGAAAACAGAAGCGGAGAGATATTACCTGAGAGCTATTCATCTAGACCCGACGAAAGGAAACTGCTACATGTACTACGGTAAGAAATATATTAAAAGATTTATTTAGAGACACGTTAAACAAAGCCTGTTTAAAAATAGATATTCTAATTATAAAACCATGAATGCCTTTATCTTCAGAAGTGTCTGCCTGTAGTTGATGGACAGTTTTGAAGTTATTTTAGCGACAATCTAGTTTGAAGTGTTTCTCTACCAGCTAAATCATGCATGGCTGCCAGTACTGTAAGGCGTTGCATTAATACGGTTATGATCGGCCTCTGCTGCCTTCAGCTGTGCTCACACTCGCAATTCTTTACCCTCCACAAACCAAGACAAAAACTTAATGGCGTCACCCTCAGAGTGCAATTAAATTTACCATGTCATTTGACAACTAATGTTATAAACCACACTGGTTCCACTCTGATTGCTTATGTAACTCGATAAGAATTATGGGAAAGAAAAAATCAAAGCTGGGAGTTAATAATCCAGAAATGTCCAATCTCTCAGCGCTTTTATTAGAGTTCCGTAAAATAATGGCGGTAACACGCTGTCATTTCATTTTTTTCTTCGTATCAGTGCTGGCACTGTTGGAGCTGTTTGAAGCGTTGCAGATGGTGCAAACACACTCAGAAAAAGCCACGTATGCTGCGTTTATCTGCGTGAGAAGACAGAGTCTGAATACACATTTTACGATTGTTAAACACGGTACCGTGTTCCTCCCACGCCGCTGTTATTGAGGCTTTTCATATCAGCTTGGAGGAACAGATTCCCTGCTGCTCCAAGGAGCTATCTCCGGGATATTCATAGGAAATGAATTCTGTGTTATCCCGCTCAAAGCACCATTGTGCATTGTCCCTTTCTCCTCTTATCTCCTTCTATTCCTCCTGGTGCTTTCTCCGCACTGATATCTTTGGTTTTGAGTTTAGATTGGTCAGTGTATGAGGGGTCTGTCTGCTGCTGACTTTGGACGAAGCAGTTTCCCCTTCTGAAGTCCTTACGCTCTTTCTCTCCATTTTCTTTTTTTCCAATGTTATCTTGTAGCTTTTTGCTATAAGTGATGTTTATTTGGGCTGCCTCCTCCTTTTATCGCACATCTGGCTGCCTTTGCTATCCTGGGGTCACTGGATGATCTCCAGGTGTGAGTATGTTAGGAGTGATGCTATCTGTTCACATTATAGAACACCAAATACACGTACAAAGATGTGCTCGGAAGGAAGGACACAGAGGGTGAAAGCTAAAACAAAGACCCCTTTCCTGTCATTGTTCTCATTTTAATGCAGAACCATTTCTAGGTAGTCTCCTTTGGAGTGCGCTTGGTTTTCGGGAATCTCAGGCAAACACAGTTAGCATTCAGTGCAAGAATGCAAACAGGCATACGCCTGAGTTTATCCCTACATTGCAATTTTTTCCAGCATTCAGTAACATCTGTGGTTAGACTTGGCTGTTCATTTATAGCCGCTGGTGCAGGGAGTTGAAGGTGCTGAACCAGGTGGCAAGACTCACACAGGAAAACCCATGAAAACCTGCGTCTCATCTGTGTTCTCAAACGCTGCCGAGCAAAACAACAACAATCCTTCAGTCTATCACTGTCTGACTTGTCTCCTGCTTTCCCTGCCTCTTTTTCTGTCTCACTCATTTCTTACTCAGCTTCCATTCATCTTCGTTTCTTTACACACCAGTCACCATCTTTACCTGTCATTACTCTTCTACAAGATGTCCCCATCTCATTCCAATCCCATTGGTTTGCTGCAGTGCGATAACAAGGAATACAGTTGTGCATTTGCTTGGTAAAATTGAAAAGGAAACAAAAAGCCCCCGTAGCTCTGGTATCTTTATTTTGTATATAAAGATATGCTTAGGCACAGTTATTTTTAAAACTAAATGCTAATGTCAGTATGCCGGAATTTTCAGTGTTGATGCAAAAAGTCTTATTAGTAGTAGGAATAAATTGAAATTTTGAACTAATAATGGCCCTATATGAAATGTACTAAAATATTTCTACATCTAGTAGATGAATTGAATCTGAAGCATAATGATACATGTTCTGGACACTATCAATATATTTCAATAAAGCAACATCATTTGGAAAAATCTGACAGGATTTATTAAGATACAGAATTACGCTAATCTGTTTTGGAGGCTTGGATGGGGTTCTGGATGACCAATGTGAGGCAGATATGGGGAGGACGGGTAAATGGAAGAGATGTAAAGAAAAGACTAGCAGCTGAACACCCAAGAAGCAGACAGATGAGTGATTACAGATCTTCCATACTGGACTTAGGAATAAGCTCCATTTCTGTGACACAGGAGCTAACAGGTTCTTAACAGAACTTCTGCTACCCTCATCTTTCTTTCTTTCCAGGACAATTTCTGTTGGAGCAGTCCCGTCTTGGCGAGGCTGCAGAGATGGCGGAAAGAGCCGCAGAATTGGACAACTTTGAGTTTGATGTGGTCTTCAGTGCTGCTCATATGCTCAGGTTGGCTAAAATCGCCACTTTGAAAAAGCTGTGTTTCTGCGTGGGGATTCCCTTACTAGTACAGAATTTTGAATGAAGAGATATTTCAAAGAATTACGGTGTTTTGGAAATTCATTATTTGCTGAGTTTGCCCTCATGCTGCCTCAACATTTGAGGGTTTTGTTCTTTACCACTGCCGTTTAAAAGCCATCTTTTCAAATATAAATTATACCAGCGTTACAGAATAGTAAAATGTCCTCTCAGTGGAAAAGCTGCTGGTAAAGTTTTTATGTATTACATATATAAATGGAAGTGGTGAGGTTTCTGTGCACGGCTTGTAAAGAAGCAATAGGGGAATTTTTCCCTCAAAGTTTGGCAACCGTGTACACGGACAGCTTATAAATCTTAAAATGTGTCAAAAGGGACTGCAAATGTCCTCTACTCCCAGCAACTGAGGGAAAATATTGGAATGATGAACCTTAACTCATTTTTGCTCTACATATCTGGAAAAGTCATTTCTTCTCTGAAGCATCTCAGTGCGCTGCCACAGAGGGTTTGTAAAAAGCTAAAAGTCTAAGGGCTTGACTGAGGTTTGCATTCGAGAACCTAAGGATAAATCTAAATGACAAGTCATTCCTTCGAGTTCTGATCCGACTGGTTATTTTAAGATGAGACCCTCGGGACATAAATCCAAACAGATTAGGATTAGTGTTTATTGATATGACGCCCACCTGTCAAAGCTAAAGCTGTCCTGCCTGATAATAAAGATAAGCTACAAACCGGGGCTTGCTTTATGTGCAGTGACTGACTGAGCATAAACAGGATGATAAGAATGACCTGACAGTCCAGTGCAATGTAGGATTTGCCTGTAATTGTTCTGCACAAACTAACTCTAAATACACATCATGCAAGTGTAACATTGCTGTTAAGCGACGTGTTTTACCGACACAAATCTTTGCTTTATTTTACAGGTTGAGGATTAGGAAATATGCAATTTTCTAATCAGAAAAAGAAGGAAATGACTTTACTTTTGACCTCCCTGATACCTAAAGATTTTGACTTTAAATGTGGCTTCCTGTAACTTTATCTGTTATTTAATGACTCTCTAGCACTTCCCCAAACAAAACCAAGACCAAGGAAGGACACTAGGAGATGACTATGATATCCATAATGTGTCCTTTATTTTAAAGCCTTATAAATACAAATTAGCATGTCAGGAAGGAAGGGCTTTATTAACTTTGGCACAGCAAAGTCCAGATCATGTACTCCATGAATAATGTTAGTGTAGAGCCGATTAACTACTGCTACTGTACCCATGTCAGGGAGGACTTTTGGTGCTTTAAGCAGTCTTGGCATCAACATTGTCTGCTTCTCTTTATCTATTTATAAATGAGAACCTCAAAGTAAGGCCTAATGTGCTGAATCAGTGTCCAAACACATGATCCCATTTATGTCAAGCCTATTTGCCGCTTGTCCCAGAATATTGTTTACCGGTGGCTATATTAGAAGCTCCAGTATTTTACAACATCACTGCAGTAGGCAAAGAGTTTGTACTGTCATTTGACAATTACGTGAGACAGAATGTAAGCAAGTCTTTCAAATTAGTAAGTCATTTTTTAAGCCTTGGCAGGTACAAATAGTAGTATAATTTTCACTATGACTTGCTATTCAGTCAAATACTTTAACGCAGTGTGTAAAAATGTAGTGTGAAATCTTGCAGCTTTTAATAGTATTATAAAAGTTGAGTCTATCTGTATTTACTTAAAATAAGAGTTAAAAGCAGCAGTTACCAACTTGAGGTTCAAGACCCTCTGTAGAAATTTGATCTCACTAATGACTCGAAAAATTGTTAATTATAATTGTCAGAAACGGCCCAAAAATGTAATTGTGGAGCTTACTCTGTGTGTGTGTGTGTGTGTGTGTGTGTGTGTGTGTGTGTGTGTGTGTGTGTGTGTGTGTGTGTGTGTGTGTGTGTGAAATTTTCTTTGCTTAAGTATCATTGTGCCTATTAGTACTACACCAGCAGAATTTAAATGACACTAATGACTACATGAATTAATTTGACTATGTATGAGTGAAATCATACACATTTCTTTCTTACGTTAAATGAACAATATTCACGATAATTTATATACTAAGAAGCTTAACAATGAGTGAATACAATCATTAGCTGGAAAATATATTCGTTTTTATCACTGATAAAAATATCTTATAATGTGCAAATTTTTTACTCTCCGCTCTTCTTTCTTTTCAGACAGGCCAATCTAAACGAGGCGGCGGAAAGGCAGTACAAGCGTGCAGCCAGCCTCAGACCAGATGTAAGTACCTGGACTGGTAGGCCTGTTAGCACTTATCATGGAAATGCACACACACGTCTGCACTGTAAATTCAATTTACAACATACTATGTATTACCCATCATTCTGACATTACGTTATAGTACTGTTGTTCCTGGCAAGCAGCGATAGTGCTGGAAATGAAATGGAAACTGTGTTCTGGTCATGCCTGTGAACTGTTACCTTTATACAACCAACCAAATTCCAAGTGAGAAAAGAGCTTAATGATTCAGTTGTCTGACACTGAAGTCACGCTCTTAGCTTCAGAGTAAATGCTTGATCATAACACTATAGTTAAACAGACCAAGCTTTGCAGAGATCATGTCTCTTGATGTCTGCACAAGTGGTTGAGGAAGTTGGTAGCCATTATAGCCTGTCTGTCTGGTATACCTCAGTCACTTCAAAGGGAAAGGGTGCATGGACCAGTCTGTGGAAGGTGATTTAGAGTTATAGGAACCCCTGTGTTGTTAGACAAGGTCTGAAGGAGCTTCCTGGAGTCATTTATTATGTCAGTGTGCTTACTGATGGCCTGCTCTGTGACTTATGTTCAGTTATATGACGGGGTTAGACCTCATCCTGCCTCCACTGCATTAACTGGTGTAAGTCTATAAGGCACCTTTTATAGAAGCATTTCCCAACGTGTTTGTCTAACACATTGTGCAAACGTCTTGGGCCAACTCTTATTAATTTATAGTTTATTCCAAGTTACACTACTTAACACTGACCTTTGCCTCATCCAAGCAACAAAAGGATGAGCCAGTGTTGTGTCTAGACATAGCAGACATCTTGGCAAAGAATAAATTTCAAATTGTATATTTAGGTACTTTGCTACCCAGTCAACTGGATCAAGAAAAACCTACTTTGGTAACAAAATTTGTTAATATGTGTAATATCTAACCCTTAAATGGCTATCGAGAATGTATAAGCTATTAATTCAAATTGATCAATCAAGTGGCAGAGAGATTTTTTCCATCAATCCAGATTAAAACTTCTGAAAACAAATATGCTTAAACACCTTCAAAATGACTAAAAGTCTCAACTTAGAACTTGTACAATACAAAATTTTGAATGGGCACTACTGTTTAACAGCGGGGTGCATGTGAGCTTTTAAAGTCGTTCAAGAAACCTGGAGAACTATTTCTAAAGACTTTTTAAAGAAATTAGAAGAAAGTTTGCCTGTTAGAGTTCAGGCAGTGCTGAACAATGTTAAATAATAAATGTGGTCACAGTACTGTTGCTCCACAGTTCTAAGTAACTTAGAACTGGTAAGATTATCATATATGACCTCGGAAAACAAAAATGTTTTATTATGTTTAGTTCTAACTAACCATGAACTATAACTGTTTTCATTAGGAATTTGATATATTTTATGCAGCTAGCTGGCTAGCTACATGCTAGCTGCTTCTGCTTTCTATTTATGACCAGAGATGGGCAGTAACGCGTTACTCCGATTACTTTTTTCAAGTAACAAGTAAAGTAAGGGATTACTATTGCAAAAACGGTAATTAGATTACCGTTACTTTCCCGTAGGAACGCTGCGTTACTACGTTACTAAAACCGTGATTTTTTTGCGAGAATGTCCCATGACAGTGACGTAAGCGAGTGCGCCGTTAGTGACAACAGCTGTGTGCAGATCAACAATGGATCATATATCGAGTGCGGGAGAGAGTATGAGCGTGCAGCATTTAAAGCGTGGAAGTACTGACCTTACTTTGAGTTTGATTCCATAAAAAGTGACAAAAACATTAGCGTCCATCGTGCGTGGGAAGAAAACTTCTTTTTACAGCGAAAAAACCCCCTAAACTTCCAAGCAAGCACCGAGTGTGCTACCACGTAATGGGAAACTCACAGAGAAACTCGCGGATTCTTCAACTGACCGCGGCACACCTGCACCAGGGTAAACCTCCGCCTACCCCAGTCCTGCTTTACAGGTGAAAATAGAGCAACAGGACCGCTAGTCTTTGACTTTATTTATTTTCTGCTGTGTTTTACTTGCATCTATTTGAAAGAGTGAGTGTAAACACAAAAAATATTTTATTTTATGTGCTGGAATGTGTAGAAAATAGGTTTAAATGTTAAACTAATTCATTCAAGTCAGAGAATGTTGCATATAATTAAATTTTTGCTTGATGCATAAAGTTAAAAGATTAAAACTGATAAAACAAGTTTTAAAAAGAGACTTTTCCAGTTGATTACATTTTGTATGATGGATTATGTAGAAAAAGTAGAATTGGGCTGAAAGATCTATCACTTTATTACCTCTTCAGGTTGTAAATCGTGTTTTTAAAAAGTAACTAAGTAACTAAGTAATTAATTACTTTTGAAAATAAGTAATCAGTAAAGTAACGGGATTACTTTTTGGGGGAAGTAATCAGTAATTAGTTACTGATTACTTTTTTTCAAGTAACTTGACCAACACTGTTTATGACCTTTACTTAGTTCAACCTTGGAGACTGACTCACGTATCAGTTCTGGAGACTTATTTTAGCTAAACAGTTTAGGTCTTATCCACTCCATTCAGGTAACAGTTAGTCATAATATAGCCAAGTCATGTAACTAACCCTCTAGTTTCTGTTTAGTTGTATATCAGCTAATGTATCCTTTGCCCCAGCTAGTTCTCTAACTTTGCTGAAAATGGAGACTAGTAATGTAATACTTGTGACCTTTGCTCTAACAGCCTTTGTGCTTGTTATTCCTACAAGGAATTTCATTTACGTTGCCTCGTGTTCCCATATTAGTGTTGTTCCTGTTACTATGGCCCTTACTTCTTTACTTTTAGAGAACTTTTTAAAATAAGCTAATCTGACCTACTGCCATAGGGAATATCTATAGGCTTGGTATTACTATTTTATACAATCTGACACTTTTAAAGAGAAGGGCTGCCTTTCTCTTTACATCCTGTTTAAGCCTTAAGAGCTCAGTCAGATCTTTGACTAGAAGAATACTGGTTGTCCATTTTAATTTGAAAAGCTGTGTGTTTACATTTTGTTCTGTAAGAAATATGTTTCTTCAATCCCAGTCATTATAATTCACACTCTTAAAGCCTTCACATGCACTTTCAGACACACCGAGGGGCTCCTCTTTTCATTTTTCAGGACTATAGTGCCTCTTCTCTTTGACATTTTCCCTGCACATGTCTGCTTAGTGAATGACAGTCTCTCAAATATCAGCTTAATCCAATAGCTTTCAGGTCATGAAAGATTCAGCTCTGGCTTTACGTGCTAAGAAAAGCAATGAATATGTGCCCCCAGAGAAAGGTGCGAGGGTGTTTTTCATTTTACACACTAAAACGCTGTATTTACCCACTCCGAGATTCATCACAAATATAATGTCGAGTCTGAGCAGAACAGGCAATGCTTCCAGCGTGTGAAAATTGTATAATCATGACACAGTACATGTCTTGCTCCCGGCAAATCAAAAATTATGATACGATGAGGTTATGTTGTAATTTGTATGCGCTTAAGATCATAATCCCTCAAGATTTCAGTGCTGGTGGATGTGGCTGCACCTGTCATTACTGTGGTAACAGTGAGTGTGATTTAATACTATAACAAATGTCCTCTGAGAAAGAGAATTGAACAGAATATGCTGGATAATGTGATCATATTCCACTATGGCTTAAAGGCCTCTTCTCAAAAGCTGTGGATCAGAGGTCGATACTTTCTTTTTCGTCACAGAGGGTAAAAATACAGAAACTTTTACCCTCAAACTGCCTGTTTTCTTTCGTCTGTCCAATTCTATTGTCCCATGATTGGCTTTGGTGTGATTTAATATGCCAGTGTGTTGCATATTTCCCTAAATAACAAGGGAACCCTCATTAAGAGTAAGAGTAAGTATGCCTCTCCTGCCTACAAAATTCCTGTATGATCAAAAACTGAGGATCTCTGAAATTCTGAAATATAACATTTAATTATAATTATTGTCCTTTTTTGTGTAGGTGAGAAAAACAAAAAGTTAGCTGTATAGTTTTTTTCCTGTAAAAACCGCAATTAATCAACAGCTTTCCAACATTCTCACTGCTTTAAATAATCAAGCTCTATATGTGCGCATTTGTTGAGTGCGCTCACAATCACTGAAAAGTGGAACGTAAACAAGTGAAAAATCCATGCTGAGGAGAGGCAAACAGTTGTGTTCATGCTGGGAAAATCTTTTGATTTACTTTCCAAGTTAGTAACAACATGTCATGCAGTGGGGATGCAGTCCTGGGAACGAGGCCAGGCCTGGGCGATTAGGTGCAGATGATTTTGAGGATGAGATATGGGTGTATTTGTTAGTTACGGATGGCTATGACTTAGATTTTGTAGATCCCCACAACTGGACTGCTTTTCAGGGTCATATGGTTTCACTTTGCAACTTAAAAGTATGGCATTTTAATCAAGAGGACTCTAGAAACACTCTTCTCAATGGGTTTGATCGTGCATATCACAATAAATACTGAGCCCTTGCCCACACACAATCTGTAGCTACCTTTTTGTTTACTGCGGCATTGTTAGAGGACATACTCCTATCTATTTGATCTGCACAGAGAGATTGCATTCTATCTAATTTAATGGGTATTTGATTTTCTTAAAGGAGGGCCTAAAATAAATTGCACCAGAGCCCTTTCTTTAATCTACCATCCAGAACTGGCAAGCTTCCTAAATTGTGTATCTCACATCATTTTCTGTGTCAGATGCGGAAATAACAAGGGCAGGTTTAAAATGGTTTGCCCAAATAAATGCAAGGTCAGCACTGTTGCAAAACTACAACAATCCTGTATCTTATCACCCTTATGCCAAACATCCACTGCTCCCTTCTTTTTTTTTTTCTGTTTTTTATTCCAGTACCCAGCTGCTCTGATGAACCTTGGTGCCATCCTCCACCTGAATGGGAAGCTTACCGAAGCAGAAGCCAACTACCTGCGGGCTCTCCAGCTCAAACCTGATGATGTCATTACCCAGTCGAACCTGCGGAAGCTGTGGAACATCATGGAGAGGCAGGGACTCAGGACTAAACGCACGCTCGGGATGCAGAAAGGCGATGTTTGAACTCCTCCCTCACTGATGATGTCATCTCCTTCAGAGATATGAAAGAGCTGGTGGCTCAAATTTCACTAAAGACTATTTCTTTAGCGATTCAGCTCACAGTGCTTGTGAAAGACACTTTGAAGGTTTGAGGGCTGGGATTCAGTGGACATGTGCTGCCTCACAGTATGCCATATTGCCATATGGTAGCTCAAACTACTAAAACAAACTTCTTTTGCATACATTTTTTATAAAATGCTATGATGTTAAATATACATTGAAGTCAAAAGCAAATAATTTGAAAGTCCCCCAAAAATTCTTTAAGGTCTCAAATATCAGCTAATTATTAGTTGATATAATCTAAACATCTGGCATGATTTAGAGCACTTGATTTAATAAGAGCATAGATTCAGGTGTTAATTCTTACAGAATAGATTTTAAAGCGTGGGCACTGATGGGTAAATTACTCAAGTTGTTTCATTATATCAGCTAGTTTAACTGAAAGATGGACTTCACTACCACACTTGTACATGTCAGATTCTATTTGCAGGTCGTAGGGAGAACTACTGTGTGTGTGAAAACTTGTGTAAAGTCTTTTGTTGCTCCCAAAGGAGCAAGTGATGTCACTTCAGTCAGTGCTGATTGAGTGAAAGTTGAAGGGATTCTGGGGGGCAGCAGTTACAAAGAAGCAAGCTTAACAGACCAGAAGCATCTCTATTTGAGTTTCGTTACTTGTGGCGCGAAATTGAGTTTCGACCAAATTGTTGTCTGCTAAGCTGCATTATGGGCAATGTAAGCACCATTTTTTTGGTTGTTTTGGACAAGGAAGAAGGTCTTCTTTTGCTTAACTGCCCAGTGATAATGTTGTAAGGGTGCAATCCTAAATAGGTGGATTATTTTTTAATTTTTATAATTTTTTTTGTAAAGAAAGGAAACGAAATCCCTGATGGATTGCTCAGGATAGTCTAGCTTTGAATTTGCCTCCTAACACACTCAATTAAACATTAAAAGCATGCAAGTGCATAAACATCTTCTAGAACCGCCTTCAGATAAAGTGCTGTACATTGCTCCGAGCACATAAAGGAATAGGTTTGGACATAATGTGCAGCCAAACACGTCACTGACGATTGTTTGCACGTGGTGCATTTTAAATTCTCGTGACTGTAATGATTAAAAATTCCTCAGTGGTGCCAAAGCTTGTACTGAGTCTTTACACCTCTCGTGCCAAGCAAGAACTTTTCTTCACTCCTGTGTTCCTCGTGTCAAATAAAGATGTTACATTTCATGTGATCAAATTTAATTTATTAATATGTTATTTTCTTGTGAATATGCCAACACTGTGCCGTTTCATTGTCGTATCTGCCCACCCTTTCTCATTCCTCGCAATAGATAGGCTACAGTAGGCAAAATGACAACTATATTGAAATGGTTTCATATGTGTATTTTTGTTCTCTCTGCTCAGGGACATCAGGTTGTGATTCCTGTCACAGAAATAGTTTGTGACACAGAGAGAGCTTTTAAAGGATTTTAGAGTTTTATGCTTTTTTTTTTTTTTCCTGATGATTGTGATGTTTGGTTAAATTAAAGGAAATGTGTAGCTTAAACAGTGTTGTGTTTTGTAAAAGTGAACCTTTTTCATAATAAAAAAATGATTTTTTTTTATTTTAGTGCTCCATAATGTCGTCCAGGATGCAAGTCAAAAGCATAAATTTCAGACAGAAGTCTGTGGTCACAAGGATACATAAACTCACCCTAGAACCAGGGTGGAATGATTATACAGCATTCATTTTTCACAATAAAAAAGGGTGAACAAGATTACATTTATTTTGGAATTTTGCTAATCTGCACAGGGTCAAATGTACATACAAGCTCAAATACATGCAATAAAATCTTTTGATAAGTGGTACGGAAGGTTCTACAATATCTTTTAAAATTATAAGGCCTATTAACTAAATGTTAAAGATCAAGATTGACTACAACTGGTAGTTACTCTTTGCCAGAATAAAAAGCATTTGCTTGATAGCACTCATTGGAATGACCAACACTCAGAACATTGAGAAAGTCTAAGGAACTCGGTGAAAAGCTAAGGAAATTTGTAGATTTTTACAGGGCGGAAATGGCTCTAGGAACCATTTCTAATCAGCTGCAGATTTCAAGATTATCAGTTTAAACCACTGTGTGTGAATATTTGTATGTGTCACCATTTTATTAAGGTCTGGAAGAAGACAGAAACTGTCACCCATCAGATGAGAGGTTCCTGAACATCTTAACCAAAGCCTGCCATGAACTGGAAACTGCTGGAACACCAGTGTCCCTGTCCACATTGAAGTGAGTTTTACATCGCTGTGGACTGAGAGTGTGCTGACCAAGACACAAGGTCTTGCTCCAAAATCAACACCTTCGAGCTCGACTGAAATTTGCAGCTGCCCACATGGACAAGCCAAAGGCTTTCTAAAGAAATGTTTTATGGTAAGGCCACACAAAGACTCACATGTTTGGCCACAGTTGCTAAAGGTCAGCTTTCAAACCTGACAATATGGTACCAACTATCAAGCACGGTGGTGGTAGAATAGAATGGAAAAGCAGGCTGACATTAAGCTTCTGGAATAGCCTTTGAAAGTCCCAAACTCAGTCCACACATTTTCAGTAGGGTTATCAACCAATTAAATCAACCAATTAAAATGACCAAGAAGAGTGGTCACATATCCAGCTACTATTTCCAGAACCTTGTTGATGTCTGCCAAAATTGGTTGGTTGAGGTGCAGTTTGCATTTAACTGAATATAAGTGGGGATGCCTGTATATTATTGAACTTGCATGTATAATTTTGACCTTGAGTGGATTACAGAAAATCCATAATAAATCTAAACATTTGCACCTAATTCTTGTTTTTTTGAAGTCATCAAAGATCTAAGCTGTACACCCTGGAAAAAGAACAGCTCAAAGAATTCAATAAAAACCCCAAATTACTGTGACATTCATGTAAATGATAAATGTATGTAAACTTCTGACTAAAACATGTTGTTTAGAGAGTCAACATTTGTTTGCACCTCAAAACACAAACCATGAATGCAGTTTCTGTGCAGCTATGGATCTTTGTATTTCTTGTCGCAAACTGAATGCTGTCTCTTGATTTAAACAGCCTAACCAGAAGAAGAAATTTACAATTATTACCAATGTTTGCATTGTATCCAGGCTCAACAAATGTTATAGAAACACATTTGTCCAGAACACTAAACCTTTCCCCTAAAAAAGGAAGTCAAAATATGAGTGTTAAGTCAAGCATCAAAGTACGTACCAAGCCCCCCAGGCTAGATTTGCACATGTAATAGAGAACTGACAAGACTAATTACAGACAGAGCTGTTTTGACAAGACTAGTGTGAAGTGTAATAAGTCTTCCACAAGTCTTCTGAGAAGTGACAGGTTAGTACTATATGTCAGAATGCTGGTATATAAAATGCTATATGAACAGCAGCTGAATACATGAATTACCATAAAGCATTAGGAATGAAGATATATATCAACAGCGTTCAGCCATCAGGGTCTTCTCTTGTGTAACAAACTGCTAGTTTAAGAGACATGCACCCTCTTGGAGTTGTTCCTCCATTATCTCAGTTATGCTGCTTCAGCCTCCTGCTGCTGTGGGATCTCCCACTGCACCTCTCCTCTACTCTTCAGTCTTCATATTTATTGACTCTGTGTCCACTCTGTGCTTCCTCTGTACATTTCTGTACATAATGCTTGTCGTGAAGTTGCACATTTCTGACCAACCTTCTGTGGCCCACACAACACTAAACACAATACTTTTAACATAGCTGTAATGTATGTTTGTTGCTGCCACGCCAGATATGACATTTTAATCATGAGTTTGATTAAAAATGCTAGTTTTAACCTTTGTATTGAATTAATTAGTTTGTGTCTCCTCTCCAGGCTGTACTTAGCTTCCATCTGGTTTGGACCTAGGAGCTGCTAAATCAGCCCAGGCCCTTTTGAGCACTTCCTTTGCAGTGGTGGGGGGTGGGGGATCGTATTTCAGGGATTTTCAGATTATAATATCTGCTTTTACTCAAATATATTTTGGTTTGATTTTCTGCACTTATATTTTAAAGCTTTAGTCTACTGTTGGTGATAAACTGTGTTGTTATAAGTCATACTAGCCATACTATCCAGTATTATATGGTATATGCAATGAAACCATTAGGAGCTGCAGCATTGAAAAGATACACATGAATACATTTATAATTATGATCAGTTAATATCATGTGTATTTTGTATATAAATAATATGTATATGTTAGTCTGACAAGCATCACTCCACATAATGAGCACTTTTACTTTCGGCACTGGACAACAACCACAGATAAACAGACTTCATGTAGTTAAAGTACACAGTTTGCCTCATGCTATGCTCAGGACAGTAGGAGCAAACAGTTCCTATTGCAACAACACTTTTTTTTTTTTTTTTTTTTGTGGGAGTAGATCATCCAGGAGAACACTGGACAGTCAATCAGCAGGTGGAGTTTTCCTCACTCCCAGCTGGATCATTGCTGCTCAGACCGAGGCTTGCACTACGGCAGCATCAGCTCTCCTTTTTATTAATGGCATGACCATGACCATGACATGCCCCAGCTCAGGTAGCTCCGGCACCATCTCTGACATTCTGATAAAGGTCAGTGTGATAAATAAAATAAAATGAAGCTAAATGAAGCTTTTTTTTTTTTTTTTTTTTTTTTTTTAAGAGCATCCAAGACCCAAAATAGAATTATTAAGTACAACATTCCAGGATTTATTCCATCTCATGAAGACTCTCAACAATGTTGAGTATTTGAGAACTGAAATGTAATTTTCTCTCCAACCCTGTTACCTACTCTTGGTTTCATTAGAAGTGAATAGTGCCACAGTCTCAGTCTCCCCGCTCTGTCACTGACACACACGCACACATACTGATCCACTAATTAGAGTTGGTCTTTTCATAAACTCAACATGTTGATATCATCTGATCAAGCAGACATCAAAGACTTTGTAATCACATGCCAGACTCTCTGAGCACACCAAGCTGTAAATATTTAAGAGGATATCAAACTTGACTCACTTATTGAGTTGAATGAGCTCAAAGTCCTAGTTTCTAACATTTTAAAGTGTGCATTCCAAGTTAGCATAAGTCTGTAAGGACATATTTTGTTATGTAATAAGAAGAAGAATAACAGCACAGAATAAAGTATGTGCTCATTATGTGCTGAAAGACATTTGTGTTGAAACACCATCTGCTGGATTGAATGAGTCCATCATACCCAGAGGACCAATTAATTCATGTCAAATAGTTTCATGAGCACTGATGACCTGGCTCTGGAAAACAGGTCCATCCAATCAGGGCACAGCCACACAAACTTACCAAACAATATAAAATTATTTTTTCCCCATATGTTATTCAACAAAAAATGAAAAATTCTTTCACTTCTTATGTCACACTAGAATTAAAAATCTGACTCTACAGCTGACAAATCGGCCCCTGTCTAATTTAGTCAAGACCATCTGTGCTTCTTACTGTACTTTACACTCAACCGCCAATTAACTGTAAGAAACTGTTTGTGTTTCAGGAGATGAAAGGGATTCACACATGAGGGCTGCATGTGTGTGCGGGAGGTTCGATTATTGCCAGATACTTTGGGAGCAACAGCTGGAAACACTGTTAAACTACTAAAAACCACACTATGGGTGTGAAAATGAGGCAGGGTCAGATAAACGGTTCGACCATCTCCACTTCACCTGCAGCAAACATATGGGAGTAGGGGGAAGGCACATGGGCAGTTCCTTATATCGTGTATCAGCAAACTGAATTTCATCAGCATTTCTTAAAAACATGTGCATTAATGTCAACAAGTTGTACTTTCCTGCCATAAATCATTAAAACGCTAACACATTTTTTGTTCAGTATAACTGTAATTTGACATCTTAATCAAAAAATGAAATAATAATAAAAACATTGTTTACTGTTATTAAATAGTTAATTAATTTTTTTAAGATTTAGCATTAAAAAATAACATTTTGATTAAAGATCTTGCACATACTGATGGATTACTATTACAGAAACCTATTTAAAAAAGATTTAAGAAAAACTTTATTGAAGACTTAAGAGAATATAAAACACTTGTTCTGCATAAAATGTGATCCCTGTGTTTGATGTACAGTATAATATCTCTTTCTAGTAACCTCTTTTGTGTGGCTATTAGAAACTCGCAGATATGTCAGATCTTTAAAGGGGCACAAGTCAGAAATGTTGGAAACCAAAGGTCTGAATTACATCAAAAAATCCTAACTAACTAACTAGCAGCCCAATTTTGCAAATAAATGCAGTGGAACGGGAGGATAAAGTTGCATAAAATGAAAAGTTAAGTACCTTAAAACTGTAAATCTAAATCTGGTAATTCAGTTAATGTTCTTTCCACTTATAATAGTAAAAATAAATTGCCAAGACAAACTGATACATCTAATGCAGACCAACTGATGCTGACCTGTGCCAAGAATGAATGAAAACTGTATCAACAGCAACCTCTCCTGACAGTTTCGGTAAACTACAGCCAATCATTTTAAGCACGTGTTAAACAAAGCATCAGACGGTGGGGGCATGGCCGTTTATATTTTATTTCATTGAGACTTCTTGTTGGTATGGGGGAGTATTTGCTTTGGGTGTGAATGGAAAATGCCTGTTGTGACATATATGGTTATAAAAATATAACCATACACGTGAAACAGGTTTTCAAGTGAAGTTTCTGTTTTGTGGTGAAACAGAATCTTCTATAATGAACACGCGTTTCGTAGCCTTAACTGTACCAATTTAGAAATATTATAGCACATGTAATGGTGAGTTCTTTCACATAAGGAAGATTTTGTGCTTAATGCTGTTTTATTGCTGGGGCAGATGGGCACAGATGTTCTCTCTGATATTTATTGATTGTGCAGGTTTGGTTCTCAACATGCACAGCTGGCAAAATCTCACAAAATGAATATCTGTGTGTAGGTTACTGTGTTTATAGCATGAAAATATTTAAAATCTCAATAGTTGATTAACTTTTCCGATGTCGTAAAATAAAAAAGCTCCTAGAATGAGACATTTTTTTGTATAATTACATGACAGTACATTTAGAAAAAGACTGAACAGTATGGTTTGTTTGGAGTTGTTTCTGAACAAGCCACAAGACCTCTGCAACAATGTCCTTTGAACAGATGAGACCGAAATGGAGTTGTTTAGCAATATTGCACAGCAATATTTGTTGAAAACACCCATCCATCCATCCACTTCAGCTTATCCAAGGGGGGCTGGAGTCTATCCCAACAACATGAGGGTGAGATTGGTGAAAACATATCAATACAAAAACCTCATATTAACTGTTAAGCACGGAGGGGGAGGGGTGATGATTTGGGCTTATTTTGTAGCTACAGTATATCAGTATATGGGAGCCTTGCAGTCAGCCTTTGGTATGCAGTCTGTATACCAAAGTGTACTAGAGTGAAATCTGAGGCCATCTGTCTGCCAACTAAAGCCTGGCCAAAATTGGGTAAGTGCAATACTACAATCCCAAGCCAAGCCAAATCTACAACAGACTGGCTAAAAAAAGCAGTGGTCTAGTCAAAGACCAGAACTCAACGTGAATGAAATACTGTGTCGTGACCTTAAGAGAGCTGAACATAAATAACTGCTCACAAACCTCAAAAAGTGAAGGAACTCTGTAAAGAAGAGTAGATCAAAATCTCTTCACAATTTCAATTTCTTATGTGAAAGACTGACGGAATCAAATATAAAATTATTATTTCAGGTTATTGCTGATAAAGGTGCTTCTAAAGTAACTGAATCATACGTTGTTTTTCCACATCCTTCACAGAGCCCCATGAAAGCTTTTTGTCCACATATATGTAAAAAAGATGAACAACAATAAGCTACATGAGCTTAGAATTTGATTTCTTTAACCTCGCATGTTATTTTAAAATGCGTGTGAATGTTATGTCCAGCACAAATACAAACATAAACATTAGAACAGGAATAAACACACATGTAGACTTTGATTTGGTTCTGCTGGCATATTTATTTATTTATGAAGCTATATTATTACTAAATTAAATAGAAATAAATTAGATGGGAATCTACATTACATGACCACAAGTATTATATTCAACTATTCTAATACTAAGCAGTAGCACCTGGTAAGTAAACTCATTTTTATTAGTACTTCTGATCCAAAGTAATGAAATGTAACGATAACTTTGCTGACAGATTATCTTGCTGAAAACGACCTAGTTTACTGGAAACTTTTCTAAAAATGTTTAAAATGTAGTAAAAATGCTGCAAAAACTTCATCGAAGCCATCAGGAGTTGTGCTTGAAATGTACCGTTTGAGGTAGCCATGTTGATCTTGCACATGTTGCGCTCAGCTGTACTGAATCAAATACTCCGGATATATTTGATTTGGATCAAAAATGACAAAAATATTAGGATGAGAGACATCATCAACACAGCTGTCATGCAAGTTTTCAGGACTCCCATGATCGGGTTTTTGGAAATGAGATTGTCCAGCAACTGGTTTTCCAGTCATCACCCGAGCCAAAAATATAATTTTAGTTTCTCCAGAGTGTACAGGTTGTGTTTTCCCGCCATAAACCGGCAGTGGTTTCGAGCTGCTCGGACTGTATCTGTCGGCTAATGTTGCATGTTTGGCAAAATAAATTCCTACGTAAAAAAGAAACTTAGATCAGCTGGGAAGAAAAAAGACAGAAGAAATGGTAAAGAGTTAGAAATTCAGATTTGCACAAAACAATGAACTTACCTTTGCCAAATACGTGGGCATGTTGTCCAGCTAACCGTACATCAAAGTTATACTTGCAAATGTAATCCACATTTTTGATATCAGTCCCATGAAAGAGTCGTCTCTCTTGAATTTCTTTGATGCCTTGAATCCTCATCAGCTGTTTCTTTTTCCTTTGATGCAAATATAAAAATAATGGTAATAAAGAAAAGAAATTATTAACAAAAAACATAGTGTAAAACTTAACTTACCTGCAATATAATTCCCAAAGATCCAAATTCTGTATCCTGTTGATTGACAGAATGGTTCGGTCCAACAGCCCATCGGTCTTTACATAATGTTTCACTGTCCAATACTCGGGGGAGTGCTCACTCAGAGGGATTAACTTTAAAAAGTATCCGAAATCAGTTATTACTGAAATATCTGCGGTTTTAATCTATGCTTCTAACTGTATTGTATATTTGTGCTCTAGCTGTAGATATTTTCGACATTAAGCAACATTTTTGTCACCTGGTATGGCGATTCGGGATCAAACGATTCCCAGAAAACAGGAGCAAGGCTGAAACAGGAACACCTGCGGGAGGAGAGTTAAGTTTCCATTGTGCTGAAACTTTCACTTTCATTTTGATAGAAACTATACTGACACTAACTTGTAAACCTCACTGCTGTTACAATTGAGAATGTACATTTCTTGTTTACCTTTTTTCTGTGTTGTAGCTTCTCCTGATTCTTTTTTGCCTCCCTGCGGTGAGGTCTGTCAGTAGCATCGCTGCACAAAAACACATGTATTAATCTGAGCTAAGTTCTTAATGTGTGAATGAAGACTGTGAGCATGAAAATGCACAAAAATTACCAGAGAAATCAATCTGGCCCCTGTAACTGAAAGATGATGTGTTTAAAACAGCCTTGGAGTTTTTCAGGTAAAAATTTTCAACAGCCTCACTGCTAAAGGGGAGATCGGGGTCATCCTACAGAAAAGGGACAAGAAACTAGAAACATAAGCTTTACTTGACAGTATGGAACCAGATAATGTGATCTAAAGAAATACACAAATTACCTCAAACTGGTGCCACTGTCCACAGTCAGCAAGGTAATACCAGCACCAAGGGGTGTCAGCTGTATCCATATATTCCACTAATGTATTTTCCAACATCTTTTGTTGCTGTTTCTTGTTGTCAGAAATGTAACTGATTATATCACAGAAAAAGCTGAAAAATTAACCTGCTTCCTCTCTATGACTTAACTACTGGTGTTTCTGACTCCTCATGATTCAAATCTCATTCATAGACACACCTTCTACATAGCCCTAGAAGGCAAAGTAGATCATGTGACATTACATGCACAATATAATTTGTTTTCAGTCTTCTAACCTGAAAGATGGTCTACAATAATTATTTTATGTGTTTAAATTGAAAAATTTATTAATTGTGACATGCAAATTACAGACAAGTATAGCTTAACACACGCATAGCTGTAAGATGTTCCCCCCATACATTTAATATAAATAAACTCAAAGTACCACAAGTGCACCACCTTGTGGCATCACCTTGTGCAGGTCGAAAACACATACAAACATGGTCATACAATTAATTGAACAAAT
Source organism: Mchenga conophoros (assembly GCF_057382185.1). Lineage (NCBI taxonomy): Eukaryota > Metazoa > Chordata > Actinopteri > Cichliformes > Cichlidae > Mchenga > Mchenga conophoros. The sequence continues at coordinate 29,024,696 of NC_140542.1, forward strand.
GCACACAGAAAAATAATTTTACATTACAGTACAACAAGTGTGCTGAGCACATTTTTTTGTTTTGTTTTTAAAATTATACAAAGTGCAAAAATAAACCTGCGTTACTCAGGTTTTAACATCAAACCCAGATGACTTGGAAATTAAATTCAATGTTGAATTGTTACAATTTTAAAAATCAACTTCATTGGAGGCAACACGGTGATGCAGTGCTATCACCTCACAGCAATAGGGTTTATCCTGCCTGGGGCGTCCCTGTGCCTTTGTGGCAAGGAAGTAGCGGGAAGGCCTGGCTCACAGTCTCTGCTCTAATTCATTCCAAAGGTGTTCTATCAGGCTGAGGTCAGGACTCAGTGCAGGCCAGTCACATTCTTCTACACCACACTCCCTCATTCATGTCTTTATGGACCTTTCTTTGTGCACAGCCATGTTGGAACAGGAAGGGGCCATCCCCAAACTGTTCACACGAAGTTGAGAGCATGACATTGTTCAAAATGTCTTGGCTTGGTATGCTGAAGCATTATGAGTTCCTTTCACTGGAACTAAGGGGGCGAACCAACTCCTGAAAAACAACCCCACAGCATCATTCCTCCTCAAACAAACTTTACACTTGGCACAGTGAGGTCAGACAAGTACCGTTCTCCTGGCAACCACCGCAGCAGCTCGGCCATGGAAATCCATTCCATGAAGCTCTCTATGCTGAGTTTCTGAGCCAATCTGAAGGCCATGAAGTTTGGAGGTCTGTGGTGATCAACTCTGCAGAAAGTTGACAACCTCTGCGGCACTATGCCCCTCAGCATCAGCTAAATCTGCCGTGGGATTTTATGTGGCCTAAGACTTTGTGGCTAAGTTGCTGATGTTACCAGTTGCTGTTACCAATAACAGTTGACTATGGAATATTTGGTAATGAGAAAATTTCATGACTGGATTTGTTGCAAATGTGGCATCCTATCACAGTACCACACTGGAATTCACTGATCTCCTGAGATTGACCCATTCTTTCACAAATGTTTGTAGAAGCAGTCTGCACGCCTAGGTGCTGGATTTTACAAACCTGTGGCCATGAAAGTGATTGGAACACCTTAATTCAATATCTGCACTGCTGGGTGAATACTTTTGGCAATGTATTATATATCTTAGGCTAATTTGTGATCCTAGTTTTGCCATACATGTGGATGTGAGTATGAATGATTGATTGCTTCTCTGTTATGAATGTGACAGACCCAAAATAATTTAGAAAACGGATGGACAGACGAACTTGGTTGAAAACCCCAATGAAATTCAGCGGTCAGAAAAGATGCACAGAAACGAATTGCTCAGGGACGACATCACACATTTTACATGTTTATGTCAATATGACACAATTACAAAACCTTTCATGGAAAGTGCAAGATAAAAAAATGCAGAGGTAGGAGCGTTTTTATGACAAAAACATGAACAAAAATCCATGCTTATATAATACATGGTACTACTAGACACAGATTTTCAGAACATGGTGCAAAATGAGTGAGCAGAGCATGTTCTTGGATTTATAAAGAAGCATATGTATGGCACTGTGGAAGTAGAGGGAGTGATGGAGCCGGTGGTCGGATATTGCCTATGATCTACAGGCTGCAAGCACCACTCTTATTTTATCTAAGCAAATGTGCACACATATTCAGTAAGCAAGCATAGACTCAGGATTAAAGATAAAAACAGCACAAAGACTGTCTTCGGTTAGCATCTTTTGAAGTCATGGAAACGTTCTAACTTCTGGGTCCAATTATGTATGCTGTACAGTATACAATTTGACACAAAGTCCTTACTGTCTTACCAACTTCTTCAAAGGCACTTAGATGACCCATGCTCCATTCAGTCATGGAAATCAATTATCCTGTCATCTAATTTCATATCCTAGCTTTTCCAGCCTTTATTAAAAAAAAAAGTTGGCATCATTTTCTTAGGCATCAGTAGAACTCAATCAGATACTCTGGATAAATCTGATTACTGTCAAAAATGACATAGATCTTTGGATTGGCCATATCATCCACACAACTGTCATAGAAGTTGGTGAAACTGGCATCCTTAGAGGGTGGTCTGCAGTACATTGGATGACCAACTGTGTATTCTCCAACAAGCACTCTGGCCAGGAACATGGTCTTATAAGGCGGCTCACTCGCAAATATCGGTGGTGCGAGTCCATGTCTCTGTAAGGTCGTGTTGTGTTTCCCTGTGGTGTGACAGAATTTACTGGAATATTTGGCATCGCGGGCAAAGTAGCTCCCTGCAGGAAAGACAAGAGCACAATGTTAAAACTGGACAAAAGGAGAGTAGCAAAGTCTTTCATGATACAACATAAAAGATCTACCTTTGCCATAGACATCGCCATGGCTTCCTGTGAGCCGCCAGTCAAAGTTAAATGTACATATAGCTTGTATATTGCTGTGTCCCGTGCCATGAAACAGCATTCGTTCCTCAATATCCAGTGTTCGCTTGACTTTTCGCAACTGTGTTTTCTTCCTTAGAGGAGCACCAAGGAATGACAACATAAAACAAATAATGACTTTGATACTGCATGACTGTACAAAGTTTGATCAGTGAAAAGTTCAGCAACTTTTCCCATAAAGAGCAAAAATCATACCCAATTTAAATTTTGCCCCATCTATGCAATTCAGGATTTTCACCTTGTGCACCTCTATATCACTTCCAGTACTGCTGCTATTTTTAGATCATTTCCTGGAAGGCCTGCTTGGACCACTTGTACACAGTGCAGAAAGCAAACTTCAACTAAATTCAAACGCATTAAACAGTTTGGAAATGGCTGTGGGCTGTCAGCTGTGAAGATGAATACCTTGCACCAATGCCCCTAGTCTCTAGCACTTGTGGCTCAGGTGGTAGAGCGCATTGTCTACAGACTTGGAAGGCCAGTTGGTTTATCCTTGACTCCTACAGTTTGCATGCTGAATTATCTTCGGACAAGACACCAAACCCCGAGTTGACCCTGATACATCAGTCGCAGAGTGAATGTGAGAAAGGGCTTAGGTATAGATAAAAGAAGTGTATGAATGTATGTGTGAATGGGTGAACGACACTTGTAAAGTACTATTTTAAGCAGAAAGGTGCAATATAAGTACCATTAAAACAATAACAATATGAGAACAATAATAGAAACTGACCTATGTGGTTAGGAAAAGATCATCAGAATTATTTGATTTTTCTGGAGCTATTAAAGACTGGGCACGTTGAGGAACTGGAGAGAGAGTGAAGCAATGAAAATATGCAACTAAATTTGGGAATGTATACAGTATAGACTATCCTGTACTTTTTTTTGTATTTTATTTTATATTGTTTTTAATTTCCTTTAGTATTATTAATATTATTATTTTTTTAATTATTTTTTTATTTGTTTTTTGAATGTCTTGTGTTCTTAGTGCTTTCTTACTGCCATATGTTTAAGGTGTTTAAAGTGTTGGATGTTTATGAATACAAAATTCAACACATATATGTTTACAATAAGAACAATAATAATAACAACAGTATAGTAATTTATTGTGTGTTGACAGGTTAGGATGTGCTAGCAAGTGAAAAAGACTGAAAACAGCTTTTGTTTCTGACCCAGTCACCTTGCATTATATTCACCTTGTGGATTCCCCACGAGGTGAATATAATGCAATGCAGGTAAGTTTAATCTAACAATTTATAAGAAATATGTACAAACGTGGGCTTTGAAGTGGATAAGGTTCCAGTTCCGCTGAATGGTTATTATCAAAAAAAAAAAAAAAAGTCCTCTGCCTTTTCAGGAGGCCGGAATGAGCAGCCAGCTCAGAAACCTCCCAATCACAAAGCGTTTTCAGAGGTATATGTATAAAACAACGCCTTTTAGTGAATTAATTTGTTCAACCGCGTCCCACGGGGTCAAACTGGCATTACATTTCTGGGGCATTTTTGAGAAAAAATTTGGCACAAACACCCTGAACTGTAGCGGTTGCCAACATGCCACTGCACGCCCACACAGCCAGCACTGTAAAAGCAGGAGTTTTACTTCCTTTGCCCTATTCAAAAGACTTTGTTTTCCTTTATAAAATGAAAATTAAATTACATTCAAGTTGAAGAGATGCCTTTTTGACACAGTGCAGGTGATCCAGTGTGAATTACAGATACATACTGGCAATTTCCATGAAATGATCTAGAAACAAGTGCACATTGTGCACAGGAGACGAGCTTGAAGAAGACATCGGCTGAAAGGGGTGGATTCATGGAATTCGGTTCAATTCTTTAATTTATGCTAAGAAAAAAGCCAGCATCTTTATTGGAAGTTTGGGAAAACTAGAATTTACAATTTTCCCAGTGTCACTAATGGAGTGCAATTTAAGTGTAATTAAGGCAGTATATACAAGGAAATATTTTTCCTCACAAAAATGTAGAAAATAATATTCTACCTGCAGAAGAACTCCCATAAATCCAGGTTCTGGATCCTCTGGATGGATTTAATTGGATGATCCATTGTTCTTTCATACAGTCTGGCTACTTCTTTAAATTCATATGTGTCTCTGCCAAGCTGGATGAGCTGCAAAGGCAAGAAACACTCACACAGCTCTACCCTTTTCTGCAGTGTGTTTCATATTCCTCTTTTTCTCTCTCATTTGCAAATGTTTGACCTCAGACTGAACAAAGTTGGGAACTTCTGGACTGACAAAACACCGCATACAATCACATGCACACCTGTCTAAAAGTTTTGACCAGTCTGCCACTATTTTTACATCAGAAATCAAAAGAACATAAAGGTATCGTCTCAATACTAAAAATGTGTGAACGAAGCTAAGTGGAACAATAAGATGTGTTTCCGTACTTCTGTACTCACTTGATAGGGCTCATCTGTGTTTATTCTTTCCCAGTGACAGGGAACAGGCAAGGCGAGATTATCACAAATAAACCTGGGAGGATCAGCAAAGGAGAAGAGTCAGTAAACCAATCACTGCATCAGAATGAGAATGGATGTGTTTGCTTTATGCTCGCACAAAAATAATTCAACGCTTGCAAAAAAAAAGAAAAACGAAAAAAAGGAGGGGAAAAGGCAATTGTTCTCTTTTCTTTTGTTACTTTCATTTCCAGGATTTTAAGGACAGGAGATGCTTGACCCCTAAACTTCCATTTAATACATGGTCTTCTTAAACCCCTTTAACATAACTTTTCCATGATAGCAAGTAAATAAAACCAAATTATAAAAAGGCTCTCTGGATGTACACTCAAACCATCAAATCTTACCTAAATCCAGTTGCAGAGTGGAGGGAGCGTTTGATCGGCCGTTGCTTTCCTGTTGTTACATTTATCTGTCGCATGACTGTTTGGGGATTTAATGACAATTAGGTGTTCATGTGCAATTTCTTTAACAAAATAAACAACAGAAAAACTAACTTATCCTCAATAGAACTGATGCGACGGGATTTCCTTTGAAAAAGCTTTAACACTCTCAGCCTGGATAAAGTACCTTTAGAATTACTTTAATTAACTCATGAGTTTTCACCTGAGAAGTCCAGTCTGTATGTGTACTTGGCTGTGTAAAACTCCATCACACCACGCTGGTTCCTGTTGTAGCACTGCTCAATCTGAGCGCTGGTCACAGAGCAGGCTGCACTGGGATCAATCTGACAGGAAAATAAAAGGGGGGGAAAGAGTTAACCAGCCAATCAGTTAATTAACAGTTAGTTAAGAGAGTTGATTCTTTATTTAGGTCAAAGGCTTAAAATTTATCTGAAAAAACATCAATTCTTTGGTTTGACTTAAAGCTTGTCTTGTAAATCGATACATATATATTTGGAGGTTTGAGCTACTGGTGGGATAAATAAGACAGCTGAGTGTAACTCGCTGTCAGAAACTGATAAACCAGAAAAACACATTTTAAATCTGTTCATGGATTTTTGATGCATCATTGTTAAATTCCTTTTAATTGCAGTTTAACACATAACCTAAGTAGTGGCACATGATGGCCATTTTTCTGCCTCCCTACAATCAACCCAAGGCAGTGTTTTTTTTTCTTTCTATAAATGTATTGATGATGAGCTAAAAGGGGGAATAAAAACCTGCAGAGTCTGGCAAAATACGACCAAAGGAGGGGCGATATGCTGGGCATACAGAGTAAAGCCAGTTACAAAGTCTGCTATTGTGTATAAAGTTGTGGTATCATGTGAACTACCTCAAACATATGCCACACTCCACACTCAGCCAAGTAGAACCAGCACCAGTTGGGCTCTGAGGTGTCCATCTCCTCAATCTCAGTGGACTCCTCCTCTGACGATCTGATGGCTAACATAGCTAAATCTGAAATTAATAAGTGAAAACACGCCAACACACTTAGGCAAATAGCAACTAAAATACAAGAAAGTATGGGGGAGGGCCTAAGGTGGTGTTTTGGTCGTCAGACAGTCCTGACGTTGAGGACTTGTTTTCAGCAACGGTCGCGAGAGCATTACATCCTGTAAACAATTTCATACAATACAGGAAACTGCCATGTTGAACTAAGCTATCATTAGCGGATGCCGCACCCGACTCATCTCGACTCTACTGGTGTCTTACCAGTTTTCAGCCTGCCTCTGTCCTTATCGGAAAACAAAGCCTTCATACATGATCAACAAAGCCTCAGAAAAATCACAGGTTCCGTCTAAGCTTGGGGGACTAACGCCAAAAACCATTTTCGTTATCCTAGGCGTTGTTTACTTTTATTTCCCCGTTCGTCATACACTCCACGTCAAAGCGTCGACGTCATGTAACTCCTCCCTCCTTGAAATCAGGACTGTTTCCCGGAGTTTGTCCTGACAGGCGCACTACCGGTGCAATGTTATACGGCTCAGGTGTTTTAAAGTTACGCACGCGGTTAAAAAAGTTAATAAAATAAAATAAGAGGACTGTATGGAAACTTACTTACTGAAGTCATTACTCCCCCTCCCCTAAAAAAATAATAATCGCTGTAATAATCTAAAAATCGGGGGTAATAATTAGCTCAACCTGTCATTTTTGACTTATTTGTTTTTCAGTGCAGTCAATAAAACAAATACATTAGATATTATGTAAGCTAAATAATGACGGCAAAGTTATTTTTTTTGGTACCTGATTGTCTCGTACTACACTACAAAACCAATTTATAATTAATACTTTACTATTAATACAAACATTAGCACCGTTGTTATCATTTCGGACTGCGGTGCTTGTTCGCTTAGCTCATGTAACCTATTAAAACGCTGATATGTATTTTGTGTATTACACATCACTGTGTAGATGGCACAGATTACAAAAAAAACCCCAAAACAAAAACCTGTTCATAAAAACCAGAGGAATGAATAATACATACATATATTTCTTATTTTTCTTCTACTCAAGCTGCATATTCATAGGAGAAAAAAGTCACATTATTAACGTCACTGTTTGATTAGCAGTTATGTACAGACGATAACACAGACAACATAACAACAACGTATATACGTACACGCAACGTACAGACCAGCTACTACACACATATATATATATGTGTGAATTTGCATGTTATAAAATTATTTCCTAAAAGCTGTGTCGATGTTGATAATCATATGGTACCCTAGGCAGTTTATATAGTGGGTAGCATCCAGATTAATTAAGGCGTCTAGAAGTTTGGGTCCAAACACACATAGCTTACATACGCTACTATCATTATTCTACGATAATATACAATCGTGCATAATTTTATTCCATCTGATGACAATAAATGCAATTTCTGCAATTACTTGTGCATAACACACGCACTGAGATGGCTGTTGTGTGCATGTGTGTGACATTACGCCGCTTGTTGAGACGTTTGAGTAAAATCCACGAGCATTTTCGTAGGGATGGCGCATCCAGAGCGTGTGTGGCTACTTATCCTTCAGGGCACACCCCTCAATAGAAAATAGAATAGAACCTTCCTGCAAACTTCGCTCATACAGTCGAGGAATTTCACTGTGGCGCTCGCTACAAGCTCACTGGTAAGTTGCATCAATTCAAATCTCGATGAGAAAGTGGAGGAAAAAATTAAATGCTATTTTTTTTGTGCCTTTTTCTCTTTAATAATCGTTATTAGGGCAAATGTGAGGCTCATCAGTTAAATTACAAAGCTCATGATCTATATTTGCATGCATGCAAGAAAGATGGGGAGAATATAACAGGTATGCCATGATATTTATTTAAATGCTGTACAAAAGACAGAAAGACCATGACTGAGGAAACAACTGGGAATGTTCCTGCTGCAGACTCTGAGGCAGAAAAACAGGCTCCTGAGGATGGGGCTCTGTCGAGGGAAAAATGGGCCAACAACATGGAGTTCATACTCTCTATGGCTGGTGAAATAATTGGCCTCGGAAATGTTTGGCGTTTCCCCTACCTGTGCTTCAAGAACGGAGGAGGTGAGAGGTTCTGTTTGTGGGAGAGTTGTTCTGATGGAAACATTCAACTAATAGATAAGGATCCTTCATTAAAAAATCAAAAAAAGAAACAAAAAAACAAACCCACCTGCTGATGAAATAGTTTGTGTCTATAATTTTAGGTGTCTTCCTCATCCCCTACTGCGTGTTCCTCTTCTTCTGTGGCATCCCCGTGTTTTTCTTGGAGACAGCGCTGGGACAGTACACGAGTGAGGGTGGGGTGACTGCCTGGAGGAAGATATGTCCCATGTTTCAGGGTAAAAACAAGGCTCACATTTAGGAACTGCGTATTTCTGACAGCGCTTTCTTTGTGGAAATTGCAAAAACAATAGTGTAGCAGTTAGCAGTAAAGAAAGTCACATATAGAAGGCTAAGTCTATATTCCAAGCTTCAGATCCAGTAGCTGACTTAGGTGTTATCTAACTTTCAAACGTAATTACATAAAAGGGAGGATTTGTTAACCGTGCATGGTGCTGGGACTTGCTTTTATATAATGTTTCTGTCTTCTTGTCATAAAAGAAAAGAAGACAGCAGCCAAAAATGTCCTTTAACTATCTAAAATGTCACTTGTCCTCTAGGAGTGGGGTTTGCGTCCCAAGTGATTGTGATCTATCTGAACATATACTACATTATTGTTTTGGCATGGGCTATCTTCTACCTAATAAACTCCTTCAAAAGTCCCCTGCCCTGGTCTACATGTGACAACTGGTGGAACTCTGGTAAGAATGCTTGCTTAAACCCATCTGTATTTGATAAGCAGTGATTTTTCTTTCAAGACTTAAGAGAAAACAGCTAACATTCTCACTTTTATCCCTCTTTCTTTAATCACTTAGACTCGTGCCACAGTCGCATGAGCATCTTTGCAAACCCCCAACTGTTTCAGGCCGGGTCCAACTGGTCATTCTTACACAACGTCACCTCAATGGACTACTATGAGAATACAACTTAGTAAGTTGCATTTTGTTTTTCTGAGTTGTACAAATGAACTGTCCCCACTCTGTCTGCTCAACTGAAATTTTTTTTATGTGGACTTGAAAAGAGTCTGACTATGAAAAGGTTAATAGTAATCATGGGATTAAACAGCACAATAGCATCTCTGAAACGCACCCATGCTTTACAGCAACATCTGGACAGCATTCACGGCACTTGCTCCACGTTTTGTTATGTTAAAGCCTTATTCCAAAAAGGATTAAAGTCATGTTTTACATCGAAATGCTACACACATCACCCCATAATAACAAAATGAAAAACATTTGCTTGAAATTCTTACAAATGTATCAAAACAACCTGCAGCCCTTTGTTGCATGACTTCCCCTCTCTCTCCTCACTGTCCTGTCTATCTTCACTGCTCCACAGTCCAAAAAAGGTAAAAATGCCTATTTTTTTTTAAAAAACAAATTTCCAAGAATTACAAGCAAACTACTCTCACTTTGCCATTATGAGGTATTGTGTTTAGCATTTTAAGGTGAAAAAAATAATTGAATTCATTTTGGAATAAGGCTGTAACATAATTAAAAGGACAAGTGAAGCACTGTGAATACTTTCCAGATGTACTGTAAATGTTTTTCAGGGTAGGAAATGCTTACTCCTACCTTGGGATAATATAAGGATAATATGAGGGTAAAAAGCAACCAAATAAATCTAAAGGACTTGTCAAGCTTTAGTTTAATGTCAAATGTTTGAAATGTGCCACATTTAAGGTATATTTAATGCAACGTCTTCTCTACATTATTATATTCACTGCTTTAGATATTCCTATTATCTTCATTGATTGGACATTTATGTGATATTTCTTACTAAAGTGGACCTATTATTCCTTATTTTCTGACACATAGCACATGTGCTACAACTGCATAAGACCACACAGGGTGCCACTCCTGTCAGCTGAGAACAGGAAATGGAGGTTACAATTTGCACAGGCTTGCCAAATTTGATGAGCCTGTGCAGGCTATTGTTGGTGGTGTAATTTGATATTTTCTTGGCACACTTGGGGCCCCTTGGTACCATCTGAGCATTAGTTAAATGCCACAGCCTTACTGAGTATTGAGTTGACAATGTTCATCCCTTTGTGACCATAGTGTACCCATCTTCAGATGGCAGCCTCAGAATGACACACCATGTCACAAAGCTCAGATTTTTCTAAATTGGGTTCTTGAAGATGCCAGCAAGTTCATTGTACTTGAATGGGCTCCACAGTCACCAGATCTCAACGCAATAGTGCACAAAACGTCACTTCACCCTTTAAAGCCTGTTAAGATCCCAGTTACCTCTGTACAGAAGTCTGGACTAGGTCTCCATTGAAATTGCCTGAGTGTCTGATCCTAGGGGTAGTACCACAATAGTTTAGATGATGCACCACACTACCAACCCTGAATAAGGTACAATCAGTTTTGCCAGCAAATTTGCTACAAAATTTACTTTGGTAAATACCTGGACAGGTAGCCTCAGGGATCTGTTAATTCTTAAAGGCTAGAATAACCTATAAGATCCTCACAAAAGTAGATGTTCAAACTCATACCCAAGTTTTACCTTTTCATTTAAAAAGAAAATCACAAAGGGAACGTCCACATAATTAAGTTTAATTTCAGATCGGATACTTTATTAAGCAATTTAACAAGGGCAAAGCAAACGGCTCATCGATTATTAAGAATAAAATCAGTTTAAATTTTAAACATTTCAAGAAAGTAACACATTTTAAAATATAAAATAATGAAATCTAAACTGTTGCTAATAACTCATTACCAGTTTTGATGGGGCTTTAGTGGAGGACAGAAAGAACACCCTGGATGTAGATGAATTCTTTCAGAAATTCTTTCTGAGGAGGTAGAACCCATTACAAAGTTCCCAAAACTTCCTCTAAGTCCCAATCTATGATTTCGGTATTGACCAGAGCAAATCTCAAAAATAATGAATCCATAGTGGGTTGGAAAAAGAAGGATAAATCCACTGGGTGGTCTTCTAATCTGCTCACTTCAATGATGCCCGGAGGAAAGACATGCCTAATCGTTATCTGTAGAGGGTTTTATACATCCTCTGAGACAACCAACATCCCACTTTAACAACCAACCACCTAGTGTGATGTGCAATCACCTGATTTGAGACATATTGTGTTGTTCAGACAACAGACAATTATTTAGGCTGGGTCCTTAGATGCACACACAGAGGTCAAGGTCACATTTGCACAGAAAGAAATACAGACAAATACACACACACACACACACACACACACACACACACACACACACACACACACACACACACACACACACACACACACATGCAGAAACAGTGTGGGTTGAAAAATTTAAACATTAGAATTATTACATTTGAATTATTATATTCTTATTTTTTGATTAGATTTCCGATTACAGCAAGAATAACTCAAACATTTTGTTTGTTTATTAGGATGAAGTAAAGGCTTTTAACAAGTCCCGTTATGATAAATATGGATTATTTCAAACTGTGAATCATGCAAAGCATGATTGAACAATACAAATCTGAGGCCAAAACTGAGTACATAAGATCCACTTAAAATTAAAAATGCATTTACTATGAAAATAAATGTGTTTGTGGTCTTTATGAAACTGTTAGAATGTTAAAGGATTAATTTCACCCCTCCTTATACACTTGTTTTTTTTCTTTCCAGCAATGAAACAATATTGATGAGCACGTCACCAGAAGAGGAGTTCTGGAGGTTAGAAACTCACTCATACTTTTATTTTCCTTGAACATTAGAAGAGCTGGACAGTCAAATTCCCCATTTAGCTTGTCTTTGGGTGGAAAATTCCTCAACAATAGCTTTCAATGCTTCCCAGATATCAAAAAATAATTGTGAGTTAGAAAACACGGTGTGAATAGTGAGCCAACATAAGTTGAACCGAGGCCACCCAAATAAAACAAGCAGCCAGTTACATTCCTCAAAAGACATAATAGCACTGAATAATAGCATTTTTATTGAACTTCCAACTCTCATTCAAAGTTGTTTGCTCCTCTCTCTTTTAGACATGTTGAAACATGGCTGCCTCTTTTCACATGATAACCTCCTGATTTGGTGTGAGAACAAATACTGGGAAATCGCTGTGCTCCATAATGAAAACAATATGTGCTCTTTGCTGTGCCCATTTATAATCTAAACCGTATTCATCCAAAATAAACAGGGAGCAGTTTCAACATCCGTATTCATGATGAGATGCTTGGTGGTGTTCTTTTGACGTATATATGAGGATCTGTTTATTTGCAGTGGGAGAAGATTTTAAGAATGGGGGTTTTAGTGAGCATTCATCAGCATTTGGAGAGCATCCATGTGTTCATGTGTTCCCACATGTCTCTTTTTTCATAGTAACCGTGTGTTAAGAATATCAGAAAACATGTCTTTGGGTAAGATTCATTGGGATCTGGCTCTGTGTCTTATGTTTGCCTGGATCATATGTTACTTCTGCATCTGGAAGGGAATCAAAACAACTGGAAAGGTAAGCATTTCCTTAACGTGGAGGATATCAGCTGTTAAAGCTGTCCCTGTTAAAGCTTTATAATGGTGTGCAAAGTGATGTGTTACATTTTTCCCGTTTGGTCGGTGGGTAAGAAGGGATTCTCAGTCTGCAAAAATATGTAGCTTATAAACCCTTCCCTATTAAAAAGGTGGCACAAGCTGTCAGTCAGCACTTTTAGCTTGCTTGTGTGATATTTCTTGGGTGTTTGTGACAGTTATGTTAATATTAACCAGGAAATATGTATTTGATGTGCTGTCGAGACAGATATTACCCCCACTCGTCTGACAGCATTTTACTCTTTGCTTCAGCTCTGTTGTTTTTACAGACCCCAACTGTGCTTTTTCTGGCTCAGGCCTACTGTTCTCATTAACCCCACTTCTAGCCGCAGACTTTTATCCCTTTCTATTACATGAAGACAAAACAGCAATAAAAACCAAGTTAATGACTATCCGGTATAAACAGTGGAACACATGGCAGTGTACGAGAAGTGTTTTTCCTGCAGGAGGTGGTGGTGGCAAAAATTCCATTACAAAAGGAACTGCCAGACAGTTGCAGCTTATAGCTTTGTTTATTCTAAAACGAATCATGTGCAACTTTAAACCAACGGATGAGTGTATGAGAAGTATGCAAAACTACAACCTGCGTTTATATGTTTGTAGGTGGTGTACTTCACTGCTACATTTCCCTACTTGATGCTCTTTGTGCTCTTCATCCGTGGAGTGACGCTCCCAGGAGCTGGAGAGGGCCTGAAATACTACCTCAAGCCCGACTTCACCAGACTTAGTGATCCAGATGTAAGAGCTCACTCTGATTATCAAATGTTTATGTTGAAGTGTTTGGTTGTGGAATGCAAAAATCACAAACACAGCACACAGTACGACCACTTTACCATCATCTGAAAGCCGCAGTGTGAAGGATGGAGTGAGAACGAGTTCTCCATCTGCACTGAAAGTCATCAACAACCAGATCATCATCTGCCTGTCTTCATTTCTCACCACAACACTGTCTGTTGGATTTCTCTCCGCTCTAACAGGATGAATACAAAGTCCTGTTATCCTCAGTTATGCACCCCTCCCCCTCCATTTTCTTTGCCCTGACTTCTATTTCCGGTCCCAAGACATAGCCTTAACAGGAAAAGCAACCCAAAGATGATCTTCAGTAAAACATATACATCTTCCTCACAAAGGAATGTAAATAAGGGCCTGAAGTAACCTGTTTAAATACTATTTTTACCTTGCAAAAAAGTATCTTTTGTAAGCTGAGTCAGTGAATCTAATTTATATTTGCATTTAAACAGCACACTTAATCTTCATTCTGTATTTTTTAGGATGTTCTGTCACTACGACACTTGGTTGTTCGGGTCCTGCAGGTCTTCAGCCCTCTCCACCCTAGTCTGAGTTGAAGCCCTTTGGTGTTTGCTTTTATCGGTTGTTTTCTCATCTCTCTCCTGTCCAGTCTTTGTCTGTTTGCCTCAGTTGCTGTGTTACTATCTCAGAAAGAAGAATCGTGTAAATCAGGGGAACAATCTGGTCATGTCACATGTGACCGTTTGAGTTAGAAGACAAAGTATTGCTACCCTTGTAGGAACCCAATAGCCCCAATGCAGTGTGGGAAAACGTGTGAAAATAATGTTTTGGAGAGGTGCAGGTGAAAGCGCTTATAGTTACAGGGCAGATTTATGCAGTGCCAGATGGTCTTGGAAGCAGATCTAGTCGTTCTAGTTTCTAGACTTGCTTTAGCGTGCGATTGTCTGTTTTCACGTGCACTGCAGAGGAGTGGTTCAGTTCTGGCCCACATCTGCGGTCTGTTTATTGTGTGAATGTGTCTCCTTTTGTCTCCGTGTCAGTGTGCGTGTTTGAATATGTATGCGGAGAAGCTCAGAGGACTTCAAAATATAATTAATTCCAGGGACATAACAGTTCCTTCTTTGTCCAGAATAGGATGTAAAGATCATTTGCCACAGTCTCAGACTTCCATTTCTGACCCAAGGCAGGGAATAAACCAAGCCCACCACTGGGTCAGAGTAGAGGCCTCTATATAGCTTTGGAGCCTTGCCAGGTCTATCATGAGCAAGCCAGAGCTGTGGCGTCTCTAATGTTATCCAGATGCTGTCACGACTGTAGCCTGCAGATAGACAATAGTGAAAACAAGCCTGCCCACATTCACAAGCCTCAACGTGCACGCTCTCTCATGTAGTTGTAATTTATGACAGGGTAACAGCAAAGCAGGAATATGCAAATGCTGTATACCTGGGTAATTTATATATCAAAACACAAAAAAACAGCTCTTAATCTACTGGATCTGAAATGCCTTCAGTTATTTTAACAATTTCAGCTTCAAAACATGTCAGAAATCTTGTCCCTCTCCAGGTGTGGCGTGATGCAGGGACTCAGGTGTTCTTCTCCTATGCTGTTTGTCAGGGAGTGCTGACGGCTCTGGGGAGCTACAACAAATACAACAACAACTGCTACAGGTCAGCCTCCTTAAAGGCAGACATCATCACATTTATTGTTTTTTTTTTGTTGTTTTTTTTTTAATTTTTCGATACTTTTGGCTTGTCTCTCTGTCCTGTTCCAGGGATTGTTTGGCACTGTGCTGTCTGAACAGTGCCACCAGTATCTTTGCAGGCTTTGCTGTATTCTCAGTGCTGGGATTCATGGCTCAGGACCTTAACATTTCATTGGAAGACATTTCAGCTGGTGGTAAGATAATTGCATACAAGGAAGTAAAATAGAGTTTCCTAAATAATTACCTGATAAATTATTCTTGTAAACATGCTGTCTTTAGTTTTTGTGCGTTAAAGTTTTAATTCATCCAATGCCCACAAGATGTCACTTTCTGTTCAGATAGAGTCAGAGGGTTGTGATGCTGTTTTTTTTTCTTCTTCTTTTTTCCTCTTTGGGAATGTAGTGTCTCAAAAGATGAGGAGATACAGTTTTTCCCACAAAATGACCACTTACTTATTTGTGTCTGTCTATAATTTGTTTACCTTTTTTTTTGCATTAAATCTGGGATTATTTCATCTCTAAAACTCCAAACTCAGGTACAGCTTAAAGCTATGACCTTAACAACGCCCTGGAATGCGCATGTCATGTTTTAATAGATGCATTCACATTCTTCATACAGGTCCCGGTTTAGCCTTCATTGCCTATCCTACAGCTCTGTCGTTGCTTCCTGGTTCGTCCTTTTGGGCTGTGCTGTTCTTCTTCATGCTCCTTTTGCTCGGCCTAGATAGTCAGGTATTGTATGCAATGCACAATGCCCAGGATCAGATCAAAATCAAAATAAGCTAATCTTCAGTTCTGTGTTCACAGTTTGTGTGTGTGGAGAGCCTGGCCACAGCCCTCACTGACCTGTTTCCACATTATCTGAGGAGGCCGTGTGCCAGAGAGATATTGGTTCTGGTCATCGCTATTGTTTGCTTCTGTTTGGGGCTGCCCTTCATTACTGAAGTAAGCTGGTTGTGCACTATCAGCACTTGTTGAAATAAAGTAGGAAAGTGAACTATTCTGTTAAGGTCGCATATTCTCTAGTAGTTAAAGCTTTTTCCATTTCATGTTGCACGTATAGGTTTCTGATAATGGTGACATTAAAAACAGACAAGGAGAAAACAGCCCTTCTGACAGTTTTATCAGGTTTTTTTTTTTTTAATTTTTCTCTTCTTGTTTCAGGGCGGGATCGTCCTCTTCCAGCTGGTTGACACATATGGTCCAAGTGGAACCAGCCTCCTATTTATTGCTTGCGCAGAGACCATTGTTATTGGCTGGGTATATGGTAAGTTATTGGCTCTAAACTAGTACTGCAGAATTTATCCATGCAAAAGTAATTATCTTCCTCTAAGTTCTTTGAATTGTTTCTCAAAGTATTTTTCTCTAAATGTAAAAATGTTTTTGCATTAAAGCATACTAATTTAGCTCTTAATTAGTAAGACGATCTTACTAATAACCTAAATAATAGGAATATGTGATTTATCGATTTATCTTTAGAATATCAACATCATCAGTACTGCAGTACATCCACAGTAGCTACATAAAAGGAACTTTATTATATCTAGTTAGCTTATGCAATTCATACAGAGCCTTTGTTTCATCAGCAGAATCGTTTTATCTCCATCTTTATAAGCATATCTTTTAGGGACCAACTTTGAAACAGTTGTTGGGGTCTGTCCAAAGTAAAATTAAAACAGCTATAGGACCAGCATTAAAAGTGACATTTTAATGATGATGCAGGGATAAGAGTATTGTGTGTTTATTTATGTCTAATATTATTTAATTTTACTTCTGCTACTGCACACGGTTAAAGCTAGATAACTTTTACCATGAATGGGGAATGGAGTATATATAACAATGTTCACTGACAGTGAGGCTCACTGACTACAGTTATTCATTTTAAACACAAGTACTGTGTAAAAGTCTTGGGCCACTCCTCATCAATTTATATTTTGCTTCCAAGATGCCAGACGTTCTTGTAATTTTGTAAAGTGGTTCTTGAGCGATAGTTCTCCAGGCTTTCTTTGGACACCAGCTGGTTTTTCACTCATTTTCAGTCCAGCTTTTATATCTGACCATTTTCAGAGGTATGTTTTTTTGTTGTTGTTGTTAACACGTTGTTGGCACTTAACACTGACCTATAAATCATTCTAGCAAAAAACAAAAACAAAATGCGTTATACTCAAGGGATGAATATGTGTTATGTCTACACATAACAGACAACTTAACAACGAACCAGTTTTAACAGGCTAGAGGCTTTTTTGTGGTTTGGATGCATTTTAGCCAGTGGTGTTGAAGATCTTGTCAAAATTGAAAACAGATTTTGCAGAAGAAACACACAATGGAACACTCGTATCAGTCAAGATTGGTCCCCAGAGCTCGGATCTAAGCATTACTGAAGAAGTGCGGGATTGTTGTGAAAGAGATCATCCAACATGCAAAGAAAAAATTTGAATATCCTTCAAGAAGCCTGGAGAACTATTCCTAAAGACTACTTAAAGACATGATAAGAAAGCTTGCCACAGTGCCACCAGCATCTTTGCCAGGTTCCTGACAAGATATTGCTGATGCCCAAGTCTTGGCTCAAGTCTTTTGCACAGTACTGTACACACCCACTTACGGCTTTATTCAGGCATGCCTTTGGGGCCCATCACTGATTGGGCCCCAAAGGTCACAAAAAATATAAAAGCCAGACTTACACACTCGTGATTTCATCTTTCTTGTTTGTGCTTCTTTCACTCTGGTGATAGATAATGCTCCCAGCACTGCTCTGATATGTCACATTTGTTGTTTGATTTGATGTCTTCTCTGTTAGAGTCTATCACTTGGAATCTTACCTTTTGCCAATGTTGTATTTTGTAGTATTTTTAAAAGACACATTTGACAAATGTACAGTCGTTATCTGGTGCAAGCAGATCAGTAGATGTGACTGCATGCACTTTTGATTAATGTTGAAAGTCATATACAAAAGTGTCATGACATGATTGTATAGCTAGTTATTAAGACTTATCACAAAGTCATTAGTGTACAATAGATCATATCTTTTGTCTTTTTTCTGGTTTATTTTCACTTCTCAGAGTCTCTGTATTTTATGGATCCAGGCAGTTTTCTTTCAGTTTTCAATTTCCTGAACTGCTTGTTCTTTGGTATTATCATACTCTGCTGAAGCACATGGAGATATTGATGTGTTTCTTCCCCTTCCCCCTTTTTTGTTAGCTGTTTATTCATTCAATTGGCCTCCCTTATTCTTCAAAGGGAGTCTACACAGTATTGAGATACTCAACACAGCATAGTGTGAGGACACTCTCTTTCTGCCTCTGTAAAGTTGTAGTTAGTTTCAAGGTTGATTACTGTATCATTCATGGAGCTGTGTCTGCCTTCCTAAGTAGGTTTGGCAAATTCTTCAGCTATTATGCATTTTCCAAGAAAATCAATATGTGGATGTCTCTCCATTCTGCAGATCGTCTACTTTCCAATCTCATAGAACTTTACTCCTGTTTTTAAATGTCTCTGCCTCTTTCGGTAGCAAATGAAGGTGAGCTGCTTTCTAATCTTCATCTCCAATTGAACTCCTCCTACTCAGCTCCTCATTAACCTATACACTGCTGTCCTATGCGTTGTCATTTTCTTCTCATTTGGAAAACATATTTTTTTTAATTCAGTCATTTTGAGTTTTATTTCGTGATGTTTGTTGATTTGTTTGTTGTTCTTTCCCCCTCCTTCCTCATATACTGAATCATCATAGATAAGCATTTGTGTTAGTGATGTTGTATTGCAAAATCCATTGTGACTGGATTTTTCATAGGCTACTTTTATAAACTGTAGTAATTAGTATATCAAGATGTATTGATATTACTGGGGGATATTTATTGCAATGTGAAAAAGAAAGTTTCCATAAGTAAGTAGAGTCAGGAGCTGCTAATCAAATGTCAGTTATTAATTGGAACAATGTCCTTTGACAGATAAGACCAAAGTTGAGACGTTTGTTCATGATGCACTGCGCCATTCTTAGTGAAAACCAAACATAGCATATCATCACAAACATGTTATATCAACTGTCGAACTAACTTTTGATCATACATTGTGGTTTAAAGCTGGAACAGAACAGTAACTAGTAACTATGTCTAAATGTTAAAGTGAAAGTAAGGAGTTAAGATGAAACTTCAACTCCTCATTGTATTCATGAAGTGTTAGAGCAGTTCCTGTAAAACTGAAACAGTTCTGTTTCCCTTGTATTGCTGTGCATGTTACAGGCGCAGACCGTTTCTATGACAACATTGAAGACATGATTGGGTATCATCCGTTCCCTATGCTGAAGTACTGCTGGCTGTTCATCACGCCGCTCATTTGCGGGGTGAGTCTTCACTCCTGTATCATATCTCTTTAATCTGATACATTTGCTTTGTGCCTTTGTTCTGTCTTTCACACTGGATCTCTGCTTTAATGCCAATTTCCTCTCATCTTTTTATTAATTTCATTGTTTTATACCTGTTACTAATTCTGACAACCAGTTTTTGGTCGCTTTACTGCACGCAGATTACATTTGTCAGGTACAGATACGATTGTTGGGGAAGTGAACTAACTGCCAGTGAACTCATGGACTATATATAACAGATGGACATATCCATTATGACATCATTCATTGGTTTTTAAAGTCCCAAGGTTAATGCTTTTGCATCGGAAATTAACCTAACACTTCACTCTTTATCAAGATAGTATAGGGTAATGTTGGCTAGCTTGGTTAGAGAAATTCATAATCTTTCAGCTGTGAAATACACAGACAAATAAAACACTAGTTTTTCATTTTATGCACCAAAAGCTGGAGTATAAAGTTCTTGAAAATTCTGTAATACACAGGAAGTCATATTATTTATTGTATTTTTCCATAAAAAAAATCCAGAAGGCATTACCTGCACAAACATGAGCAAGAGATCCAATTAAATCTTCCCATAGTATCCCGCATAAATACACATACGGGAAGGAGAAAGTGAGGCTCATGCTTTTATGTGAACATCATGTCATTGCAGACGTGATCAGCACAATGTAATTTCAGAGTTGGAGGCAGTGATTTTATAATCACAAAGCATCAAATGAATCTTAGAAGACAATGAAACTATGTGAAATCTCCAGAGAATTATATTTCAAGTCTGGACCTCCCTTCCTCATGGAGCTGCAGACTGATTTTCAGCTCACGCTATGGTTGGCCTGTGTTTTGATTCTCTGTCACAGCTTTCAAAGTGTTGATATCTGCTGCTTCAGACAACTGTTTTCAGCTCTCAATGAAAATGAGCTGACTACAGTCACATGTAGTCACACATTTGGTGATGTGTGCTGCGCCTGAGCATGTTTAATCCTCAGTGCAGTCCTTTGCATCACTGGGATGGATGTGTTCTGTGCCTTGACCTGCTTAAGGAGGTGTGTCCAGTCACTGTTGTAGTGTGATTGCTAACATAATGCTATACTGCAGATAAGATTACATTCATTATTTAATCAGCTACCACCACAGTGTATTTGCTGGCAGCTTATAAGGTCCAACTAACTTTCTTGTGACACAACGTGGGCAGATTAAGGCAGATTAAATGGGAATATCAAAGTGTTTATTTGATTTTTTCATAATCTTTTTTATTTTCACTTGATAATAAAATTACACTTTCAGAAAAAGCAGTTAGCTGGTTTTACTTGTGCACATTTGGTTCATACAGTTAGGTCCATAATTTGTTGAACAAGGACAGTTTTTGTAGCTTTTGCTCTCTCGCCCACCACAGTGGATTTGAAATCAAACAATCAAGATGTGATTGAAGTGCAGACTTTCAGCTTCATTTCAAGGGAAACTATTATATGAACTGTTCATACAATATTTTCAGCAGCTAAAAGTAAATTGGATAAGCTAACATAATTGCAAATATGGGGATTACTTTTAATACTTGGATAAAAAATCCTTTGCAGTCAATAACTGCCTGAAGTCTAGAAGATATGGGCATCAGCAAATGCTGTTTCCTCCCTTGAGGTGAAGCTACTTTCAGTTGCTTTTTGTTTGGGGGTCTGTCCGCCTTCAGTTTTGACTTGAAAATGAAAAGCATGCTCTTTTTTGGGCTGAGATCATGTGACTGACTTTGTCAGTGAAGAATAAATTCTTTGCCTTGAGAAACTCTTGGGTTGCTTTTGCAATATGGTCATTTGGGCACTGAGAGGTTTGCAGCATTTGGCTGAATCTAAGCTGAGAGTACAGTCCTATAGACTTGAGAATTCTTCCTGCTACTTCTGTCTTCTGGTTATTCAGTTCCTCTGGCTGCCATACATATCGATGCCAAAACATTAACTCAATTGGTATGGTATATATGGTATATATGATATGGTATGCTTCAGATAATGTTTGTTCCATTCTCTGTATTTTTACCTTTGTGATACAAGTGCATTTCTTCTTTTTAACCTTGTAATGGCAAGTATAATATAAACATTTGATATTCAGTTTTTTAGAGCTCTACATCATTAACGGTATCCCCCCCCAAAAAAGAAAGCACATTTTTAAAATAATAAATAACATCAAAAAAGGCTGGGTGTAGCAAATATGATACAAATTAAAACTCACATATGCAAACTGATATTTTATTTTAGTTTTTTAATCCACAAAAAAGCTTGTCATTGTCACCCAATTAATGTAAGCATCTACAAATGGGGAGCTGTCGATAAAAATGGCTTTAATTCCCGACCAGATAACAAACCCCCTTGAATTAAAAAGCTCAAAGTCTGTACTTTGATTTCAAATCTACTATGGTGGTGTACAGTGGCAAAACAACAAAAAAGGTGTTTTAATCCAACAAATAATGGACCTAACTGTAAATTAAAAACTAATTCTTCCACTGACAGCCATGTACTCATATAGATGGATAGGCCAATAGGATGTTAGGACCAAAAACAAAGCTAAAAGTGAGTGAAAAATTGACTTACATTTGTAGAATCACCTGAAACATGATTCCAAATGAATGTTAATCTTGTTTCATCTATGCTGCAGCGGTACCGCATTTGTTCTGCTGTCTGTCTTTCTAACTTGACTCTCTCCTATCCCCTAGCTTACATTGCTGTATAACCTGGTGCAAAGTCATCCTCTTGTTGTATATGGGTTTGAGCCTGGCACCTGGGGAGTCACACTGGGCTCTCTGCTTGTTATTACACCCCTGATATGCATCCCAGTATTCATTCTGGTCTCACTATATAGGGTGAGTGAACTCAGATTTTCTTGTATTTATTTCTTTAACTCTTCTATATAAGGTGACCTTGAGTGTTTTAAAAGGCATCTAAAATGAAATGTGTTATCACTATAATAAAATATTTTTTAATACAAATTATTAACTAGGATAAAGCTAAAGCAGTATTTTTCAGCACTTGTAAGATTCTTCTATTGTGTGACTAGCTCATTACATTAATTGCATTTCTCTAAAAACAATCAGGATCCTGAAAACATGAGTACACCATCCAGTGACCTGCGCCAGAGTCGGCCACATAACCCAGGGCTCACATTGTTTAATTATGTCATAGTCAAGGCACAGGGGCAGCCAGACATGAGGGTGGAGTATAGAGAAGACAAGCTGGTAATGGAAGAACCTGGTGGTGCTTGATGTTTGCTGATGAAAGTTTATATTTTCACCTATTAAGAAAAAAAAAATTCCTTTTATATAAATGATTATATCTTAAGGGTCTTCAGGGGTATTTGTTTGTTCTTTTGTTAACATGAGTTTTTACCTTACTACTCTTTTGCTTATGAATAACAGAGTCCTTTGCATTGTACATGTACCTGTATACCTCTAATCCTGCATACTGTAACTGGATTAAAAGAGCACTCTGCTGATTTAACATTGTGCTTTTTGTAACACTTATGGAGTCATGAGGAATAATAGTTTAGCTTACGTATAAATTATCCCCTGTGACCTGCACCTCATAACACCTCAACTTTGACATGCAAAATCTGTGCCTTGTCACATTAAAATATAATGCATTAAAACACGTCTTAATTTGAGTTCTGGTCAATTTTTACCAAAAAAATGCAAATTTCTTGTCTTCATTAAATGCAATATACATACAGAACTTTCACATCCAGTGAAATTAAGGCCATTTGCATTGAATATGAATTGTTTGATTATTTTACTGTATGTAATAAACTGTAAGTTTTTTCATGAATTTAAAGGTTGCTATTTTGTAAACCATTTTTTAAATTTTTGAAAATATTGTAATCTGTCAAATCAATCAATAAAAGTGGACAGATATGGATGATTTTGTGTTTTATGTGGTTGTAGCTTGTGCAAGCAATGACAATATAACATATCAACACGCTAAATATCCCAGTCTATTCTATGCAAGTCAGTTTAATCATTAAACTCACATTTCCTGTTTTGTATCAAGAAAAAAAAAGCATTACATTTATCTTCCTACCGTGTTTTTTTGTCACGCATGTCTGTGGTTACAACAAGGTAATAATGCAGCGTTGATGTGTGATGGCACTGGATGTGTGTGACTAGCGAATGTGCTAATGCTCTGTCATTATGCCATGCTCATTCATCTGTGTGATCCAAACTGGCATTCAATTAACTGACAATTCCGCCCAGTTGTCTTCCACCTCTCGTCACCCTCAGTCCCCCCCGCTCGTCCTACACTGACATAAAATGACCCTCACTCCTGAGTGTCACTCAGGATCGGATCCCCGCAGGTCTCCACTCCTAGCCCCCCCCCCCCCACTGTACGCCTTGTACACCTATGACTGCGCACCAACCCACCTAACCAACGTCATTGTCAAGTATGCCAATGACACAACCGTGGTTGGGCTCATCAATGATGGAGATGAGACTGCGTAGAGAACTTGTCCCACTGGTGCTCAGAAATTAACCTGAAGCTGAACGTCTTTAAAACGTCTTTAAAACAAAAGAACCACTCCCCTCCCAATATGAATGGAGAATCTGTCTCTGCCTTCAGGTTTCTGGGCACCCACATCTCCATCAATCTCCTCTGGATCCACAACACCAACAACCTTGTAAAGAAGGCCCTAGCGGTCTAGAATAACCTAGACCAGAAGATGCTGCTGGGCCTCTACGGCTCCTCAGTGGAGAGCATGCGCTCCTACTGCCTGGATGTGTGGTTTGAAGCGGCCACAACTGTGAACAGGAAGCGCAGGGTAATTAACACTGCCCAAAAATGAATTGGCTGCCCTCTGCCTGTCTCAGGAAAACCAGGGCCATTATAGGTGACCCCTTGCACCCCGCCCACCACCTGATTGGTCCGTTCCCCTCTGGTCGGCGCCTCAGGCAAATCAGGTCTCACGTCTCCAGACTACAAACAGCTTCTTCCACTGTTTGACATTTAGACTGTCAGTAAATACTACCTCCTCACACCCCACCCTTGCCCACTCACCTCAGCAGTTTCAGCCATGGTCTGAGCAACCCTCATCACCCAGACCACTCACACATGGACTGTATTCTGACCAAGGCTTTTCTTTGCATTTCTTCCAAGAACATTGCAACTTGTTCTCTAATATGTGCCTTGCTCTTATTGTTGCCTCTCGGTGGTTCTAATCTTGTAGATGATTGTTCCATATTTTTATCAATGCACTGTATATTGACAGATCTGTGCTTATATTAGAAGCAGAGGATCCCTGAGGCCGAATATAGAACTATAGGTTTGCAAGTGTGCAGGACTTCCTGCATTTATAATTAGATCATCCACCCACAGGGCTTTACATAATAAGCCACTACCCCACTGTGACACTGAGCCAGAGCCACTGTAATGGAAAACCTAAATCCCATGCCATGGGTGCCAAGAAATGACCAGATCATACCCCCTACACCCCCACCCCTCGCCCTTCAAACACACACACACACACGCTCGCACACACATGTCAAAACAAATACAAAATCAACAAGGTAAAAGGCTGGGAGGTCTTTAACAGATGATATGGAAACATGTCACACTTTAAAACACCCTTTAACCAAAGCGAATCTCTGCCTCAGAAACATAGTTCCCTATTTCCATAACATTATATACAGGACAGAACTAGAAGGACGTTAATTCAGTGTATGAATCAAGCTCCAAAAACATTTCCCATTGGACTTTTCTTTCTTGCTGATTGATAAATGTTGACAACTAAAACGAAAACTCGTTTCCAAATTTCATAAAATGAAAGGGAACCAAGTTTAAAAAAAAATGATTTTCAAGTGGAATGCACCTGTAAGATTTCCTGAGAAAATTCCTGCACCTATTTCCCATTTTCCTAGCAAAATCTAAAGGAATAAAGGATGGCTTAAGACTTTTGCGCAGCACTGTGTACAGGATTTTAAAAGCAGCTCTGTCTTAAGTGGTTCATCCTGTCAAGATAGCCTCCATGTAAGTGTTAGTTTCAGACCCCTTTAAAAGAACCATTGGCCTCTGTCCGGTCCTGGGCCCCTTTCCAAGAAGCATCTTAAGACAGAGATTGTAAATCCATTTTATGAAATAATCACAGATTAACGAGTAGTTCGCGTCATATATGGCTAAGAGCATCTCCAAAAGGTCAATAATTTTGAGTTTTTATCTCTTTATAGCCAAGGAAAGTACTTCGGCAAGGAGACATCATTTGAAAGCAGAGTTGGAGTAATAAAAGTATTTTGGCCATCAGACTGCTACATAGCTGAAGAAAGGAAATAGGACAGGACCCTGGAGTATCTACACTCCAAGCTGACTGATGATGGAGACTTTGGACGAGACTCTCTGAACATCCAGGATAAGGTGAAGATGGAAAGGAGGAGAAAGGTTTCACGAATGATGGTCTGAAAGTAAGAATGACAGAATAGTAATGAGTTTTAAAAAACAGGGATCGGAGAAAGTTTAGCTCTGGGAAGATCATCTTTGGATCAGAGTAGTGAGGATGAAATTAGTAATGAGGGGAGTGTGACACTGTGAAAGAGCTAATGAGTGTAAGAAAAGCGCAGCAGGAATAAAGGTAAATGTGAATTAACAGATCTTCTTTACTGAACTTCATTGCAACAACATCTGCAACATTACTAATAACATTACTAGCATGGGAAAGAATCGTTGTAGGTTAATTATTAATATAACATCCGTGTGTTTTAATTGCATATAATTAGCCTGATGAAACAAAATAGAATAGATTGATTTCATAATTGATTGAATTGAATAGCTTTGCGCTACTTTGGTTTTGGTGATAGCCTTAAAGTCTTTTTATAAGGCATGTTGCTTGCTTAGCTGAAATTGACAAAGTTTAAAACACAAAACTGACTGTTAAAAAAAAAGTTTTGTTTCTAACTCTACAGAATTTAGCAACTGGGGATTGGCTGCTCCTGCAAGGGCCTCAAACGACCACTCCTCCTCTGCATAGTGGGTCCCTGGAACGACCGGCTCATGCCGATCTTTGGGGCCGACTGAGGTACGGCCACCCCTCATGCAACTTCTAGGATTCATGCGTTTTATTGTTATTCCACCAGATTTATTCACATGAAGTGAAACAAAATTACTGGTTAAGGACAACAACCACAACACACATCAAGAGAAATATATATATACAAAAACAACAATAGTTATAGTGTAGTATGAAAAAGAAAACGACTAATGTAAATACAAAAATCAAATAAGAAAGGAAAGGCCGTTTCCAAGCATCAGAGTTGTATGCAGTGGATAGTGTAAATGTTATTTGTGGCTGGGGGCAACAGAGGTTACAGAGGATCACTACAGTTTAACAGTCTTACAGTCCTCCGTCTGGTGGGTATGCTCTTGATGCATTGCAGCCTCCTGCCCAAGCGGAGGGTGGCAAACAGTGTGTGCTGGCTGAATAGATCCTTTCATTTCCAGGAGGATCTGTTCCTGCATCTGCTGATGAAATGTCTTGAGCATCTTCAAAAAAAACCTTCTTCATAGGGTTTTTCTGAATCACTCTTACCTATCTTCACCTACTCTCATCTATGGGCATGAGTAGTGACCGAAAAGAATGAGATTGCGGATACAACCAGTGGTAATAAGCTTCCTCTGAAAGCTAGCTGGGCTCAGTCTTACAATAGGGTGAGGAGCTCCGCCGTTTGAGAGGGGCTCAGAGTACAGCCACTACTCCTCAACATTGGTTCGGCCACCTGAATAGATGTCTCCTAGGCCCCTCCTGAATGAGGCATGTCCTACCCGGAATAGACCCCGGGTGGAGGTAGCCACGAGAAAATCAGTAGATGGATCTAAAACGCTTCCTTCTAAATACACATGACATTTTCGAGATGAATGACTTTTTCAGTTGCACATGCATCATTATGTGTCACATTTATAGCTGTCACTCTCTGCCAGTGTATCTTCACTGATGTTTAATGATGCTGTTGATTGCTAGCTTTGTTCAGAAAAAAAAGACAGAAAGAAAGAATGAAAATAATCTCTGGCTATCATTCTCAAGATAAAGGCCACACATCATGCATCACGGTGGTAGATTTCTAACAGAATGAGCTGAGGTTTTTAAGGCTCTTTACTTCTTTAGGGCTTATATGGTACATGATGATCAGTAATGCAAGGTCAAAAGCATTTGAGACACTTACAAAGATAAAAATGACTACGCTGTAATGGAGGAATAAAATTAAAATGAGGCTGTGATATATCTCCATGGGGGACAACACACTTTTTAGTGAGGACTGTGAAACTGTACTGCATTCTGGCATCAAGAAAACTGTAAATGCAGACGTGTCATTGGCCTCCTTCACTTCTCTTATCTGAAGTTCTCTTTCACACAGTTTTTCTTCCTGACTCCAGGAATGGAAGGCTCTTCCTCTGTGTCTTACAGTCATTTTCTCTTTTCTTTGTATCTTTTCATCTCACTCTCCTCTTATCTACCAGGCACGGCTGCAATATATCAGCTTTTCCATTTTTATCTCACTATCTTTTCACTCTGCCTCCCAACTCGTATCTATACCTTTTCTCCTCTTTCGTCGCAGAGATTGCTCTGCCCCTAGCTCGCTCAACTTTCATCTTTTCACCCTTTCCTTCTCATTAACACAATCATGCTCTCTCTGATGTGCACCTTGCCCAGCGTTTGTCCTTAACCCGTGGAAATTTATGCGCCATGCATCGTCTTGCTGCAATTCTGGATGAAAATGTTAGTAATATTAGCCTCCCATCTATGCATGCCAATCGCCTCTGGGTGTTCCTTGCTTTATAATAACCCCCGCATCGATTCACAGACCACGGCACGTGCTGAGAATTAAAGGCAGATTGCAAGGAGGCCTCAAAGACAGCATTTTTTCCCCTTAAACTGTTATTGAGAAATGTTTTTCATATAACTGAGCTGAACTGAAACATGCAAATCTACTACTTTGATGATATAATGGTTCAGCACTTGAGTTGCAGTGGTTGAAATTGCCTCGTGCTGCATACAAAAAATATGAAAGGATAAACTGTATATAGATTGTCTTATTACTATTTTGAACACTTTTATTGGGGCTTATTTTACTTCACTAACTTTGCCGTTGGTTTTTGTTAACATGCCTTTTATTAGGATAGAATATGTGCTAATATGTGGATGTGAGTAATGTATAATGTGTTGTTATTTGACACCAAGCAATGATGTAATGTAATACAAATGGAATACATATACCACTGCCATTTACTAACAGTAAATTGTAATATATAATACATATATAATAATAAGTAATATATTCAATTCAATTCAGTTTTAATTATATTGCTCCAATTCACAACAGCAGTCACCTCAAGGTGCTTTATATTATAAGATAAAGACCCTGCAATATTACAAAGAAAACCCAAATATCAAATGGTGCCCTATGAGCAAGAAGTTAGTGACAGTGAAGAAAAAACTTTCTTCTTTAAAAAATAAATAAATAAATAAACTCCTTTAACAAGAAGAAACCTCAGGCAGAATCAGGCAGGGAGGGGCAACTATCTGCTGTGACTGGTTGGGGGTGAGAGAAAAGGGAAGAGAACAATCTCAGAGTGATGCTGAAAAGCATATTTTTAATGATATTGCACAAACCAGTGAGTAACACTATGCACAACATTTGAGTGTCCCTCCTTAAACTGGACAGTAATCACATAAATAATGTAGCATGTGCTAATTAGCACACAGCTCAAGGTACAGCTGAAGCAAACGGGAATGTGCTTAGCTTCACTGTTAACTAGTCCCGCATGCTGACATGCCAACGTATGCTAGTTAGCACAAAACCCCTAAAGTAATTGAAATAAATATAAATAAACTTAGTTTTACTGGAGTATGGTCATGAATGTACTTTTTACACAAAAATGATTTTAACCCGTAGCCTTCGAGATTGACCGCATCATAGTGGGGGTGATGAAGGTGATGTTCCATTTCAAAGACTCCTTCAAATGCAGCCTTCTTTTCCTGAACTTCAAAGGATACATGATGGCACCACTTGGATTTATAATCAGCACCAATCCATGCGTCCATTAGAGTTTCATTTCAAAGTGAACTAATTCTGATATTTCACTATGAACCAAAGCTGGGAACTTTGTTTCCAAAGGCCTGATTTCTCAGGTTTGTTATGTGTGAGTCATTACTTTGCTTTACTTTCCTGCAATGAAATAATGCTGAGTCATCACAGAGACAACCACTTAAACAGAATAAATCAAACATCCCTTATCTATTGACCCCACAGGATTTACTGCAACAGAATGCTCTCTAAAGAAAGTTTCCAATTTACAGAGTTTAACTTTTTTTGAAACAGCACACATGATTTATTTTTGAATTGTATATGAGCCATTTATCAGCTTTTTGAGAAACAGTTTGTCGCTACGGGCACTCATTAAGTGGTGACAGGAGCAGTGCTCATACATACAAATGACTTTACCATTGAAGTTTATCTAAACATGCAGAGTCAGCAAATGTCTAAAGTACCCTACTCGATATGGCTGCTGTTAAAAGATTATAGATTTCCCATAATGTAAATAAAACGCATAAATATTTGAAGATGCTCAACAGCAGCTATAAGACTACTGCTCTGAACTGCATTTGTACTTGTGTTTCAGAAAGCTGACAAGGACCACTGCGGCACTTTCATGGTGATAAACTGTACTTTTAGGCAGCGTGATAATCTCTGCAAAACGTTAACTTCTCCCTTTATGATTATGAAGTGTTTCCTCTGTGTTTTGCAACCTTCTCTGCCCTTTTCCTCATTGTGTCATTTAAAAAGAATGCTGACATTTATTTTATTATGAAAAAGTGAGTCTAAAATTAATCAAATTGTAAAATAATCCTAACAACAAGCCCTTTTAAAAATGTATTCACTTATTTTGATATTCAGCCTCTGTTGTCTACACAATCGCTCTCAATTATCTTTGGCAATAAATGCCCTGGAATTATAATCAGGCTGCACTGATCATGGGGACGTTGTAAACAGATTGATGAAAACCAGCTTTGACAACTCCAATCCACCCAGTTATGATCATGTGGGTCCACATGGGCAATAAACCACAGCGGAGATTACGCTGAATCTGTTCTTGATGGGAACAACTCACTATGGGTGTAATTAAGGCTTAATATGATCTAATCTCTCACTTTTGAAACCCTGAGTCTATCAGCGATCCTGATCCACCAGCAAACCATTGGGCATTGTGGGAATGTTCATTAGTCACTGTAATTGGCTGGTGATAGAATATCTGGACCAGATATTAAAGCCAGGAGGTTACCTGCCAGGAGAAACAAGAAATTCACGTCTCTTATCTAATTCCATTATTAATAACGGCAACAATGTTTTACTGTCACTTGAGTAATTAAAAATACAGTGTGGATAACATCACTCGATCATTATTGTAGCCTTTTTGTGCACTTTTGTGGACTTCCTTTTCCAATAAGAACAAGGCAGTATAGGTAGTAGATCCTAAAAAGCATGAAAAGAGTCTCATTTATATGTATTTAAAGAAGACTCACAATGTGACACGCTCTTGCTGGAATGAGCAGCTGACCTTAATATATATCATTACCAATTTTATGACTCTCTACTTGTGCTTGTAAGCGGTTTATTTAAGATTCATTGTGAGGATGAGCTTTAATAGCAGAATGTGAATTTGTGAACGTGCCTTGGGTTGCTGCTTTACTTAAAGATACACTCAAAAATTGTTTTACTGCCATGTTTTACTGAAGCAGCAAGCATGTGATGTTGTGTATTTTCATACACACGTCCCTTTTGGTTATCCTATAAAGTAACAATGGTCATTTTTCAAACTGGCTGCAGAAATGAAACTGATTTTATACACCCCCTGTGTCCTGTAACCCCTTCAAGCGAGGACATTGCAGATGGATATTAGGTCACTTTCTGCATCAGTGTGGTCAGAGTCTGATACTGGCATGACCACATTTGTGATCATACTTTTCCAGGGTCTCTGCCAGCAGCCATTGCTGGATTCATTTTCCAAAACTCCATGAGCTCTTTCACTGATCAGGCACTTCTCTGTTGGGAAATACCATGGTAACGGCGCTGGCAAGAGCTGACCTTGGCCATCATAATAAACACATATGCATAATGCACAAACACACACTCTGCTGCTGCTGCTGCTGCTGCTAGAGTTCCCCACCAGAGCTAGGCAATTGACATACTGTATCCCCCATGGCCACGGGGCCTCACTAGTCAGAAGTGAACAGTAATCAAAGTAGACACACAGGTCGAACTTTATTATCAACCACTCGATACCAGCTGCAAGTCCTCCAACAGACAGCACACAGGAAAGAACAATTTGGATTTTCAGACACAGGGCATGGAGGATTGGTTTGAAGCTTTTCAACTTGATCCTTTTGGATGTTGAACTGAAGTTTCAGAACTTTAAGACCGCAAGTGTGGCACACTGAAGCTGATGACCTGACAAAGGACGTGGAAATCTCGTAGGTAGGACGGGATTCATTCCCTCTCTTTCATACTTTGTTTTTCACCGTTTGTCACTGAGTCATGAAAATGGCAAGATAAACAAGCTAAACTGCACTTTTTTAATGGCTGATTTTGTAGCTGCTGGGAAATGCTAAACCTTTGTGCTAATGCACACCAAAGAAGCTGGCATCTAAAAGGCCTGTACTGTCAAAAAAAAAAAAAGAACAAAAAATCTTTGAGATTAAATGGATAACATCCTCAAAGGGAATGTCTGATATTTTTATATTATTCCTTTGCCTCTGAAAAAACACTTGTTCTCACCTAGACAACTAGTTGAAAGTGAATATCTGATCATTTCATGGTGTTCTGCCCACTGAAATCTGATTAAATTACATAGTGTGGAACATGGTACATTTCACAGCATGAATATTTTTTGTATCCATATTGATTATATAACATTTTGCTTGTTTTAATTTTTAAAAGACCCAACTGCTTGTTTTTTAATCTGAACATGTCACTACGTGTACTTTTATGATATTTAGTACATGTTTACGAAAGGTTTCCTCAACATCATCAAAGGCTAGAATATAAATGAGGCACCTATGAACTATGGCTTTCCATTATGTTAGTTAAAGTACTATGAAAAAGACAGAAAACATTAACTCCAATAACCAGTGTCACATCACTGAGGAACTACAGTAAAATGACCTGGAAGAAACAAATCAGAGTTGAGCAGAGAATGTCTTGTTTTTCCAGGAAATATACCATTAAACAGTGCTGTAATGTTAATAACCTCCAGCAATTGGCATAAAACAATTTGGACATTTTCTGGGCCAATCAATATTTGCAAGCATGAAACAACTTACACCCAGTGCTTAGATTAACCTTACCATAAAATGCTATTCAGGCATGAAGAGATCATTCCACAGCCAGTAAATGAAAAATTATTACCACTCTATCAAAAAAAGGAGGTAATATTCTTTGGGCAGACAATGTGTGACCAGCACCGGCAGGTGTAGATAACAGTAGGAATTTCTTGAAATTGTCATCATTTTGGTATTTCGGTGACCCAACGTGAACTTGACTGTGGTGGACTAGAAAGAAAGGTGCAGCAGGTTTGTTGGTAGTGATAAGAACATGTAGTTCAGTCATCTGGGTGCTTTTTTGTGGCTTGAGTTGGTATACCCAAGTATAGCACCTAGATCAAACTCTTTAAAAATTATGCTTGTGCAAGTTATTTTAATATACATTTTAATATTTAATCTATTATATATTATTGGGTGCTTCAGTTATTTATTTATTGCAAATGTATTAGACCACCACCCAGGGTAAGATTTATCCTTAAGCTGCCATAAATTTACATTATTGGTAAACTATATATTTATTTGTGTTTCTGCAATGACTAACCCACTGGTATGTGCAAAATCACAAAATGTTAGTTTTAATGCTAAAATATAATTATTGTTGTTATCTGTGAATTCTCAAATGTGCTATTTTATAAAAAGGCAGAAGAAAGTAAAGCACTTTTTTTTGGTTTAGGATGTGAAATTACAGTTATTTATTTGCATTCCTGAAGAGAAAAATTAGTTTTAGCAATTAAATGTTCCTACTACTACTACTACTCCTAGGGATCTATGGGTTAAAGTTAAAGCAAAGCAAGTCTGCTGTCCGTCTACAGAAGGCCTCTGTGAGCCTCGATCCTTCTAAGAATGCCGGGTTTGGTTTTTGTCCTTTTTTCGAATTCATATTTTCTGGAACTACAGATGTTTCTCAGTAATTTATGTGACAGCCATTAGCTTTAGTTTTCAGAGGCAGTTTCCCAAGTTCATAAAAGGGCTCTAAAAGACTATAAAACTGTTTCAGTGGCAATAAATTGTGAATTGAGTGGTATTTCCCTCCACTAAAATATATGCACCACAAAGCCACAAATATTTGTATTAAATAATAACAACAGCAACAAACTTCTTCTTCTCTACTTTCATTTTCAAACTTTACATGCGTCCAGTGTCAGCGCATTATCCTGAATCCAAACGCAGTGTGAGGCACTCAACCGCAGAGACACTACAGAAAGGTGGCTTTCTGACCCCATTGGTCCACAGTGGTCCCATAATGGGGAAGACTGGGCAAAGTACAGTGGACTTGAACTCCCCTTCAGAGGTCAAACAAGCAGTTCCCTTTGAGGAGCTGGATCGTGTGGCGCCCCCTGCAGATAATAAGAAGAATGTGGAAGAGCCTCCTGACAGGGGAAGCTGGAAGGGCAAGTTTGATTTCCTCCTCTCATGTGTTGGATATGCCATCGGTTTAGGAAATGTGTGGAGGTTTCCCTATTTGTGTGGCAAAAATGGTGGAGGTAAGAGCTATGCAATTTATTAGAACTTCAGAGTTTTTCTAATTCCTGTATACAAGATCTTACCAAATATATTTTGTTTGTCTGTTTGATGTGTTTGTATCAGGGGCCTTCCTGATCCCATACTTTATGACACTGGTCTTTGCTGGGATACCGCTTTTCTTCCTGGAAACAGCTCTGGGACAGTTCACTTCAGTTGGAGGACTTGGGGTGTGGAGACTAATCCCTATGATGAAGGGTAATGTATAAAGAAAAATATGGATTTACATTTCATTGTGTACATTTAGAATTCACCCATGTATATTCCGAGTAAGGATTATGAGCATCGTGAAAGCTATATACATCAGAAATCGGCGTTATTTTAGTGACTGAACTTGTTCCCATTCTGTGAGACCTTAATTACCTGTACAGGAACTTCCAGTGTCTTATTCTTTCCTGCTCCTTTCCATATTATTATTATTATTATTACTATCATTATTATTATTATTATTATTATTATTATTATTATTATTATTATTATTATTATTGTTGTTGTTGTTGTTGTTGTTGTTGTTGTTGTTGTTATCCACAATTATTTTTGACATCTTGCTAAATGCTCTCCTGTTTGGGGATAGCAATAACACCATTGCCCCGACACTAAAATAACTCGAGTGAAGCACATCATTGCAGATCCTCAGGCAGCAGAGACAGCAACAATGCCAGTGAGCGTGATGCAAAGCCAAAAGCAACTGAGCATTAGAAACAGCACAATGACAACTCTGCCAATAATAAAGATGATGATGACCATGTTAGTTTTTCTCTGTCACGCAACATCATTTTTAAAATTAGTTAGTAACTTGTGTATCTTTCCCCTCTTCCTTTCTTTTCATTACATACAACCTTGCATGTTAGCTGACCTGTAAAACATTGTATTGTGCAACACTGACACTTGTTCTCGCTTCAGGAGTTGGTCTGGCTGCAGTTGTTTTGTCCTTCTGGCTCAACATCTACTACATTATCATCATTGCTTGGGCGCTCTACTACTTATTCAACTCTTTTGGTTCGGTATGTTACATAATCAGTAGCAAACCTGCAACACAGAAAAGAAGTTGTAAACACTGTCATACATGCTAAGTTGAGTCAACCTGTGCTTGTATTTGAATCCAGCATTTATGTAGCAACTTCATTAGTCTTCAAGAACTATCTTTGTCATTGACTTTGTCTATTTGGTATCAAGTGAGCACAGTCTACAAATTTTGGAACAATTTTAGAACAAAATTCCTCAATATAAAACAGTCAAGACTTTGAATATCTCATTGTCTTTAGTCCATAATATCATCAAAAGATTCACAGAATCTGGAGAAATCTCTGTGTGCAAGAGATAAGATCAAAAATCAGCATGAGTACATGTTAGCTTTGTGCCTTCAGGAAGCACAGCATTAAAAACCGGCATCATTATGTCATAGACGCAACATCCTCCGCACTAACGAGTAGAGGGACCATCTGGCTTGTTATTAGCACTCAGTTCCTAAGCACGCATCTTGCCAGGCTTTTGGACTGGGCTGATTTTGCCAAAGCCAATTAGGAATAGGGAGCTTGCTACAAAGGCACTGTCAGTGCTAAAGGATATATGCAGGTTACAGTACAACATAAACTCCCATAACGATGAGCAAAATAAAAACAAAATATGATTTACGAGATTTTATTTCTGTTTTAGTTACATTTTACACAGTCCCCCAACTCTTTTGGAATTAGGGTTGTTGGTCTTCATCAGCAGAAAAAGCTGTAAAACTTATTAAAATAAGAAAAGATAAAAAAAAAATAAAAATTTAAAAGTTGATGTAGGTCCAATACGAAACCTGCTAATTTATACTAATCTTATAGTATGTTGGACTCAGTTTTCTTTTATCCCATTTTCCAGACATACTTTTGCCACCTCGTCCATAAGTAAGGTTATTTAGGATTTGTTTACCATCTTTCTCAGTGTGCAGTGGTTTTCTTTCTCTGCATTATCATTCTGCTTTGGTATTTCTCTGCATGACTGGCTGCCTTTAAGAAGCCCGATGGCAGAAATGTAAAGACTTTGCAGGCATAAGTTTCTTGTACTGGGAAAACTACGAAGCAGGAAAAAAAGGGTTGTCATTGTTGTTCAGTGTTTTTAGCTGAAGGTCAAAAACAGACTGAGTTCATTAAATGTCATTTTCACTGTTGGGTGGTTTGCCTTTCTGTCTCTGTCGTTGTTTCTTTTGTTTGGGAAAGTCTTTGTGGTTTGCAGTTTTGATGATTTTTCCTCCTAGAACCTGTTTTTGTTCATGCATACTGTATGCTGTGTATGCAGGAGCTGCCTTGGCAAAGCTGTGATAACCCCTGGAACACGGAAAAATGTTTTTCCAACTACAGTCTGACAGACACCACCAACTTGACCAGCGCTGTCACCGAGTTTTGGGAG
This sequence comes from Mchenga conophoros, assembly GCF_057382185.1. Classification (NCBI taxonomy): domain Eukaryota; kingdom Metazoa; phylum Chordata; class Actinopteri; order Cichliformes; family Cichlidae; genus Mchenga; species Mchenga conophoros. Next base: position 29,061,690 of record NC_140542.1, read on the forward strand.
TAAGTTAATATGAGATATTCTGCACGAGAATGTATAGAGAGGTATATCTGGAAGCTCTTGGTGCTTATCTCCGTCTGGATTCAAAGAATGCCTGTGTGTGTTTCTGAAGGCGTAACATGCACCAGCTGTCTAATGGCCTGGAGGAACCAGGAGAGCTACGCTGGCCCTTAGTGGGCACTCTTGGGCTGGCGTGGGTTCTTGTCTACTTCTCAATCTGGAAAGGAGTTGAATGGACGGGAAAGGTGAGTCTCTCTGCCCCCGTTTCTGTTAATTCTCTTCTTTTGTGTTGTTTAGGCTTTGTGTTTTCATCAGTCTCAGACCACTCGGTTTACACTGGCCAGTATTTTTATCAGCACCTCTTTCTGCCTCCCACTCCCTTAATATTAAAGCTTTAATCATGAAAACATGACCAGACGTTGAGCTTTTCATGATGTAAACCTCATGTTGTGGTTGTTGCCCGAGTAAGTGGGTGAAACCTAATAAAAGGAAACATGAATTCAGAGATATTAAAAGTTGAACATTTGTATTTTTTTTAGGACTACTAGCTGCAGCAGGCTATAAAGTTGGTGCGTTCAGCATATTTGAGAGTCAGATGCAAACAGTGGCATGGAAATAACAAAAAAATCTTCATTTTTTTCTTATCTGACTGAAGCACCGATCAGCTGAAAATTATGTTTAATTTTCAGTTTTTGTTTAAATGTATTTAAATCTTTCATGATTTCCTGACTCTTCTCTTAAATCATCTCTCTGTTTGAGTGCACCCTCTTTCATTACTAAAGTTTTATGTATCTGAATATAAAAGCTAACCTGGTCCGTGGCACATCATAAAATTATTTTAATAAAACTTAAAAGGAACAACAATGCTGCATATATTACAAAGTGTCATTATTTATGCCATTTTTATTTTATATTATATAATGATGCAGAAGCTGTGTGTGAAAAAGTGCACCCTCACTCACTCTCTCCATAGGAATTAAGAGGGTAAGTAGAAGCCAGGTGCTGCTAATCACATTCAACTGATTAATCATCAGCAAGTTTGTGCAAGCTTTTTCATGAGTGCAAAACATTCAAGACAGTTGCCAGTCTTCCCAGGAGCAAATTCAACCCAAGGTCAGATGGTGCAATTGCAGACAAACTGCATAAAAAACCAAGAGCTACATTTTAGCCTTAGTTAACATTTTAAATGTTAAAATTCATAACAGTACAATTAGAATAAATGACTGAAAGAGTTATGGCAGTACGGCTTAGTTACATCTAAACAAACTACAGGATTTCTGGAACAGATGAGACCAGTGTGGAGATGTTTGGCCACAATACCCAGTGCCATGCTTGGCAAAAACCAAACAAGCATATCAGCACAAACACCTCATACCAGCTGTCGAGGACAGTAGTGGAAGGTTGCACCTACATTTTGAGTTGACCGTGAACTCATTTGTATAGCAAAATACTCTAGCATCAAATGCAAAACCATATGATAGCTAAAGGTTAGTCGAAAACGGAGTAGTTGATCCCGAGCACAGCAGCATATTTACAACAGGATGTTTGATGTAAAGAAATCAAGGTAATTCAGTGCCCAAGTCAAAGTCCAGACTTCAACCTGATTGAAGAGACTTTAAGAGAGCTGGGAGAAAATTCCTTCACAATGATCTGAGAGACTGAAAAGTCATACAGAAAACCATCACTTCATGTTATTTCTGCTAAAGACATCTCTATGAGCTACTGAATCACTGGGTGCACTGTTTTTCACACACTGCTTCTGCATTTTGGTTTAGTTTTTGTTAAATAAATAATGATATATTAAATTGCATTTAATATAGAACCTGCTAAGAACCAAATCATTGTTTAGGATGTCCTGATATCTTAAACCTAAGAACTGAGAGACAGTATTTTCTTCCAGTTTCAGATGTTTGCATCCGCTGTCATTTTTCTGTGCACATCCAATCTCTCTTTTACCATTTTATTCAAATTGAAATAGAAATAGCTTCAAAATGCAAGATTTGACTACTGCTGGACAATTTAGAGGTGATAGAAAAATCTTCACTTTGCCTACTACCTGGGATTTCAAATTACCGCAAGTAAAGTATATGAGCAGAAACACATTTACACATTCACCGCCAGGGATAATTGGATTTTAATGTGCGGCATCTGAGAGCAGTGAGAAAAATGAATTTCCCAAAGGCCCTGGCCTTGATGGACATTACCAATTAAGGATAATCATCATGCACAAGAACTATGGGACACATCCTACAGATCTTTTGGCAAAGAGAAATGATGGAAATATTTCAGTAGTTCCCTTTTCTGTACACTGTTTTGCATCTCTTTTGATGTAATTATTTAGAGCAAATAGCATGTTTGCAATTTTGATAATTTGAAAAGCAAATCCATCTCAATATCTTAACAGAAATGTGTTTAAAAATATGCAAACAGCATACTCAGTCCTATAAAATGTTTTGGACTTTTCAACATTTTTAATTCTCTTTCATTTAAATAATTAAAAATAAATCATTCTGTCTTTCAGGTAGTGTATTTCTCAGCTACCTATCCCTACTTCATGCTGTTCATCCTGTTCTTCAGGGGGGTCACACTCCCTGGAGCCATAGATGGGATTCTCTTCTACATTACTCCAGACTTCAATAAGCTCGTCAGATCTGAGGTTCATAGTTTGCACAAATCCTCATCTAATCACCCACGCGTCTTAACAAACAAACACCAGTAATTACACTATGTTGTCTCACAGGTGTGGCTGGATGCAGCAACTCAAATCTTCTTTTCATACGGACTGGGCCTGGGATCGCTCATCGCATTGGGAAGCTACAACTCTTACAACAACGATGTCTACAAGTAGGAGCAGGAAATCCAAAGTGTTGTAGAATCCTCTTTTGTAGACGATGCACAGACAGTGATGCTCTTTTCTTCTCTGACTGATGTTTTCTCAGGGATGCAATCATAGTATGCTGCATCAACTCTTGCACCAGCATGTTTGCTGGATTTGTCATCTTCTCCATCGTAGGCTTTATGTCCTACATCACGAAGAAACCCGTGCACGAACTGGCAGCATCAGGTGAAAGTCATATTTTATAACTTATAAGAAATTGTTCATTATTCAGATTTGATTACTTCTGGATTAAATATTTTTAATGTACATATTAGAAGCATTATGAAGTTTGAAACTAAAAAACATTTTAAAAATAATAATATAATATTGCATACAGACACAGGCCATCGGTGGTCAAAGAGAGAAAAATATTTGATGTGGTTTTACTAAATTAAGCACGAATTGCTACTATGTGCAGGTTTAAAATAATTATTCTCACTAATCAGATGGTAGGGTCAGAATTTAGCATAAACAACATGAAAGCACAGATTCATCGTGCTTTGCATCAACAGTTCCAGATAAATGCTATTTGTAATATTTTCTTGGCACACATTAGGTCTCTTAGTAACACCTTAGTCCAGCTGAGCATGTTTAAACGGCACAGCCTTCCTGAGTACTGTTTCTGACCATTTCCATCTATTTATGACCTCAGCCGTCTTCTGATGGCTGCTTGCAACAGGATTATGTGCCATGTTATGAAGTTTGAATCACCATCTCAAATGACCTCTGTAGTTACCAGATCTCAATCCAGTTGATTGGTCCAAGTTGGTGCAATCAACAAATCCGTACCAACTGTCTGATGCAATCAAGTCAGTAAGGACCAAAATCTGTGAGGATGTTTCCAGAACCTTATTGAATCTATGCCAGGAAGGATTAAAGTAATTCTAAAGGCAAAAAGAGGTCAAAATAGGTATTAATGATGTGTATCTAATATAGTAATTCATATAATGTTATAAGTTAAAGCATTTATAATTTTAATAATTTGTCTCGTTTGCAATTTTTAGGTCCAGGGCTGGCATTTTTAGCGTATCCTCAGGCAGTCACACAGCTTCCCATGTCCTCGCTATGGGCCATCCTGTTCTTCTCCATGCTCATGATGTTGGGCCTGGACAGTCAGGTACCATCAATCCAGATGTTGTAATAGAGATATTACAACTGATTAATTGGTGATTGCTATAAGTTTATAGATGAACTAAACTAAGATACTGGTGCTCTCTTTTAATAACAAACCACATTCTTCACGTCATCGTGTTTTAGTTCTGCACAGTAGAGGGCTTCATCACAGCTCTGATGGATGAATATCCCATGGTTTTGCGAAAGAGGAAGAAGGTCTTCATCCTCATTGTCTGCTTCATCTCCTTCATCGTCGGCTTCTCTAACATCACGCAGGTGCTGCATGAACTCTGCATTAGGTCACTATAAAATGAACAAAGTAAAGAGGGTTTTAACCATCCAAAGAATGCGTGTAAACCTGTTTAATATTATAAGAGGACGGTCTTGAAACCCAGCTCGTGTGAACTCTTGCGCATTTTTCCGACACAAGGGAAAAGAGCTCTTGCATTATGCATAATGACAAAACGATCTCACAACAACCTGCGGTGTACTCTCATCATGCATATTTTATTCAATGAAGAGAGGGATGGTAATATTTGGTCTCTAAAGTAGTTATGCGTGTTCCTGTATGTGTGTTGAAATCTCCTAGGGTGGTCTCTATGTGTTCAAGCTGTTTGATTACTACTCCGCCAGTGGGATGTGTCTGCTCTTCCTCGTCTTCTTTGAAACCATTTCCATATCCTGGTTTTATGGTAGGAAATCCATTTTCTTTTCATTAAAAAAAAGAAGAATTAAAGCAAATATTACAACTTGAAATTAAATGTAACCACATTGGTAATAATTTGAGTCATTCTGGACGAAATGTAACAATGACTCCAGCATTTAAATTTCCTACTTAGCTGTTCAACAGGAAATCACATCTATAAATCTCTGCCATCTTGGCTTCCCTTTCCCACCCCCACCATTATGGCTTTGTTCTGGCAGTCGCTCTCTCCTCATTAACACCAACACTCCCTTTGCCCTCCTCTCTTTATGCCACAGGAGCTGAAAGATTTTATAAGAACATCGAGGACATGATCGGCTATCGGCCATGTGGCTGGTGGAAGCTTTGCTGGATGATCTTCACACCTCTAATTTGCTTGGTAGGAGAAAACTGATTATGGATTTGACCTCTATGACTTTCACCTAGAGGTGCTTAATTCTTTAAATTTGTAATTTTCAGTCAGGCTTCGTTCTTCTGCCAGGAAATCTGGGGATCCATCAAGCTAAAGCACTGGCCTTAGGTAGAGAATTGATCTAATTTGTATTCTAATTTGTATTTGACCTCATGGACAGTCAGGTCCTTTGGGAAATCTTGCAAAGTTAGTCCTGTATTGAAAAAGAACACTGAGGGAAATTTGGAAGAAATTGCAAACTAGACAATGCTTTGATAATCTGATTGTCTAAGAATAAGCAGAATGTTATTTTAACCAGGAACACTGTTGGATAGTTTGTCTGTTGTCGCATGTGGTCTAAAAGAAAAGCTAATGACAATTAACCTCGACTGGACTGTTAGCATGCCAACTCATGCAAGTCAATAAAGTACACATTGTACTTGGTGAACAGAGGTATTTCAGCAGGTATTTTTGTGTGGGTTAGCATGCTAGTATTTTGCTCAAAGCACGGCTATGTCTAATGATGCAAAACCCAATCAATCTACAGTATGTGCAAAAATCAATGCTTGTTTCTATATATTTCACATCTAAGGAGCTAGACCTTAGTGCCACTTTTGAAAGTATTTCAAGTTTAATCTCAAAATGTAAACTTGTATATAAAAAAGTGCTTTTGTTGGTTTTTTTTTTCTTACATATATTTGCTTCCGTTGCGCAGCCATGTTTTCTGAACATCTGTTTTGGATTGTGGCTTTAATTTTCACTCTTCTTCAGTTCAGTCCTTGTACCTGATCATTTTCAGAGGAATTCAAGTTTTGTTGTTGCTTGTTAAGACATTTAACACTGACTCATTAAAAAATAAAGTTACACCTGACAGGGAGCGAAACAAAAGGCGTCCAACATCCAAAGAAGAGCTTTGAATGTCCTTGAGAACTAATCCTGAAGACTACTTAAAGAAAGTCACCAAATACTTACCTTTACATCGTTAGACTATTTTTTATTTTTATTTTTTACCTTATTTGCTGTATATCTATGTATGTTTGCACGTGTTGAATAAACTCCTGCAACCATCTCCCATTTTCCTAGCAAAGTCTTGGCTCAAGACGTTTGTACAAAACTGCTAAGCACAAGTTTCCTGGCTTATCTAGACCCTCAGGTTATGAATAATTACTGCACTGGAGTATATTGATATATGAATATTATAATTTTATTTTGTAGGGAGTGTTTACCTTTAGTGCCATTGAGATGACTCCTCTCACCTTGGGGAAGTATGTGTACCCCCTGTGGGGCCAAGCGATTGGCTGGCTCATGGCAATGTCCTCCATGGTACTCATCCCAGGCTATGTTATCTACATGTTCTGCAGCACCAAAGGCAGCATCAAACAGGTACAAACATCTTACACAACTCTCTCAGATTCTGATTTTAATCATCTCAGGCTAAAAGAAAATTATGCAATAAAGTGTTGAAAAGAGAATATACAGGTAACACATAAGATTAAAAATGGAAAAAGTCCTGGAAGGCTGAAGTTCATCTCTTATAAAGACTGTAGTTATTCAGGAAGAACAGAATTGATGGTTTTTGCTCAAGGCCGACATTATTATTCTGGTTTTAGGCAGGAAAGTATATTTTTGAAGACGTGCACTGCTTGTGACAGTAAATATTTACAAAGCAGCTTTACGTCTCTGCTGCTGATTCCTGTGAGATATTTAACTTCGGGCTAAAGAGCATATTTTGTTAACTTTTTACATTATTCATGTGTGAATGTGAGTACAATTTCAGCCAATACTCTCACCCGGGTTCAAATCATAATCATTTAATCATATTGTGATGTAATAGTTTTTTTTTTTTTTTACATGTCCAGCGTTGGCGGAGGATGACAACTGCCCAGGAGGATGAAAGGCGATCAGGGCAGAATGAATTCACACACACAGACAGCGTGGGTGAAGCACCTGTCTAAACCTGATTGTCCAAGCTAAATAAATCTGTCTGCCAGGACTTAATGTAGTTAATATTGGAAGTTAACAATTTGATGGATGGATGGATGGATGGATGGATGCAGCAAATCTCTGGACTACAGTGTCTAACCATCCTTCAACTTGAGTTGAAGTAAATAAAGAAGATGAATAAGTATTTTTGACATAGATATTGTTTCAGTAAAAGTTATGGCAAGCAAGTGAATGATACAGGTCACAATAAACCTGTATACAAAGCCCATATGTACAATAAACCATCATGAATGTAAATCCACATGCTCTTCATAAATTGCAGCACAATGAAGGCCTTTGTTTATAACGTTACTGCAAATTTAATGAATATTGTTGTACTGCGAAATGGAACTGTTAAAACTGGTAAAACTCGATTTCAAGTATAAAACTCTATTAATGGGGAACCCCAATATTTCATTTAAAGAACCAACCAGTTACTGTGATGTAGTTATTCTCAGCAACACAGTATTGCTTCAGTTGTCTGTAGGTCACATTTATCTGACCAAGACCTAAAATGAAAAGTAATATTTCTCATGATAATCTTTACAATAAATAAGGAAATCTACACGTTATTTACCATATGCTGTTTTTCAGTTAACACAGTTTTGAAATACCTGTTTTTAGTTTTTAATTATGTATATTGAAGTTAAGTATGTATATTGAAGAGTTTGATTAAAATATTAGAGAACTGTAAATATAATTGTTTTGTTATATTTATGCACTGTCTATAAAACGTGGATGTAGGTCCAGGAACTGAGAAGTGAAGCCAATGTGGAAGTGCCTTAAACTTAAATTCATTCACCTGACCAGCAGGGGGCGACTACTCTGGTTGCCAGAAGAAGTTTGATTGTTTAATCTTTATTATAACATTACCCTGTTATTCAAGTAAACACTTTACTAATGGGTTTATGGTTTTAACCACTATGTCTTGCTTAATACAAGATAGTGTTTATTTTGTATATAATGGTCAGATTTAGAGTAAAACAGATGGTAAAATAGGGTGATGTCAAAAATGCAGAGGCGGAAGTCAATAAACTAGTGGGTTGGATACATCCATATTTTATAAACAGTCTATGCTTGTATTAAGTGTATTTTTAAACTATGAAACTTTTCATGATAAATGTTTTCAAACTCTGTTTTATAAGGTGAATGTGAAAACCAAGCATCTTAAAAAAGAAAAGTAAAAGAAAAGACACTTTTTTCATCTCCAAAATTTTGTTTGGTTTTTAAAAGCTTCATTAAGCTTAATTTTATCAATACATAAAAAAAACACGTAATGCTTAAGTATGTTTGTAAAACTTAAAATGACTGAATATAGTGAAGCAAGGTTTTCTTTGGACTGCAACTTTATGATCTGTATTAAAGATATACCCTGATATTGCTTCAGTGTTCATGTTAATAAAATGTATACCATTGGCACTTGGGATGTCAATTCTTCATTTCTCATCAGCTAGTTAGAAGTCAGTAACTTCAGTATATACAGCTGTGGTCAAAACTTTACATATACTCCTCACAGTCATCAATGTTATTGTAATTTGACTTTATTTCCAGGGTGTATAGATTTTATCTTCTTATCTCTCAATTTTGCCTAAATAAAAATGATTTCCTTGATAACAATCAAAATTTCAGAGTGAGAATAACTTGTCAGAGCTGGTGTTTGGGAACAAGGTTTATCTAACATTAGCAGCATATTGTTATGTCTTTGATAAACTGACCAACCAAGGACAAAATTCCGGAATGGCTTTCCCAATTCCCCAACATCAACCCTATTGAAAATGTTTGTACTATGCTTAAAAGCTCGGTTCATACCAGGAAATGAATCCATTTAAATGAACTCTACCAATTCTACCAAAATGACTGGTCAAATAGCTTGTTGATGGTTACCAAAGCATGCAGTGTGAAAGGGTAGCAGATTTAGAGAAAATCCAAAATAAATGTAAATTTGTGCACAGAGCTTTTATTTTCAAGAATATTAAATATGCTGTCTGAGCCCCATATTACCATGATATCCATGCCTGTGAGGAGTATATGTAAACTTCTGATCACTTTATTAAGGTAACTACAACTATATTTGCCTTTTCTCCTAAAATGACTTTTTTCTAAAAATGTCACCAATGTGTCTTTTTAACATGGCATTAATTCAAAACAAAAGACCAGCTCAACTTTTCAGTGTTTTACTTTTGTCTCCTGCACGGATTCGTGTTCTGAAATAGAAATGAGAAAATGCAAATAGACATTCTTTGCTACACATCGGCAGGTTCAATGTGCTGCGGTATTGCCCAGCTAAGCAATTCCTGAAAGTTCTTTACACTGTGACACTAAGGAAGGTGCTACGATGCAATACCTCCAGCACTGGCACCAGTCATGATTTCTGGTGTTACTTAAAGTACAGCATTGCTTTATTTTCTGTATTTCCATGCATGGACATGCTAGTCCACGTGGTTTGTAAATTTGCAACAGATATACTCAGATCAAAATTTTTGTGACAAAAACAGAATAATTTATAATGATAAAAATGTCTTCTTTTGCTGTCTCTCGGTGTATAAAAACAATGAGGTATTCTTACCCACTCCCACTCATGTTGAGCGTAGTTGCAAGTTTGACAAACCAGCTGACTCCTGTTGGCTCTTTTTTGCTCTCCCCCATAATCAATGTACATATCTTGCTATTTTGCTGCTGTTTTCACACTGTGATATCAACCACTGTTCTACTCACTATCTCTTCCTTGGCAGGTAGTTTACTTTTTCAGAGAAAACACCTGCTTGTTACTGAAAACAATAAGACTCACTAATAAAGATAAGTTCCACATGGTGACATAAAACTGAAGTCAAACTTACAGTATGTGGATTTACTACTAGAAGCAAACACCTCACATAAAAGTAGTGTTATGATTCATTGTTCCATGTATTCTTTAGCTATTGTATTACTTGTCATAAAACTCAAAGTAGGAGGAAAACTATGTGTGCGGGTTTATAGTGTGTGAAGGTAAAATGCTGTGTTGAGTGATGTGTAACATTTCAAAATAAGCATTTTCCCGGCAATTCAGAGTATACTGATCTTGCCACTGAATCCAATAACAAAGCAAACCATTGTGATGTATAGACTTAAATCATCTTTAATTGCATGTTAATATACCGCAAAGACAGGGAGGGTTTTTAAAGCCAACTGAGGGAGATGATGGTTCATGTTGCACTCAGTTTCCACCTGTCTATCCATAAATATTTCCTCTATTTGTATTTCTTTTACTAGTATGAGCAAACACAGTGGTGAAAAGCCAGACAAGATTCACATGTCATTCATGAAGCAATGTACTGGTATGGCAGAGCCCTTTTGTGAGTTTCTTCATGAAAGGTACCCACTACTGCACTTCCATATCATCTGCTACACTCCCCAAATGCTACATTAGTTTCCCTGCAAATGTAAATCTGTCATTTTCAGTGCGCCTCATATTTATGTTTCTTGCACACGCAGCATATCTTTCGACTAAAATGTGCAACCATGAAGAAAGGGTCATAACATACATAGAAATAAGACAAAACAAGCAAAAATGGCCATGAAAGAGGCATTTGATTTGCCTCGAGGCACAAAAACATATTTGCCCAAAGAAGCCATTCGTATTTGTATTTGAAGGGGTGTTTGTCATCGTAACAAAAAAAAAAAAAGAATAAAAATCCATGTCTGTTTTTTAAATTCCACCACAAAAATTTTCATTTTCATCATGACAAAAAAAAAATTGACCTCCCACAGCAAAGTCTTTCATACACAAATTCCAGATTTTGGGAGTAAGGGTTCAATAAGCTTTGGAACTGACATGCATGAGAAGAAGAAAAAAATCAATCATGTAATTTCTGAAAGCTGATTCAAACAAATAAATCAGCAACCGTACAATCATCATCAATCAAGGTAAAATTCATAATAGTAGAATAGTTTCTAAATTTTATTACATAACCTTCAAAAGTTCATTTCTACAATGTAGCCAGTAAATGTGTTAAATGAATCATCACAGCTCTTGATTCATTTTGAAAGCTGTAATTCCTCTCATTGTGTTATGAAATAATAACAAAAGCAATTACGGGGATAAACAGGAGCGAGGACGGATTTGTTTACAGGAAAGCTAGGATGCTACTGTGAGTAGGTCACACACACTCATCTCTGCCAACCACAACAACAGAAAGCTTTTTGTTTGTTTGTTTGTTTGTGTTTTTTGTCCAACCGCTGTCTTTTCACAGGGTGACATCCTAAGTGGAACAGGACAGACAGATGAGATAGAGACCTCCCCGCATTGGCTCTGTGATTATAAATCAACAAATCACACAGATGGAGGTCAGATGAGAACAGAGTTAACTGAACATCCATTTCACAGTACCTGGTGGGGGTTATGTATAAAAGATGAATGCATTCAGGCTATGGCGGTCGCTGACCTATTTCAGAATGACGGATGCTTGACAGGGCAATAGCAATTTGAAGAGGCTAAAGGTAGCTTGCTTGTCCTTTCTGACTCTTTGAATGTGGTATTTACAATCTAAGCTGAGGTGAAATAGAAAGAGATCAGATAATGCATTCTTTTTTCTCTCTCCCCTCCCTTCCATTCTTATTTAAAGCAGGATAGCCAGCAGCACAAACAATGCCACTAATGCCAGCTTTTGCAGTATAAGCTCCATGTAGTTTTTGCCTTTTTGAAAATGTCAAAATGAAAGGTTAGCACGGCAGAGAAAACAGTCACAAGGATCTGGAACAAAAGCTGGCAGTCGTACCGACGTAAAGAGACAGCGTCTGGATGTTTTGTGGGTGGACTCTGCCCGACATTTATCCACCAACGGAAAACACACAATGATGGCACAATGGCAAATTAAAATAAACACACATCTCGACATTTAAAAAGTGTAGCGTCCTAACAGAAATTCTCGGGTGAGTTCTTGGAACAAAAAAAACATATAGCGACGACACATTTGATAACCGATGACAGCACATTGTGTTGTTTTTTTTCAGTTTTTTTTTACATCTGAACCCACTGTAGCTTTAGAGCCATTTCAGACGATGAGACATTTTCAAAATGTTGAAAAACAAGACAAAACCTTCCCTCCATCAGCTGACAAAAGGGGCAAGAATTCCTGGAAAGCCTTAATAATGTTAGACATGAAGAGTAAGAGACGAGCATCAATCAACAGAAGCATCCTGGGTTAACTTTTTTGGCTCGGCAGCAATCTATATGATTGGTCGCCTTTGGTTCTTGTCATCCTTCACTGTAGAATGATATATGGAGAGCAACAATTGGGTGAGAATGTTTTCTGAAGATAGAGAGCCACAACACAACGGAGGAGAGGATGACAAAGACAGCTTATCGGGAGAATGTCATTTTTGCTTCTTTTTTTTCTTTTTTTTAAATCCGGGGGAGTGGAGAAGAGAGAAGGCCCTCCATCACATAAATAAATAAGCAACAGCGCAAATGGGTAGATAACTTTTTATGAAATATCAGTTTTGCTATTCTTTTTTTTTTCTTTTTTTTGCTCCTTGAACAAGAAGCCTGAAATGACTATTTTCTCAAAGCAAAGGAGTAGTGTGTTTTTTTCTTCTTCTAGCCCTAGCATTTAGTCAAGTGCAAAGAAGTCAGTGTTTAGTGGAGGCATATGTATTTTGGCACAGAGTTTCAGTTAAGTGTCAGCTATGCGCACGTGTGCACATACAGCACAGTAGGCATGAGGCTTGGGATGATAAAGCGAACAGAAGCAGAAGATCCTTGATGTCTTTCCATCCATTACAAGAAAAATTCAAAAGATTTGAGGGATTCGTGTGTTTCTGTTGTTGCTGATAAATACTGGAACTGGAAGGAATCCATCCATGAAGTGAATAGCAGTGAGTTTTCTCTAGAGTTAAAACTGACAAAAAGTTATAGAAATTTGTTAAAACTACATAATATTTCAAAATACATGTGGAATCAAGTAAAACTTTATATACGCACTATATTTCTTCTTATCTCTTTTAAAACCTTATTTTTTTTAAATCTTTTTTTCCTTAAATTTATGCATATAAGTGGGATTTTTATTTTTTTCATTATAGCTTCATCTGTATGTATATATGTACAATATGTACTGTTAGATAGGAAGAGAAGTGATAGGGTTTATGTGGAAGTATGTGTCTGTCTTTCAGGGAGAAAAATTTGAATTCATTTATTTACACCATGCTCCGAGAGCCACTTGGGGTCCGGTGTAGACTGAGGCGGGGGTCTGGGGGTATGTACTGGTGCGGGTGGTTGTAAGGTGGAGGCGGGGGAGGCAGTGGGGGCTGGTGGCCGTCGCTGCCGTGTGAACCGTTTGGCGAGCGGACAGGGGTGGACATGGCGGAGTGACTAAGCTGATGGTGGCTGTGGTGATGGTGATGCTGGTAGTGGTGGTGTGTGGGCGTTTGGCTGAGGAAGGCCTCCATGCGTCCATGGCTGCTGTTGTCGAGCATGATGACCTTGACAATTTGCTGACACTGGATGAGCGCCTCAGGCCGCAGGTCAGCCATGCTGACACAGGGCTGGTGGTGCTGCTGGAGGGGGAGATGATGGGCGGGAGTGCTTGCCGCTGACTGCAGCTGCAGGTGCTGTGGTGGAGGCGCAGGCCCTTGGGTTACCCCCTGGGGCCCCTGCTGGAAAAGCACCTCTCCCCGGTGATTAAGAAGGGCCGCGCTCTCGGGGCTCCGAGCCATGCTGCTGCTGAGCTGGTACGTCTGAAGCCTGTTGTGAATTGACACCTAGTTTAGAAAACAGCCAAGAGAACAGCATCAAATGTTATAAAACTGGTTCCTCCTCTACAATCCGTCAAGCCCTCTTTTTCTTTTTTTGTGGGGGGAGTGAACGCACAGCACACACACACACACACACGGGGCATGCGTGGGGGCTTAGGTGTTAAGGATCGGTGGAGGTGTAAAATTCTGTGACTACAATATTCTCCCCTCCCTCCACCCCCACAGGTACTGGGAACAGTGCTGGATGCTGGGAACACCAGTGTGTGTGACTGGCGTCATTGGTAATAGTGGTGGGGAATGGGGATAAGAACGATGCTAGAGGACGGTCCCGGTGGTTCCAAAGGGGACACTGAGGGCCCCCGTGTCTCCCTTCCAAACCACTGTGTGGCACTACGGTGACAGTGAACACGAGGAGACTTGTGGGTCGAGGTAAGCAGAACATAGACCAAGGTCATACGAAGAAGAGGGAGAGGTGGAAGAAGAGGAGGAGAGGAAGTGAGCAGAGTGACAACCACAGACGTCCACAGGCAACAATCAATTAGAATGCAAACCTCCAGATGTCCCATTTGTTTCAGCACTCTGATTTCTATAGGCAGTTTCCCTCAGCTTTTTCCCCCTTTATCTCTCTTCCTTTACTATCTTTTTTTATGCAGCCTACTTACAGAATTGTATAACGTCTCAGAGTTTCAGAAATGTGTATCTCCGAAAACATATGGCAAGAAATTCAAGGAACTGAGCACAATCTGATGGTGTATTTATATAAATCTAACATTTGAGCGTGGAAGTCGGGTGGACTGCTAGACGAGTCTTCAGTGATAGTTCTCTAGGGGTCTTAAAGGACATTGAAAGCTCTTATTTGGATGTTGGCTCCCTTTTGTTTTGTTCTGTGTCAAGATGATCCCACACTGCTTCAACAATGTTAAGGTTCAGGCAGTGGGGAGACCAATCCATGACTAAGAGTTCCATCATGTGATTTTTCAATCAGATATGCTTTAAATGCATTGGCTGTGTTTGGGATGACTGTCATACTGAAGCTATATATGAAAATGAACCTGTATGCCAATGAGACACATTTCAGAAGGTATTGCATGCTGAATCAAAATCTGGAGATCCCCAACACCACTAGCTGAAATGCAGCCCCAGACAAATTACAGAACCTCCAGCATATTTCACATGCAGAAAGTCACTGTTATGTCTGTCTCCTAACCTAGCTACATAGTAACTGGACTGGCGCTGCTTTGTACAACTTGCCTCATTCACACCAGCACCTTTTTCTACACATGTGCTTTCTGTCTAACAGTTGCACAATTCTGTCAGGTCCTTTTTCTCAAATATTTTTTCTGGACACGCTACGGTATATCCCACGTTTTTGGCAAAAAATACTTTGGGAATCACTGCAAAACTTTCTTTTATTGCTCTCCAGGGGATAAAAGGCATATGATATGATTTGAATTTTTCATGGATTCAGCTAAAGAACAAAGAACAAATTATGCTTTGACAGGCTACAAAGTGCCTAAAGATACCATTTAAAATAGTTTCTTTGCAGAATTGTTTGTTATATGCAGACACAACACTGATTCATTCCTTGAGTTATGTGGTGGAGTTAGGTTTCTGCAAAATATAAAGAAATAAAGTATAACTCAAGACTTTTATCACAGTACATAGTCTCCTACATGGAAGTGTATAATAGTGTATATTAAGAGTTTGGGACTTTTTACATGTATTTTGAGCTTCTTAACCACAGCACAACTATCTACATATGCTTCCAGTTTTAATGTGTCGATCAGAAAACATTTTACCACCAAACCTCTTCAGAATGCCGGCTGTGTGAATATAATAGTCTTTGAAGTTGAAGTATCTTAAGGTTAGAAAGGTCTTACAGTAGTGTTCGTCCCTTCTTTTAAAGCAGTCGGTGTGACTCTTGTACGAAAGAACTCAATTAACATTTTCTCCTTTTGAATGTGCCAAGAGTCACTTCTTCTTGATGACTTACCATACAGTATCAGTGAGCTCTAAATCACTTCAGATAAAGAGTGAAGGATTTAAATGACTTTCTTGTGCCTTTCAAAAGTTTTTTTTCTCAGTAAAAAATAGATTTGTTTAACAGATGGTCCAAATTAGTCAAGAATCACAAAAAGCTCATTAGTTTAAGCCCAAAAGGATGCCTTCGCATGTATCTGAACTAAGCACAAGTTTGTCTTTGGGCTCTAAAGCCATTATTTTGCAGCAGGTGTAATTAGAGATTTGGATTTTTACATCTGGTTCTTCTACACTCAACAAGTCCAGCAGCTTGGCGCAAAAGCAATAAGAGGTGGAAAAAAAGTCTTATAGAGTAACAAATCCAAAACTTTTGGCTCAGATCAGCATCAGTAGCCCTGCGTCAGACTGGTAATCTGTTCAGGGTATACCCTGCTTCTCGCTCTATGCATCATACAAAGACTTGCATATAAAAGCACTCAATGGAACACTATCAGACATAGGTCCTCTCAGACCTCAACATTACTGAAGCAGTGGGGGATCATCTTGACAGAAAATAGAACAAAAGCCAGTCAAAATCCAAAGAAGAGTTCTGAATATCCTTCAAGAAGCCTGGAGAACTATTCCCGAAGACTACTTAAAGAAATGACAACAAAGCTTACCTAAGAGAGTTCAGGCTGTGTTGAAGAATAAATGTGTTCATCTAAAATATTGACTTTCAAGCACGTTAGACACAAACTTTTTGACTTATATGTTAGGTTTCCGTTTATTTTTGCACATGTTTAAATAAATCTTCACACCTATTTGCCATGTTCCTTGCAAAATATGAAGAAATAAAGGGTGGCTCAAGACAACAACAGGATTTTAAAAACAACTAACGGCCATTTTGTAACAACACAGTCGGCTTGTTGTCACTGCTCTGAGGCAGATAGTAACGTTAGAATCTCATCACCTTATCAAATCTAAGATTAAAAGCTTGCCGCAGGATTTGGTATCCTTAGATTTCTGCCTCTAGTATAAAGAGGCTTTTTTGGAGTGGACCCTCCTGGTTTTTGAGATAAATGTGTTTGGACAGCTAGTGGCTCCCCACCAGCCGCTGACATTTAGGCTACTGTAGGCTGGATGGCAGAGAGCAAGATGGCTGGTGAAGGTAGTTCAGACAACCATGAAGATTGACCCGAGGTAGAACTGACCTGAGGCACACAAATGAAAAAAGAAATGGAACGAGAATGACCTGAAGCCAACCCTGTGCAAAGAAATGATGAAAAAAATACATTGTTGGGATTGGAGTATGTCCAAATTTACTACAGCTAAAATCTTAGTCTTATAATTTGATTTGCACTCTAATTTTTTCTTGCTAGTTTGTCGAATGGCTTTTGTATCACAAGCACTCTGGAATCTATAACGCCAATGATGTGACTGCACATGTTTTCAAATTAAAGCCGATAATAGTTCATTATTATGACTATGAAGCATCTGATAGAACTTATGAATTATATTTGCTTGAGCCAGCACCTGAGCAAAAGACATACAGTGTAACATATACCAGTGGCTGTGTGGAATTAAACAGCCACTGAATGTCAAATTGACCCCATGTATTTGGCTTTTCAATCCAAGCCTAAACTCCAGAGCCACAAAAAACAGAGGCTAATAAAGGTCACCTGATGCTTCAAGGATACACATACTGTGTAGTTCCATTTCCTGTGTTTCTTGCACAAAATGTTCACACGAGAGGTCCCCCTCCCCCCAGAGGTCTGGCAAAAGGGTGGGGAGGCGACCATTCCAGGTCAAATGAGCGTTAAAATTATCCGCCTGCATGCTGCTGTGTTAATTAAGGTCTCAATGCTGCATGCGGGTACACACACAGTAAATGCATTTCACACATGTCCTCAGCTTTCCCCAGCCTTTTTTTTTCTTCGTTTTCTTGAAAGGCCCCAAAGGAGTCACAATTTCTGCCTGAGCTTGCGAAACTAATTACAACCTATTTCTTTTTTTTGGCTTCCAGATCATATTTAAGCCTGATGCGTTTTCAGCGTGAGGACAACCTGCTCTGACCGCTGTGAGTGTATTAATTCTCCCGAGCCATCATATTTAATTTTTACACGACAAAGGAGTCCTTTTATCTAATATTTTGTTTGATTGGGTTACCTCACATGCCCGCTGCACATTACCCAGCAGCACTCGTTCTCTCACGCACTCTTCACCCACACTTGCTTGACGCTTCTAATCCTAAAGATACTCCTGAGTTTATCTTGTCCTACCTCGATACTGCCACTGCAAAGACTCTCACTGCACTCACTTACCTGTTGTTTGGGACATAAGCCTATTATTAGGCACTTACCTCTACTGCATTGTGTCCACTTCTGTCATCTATCTCCTGGTGTCCTGCAGGGGGGAAAACAGAAGGGAAAAAGGGACAAAGGTGGTGGCAAAATCACTCTTTTTTTCCAAGATAAAGATAAGGAATTTTAGACTTGCTTGAAGCAAGCAAGCAATCAATCATTATGCAGAAGAACTTCTAGAAGCAAGTGAAAATTCAGTAAACCCCTCTCTAAAAAGCAAATGTACAATCAGAGCTTAGCATCAGTGACTTTTCATGGCAGGCTCTTGAAATCTCAAGGAATGGCATAAACAGCATATTTTAAGGATGTTTGCTGCTGTAGAGGTAGTCTATAAACACCATTAACTTTACATCAATTGTAGTTATAGTCCGTGATGCTGCCACATCAGAATTTATTCTTTTTATTTGAGTTGGGGAAGCTACCCTCCACAAAAAGCCAAAACTATCACTTATCCTCTCTTGCAAGATAGGAAAAATGTTAACAAAGTATAAATTTAACCTGTTACAAGTAATGCTAACCCTCCAAGTCATCACTGTGTTAAAATGAAACAGTCTGCTCTCCTGTGTCTTTATCATAATGCCATGCATGCAATTAGTTAGCCTCACACATTAAGAAAATGCTACTGATGTCAAGCTCTCTTATGAGGACAAATGACATAAACACAAGATAACAGTAATGAAAATCATTCACCTAGAAATACCATCACACTCACAACTGCATTCATGCAACTTTAAAGCTTTACTAATGGAACAAATGTGTCTATCTTCAAGCTTGGATGCAGCATAGTACAAGAATGCTAAGGAAGGAAGGAAACAAGTGCTCCAGTTCAGAATGAGTGTAAGGAACTTCCAGAGATAATGTCTCCTGTGTTTTGGTGTTGCAGTTATTGAATTTGAACTCAAAGATGTGAAATATCCTATGGCTTGCAGTTATTGGGATGGCTATAGAACACAGGCTGTCCCTCTCTCCCTTCTGTGTACCTATGATTCAAACACACTCACAGAGCCTCACATACTGAACTGCTGTCCGGAAGCCACCTTGTAACCTCATTCAGAAGAGTGCCCAATAAAACAGTGTTTATTATCATATGTCTTTAGCATCAGCATTTTGGGAGAAGCATGAATAGACGATAAGAAGATTTTGGTTATACAACCTTATGTGTTCATGACAAATAAAAGTTTATTTTTAAAATTACTTAAAAATGAATGCAAAACTTTTACATGGTTTTAGGCTACTTTTTAGGATCTACTGCTGGATCTAGTAACAGCATAGTCGTACCTGGGTCAGTTACCCAGTGTTTTTGTGTTATTAAAAGGCTTTGATTTCATTAGTTTCATTCTAGTCTCTTGTTTTCTGTTTCTGTGCTCTGTGTTCCTTGTTCCCTGTGTCTCCTCAGTCAGTGTCAAGTCTGTGTCTTCGTGGATATCTCTTGTTTCCCGTTTTACTTTGATAGCCTTGTGTCCTGTGTTCAGTGTTTTGAGTTTTGCTTTCCCTCTGTCTTATTATGTCTGATTAGTCCCAGCTGTATTTCCACCTGTTCCCCATCCTCTCGTCATCCCGCCTGTGTATTTTAGTCCTCAGTCTTCCGCTTGTTGCCGTGTTGTACCACGCCATCTGCTGTGCGGGTTTCTTTGTGTTTCCGGTTTCCATTGCTCTGAGTTCATTGTTCCTAGTTTTCCAGTGTTTCAGTTCTTAGTTCCTGGTTTAGTTTAATTTGTCCTGAGTTTATCTTTCGAGTGTCTGCACAGTGCAATACAGCTGCTTCTTTAAGTTCACCCTTCTATTTGGGTCCTCATCCTGTCCGCCACAGCACCAAACCGTGACAAGTGGCAACAACCTTGACAGATACACTCACTAGCCACGTTATTAGATACACCTTGCTAAGTTCCAATTTTGATTCTGTTTTGCCTGCAGAGCTGCCTAAATACTCAGTGGCACAGATTCAGCAGGGGCTGGAAACTTTGGTCCATATTGACATAATAGCATCACTCAGTTGTTGCAGATTTGTTGGCTGCACATGCATGATGAGATTTTCATCGCAAAAGCGACCTATTTTTTGATCTCTGGTGAATGTAGAGCCCATAGAGTGCAAATGTTAAAGAAACCAGTTTGAGGTGGTTTGACCTCTTTGACGTGGCTGGGACCCTACCATTGAATGTTGGGGTCTTTGGCTTCTGTAGCCCATTTACTTCAAGGTTTGACATGTTGTACAATCAGATATATTCCTCCTTATTCTGGACTTTCTCTGCTGAACTCTGGCATCAACAAGGTATTTTAATCCAGAGAACTGGTTGTATGGGAAAATCCCAGCAGATCAACAGTTTGTAAAAGGCCAGGCCGTTTAGTACTAATCACCATAACACCTTCAGAGTCCCCTAAATCACATTCCTTCACCATTTTAATGTTTGGTTTGAACTTCACCAGGTCATCTTGACCATTGAGTTGAGTTGCTGCCATGTGATTGGCTGATTAGATAATTGTGCTAGCAAGGTGTTGATCAGATATATCTAATGAAGAGGCCATTGAGTGTAATTCATAATATGGTGTAGAAAGTATTGTGAGTACTATGAATATTTCATTCTTTCACGATCAAGGGGGGGAGAAAAAGCCCTGTTACACAAAAAAATCTAATTTGAATTCTCATTTATTGAGCTTGTATTCATTAAGTGTAGCTCTAAGACCCTTTCACCTGGTTCTCTTTTTAAAATGAGACAGTTTCATAACAACTAGTAAGCTGTGAAAGAGAGAAGTAGAAGTGAGAAGCCCAGTTTAGTTTACTTTGAGAAAGACATTGTTTGAAAGACTATACCCCATTTCATGTGACTTTGGAGGACTAGTAACTACACCTGAAACTAGGCGAGGCTTAGCTAAAGGTGATTTTTGCGCATTTACAGTCTTTACAAGCATTGTACACATCTTAAATTACACAGTGTTCTTGATGTTAAATGCTACAGGTAGTGCCTAGTTTTTGAAGATATGATCAAGTTCATAAAAACAGCAGCAGGTAAACAAATTAACAGCGCAGTTGGTGTCTCTCCAGTGGGATTCAATAAGCAACAGTATGCACACACACACACACACACCTGATGGGGAGCCCTGTTTACCGCGAAGCTCTAGCTGTGTGCCGTTGTTCTTTACCGAGTGTGTCTTGGCTCCCTGCTGCTTTTCCAGCTCCCCTGCAGAGAGCAGAAAACAAAAATGATCATCCTCATAATCACCATGACAGAGAGAGAAAGGAAGTTGATAGATTGGTGGATGATGATGGGTAAGAGCAACAAAATTAACCAGGAAATGTTTTTCCTTCAAAAGCGAGCACACACACATACACACTCATGCACATTTCTCCCACCCACTCTCTTCTCCAGTCTCAACACACACCTCTTCATCTCGCTAATTAAACTTCACACTTGATGGTAATTGCATGTCATTTCCAATCATCATGACTAAATGTTGTTTTGTTTCCAACACAACACTGCATTCTAATTTTGATGCTGAGCCACAAAACTGCCAGGTGAGACTTTGAGGGTGCGGTACAACATGTCCGCATTTTGAGACTAAGAGATAAACGGAAAGGGGGGGAAAAAAGTAAGCTCAAGTTCCATCGATAGAAAACTAAAAATATAAATAACAGTCTTTATTTGAACTGAATCAGTAATTTACTTGGATGTTTCTTGTAAAGTCACATGTGCAATACAACATCTACCATGACTGATGAAAAATCCAACAATAAAACGATTGCTTGGTTTGAAATGTAGTTGTACTTTCAATAAAATTATTATAGTGGCTATAATTATGTTTTTTTTTTTCATTACTAAACATTATTAAAACACTATGGCTCATTACCAAAGCATTATGATTTTAATATGCACTTTTCCGTATTAAAGAGGGAAAATGTCCATAATGTAAAGTTGGATTAACACGCAGGACTATTCCCTGTTATCAATGTCAGTGATCTGTGTAACTTTAGTTAAACCCTGGAAAGACCAGTCTCAGTATTGACTGTACAGCAGATGGACCAACCAAACTTAAGCCCAGCTGTTTTAGGCGAATGCATGCCTGGCATAACAACATCTCAACAGTGCCTAGCAGCATGCATTGAGAAGATACTATAGTTAACAATCTCTCACTGTCTTTAATAATAATTTGCTGTTAGCCAAACAGCTGTTAATAGTTTTGCTGCTTTTGCCAATTTGCTTTAAGGGGGGTGTTGTGCATTCAGAAATGCTCTTTTGGATACCTTGATTGTAACAAGTTACTGTTGCCTCTCCTCTGACCTCTGTCATCTTCACCACATCTGCACGTATTGAGTTGCCACTTGTTTGGCTTGATATATATCTGTGTACCTAAGATGTACCGAAGGTGGTTGGTGAGTATAAGTAAGAAAAAGCTAAAACTAAAAAAAAAAAAGAAAAAAAGAAAAAGAAATTTTGAGTGTGCTAATGTACCTGCTGCCATTTGAGTTGTCAGCAGTTAACAGGATGTAACAGGATGATGATTTATGATGACCCATCAGATAATAAGAATTTTTTTTCTGGACGTTGCAAAAGTATTGGGAGCTTAATGTAAGTACCTCTAGCTAGATAAAGAGACAGTGAAAAGATATCAGGGACATTTTATTTTTAAAGGCCACAGCAGTAGGCATAAATTGAGCTACTCAGGGAGCCTCAGGATAATGAATTATATATAAAAACTGTCATGTTTTATAAGCCTTGAAAGTCAGCTTTAATATTTTTTAAGGTTTTATTTTGACAGTCAAGTATAATTTGGCTAAAATTATTGGAAAGGTAAAAAAACATGCAGAGTATGAATCGGACTATTGGAAAAGTGTTCAAATGTCATTTTTATTATGAAGTGGATTTCATTTTGAAAGAACAGAACATGTAAATTCATTTTGTTTATATAATAGTGGTCATAACAGGAACCACTAATGCAGCCGCTACCTTTTTTTTTTTATCCCTTTTGAGCTTTCGTTTTGAAAGTCCTGAAAATCCAGTGGTATTTACAAGCCCTGATAAGCAGTTTTTCATTTGAAAGTCTAGCAAAATTCCTGTAAAACCTGTCAGTCAATAATACTTTGACTAAAATTGATCTTACAGTGAACAACAGTTGTGATGAATTGCATCAAAGCATCAATAAAAACAGGACACACCGATCCCCACTGGATCAGCCATGATGAGTTTTAAATTGAGAGAAAGGGTGACACCAGTCACCAGTTGCTATGGTGACTAAAGCTTGTAAAAAGAACAGGAGGTGTGAGCCTACTGTCCAAACAACTGAGAGAAACAATGGAAGTGGGTCTCGAAGAAAAGTTACAAGTGATATCGGAAAAATTGATTCATCACGAGTGCCAGAGACTTCCCAAGTATAAAATACAAAAGTTTCACATTTTATTGTGAAATTCCAAAACCTGTTTTATATTTATTGGCTATAAGCAAGGTGGTGGGAAAAGGCTGGGCTTTAATGGCATTTGTGAAAGTAAGTATTTTCTAGGCGATATCTCTACACTGTTCTGTTTTAAATCTAATTCTTTATGAAACTTAAATTGCTCCTGTGGAAAAAAATCCAAAGCCTTGTAATCCAAAAAAACTTTGAATTATAAATATGGAAATCTATATGACAAATTGTTATCAAACGCCAGAGCCCACTATTCTCACTGGAGCTGTGGATCTTGGTATAACTTCTGTGGGAGGTTCTCAAAGCTGAAGGATGTCAAAATGTTAGGTGGAATAATAATAGCAATAATAAGAAGAAGAAGATAAAATCTGACAGCTAATAAATAGTGAGCTTTAATGCCAATCAGTAAGAATAATAATGAGAAGAAGAAGAAGAAGCAGCAAAAATCTGAAGAATAATAAGCCTGCATGCTTAATGCTGTTGCACTGGCACGCTCAGTCGGTGTAACTATTAGCTCAGGCTTAAAATTCTGTGTACAGTAATTTGGTTTAAACTGTGGCGAAACTAAGAGATTCTGTGGTGGCAAAGAATTACGACAATATTTAATTTACCTTTATTAAAAACAGCAGCGAGAGGGGAAAGAAATTCAAAGAGGGAAACTCGAAACAGAAGTGAGCTTGCCGCAGGCCTGTTTACTAATCTGCTGACAAAATCAAGCCCCTTGGAGGAAAACGATGGGAAGTTTGTCTGTTCAGGTGACAGCTCTTCCTTGTTTTCAAAATGTTTATCTATCACCACCTGAGAAAAAAGTTTGCCTTTGCAAATATAATAAATGTGTCCCAACATCCACTCTCTTATGTTTTAGCACAAGTTATTCCAGCCTTTACACAGCTCCAAGAGAAAAATAATTTCCTTCTGTCAACACCTGCCTATCTCCGTATGTTGTTGCCTGCTCCCCCTTGGCTGCAGGGCCTCCCGCTCTATCGAGGGTAAGGCAACTGCATCAAAACCCAGCAGGGATCCTCTCTTTGAAGCCCACTGGCAGAAGCTAGGCTGCGGACACACTTAGGTTGTCCATGTGTTGCAGTGACTCATTGTCTAGAGAATTTCAGGCGCGCACAAGTCCGAGCAAGTCAGATGCCTGGCTGCTTTGAGGAGCCCTGACCTATTTTCACCTCCGTATCATTGCCCCCCTGCAGTGTGCTTGAGCTGCAGTGCATCAGAAGGTTTTTTTTTCTTTCAAAACTCAGTCTGAAACCACACAGATGGGACACAGACAAGTAGTTTGCGCATAATACCAAAAAGAAAAAAGAAAAATGAAAAAAAAAAGACATATTGATTCTCACATCTAAGAAGATCTCTAACACCCCAAGATATGACATTATTGATTTGGTGCAAAATGTAATAGCATTTGACCCTTCTTCAGTTGTAGGGAGTATTGCTACAAAAGGAATAGACACAAAGTTGACGATTATACTCAAACGCTCAACATCATTCCAAGTAAAAACAACAATTATTGTTGTCAAATTATATCAATTCTATAATTTGATATGGACAATTTAGAAAGATTCTCACACTCGATGCGTATCTGTTCCATCTCCGTCACTTCTGCGATTGATTCCTTTAGGTCTTCCACAAACTTGAGCAGCTCCTCGGCACTTTGAGCACAGAAGTTTAATACCTGCTTCTTGTCTGATCCGAATGGTGAGAGGATGGTGATTCCATGGGGGTAGTCTGCGGAGTACATTAAACTGTTGAGTGAAAGGCATATCTAAACTACTTTCCTGGGTGTCTTAGTTACAAGTGTGATCATAAAAAGACTTCTAAAGGTCACTCTGAGCTGCAAACTTGGGCTTGCTTGCAAAAATGTCATGCAGCATGTATTGAATGGGACTGGGAGAATGACATTTCCAGAAATTGAAATGCAAGATTGGAATAAAACCGATAATAGTTTGATGCTGTCAGAAAAAAATAAAAAGACTATTGTGCTTAAAATAAGCCCTTTAAGATAAAGCAACAAATTATACAGTCCTTGTTCGCTTCGAATTTCGACAGATATTTTTTTCTCTGTGCAAGCTTGGAAATGGTAGATTTTAGCAATGACTTAAGGAGATATCAAGAGGGGATTTTTTTTCATACCAGCATTGTGACTTACATTCATTTTCAAAAAGGTGAAACTGCATGCCAAGTAGTCCCATGGCTTTGCAGAAAGTGTAGGCCGCGGAGCTCTTCTTCTTTGGACAAAGCTTCAAGATCTGTAGAAATAAACAACATCATGAGCCTTGTAGTAAAATGTTTGAATGACAGAACTGCCTATTTAATTCCTTGTTCCATGTTCTGAACACTTCCAAAAATCTTGCCAGAGATTTCCATATCGCATAACAACATCAAAGGCAGTTGCGAAAGAACAAACTATTTGAGCATTTAAAAACATCTGTCACAGGCTGGGTCTCTGACCCAGCATTTTGTGTTTTATTTTGTAATTTTTGAAGCTTTCATGTTAGTTTGGTTATAAGTTTGTATTGTTCTTATTTAGGGGTCAGTGGAGGTTTAGGTTAGTGATTGTTTATCATCTGTCTCGTTGGTTTCTGTGTTTGGTTCCTTGTCTAGTCTGTCATGTGTGTTAGGCCTGTTAAGCTTGTGTTGTCGTGTCTAAGTCTGCATGTTTCCTGTTTTATTTTGAAAAGGGTCTTGTGTTCTGTGTTCATGTGGTTAGTTTTACTCTTTCCTGTGCATCATTATGTATATCCAAGTCAGCTGTTTCCTCGTGTGTCTCCACTTCCCCTGATCGCCTCGTGTGTATTTAAGTCCTCTGTTTTCTGAATGTCATTGTCAGGTCGTCTGTTATCCCCACCATTGTTTTAGTCATAGACAAGGCTGGACTGGGACAAAAAATCGGCCCGGGCATTTTGACTAGAGACCGGCCCACCAGGATAAAGATTTAAAATGTGACGTCATTCAGGGGTAAAACCGCAAAAGATTCTGGGAACTTGTGGCAAGAGGTACTAGCGCACGCAGGCTTTCAATTGAACTCAGTTACACAGCAATAAAAAGAAACCCAAAAAAATGGCAAGAAGCTGTTGTATTATTAACTGCAATAGCCGGTCGCATGACAGCCACGGGAAGCCGACGGGCAAAGAGATCGTTTTTTTTATCAGATTACGTCGTTGAAGAGAAATTTTTTAAGCCATGTTTCCGAAGTAAGAGCCGACGGATGGTCTGGATATACCAAATTCTGAGACGTTTAATAATAATAATAAACGTCTCAGAACACTCCAGCTCACATGTTCGTCTGCTCCAAGCATTCCCACAAAGGTCAGAGTTTTGTAGTAGTTAATACGTCATTTTCATAACATAATTAGTGACATAGGTTACAAGCAAGTCTGGCGCTGAACAGAAATTGTTGCTCTATGCTCCTTTGTTTATTGTGCATAAATAGTGAATTGTCCTGACACAATATTGCGTTTCGCTTCTGTTATTACCATGGTACATTGACAAAAACATATACTTTTATTCACAGGGTAAAACAGTTGTTTTGTATCACTAATTGCCCAGTACGATTACAACATACAATATTATTGTCACTGCTACATTTCTGTAATGCTACCAGAAATTATTTCCACTACTAATTAATTACCGTTGAGCTCAAAGGTTATATTAATAAACGGTTAACGAATGTGTATTTATGACGACAATTTGTGAGACTGGTAAACTTAACCTTTGTTCGTACAATGGTCTTTCGTTCTACACGGTGCATTTCAAGGTCCTGTACGCATCCGTCGGTAAACTGTACCTGGGCTTGTTGCAGTGACCTGAAGTTACTAAACTTCATGAGTGTATGTGTTGTGATGATTTCTGATATGAGGTTCAGTTCTACAGTGGTGATCGCAGGGTGTGCACAGGTCAAGTGCCACTATGACCCTCCAGAAAATAACGAGGACAGGGGATGATCGTTCAGCTCTTTAATGGCAGATTTAGCGTGGGTGTGGGTATGTGTGTGTGTGTGGTTCTACAAACAGAATGGAAAATAGAATACAAATTACAATCAAATTATAGACAACAATAATCACCATATAACATATTACAGCCACATACTTGTCTTATAGGCCCTAATACTAAGCTGGCGGCTTTTACTTATAGTCTGAACCATATTTGACAACAAAGAAAATAAACATCTTCCCATCACTTAACTCTTGTGCCCCACTCACTTATGATGCCAACTAAAGAAGGCAATACACATAACAAATCACCAACTTAAACTGAACTCAGTTTGGCCTAGGCGAACTTAGCTTAGCTTAGCCTGCTTAGCTTAGCGATAACTTAGCTGATAGAAAATGTACAAACAGAGGACGTCCAGAGCAAGAAAACATACAGGCTATCCTTCTTACACAAGAAATATCCTGTAACTCACCAATCTTATGGACGCACACTCTCACTGAACCCACATAAACTGCTCTCGAGCATAACTTGTGATTCACACTGCCTTCATGAACACCATTTTCCATCCCAGTCAAACATTACTCACAAAACGGCCGCGCCCTCTAGTGGCGAGGCAGAAAACTGCATCACAGTCCTGCCTTCAGAACAGTATGCACTCACTCCAAGAACCGTATAATTATAAATATGAGCGTGGTGAAAGTTGGGCAGCACGCTGACGTCTTTTGTCCACTCTGTGTGCTCGTAAGGGTCTGACCCTTTCACTCATTTGATTTTTCCTCGTATCTTTTCTTTGTCTTTTCGTCGAGTCTGTCTTTGTACGGACCGGCATTGTTTTCCTTTTGTTTTGTACATTCCTTTTTTGTGCGCCAAAGAAAAAACAAGAAGGTATTGGAACCGGAGAATGAACGTTTTGCGGTGCTGCAAACGCTTGCATTTGATGCGGTACTTGGATTGTTTTGCCACGAGTTCCCGGCATGCAATGCGCGAAAATCACGTGATTGCTAAACAAGGGGGAGGGTGCATCCGGCCTCCTCTGCTGTAATTGGTCCAGCCCAGAGTCAATCATGACCAATTGGCCAATCCAACACCTTTCATACCTTTTATACCCTTCCTAAAAAAAAAAAAAAAAATCCATCGGCCCATAAAAACAAAAAATTGCCAGCGGCCCACCGGGCAAACGCCCGGTATGCCCGATGGCCAGTCCAGCTATGGTCATAGAACTTCATAGTGTTTGTTTCTTAGTGTTTTTTAGTTTGCTTAGGGTTCCATGTTTAACTCCTGCTATCATCCAAATAAAGGATCGCTTTCTGTTTAAACCTGCAACTCCTCGACCACATCTGCTTTTGGGTCCTGTTTCAAAAAACACACTGGCGCACCCCGCCGTGACAACATCGAGAGCGGATAGTCAATACTAATGTACACTACAACCTTCCAAGTGTTTCAGATTGCGCGCCAGTGCTTATATCAGGATATATCGTGGCTGTTATGGAGCTCCTTTTTTTTTCCACTGAATGACCTTCCAGATAGAGAAAGATGAGGCATATCTGTTTTCCAGCACTACTGTGAGGCATAATTTACCAGGAAAGGCGTATTAAACCAATACATCACATTGGCACTTTAAACACTTATTGACATTTTCAAGCTGCTGTAACAGGGGCCAAATTCAAAGAGAAGTCCCCTTCACTTTCATCCCGTAGTGAAAAATTTTCAAAGACAACTTCTGTCCCGCTTTCAAAGCTGTCACGAGAAGACATCCTTGCGAAAAATATCGCTCCGCTAACTTTTAGTGCCAAATGAACAGAATTGCACTGTGATGTTGGACAATAGCTTCTTTAGTCTTTTACTTCAAATTTGAGTTTTAACAACCTCTCCTGCAGGTCCCAATTACTTTTATGCCTCCATAGAAAGTGAAGTAATATGGCTATGCTGCTTTTTGCCTTTCCTGTATGTTGTGGCATTTGACATAATTATGAGGTCAGTTAAATACATTGGATAGATAACTCCTATGCGCCTCTTAATGAGAACATTATGTCCAACATTTAAACCTTTGATAATTCCCACATCTATATAACTTTGGATCAAATGAGCAGCTAATCTGTGCTGTCCTCAAGTGAAATGAAACTATATTACCATCCTTTAAAGCAGCTCTGTAGAGGACAGATCTTTGATTATTATTATTTGCTTACTATAATTAAAAGAAATGCCTGGAGATGCCAGAGTTATGAAATAACATAAAAAAGACAAGCACTGCGAAAAGCTGGACCCAAAGTAAGAATTGTTGGACTGCAGCTGTCATAACTAAATAAGCAACTTCAAAGTGTGATTGTGTGCAGAAGAAGGAAAAAGAAACTCTCAGGATGAAAACAGTATTTTTATACTGAATATCTCATAATGATTGTCAATTTAATAAAGTGTAAGGCTTTTCGTCTACTTACCACAAGGAGATCATTGAAGAGGAAGACTTCTCGCTGGTGTGCTGCTTGTTTTTGGGCCTTGTTGACGTCTGTCACCTCAAAAAGTCGACTACAGCACACTAGTCTTCTATGAGGGACGGAGAGAACCTGAATATGAACACAAAGGGAGACCCAGCCTCAAAAATCATATTACAGACATTGATGGGATGCTTTAAAATAATTCAAAAATCCAGATAAAGAGAAGTAAAAAACCTAAATCAACATTTCCTCCCAAAGCTAGGAGATACAAGACTGGTGCAGTAGAAAAAACTCCATTAAGCACAAAATGAGACAACTTAGTGTGACATGGACACTTATTTCTTAGTCTTAAGAGTACTTTAAAATGGTAATTTATAGCAACAGCTAAGAGAGAGAATGGTTATAAAGCTTAAGAACAAAATCTGTGCCCTCTTGAGGAGAACATTTCTACAAATCCAGGTTTACATTTTAGGATTCTTTACTTAGGTTTGGTCTGTCTGATGTTCAGCGTTCCCTCTTGGCAAAGACGAATCCCGGCTTAATATGACAATAAAATAAAACAAAACACCAAAAGCAAATATATTTTGTATTATCTTATCTAGCGCATATCTTTGCAATGCATTGTTTGTGAGAGCGAGCTGTTGGCGTCTTTGCACCAGTCCAAACAAAACTGCTTTTTATTGCTAGTGGGATTATAACAGGTTTCTTAAAAATAAAAGATGAAGAAGACAAGAGGAAGATTCACTTTCTGTGTTCCAAATGTCATATTTCGAGCATTTGTGTTCCTACAGTGATGGTTGTTCTGCTCGATTCTAGTAGCTGTGGTAGTCCTCAAAGAGGGATGTTTTGCCACAGGCTGCTTGTACAAAAAGAAAAAAGAAAAATACGAGTTGTTGCCAAATCCTGTTAGTTTTATTTCTGCAATGTACTTCTTGCTGTTTAGTTACTGGATCCTACATTAGACAAAACTCTATTAGCATAGAGGGCAGGCCTGTGCTTACAGGTGTGTTTTTTTTTTAATTCAGAAAATGCTCCTTTTGTCTGAAAACATTTGGTATCTCCTCTTCAACTAAGGTGCTTTTTCAAGTTTAAGCAGATTACACTGCAACCCCCCCCCCCCCCCCCCAAAAAAAAAAAGAAACAAAAAACCCCAAAAAAACCCGAAAGAAAACAGACTGCCTTCGGAGGACTGATCTAATCATGTTGTCACCCTTTCACACACACTTGTCTCTGCCTTGTCTGGTCCAGCTTTCTGTGTTCTGCAAAAATCCAAAAAGCAGCAGAGTAGATGTGGAGTTGATCCCTCTTCAGGGTAAAACACAAATATACACAGCCCCTGTGCAATTTTCCCTGTGTGCATTTCAAAGTTTCCTTCCCTCTGCTCTGAGAGAATAATTTCCAATGCATGGAGTACACACATAGCCTCTGTCTCCTTTTCTCCTGCTCTCTCATCACTGCAGGGTATACCGACTCGAGCCCAGCCTTCCACAGCCAGCCCGCTTTCTCATTATACTAATGTCAGAAACATGTAAAGACATCATTAGCCTGAAATGCCTCCTGCTCATTCAAAAAAAAAAAAAAAAAGTATTATTAAGAAACAGCTTGACAAGAGATGCCAATATATTTATAGGCAAATGATTGACTTCAAATAAAAAAATAAAATAAAAACAAATATAAAAAAATATTCACATGTTTAGATATAAAGCTACCTCATCTCATTCATCAAAGGCTCTAATACGGCTTTCATCAAATCATCAATTATTTACTAGCGATACAGAAAAATTCATCATATTTGTGTGCCACTTCCTTCGGGAGTAATAGTAGATAAGGCGTTTAGAATTCAAAGTACAGAGACTGTTGGCTGGGTTATTATTTCAATAGAAGAAACTTTATTTAAGACTCGCTCTTTTTATAGCAGACGGCCGCCATTGGCAGCAACAGTCACTTCCTATCACAACAATCCATCATTGTTGTGGCTTTGACAGCACTCCCTCTGTCATCCTATGGCTACTCATCGATCACTAAGAGACACTTAAAGGCGTAAGCCGGGATAAAAAGGTGGAGGGAATACTTTCAAAGTCAATGTCATTTGGAAGCAACTGCTATAATTGGTGTTGAATTTAAAATTAATTAAAACATGAAGACTCACTCATTTCCTTTTGTGACATGGATGCACCAAGAAAGTTGGACATTTTTTTATCAGGACATAATCAAAACAGATGTGTAAGCACATCTATAAAACCAGAGCATTGGCAGTTTGCTGGTCTGGAGCATTCAGGTGTGTTTTAACATGCCAAGGAAAAAATTTAAGAAAGTTCTTAAAGAAACAAGTGTTGCTGTCCATCAATCTGGGAAGGATTATAAGGCCATATTCATGCAAATTGAACTCTACAGTGAGAAAGATTATTCACAAGTGAAAAACATTCAAGACAGCGTTTAATGTTCCCAGAGTTGGACATACTAAAAAAATTCATCCATTACCAAAGATCAGACCATGCAAGAGAGAAACTGCTCAAAGAAACTGCAAAACGCCAAGAGCTATAGGCTTCAGTTAGCATGTTAAATGTTAAAGTTTAGGGCAAAACAATTCGAAAAAGAGAGAACAAGTATATCTTATATTGAAGGGCTACCTTTACTCTCTAAAGAGAACATGGCAGCATGGCTTTAGTTTGCAGAGATGCATTTAAACAAATCTATAGACAGTACATTGTGTCTATTTCATGCTTTGCCTCTTCAAAATGTGAAACGGACACACATGCAGAAGTTGCATAACTGCATGCAGAAGTTGCATTACCACCAGGGGGAGATAATAAAGGCAAAAAACATATGCAGTGCCTTCCAGGGTCCTCAGTGATCAGAAACAATTTAACTAAGTGGCTAATATATATATACACACATGTAAATTTGTTAATAATTTCTGTTTAAATGCTTTCTTCTGATTATTTTCATGTTGGCTTGAAATTAAATATTTCCCTCTGCTTTTACTACAGCTTACTGCAACTTCTGCATTTGTGTCCTTTTAACAATTCAATAAAAAGTGTATAATGACACGGTGGACCAGCATGATATCTGGTTGCCTTTAAACATACAACACCAAAGTGGAGATGTTTGGCCATAATGCATATCACCATGTCTGGTGAAAACTAAACACAGAATATCAGCACAAACACCTCAAACCAACTGACTAGCACTCTCTTTATTATAGATCATTTTCAGACCTGGTGAGGACATTTTTATTTTATTTTATACTTATATGCATAAAGAATTGAAAAAGGGTGTATTTTATTTTTGCCATGACTGTACTAATGCAACATGGTAACATTGAGCAGGTCAAATCTTTACAACTTTACTCCTCACAGTAGCATGCTAACTTTTGCTAATACAAGTGATTACAAAGCAGAGCTTGGGAACTACATCTGCAGGTTCTTAGTTTCGCTGCCACCCTTTTTGACTGGACAGCAGCTCCAGAAATATGTCTGATAAATTTCATGAGGCATGCTACAATATTTCAGTTGGGACTAAACCGCTAAACCAAACTGCTAGCATGCCCAATGCTAGGTCGAGACTTCACTTGGAATAAACTGAACCTGAATTTACTTTTGAAGGAATATCTCAAGTTAACTCTAGTATTTGGGTGCAATGTTTGAAGTGTTGAATAACCAAGCATACATGAGGAAAAATCTGTCTGTCTTGTCTACATTTCATTAAAAAATAAGACAGGGAGGCCTTCAGCTTTGATCGGATTCAAACAGAAGTCTCTTTATTGTTGCAGCTTTTAAAAAAAAAAACCTTCCAGTGTTACAAGCCAGCACAGACAGTACATTCCTATATGAATCAGTGTAATTAGTCAGTTATAAAGCTAAAGACTGCCTTTCTGTCTGCCAGGTCTACTGCCTTCAGACGTGTTCAGTCTGAAACAGACAAAACTGTACCAAGTGTCTCTGAAGTTGAGTTTTAACTAAAGAACCTCCAGAGTTATGTTCAAATACATATTTCAGTTCATGTGCAATGAGGTTGCATTAAAGTCTTTTAACCTTAAACTGTTAAAAAATGAGTCTAATGATAGCGGTGGTTAATGATGTATCTAGCTCGCGTAATGACCTGAGGTAATGATTGAGCTGCTGATGAGACATTTAATGACTAATAAATGTGCTCTGTTAAAGCCACTAAGGCTAGGTGATAGTGATAAGAGCTTGACTAATGAGCGAGTGACTTGGCATGGAGTTAACAAGTGTGTCTTTCTGTGTGCGTACGCAGTCATATTCACATTTGGCAATCAGTTCAGTGACTACATTATGTGTCATTTTTGTGTAAAGTCACTCATCTTTGAGAGAATTAATCCAACTAAAAAAAAAAACAGAATCTATAGCAAGCGTTCTCAGATATATTAGTGTGTCCTTACTGTTTTCATGCCTACGATGGACTGCTCAACCTTGGAAACGTAGGTGACATGGTCTTCGTTGGAGCGCAGCTCTCTCTGTTGTATTCTTTCATAGATTCCCACCACCATGTCTCTGGGGATATCTGCTCCATCATCCACACCTAAGACAGGAAGAGGCTGATTACTCATAAATACACACACGCTTTACAACACGGTTGCTTTACAGGATATGGAGTCATTGCTTTTTTTTTAACAGTGACAGATGAACAAAAAGTGTGTCTACGCTGGCATAATTATAAATAGCAAAAAATGCAACTACTTTGTGTGCATGCTACATTTCTTTGTTCTGCTTCTTCATTTGATTTGTGCAAAAATTGGAAAAATGAATAGCGCTTCCTCACTCTGTCCCCTCATGTGTCCTTCTGACGCTTTCTTTTTTCCTTTCATCGTCTCCATTAAGTAATGACAGAAAGCCCTGTGAAAGGAGGTTAATTGGCAAGCGAAAGGTTAAGACCCAGCCTCATCTCTTGGAAGATTTTCTGTCTGGAACACAGTGCAGTTCAAGGCCGTGACATTTTGGAGCAGGTAAAGCTGCATGTCATTAGGCTGAAAGGTTGCCCTCGAGATGCTCCCCATTATATCGATACAGCTGCACCGCACTGTGTGGTACATTGAACCTTCAATGGGGCAGGATGTGTTTGGAGAAAATGAAGCTGCCACAAGTGACGGCGGTGTCAGTGAGGCACCCGGGGACACCGCTGAGACATCACTGCACATAATGGAGTCAGGGGGAGAGAAAGAGATGACCAGAGGGAAAAGTGCGTAAACTGTCACATTAATAAGCAGCATTTTTTTTGCTGTTAATTGTCTCGTGTTCTCTCTTTTTCTTTGCCACTTTTTAGGATTTTAAATAGTGTTTTTAGCCTTGCTAGCAGCAACCACTTTGAGCCAATCCGGAGTAGCTCAATAACAATTAAATTGATTGAAATGACATTATGTGTACTTTTTTTAATAGTAGTTTTTTTTTTTAAAATGCACTTTAAAAAATAAAGCCAAGGTGGACGTAGCTTAGACCTGCTTTCTATGCAAAGGCTACCAGATGGTGATAGTTATGACAGTGAAATTACTTTTGGTCATATAAATGTCTATGGGAAAACAGCTATCTGACTTGATCACTATATGATCATCATGACACATAAACCCAGCATTAAAGTGTTTAAATGCTGAGTTTATGTGTCATGATGATCAAAAAATGTAATTCTGTTTTGTAAATCTTGGTCACACTATGTCTTAAAATGGAAGGTTTTCTGTGGTATAAAACCACATGTTCAATGGCTAACGACTTGTCAGACTTTTTACGGTTTATCATCATCATGAAGATGTCAGCATTCTGTTAACACAGCCTTAGAGAGGTGCAAGTATGTAGACTCATACCCGACCCAGACTCCAGGAGTACAGGACAGGAAGTTATTAGTGTTTTTCTGCAAGAGAAAGCAATGCACCACTTTGTAAATAGAGACCGTAGGACAACAACAAACGCTAAATGATTCGGAATGACAAAATACTTTGGTTAATGTGGTTAACAGGGTATGAACATTCTTCAACGAGAACTGAAGGTGAGATTTTCAGTGTTAATCATCTCTGTCAATAGAAATGTGCTAGCTAACCTCAAGGGCTAGAGTGTTTACAGTTGCTTAGCAACTGTAAACACCATAAGCTGATCCAGACAAACCAGTACACATTAGAGGCACTTGTTGTTGTTTTGTGGCCACTATTACCCTAAGCCTCTAATTTCTTTCTTTCTCTCTTTTCTTTGTGAAGAGTGCTCACGTAATCATAATTTTAATCACCCAGAATTAAATATCAGATATGTCACAGATGAGTCAGTGAACAGTTTAGGAGGCTTAAATGAGTGATTCTTATATCAGATATCCTGGGACGAACATCAGTACTGACCACAGTCCTGAACTAAATTTCTCTCCTGAAATTCCTTTAGTCCGAGTCTGACATTACTCATGTTTCCCTTGCAACTCTTTATCTTGTTTTGTGCTCATCATCCTCAAGCTTAAATCTGGCTTTTCATGAGGTGTACTGATTAATGCCAGCCCTCTACAAGAACTTAAGGGAAATGCATGTGCTCTAAAAATACGAGGCCATGCACCAAAAAAAAGAGAAAACAGAAAAGAATCCAATAACTAAGATGTTACAGTTTTTCAGTGAGTTGAGTCACTAGATTAATTAGGCGGGTGTATATTGTGTTGCCCTGTTGTGGATTGCTTTAACACTGACAGTCCGTTTTAATTGAGATAATGAATGTTCTATAGTTCTTCATTGCTATTGGTTTCTGGTCCATAATTGCTTTTCACCTTAGCCAATTAGCTGAGTGAACTGCATGTTTTCTTCCATCAATATGTTTGACAGACACAGTGGAAGAGAAAAGAGGAGGAACATAATATAAACAAGTAAAGACAGATGAATAAACAGACAGCGTAATACTGTGACTGAAATCAAAACAAAACAGAAGAATGGATAGGGAGACAAAGAAAAAAACGAGCAGAAGACAAATAGAGCGGCCAAGAGAGAGTGGCGTATCTTAATTTGCATGAGATGTTGAAATTGATTTTCCAACTTAATTTAATTGTGAGGAACAGTCTGGATGAATCTATTAAAGTTGTTCTGCATCGACCTCGGCAATCTCTGATTGATTGCACAGAGTGAGAGCAAAACTATGACGCTCATGTCTCTTTCTCAGCGCTTGCCGAATGAGCATCTGTCTGCATACTGGAGACGAGATTTACAGGTGCTTTCTGTCGGTGCCGCTCTGAGTGACTGTGTAAAGCGAATCAGGCAGGAAGAGAAATGTAACCTAATCTTTATCCCCTGAATTTATGCAGGGAGGTTTGATTGAAACTGTTGGACACTCAGTTCTTCTGAGTCATGTGGGATTGGCTCCACAACAGGAATCTGTACCAGAAGTTACTGGTGAGGCAGAGGATTTAGCAGCTTTCTCATCTAGAGAAATACAAACTTTGCGTGAAAAAAAAAATCTCCTTCTGACTGTTTTAATTTTAGGCCGCATGTAACTCAACTTATGGGATGTTGCTTGTCTCATTCAATGCCCTTGCTCTATAGGCTATATTATATAACGCATAGTGCAACACATAACACAGCATAGATTATAGATTACTGTTCTAGATCTGCACACCCTGCTTGCACTGCATTAGACACCCTTTTATCTTTGGAACTGCCTTAATTCTTCATGGCATTGATTCAACAAGGTGATGGAAACATTTCTCAAGCAACTGCTGCATGTATGGAGGATTAAATCTGCCAAATTCAAAGCAGAAATAAAAAATATGATATAAAAGAATAATAAAATAGTCAAAGTATAAGATGGCAAATTAAAGAAGATTAAAACAAAAGCAATACACACAGTATATTCATAAACTGTACTAACGACATAAAGCTAAAAAGAAAACCAGTGCTTTTTAGTCAACTTTCTTTTTGTGGCCATTATCCTGAGTCTGAAGGAAATTCTTCCTTGTTCCTCCTTGCAAAGACATCAGGTTGGACACAGAAAGCTGAGTATTAGATTTACAACGAGGCCACACTGTCAACTATGCAACTCAAAAACCACCATTCCTCTTCTCAAGCGACCTAAAACATTCACCTACCGGCTTGAGCTGATTATGTCAGGTAATTAATGTCATTATAACTCCCTTAATGCTCATCTTCAGATGCAAGCTGTGCCGTAATGCGACCTCAACGTGACCTTGATGTCCCTTACCTCGTAAATTCCTTATGAAGTCCTCCAACAGCATCTTCCGGTCGGGCTTAATATTCGGGCTGTACATGTCGGTGTTGAGCAGAATGATGGCAAAGGCCAGGATGAAGATGGTGTCTGGATTGTGAAATTGCTGCACCACATCCGGGTTGCACATGCAGTACCGCTGACTGTGGGTGTAAAAGAAAAGGGAAAAACAGGGACAGAAAACAGTAAAACATTACATGTTTTATGTAAGATAGTATAGAATGGGAGTAAAATGAATAAAGTTGGGGGTAAGGATGGTTTATCCATGTAGGAATGACACAGGGTGGGACAGGAAATAGGACATATATAAATATACACAGGAGACACTTTTTAAAACACTGCATGCTATTAAAAATACAACATTAGCATAAGAGTGTCACACTGAAATGAGAGTTATGGCTTTAATTTTGCCGGTGGCTTCACATGAAGCTGTAAGCTGCCCCTCAGCACCAGTGCGTTGGTGAGGTTGTGTGAGCTCTGCTAAAACTCATTTCGCCCACTGGAATGAATACTTATATGGGTCATGCATCACACTAGAAACTGAGGGTGATGTTGCTGACAAAAACAAAGGATTTGACCTTCTTTTTAAGTGTTTCATCCTCTCTGTTACTTGCACTAAGCACCCCAAAATCCTGAAAAGTCAAGTCCTATTCTGCAGTTAATCACTGTCTGACGTTTGCGGGCTTAGTTGGATGAATTTTTTGCAGGTTGTCATTGTGCAGAAGAGAAAATACTTGAATACTGAAATGTGAAATCCCTTACCTAGGCACCTTTTCTGCAAGCAAAGGCTCAGTTTGATTTACTTTCCTAAGTATAAGAAGTGTTGTGCTGGAGTGTAGATTTGTAGATGCCTACACATACATTATATGTGTCTTCCTAGAAGCCTAGAAGGTGGTGTGGTGCAAGAATAACTTCATGGTTAGGTGATGAATAATAGAAAAGAACATCCAACATGTATATGGAAGGCATATATAGATTAAAAAAAGAAGGTGTGTGTAGACCTTGTGGGCTTTCTGTTGAAATATATATATATATATATATATATATATATATATATATATATATATATATATATATATATATATGTACAGTAATCATGAATTAATCACCCCTGCTACAGAGCATTTTTAAGTAAAGATCAGGGGTTAAAGAGCACAGAAAAGGTGCTCTTTAACCCCAATAAATTGTCGAACTGCAATCAGCATTATTCTACAACATAGTTGATAACTGTGTGTGTACAAAGAGTCTGCTAGAACAGTTTGCATTCTGGGAGTAATTTTTAAGGTAGTTAATCCTCCCCTACTTACCCACGTTCTATATAGGCGTGCATGCATGTAGCTTCACGCTTTCTGTGCCAGTTTTGAATGTGCTTTCTAGGGCTCAGTCTCAATGATTACACATGTGCATGTCTAGATATATGTTTGAGTGCCTTAAATGAAATGTTTTGCGTATTTGTGGCATCCCGCATACTGTATTTGCTTTAGTGTGATAATCACAGGGCACACAGATGCTCATTCACATCTCACTGTCTGAAAACCATGACTTGTCAGCAACCAATAATTACACCCTTGTCTGTGAATCCTAATGTTGCACCATGCAGTGAGAAAAACCTCAATTTATGTCGCTTTCTGAGTATGTTGTTACTCTTCACAGATAGGCATGGAAAAATGACTAAGTAAAAAACGAAAATGAGAGGGTAAAATGACATATGATGCTTCTCGCTGAATTGATTTGTCAGTTTTTGGCAATTTAGCTTTTCTTTCAAATTGCCCTGAATGGTGTAATACATCATCATGCGCTCCTTGGGTGGATTTTAGTGCGAAATTATATAAGATGCATGGTCTTCATCGATGAAGACTGTAATATACAGAGCAGATACATAACACAGTGATTACATAGTGAGTAAATATATACAGATATCACACTGTAATACAGGAAGGAAAACATAAACTGAATATATCTGCAGCATTTGGAGATGATTCATATTTGCTCATTCATTAGTAGACTGACGCAGCAGATACTGAGGCTACTGGGTGTTTTTCACTTTTTCCCCTCGCTGTTTTTCACTGCTGCTTCAAATCCCCTTCACTTACTTTTGAGACTTCTCTCTTTCTGTGTGTGTGTGTGTGTGTGTGTGTGTGTGTGTGTGTGTGTGTGTGTGTGTGTGTGTGTGTGTGTGTGTGTGTGTGTGTGTTTGGAGGCATTTCAAAGCCTGGGAGCAAGGGAAGGCAGGCACAGAGAGGCAGTGGCGGTTATGCAACGCTGGATATTTATAAACCATCCTCCCTCCTTCCTTTTTCTCCCCTTCTTCCCTTCCTTTTCTAGTCTCTGTCTCCTTAGCCCCTCCTCCCTCCTACTCTCTCCTGCTCCTGATAGCACGCAGAGCCAGCCTGATGTCCAAACATTAGCAGTGCCAACCTCCCTGCCCACTGCTTATGACAATGCAGCCATGTTTCTTCCTATTGGGAACCTTGACAATTGTGGCAGGTGGTTGTTACTCAAGAGGGGCGATGGCAAACAGTTAGCATTAACACACAGAGCCACAGCTGCACCGCAAATTGTCACCCTGTTGCAAATTGTGGCCACAAATTATACATTGCCTCGCTATTCAGATGGAGGAGTGGATTGTCAATTTTTTAGTTCAGCCACACAGAAGGGAAAGAGTAAAATGTGTTATAATCTTCATGTTCAATTAATGTTCATGTATGGCAATCCAAGACTACTCCGCTTTGTGTGTGCCTGTCTCTTTGCATGCACGAATATAAAAGTTCTCTGACTGAACTGTTATATACTTGTTTTTCTGTCCCCTCTTAACCTTGCTTCTCACCCAAAAAAAGACAACAAATTCACATCTTTGCTTTTCTGTATGGTACTTTCTTTAAGAATATTTCACGATCAAAACACTTGTAAACTGCATGAACTGCATCTTAAAGCATTACAACAACAAGTCTGGCCCTGAAGTAATTTCTTGAGTGATGGTATATAATTTGTTTTTGTTTTTTTAAGCTTGTTCTAGTCACACCTAAAGTTACATTTCAGTGGGGAAAAAATGTTGCCAAATGAGGAAAACATAACATTCAAGATGATAAATATTCATATCCTGCTCTTTTGTTGCCTGCCTTTATTCTCTCTTTACAACAATGTTTATGAACATAAATAAATATATTAGCCATACATAACTAAAGCTCTCTGTTTTTTGCTTGCTTCTTCAGTAAGAATTGGAAGTTCATTCATTCCCTAGTGACTCTTTCCCTTCCTACACCTGTTTAGCCATCAGTTTTTATCTGCATGACCATGAAACTTCTCCTTGAATTCAGCAGGTTCATTATTAGGTTGTTATCCTGATTTTGTCAATCAGCATTGGTAGTAAGTAGCTAATGGACTTTAGTCCAGTTAGCTGGATAATCAACACTGTTTCTAGTTGAATTTTTAATATGAAGGGTGACTTACATTTAAACATGATCAAAAGTTTTGACTGCTACATACATAATTGTGCACCAAAATACTGTGACCGAACCCACATGTAAGAGGCAAAATCATCCAGGAAAGTCAGCAGAACATGAGTGAAAATGCAGCCAATATCCAAAGAAAGACCTTCAGAAAAATTGCTTAAAAAAATATTAGAGGCAAAATATAAAGAAATACGGGGTGATGGCTCAAGATTTTTCCACAGAACTCTATTCAGCCTGCATGACTTTTTAGAGCTTAAAAGTCAGTTTTCTTTTCTTTTCTTTCCTTTTTGTTATTTATGTTTTAAAAAAATAATAATAATAATAAATAAATAGAAAACCTTAAAAATCATTCCAAAAATCCTTCTTTATCATAGAAGAAAAATATGGTTGCATAGTGTAGTAGTCACATTAACTGGACATTTTAAGTTTTGCAGCTTACACTAGAGTTGATACATACATCTTTAACTATACTTTTAGTCTTGTACTTTTGCTTTTGGAGATGTTACAAAATAGCATCCTAACTACCAGTCTGCTGGTAGTCCCGTACCAGCAGACTGAGAGACAGCTTTTTCCATCAGGCCATCAGACTGCTGAACACTTCATAGACACCTCAGCTTCACTACTGGAACTTTAACATTATGCACTCCACACTGTATATAAATGCCACTTGTTTTGCACATATTCAACTCTGTATATTTTATATATTTTATTATTATTATTATTATTATTTTATTTTATTTTTTGTACTATTTAAT
This sequence comes from Mchenga conophoros, assembly GCF_057382185.1. NCBI lineage: Eukaryota > Metazoa > Chordata > Actinopteri > Cichliformes > Cichlidae > Mchenga > Mchenga conophoros. Next base: position 29,103,967 of record NC_140542.1, read on the forward strand.
TTGTAAAAATGTGTATACACACACACACACACACACACACACACACACACACACGTAGGAAAATATTTAGTATACACATCCATAAATGCATACACTATTATATATTGTACATATATTTATTAGTTTCAGGTTGGCCATTCTTGTATTTTGCTCGTTTGTGTTGTTGTGTTTGCACATCTCTGTTGCTTGTGGGGCTCGCACACAAGAATTTCACTCGCATGTGCTGTGCCAGTGTGCCTGCACATGTGATGTGACAATAAAAAGTGATTTGATTTGATTTGATTTGATTTAACTTAAATACATGACTATGGCTAGATACCTGAATGAGGAGATGTTTAGGGTGCAGTGAATGGAGTTTTAAAGCAAGACGACATAACTTCAGCTATTTCAGTTAATCATGTCATTGTGACATCACTCACACTTCAATTCTTTCAATATCTTTGATTTTCTTTGAGATATATGTATAAATGAAATATCAGATTCTTTGGTAACATGTCAAGCCTATTTTCCCCAAATTCCCAGACTCTCCTGTTACTTAGCCTAAAATTGTGTACTTTGTGGAAGCTGAAGTGACAGTTTCTTCTACTACTTTTAAATTCTGATTCAATTTTAAGGAGCTATTGCACAACTACAATTCCATTTTTTTGTTCTATTATGCATGCCCTCCTCTATTCCCCTGACCACACCGACTTATGGATATTGTAGTGTTTATCTTAGTCTGCAATGCCAAGATGATAGATGAGGTATGAAACAAACTTGATAATAATTACATGTAAAACCAGCAGCCGTAACTCTGTGGAAACAGAAGCTGGTGTGCTCCCAATTTAATGGGCATACCGACTGATAAACATTTTCTTAAAAAAAAACAACAACTTATGTTAAAGGCTAGCTGTACTGTAAGTACCTGAAGGCCTCGATGAGACGTTCCACCTTCTGGGCTTCCCCCTGGACACGAATGTGGGCCTGAAACTTCCTCAGCGCTTCGTCCAGCTCCATGCCTGAGAAATCCATCTCATCCACCACACAACTGTGAAGCACAGAGAGGCAGCGATGAGATAAGCAAAGAGCATAGGAGATAGGAAAATATATTACAATTTATAGCCAAATTCACTAGAGGTTGAGTAGAGGTTGCCCCTTCACTGGTGAGCTGGATGAACGTGTGGATGAACACCCAAGATAAAGGATGCAAAACTCTCACTCATCTGCTTCCCAGTCACAGCACTACTTTGCTTACTGCAGGTATTAGCCACGCACGGACACCAGGGATAAGACTGGGCCCAGCTATCTTCTCGTGCCACAGCTGCCAAGACACACATATACACACACATATGCACACAATGCCTCAGAGCAGAAAATCCTCCTATTACCTGACAACCCAAACTTAATTACTTTAATTAAAAAAGCAAAATATCCTGTCCAATGAGTTCACGGGAGATAAATACAAGAAGGGCAATTTGAAGGTGAAATGAGGTTTGAAGTGGAAGGTGACTTTGGAAATACCATGGGGCAGGGTTAAAGTTTTCCTAGCTGTGATGTTAGGTTGCCTATTGAGGTACAATTATAATTATTTATCCTGCCCATACCAATTCAAGATTAACTAATTAATTAACTCACACTTAGTGGTTGTAGTGTAGTAGTAGTAGGGATTAAATGCTTTAAAGAGAAAAGATAGCGTTGATAGTAAAATCGTCAATAAATAAAATAAGTAGCGGGGTCATGACATTATCCTTTGCCTCTGATCTTTTCTACTTGCAGTACTGCGGGAAATAGGGAGATGCACAGACACACTCTACATTATGATGGATTACTGTGAACAAAGGGAGTTAATGAGGTGAGTACTTGACTGTGACACATGCTGCTCCAGCAGAAAAGCATCAGATAGCTGAGTCTTCAGTCCTGCCATACACATACAGTATAACACACAGCACTGCAGAGAACAGCAAATTCTGCTCACACCGACAACATCACTTCAGTTCTTGATGTCCAGGCTTTGGGGAGGCCAATCCACGACTCATAGCGTTCCCCTTTGCGTGCGTGCGTGCGTGCGTGCGTGCATGCGTGTAGTTTTTTCTAACCATGTATGCTTTTACTGCAGTGGCAGTGTGTTTGCGATCATTGTCATGCTGGAAAATGAAGCTGTCGCCAATCAAATGTTAACATTTGTTTTGATAAGACCCATAACACCAATGGATTTACAAGTCAGTGTTAAGTGGTTTAACCAAAAAAACAGCATTCCTACGGAAAAGGTTGGGTAGAAGAAATGGACTGAAAATGGGTTAAAAAGCAGCCAGTCTACAAAGTAAGACAGTTTTCAGTAAACCTGGAGAACTATTTCTAAAGACTACCTTAAAAATGATAAGTCTGGCTCCTTGTAAGCAACATACACAGAAACAATTGCACAGTATTGTGCAAAAGCATTACTAACTGATTTACTGTACATCTCTATCACTACTTACAGCAACACTGCTATCAACTTTATTAATATTAATTCCAATTATTAATTGCAGTAAATCTTGAAATAATTCTGCCAGTCAGCTCATTAGAGCTACTAATAGTGTGTAATGATGTAGAAATTCAAGCCGTACAAGATAAAGAAAAGTTTGTTCTTCTTGTTGACTAACAAGAGAAGCTAGTTTTTTTTAGCAGTGTGTTGCTTCATGCTCCTGTAAAGCACAGAAATAAAGCCCTGGTGTCCTCCCAGGGTGCAACATAACCAACCAAGTGTAAATGAACATAAACAGTGAGTGACATCAAAACTTAAGTGATCTCAGGCGAGAGTCTCCAGGTCAAAAGTGTATTTGTGTCCCCTTTGGGCATTTGAACAGAGACTTAGCTGGCTGGTCAAAAGGCTCCAGGATGCTTTGTGACTTCAGTAATTACTTTACTGATGAATTTCGGGACTCAGTCGCTAGTTTCAGATCAAATCAAGATTTAAACTAAAGCAGGGTATGTTTTACTCTTCAGTTGACAGTTTGGTTTCACTCAGGTAACTTCTCGCTTGGCACATCTAGTTTCAAAAAACCAAGACAAATTTGTTCAGCCTGAAGCCTAACAATGAATCTTGGGTGAAACTTAGCTAAGCCTATCATTTATATACAGTTAATCAGTTGAATGTTAAGCATGATTAAAACATTGTTTCTGTTCCTTTTTCAGCAAATAGAAAGAAGCTGTTACAGCCAAAAAGTTGCTATTTTTTCATATATGATGCACTTTTAAGTTATTTCAGACTGTACACAACTGCATTTCCATGGTTACAATGTTGGTTACATCTTTCAGTCTTTCCTTCTGCTTAAATGTACAGCTAAGCAAATAGAATGCATGGTTTTAGAGAGTGCACAGCACAGATTTTTTTCTGACCTTCATTGCTCAATGCTGCATTAATAGAGATAAGTGTAATTATTAATTGCACTAACTAACAGACAGGTCAAATTGTGCATATTGTCAACAAATTATAGCACTTAGAGAAAAATTAAAGGCTCATAAAAGTTAAGCTCATACTATGTGCAGTGAGTCTGGATTGATCGTCTTCTTTATCAACTCGTCGACTGTCAGACCACCCTGATCGCCCTCTTCATGACTCACTTCCTCGCTCCACCACCTCTCTCTCCCTTCTTCCCTGGCTGTCACTCCTTGTTTATGTAATGTCAGACGAGATGCTCTTTAGCCTAAGTACATCAGCCCTCTCCTCCCCTCTTACATCTCTCCCCATACACTCTGGCATAATTACACATCTGCATGGGAAAACACACGCACACATAAAACACAAACACAAACACACACTATCGTTGACTCGCTTGCAGTGCCTCGGAGAGAAATAGACACATCTGTCTGCAGAACGCCACTTAAACTGTACTTTATGTTTACAAAGCTGCGATGGCAGGTATGCATACAAATACATATGAAAATAAAAAGACATAAAAGGCCAGATGGAGCCATATTTTAAGAAGCCAATGAGTAGATGACAGGCTGAAAACAAGATCTCATTTTTCATGCTAAACAAGTACACCGTGTTATCAGTAAATGAGTCCTTGGGGTGTCCATTTTCTGGCACCCAAATCTATAACCACAAATTGACTTAATTGTCTTGAGACACTTTAACTATTGTTGTTTATGCACCAAGAAATGTGAAGGGAATGAGACTTAGTTTGCTTTATGAGGAGAGGAGGGAGATACCATAACCACATATTGATGCAAGGCTAGGTCACATGCACATACTTGAAAAGTCACATGCTTGCAGACACGTGCACACACGCACGCACGCACGCACACACACACACACACGCACACAGACTCACATATCCACACCGACTCATTCAGGCTCAGTAAATCACCATGAGTGATTTTCACATTAGACTGCTATCCCTCACCCGCTCTCCTGTGACTGCACACTTTATCAAAAGTGCTCTCGCACACTTTTCACTCTATCACGGTCCTCTTCAACATCACTTTCACCCCGAGTGTTGCTGTTTGAGTGCTGCAGGGAAAATATATATATATACCAATATCACCTGCGCTGAGAATATATCTGTGGTGTGAATTTGAGCTTGAAGCCTTAAGAGCATATTCCTGTTAATAAAATGTCTTTGAAACCATGACGGTATCCGTTTGAGGAAATATGGATATTAGAGGAGCATGAGCTGGAATGAACAACTTGGTAGAGTGCTATGGAGTGTTTGTCTGACCTTGCAAAGACTAAGCCCGTTCTTGGTTTTGTAACTTGTACAAAAAGGCGGGAGATAAAAAGAAAGATCTTCACAACCTCATTGAGCTGATATGCAAATTTAGACATAATTGGTGAAGCACAGAATTTAACAGAGTAGAGGCAATTAGTGAGATAAAGCAAGGAAGGTGTTGAAAGATGGAAATAGCTGAAGACGAGGACGGGAGAGGGATCTTTGTACTTTAAAAGCAAATAAAAGGCAATAAAGTTAATGACCTGGAATTAATCTTGCAGGGGGAAGTGAGTTTTGTGTGTGTGTGTGTGTGTGTGTGTGTGTGCGCATATGAAGTTCTTGTTCTCTAAACCCCAAAGTTCATGTGTTTGTTTGTTTTTTTCTTCACTTATCTCATGTATCTATATTGTCTTGCACATAACACTTGTTTTTGAAAAGCATTCATAACCAAAATGCAAATCCATTCAGCTTCCAAATGAGTTTTAGTGGACTGTGAGGTTCTTGAGAGGTTCTTGAGATGAATATACCTGTACACAAAGACCAAGAAATGTCTACATCAAATATTAACGTCAGATGAAAAGAGTCATTTTTCCGATCTTAAAAACAATCGCATGATGGCTTCTGTAACTCTCGAGGAGCTCTGTCAGGACTGGAAAAGCGTCTTCCTGTTATCACAATTATCTGGGCTCGGACTTAAAAAGATGTTATTGATGCCATACAGCTGGAGTTTTAGGATCCTGCATTTTGAAGTGAACCACACAGTGGGAACTCAGATATTTAAAGATATCTAAAAGCCTGATTTTGCTCTCAGGATGATCAGACTAAAGACGCTGCTGTGGTGCACCATGGGAAGTGACCACATGAACCTTCCAGATGAGTAATAAACCACTAGGATATCCTGGTATTAGTTTTTGGTTTAATTTCAGCTATCCTATCGAAATCAAATTGATAGTTTTGTATTATTTAAATAGAATCTAATTATTGGGAAAATGTTAAAAGAGCTACTTTTGGTCTCAGCAGCGAGCCATGTTTTATCTCACTGACAGCCATGGAAAGCTGCCAAGTCGGCACCACAGAGATGGAAAGACTCGGTACACAAACCTGTGCTATGGCCTACATGCAGTGCAAAGACTTTCTGCTGTTAGCAGTTATTATGAAAAGTGGAGACTACACAGAATTAAACTACAGTGATGCTACCTTTACATACACTTTAATGTGTTGCAGCTGACCAGCTAATGAATGCAGCTGTCTTTGCTAGTGATGAAAGCAGTCACAAGGAGGTTTTTTTTCTTATTTCACCTAGTGGCTAGTGATCAAATTACACAGTCTCTATGTGCCTAACATGCAAACTCCACACAAGGACCCTACCTGAGTTTGAGCCCATGACTCTGGCGCTATTACAAACTACTGTATTATCAGTCCATAGATTTCATAAGGAGTCAGCCAAAATGTTTTCACGTAGCATACAAGTAGCTATGGAGAGGAGTGAGCAAGAAACCAAACACTCGAGTCAGACGCAGCCTCTCAATATGCCCAACACGTATCAGTACCAAACACACACACAGATAAAGCAGTGCCTTATCTCCCACACTTCAGTACATCTACCCTATGTCCTGAATGGAAATGGAAGTTTTTGAAATCTCAAAAGTAATATTTATGTTATCAGATCACAGATAAACTGTTCCTTGTTTTTCACTTCTGCTCTATATTAACAACAGTTTTAACATGAATGTGATAAAGATGAGTAAAATGTTATTAGGCCAGGAAAATGTTACTTTTGCTTCATGTCAACCTCCTTTAATTTCTGTAGTAGTTATTGCCCTACAAGTCAACCTACATTTACGAGCTTTACGAAAATCAGACAAGAGCTCATTTTTGAATTTTGGATCTTAGCACTTCAATTTGAGCTTATTTCAGATGTGTTTATGACAATGGAAACTATAATGAAATGACCGCAAAAAAAATCACACATAAGTGGATAGTGAAGTTATAATTTAGGCTTCACAATTGAGTTTTAGAGAATAATAAGACCCCAAGCTAGAGCTGTGCACAGCTTGTACCTAATAAGGCTTCATGAAAAAGGATAGATTACTGGGAAAAGATCCCCCCAAATGATTTGGGGAATCAATATCTGCAGTCCTGTGGGCTACTCACTCTAGGACATCTCTGTTGAAGGGCTTCTTGCTGTTGCCGAGGAACTCTCCAATCATTTGTCGACTCAGGCCCTTTCGCTGTAGCAGAAAGTGGGCAACACCGATGGGCGTGTCTGGGATGAAGCCTCTTGAGATCAGGAACTGAAGGCCCTTGTCAGGGTTACTGAGACAAAAAGGAAAGGGGAAACGTCAGTGAACTAAAGTGAGTTAGTGGTGTGACTTGCATGATGTAGAGTGTAGATATAAACCTTCCAGTGGCCACACTCTACATCTATATTTACAGTCACACTGCATAACTCTTGTGCTATCTGTCAGTGAACTCCTTTCACAACAGAAAACAACAACAGCAACCACTGCGTTGCCAACTTACAGCACATGCTAAATCTGCAAGTCTGGATGAAGATTTGGATCATGTAATAAGGCCAACTTGGTTCTTCTCGCAACAGAAAAGCCTTTTTTCCACCCTGTAGCAGAAAGATAATGGGTGCAGTCACACCATTCTCCAGCTCTGACACACTGCTGTGGAGATAAATCTGGCTATGTGAGACTAGCAGTGGTTTGATGCTGTGCAGCTGCAATATTATTTCTCGAAAAATTGGTGAAATTCATTCAGCTGTGACAGATGATTTTTTCTGTATCATATTGAACCAAAATTAGCAGAATTAAAAAGTCATTTTGTTCAGAACAGCGGTTAGAGACATCGCATATGCCAGTGTGACAGAAATAGGAACAAAAATAACAAAGGTAATCCTTTGTAGCAAAAGTTGTAGGAAGTGTTCAACAAGGATGCTATTTTTTGGTTATCTTTTAATTAGTCGAATAATAACTGGGCTAGAATTTATATCCACAATATATACTGTAAGTATTTCTTTGCAAAGATGAGGATTTTGGTCTGACAATCTATAGTTTCTGGGTTCTTACAGTGAACACCTACAGAGTGTTAGTGTAAATAAACATACAAAAGGCTGTGTATAGTTACTCCCCTGCTGAATTACAACTTTAATTAACAACTACAACACAACACTCTGCTAAATTTAGAGGATATAACAAGAATCACAACTGCCGCCTTAGGAAGCAACTTTAAATCCACACATATACACAGATATAAAATATAGCTCTACCATAGAATTTATTTCACCATGAGAGAAAAAACCCCCTCAAACTTTGACTTTTGCTTACATTTTTCATTCAAATGTGATACAATTTTGATGAATTCATCAGTAAAACCAGACTGGCAATGTTCAAAACGATGCCCTTGTCCACTCATTTGTCACTAGCTTTATAGCAGACACATTTTTTTCAGTATTGAAGTATGCTGTATGAAAAGTAAAGTTTTTAGAGCTATTATACACTTTGTGAATGGCTATTAGTTAATGCTAAGAAACTATGAATTGATTCCAAATTCGTTAGATCACATCAGTGAGGCAGTTAGTATCTAACTTGTTGATGTAATTTATGTGCTCACTAAATGGTCTTATTTCGTTGTTTTTGTGTTTTGTTAGGTTGAAAAATGAAAACAAGGTAAATCACTCCAAAGAACATACTTTGGAACATTAAAACAGCATGTTAATGAGCCATTTCTGGTGGACAATAAATAAGGCTTTTTGTAACAGTGTAACTGGTAATAAAAAAAGTATCTATCCTAGGTCGCTTACTGTGTACAGCAACTAAAACCTAATCACAAAGCTGTTTCTGTAGACATCAGCAACTTAGTGATTCATATTTCTGGTCAATTTTACAAGTGTCTCCTCCTCAAGGTGGCATTTCTGAAAATTTTGCCTATTCTGTTGGTTCGTTTTTTAAAGCATTTTAGTTTTTAGGAATAATTTTAGATCACATCTTAAATTTGAGAAGCATTTAAAGAAGATTTCTAAGACGGTCGAGGCTAATCTGAATTGTTTTAAGTTAATTCGGCACTATATACCCACTTCAGCAGCTCAGTTATTTATGCATTCCATGATATTCTCTCATTTTTCATATTGTATGACAGTTTGGACCCAAGCAGCACCATCTACAATTCAGTCTGTGGTATCCTTATATAACCAATCTTTAAAAATAATGGATAAAAAAAAATCTGTTCGGTGGCATCACTGTCACATTTAAAGAAATATAATCTACTTAGTTTTAAGAGTTTTAATCATTTGTGCTTTCTTAAATTAGTCTTTAAATGTATAAATAGGATGGCCCCAGAGTGTCTTAATAGATATATCCAGAGACAAGATAGTAATCGTATTACTAGGAGCATGGTGAACAGCAACTGCAAGATATCATATCGCAGATCTACATTTAGTCAGTCAGCTTTTTCCATAAAGGCTTGCCATCTGTGGAACACACTTCCAACCGAAATCAAATTGATTACAGACATCAGATCCTTTAAATTGAAGGTTAAAGTTCGGTTAAAGGGAAATCAGAGATGTAATCATTTTAACTAAAGATTTTTAATCGTACTTTAATTCATTGTCTATTAACTGTAATTGTATCTATGATGTAATTTGGTTTTATGAAAATGTATGTTTTATTGTAAAACTTATCTATTTTGATTGTAAGCCCAATAAGGGACAATTGTTGAAAATTAGCAATAGCTATAAACTTATGTGCGTTACATCAGTTTCATGTTTTGTACTTGGATTATGTTAAACTGCACTGTCCCTTTTAAATAAATAAATTCAAATTCAACTCGAATCTGAATAGTGGGATTTAAAAAGCACACATGCTCAAAGATTTTGCGTCTGTAGCCTTATTTAAACTAGTGCGACTAGTATGCTAGTTTATGGTGGCTAATCTCAAAAAATGTTAACAAGGTTTGCAAAGTTAAATTAGAACTGGGTTTAAACAGACATCACTGCAATACTTTGTCAACTGTATGCTCTACATTTCCTCTGATACAGTATAGTTTAGATATAGATTGTATATAAAGGAACTTCTATACTGATAATTCTGTGGTTTTAGCATTGACTTTATATCCAAGTATCATGGGATCAAGTTTATTTATTTTCACTTTATTTTTACACCAGCAGCTGGTTTAGTCTTAATACTCTGTTGCTCACATATAGCAGCTGCTACTGGCATGGCCATCTGTTACCAAATAAATACTGAAGTATTTTTTAACAGCACTTGTTGGATCACATGTATACTTTGTATTAGTTGTTGGCTAACATGAATTTTTCTTTAATGTACAGTCATTACATTACAGGATACATATTCAAATATAGCCCAAGTTCTAAAATGAATACAACCTCAGAACACATGACCTATGATAACACATGATGTGTAATTATCTATTTAATAAAAAGTACTATAAGCCAAAGAAGCAGTGTGTGAAAAACACAGTTTAACTTATGATTCATCAGCTTTTAGAGCCACCTTTAGGAGCAACACCTTTAAAGAAATGTTTTCTGTATGACTTCATCAGGTTCTCAGATCATTGTAGACTTTTGGCCAACTCATTTTACTTCATTGAGATTTGTGGTCATTCATTTATGTAGGGCTCTCTCAAAAATTAGCTCTCATTTCAATCAGGTTGACTTCTGGGCTTTGACTTGGCCATTGCAACACTATGATACTTTTCTTTTTCAGCTATTCTGTTATAGATTTTCTTCTGGGATTTGGATAATTTGATTGGTGCATGATTACATTATGGACAAACATCTTCACTTCGGTCTCCAGAAGTCTTGAGGTTGGTTCAGATGCAACTTTTACAAACCCAACAATACTTGTTCAGTCTTTTTTAATTTGTACAGTAATGAACATTAACATTTAACATGCTAATGCCTGTAGAATCTAAGATGAAGCTCTTGGATTTTCTTTGCAGTTTCTTTGAACATTGCAAGGTCTGACCTTGGGGTGATTTGCTAATACATGTGCTCCTGGGGGACTGGTCTTGAATGTTTTCCACTTATGAATAATCTTTCTCATTGCAGACTGATGGACTTCAGATTGTTTGGAAATTGTGTTATAGCCCTTTGCAGATAGATGGACAGCAGTAGCTGCTTCTTTAAGATTGCAGCATTATGTTAAAACATACCTGAATGCTCCAGACCAGCAAACCTCCAAAACTTCTGCTTTTATAGAGGTGCTCACACTTGCTAATTATCAATTATTAGCATTTGATTAGCAGCACCTATCTTCTTAGTGGCTTAGTGTTTGTTGTATTTGTATTTAACCTGGTAAGGACTATTTTTACAATTTTTTTTTATTATATCTTGATAGGTAAAATGTTCTTATAATGTGTTTACTCCTTTTCTTAGTTCGCAGTGCTTCATTCTGGTACCTAATGTGTTCAGCTGGTGACTGGTGGTAATTCTTTTAACTCTTTGAAGCATGTAGGTATAAAGTCACTGTTACAGGACGAACACATGGTTACCTCACTATATTGCTCTTTACATATTCCAGAAGAGGGATATAATTCATCAGGCTAACGTATGTAAATGAATGCCAGTATCCCTTGGATACAGAGACAAAAACTCATTTGGGACTGTATGTGTTTAATGCATGAGTAGTGCATGGAAACATTTATTTTACTGAGTGATGAGGTGCACTCACATGCTCATGCATCAGAAAATTGTCGAAATATCTCAGCGGGCCTATGAATCATTGTTTTCAAAAGAGAGTACATCTCCCTGTCCAGCATTCGTTCAGGAGATTCAAGAGCTTTCAGTTGACTACATGGCCAAAGTTATATATGAATACAGGAGTAATATCTTAACTATTTATAACCATATAGCTGCTCCGGGGAGGCTGCTGCATTATGGTCACAGCTGTCCCACTCCAGTCTTCATACAGTGTTTAAACTACAGCCTTTACATAAGAGAGTGTGTACCAGAGCTAATGGGTTTAGTGAGGCAAGGGCATGACAGAGGGGAGGATAAAGGGCAGAATAGAAAGAGAAGACTGGAAGAGGACCAGACTGAGCAGATGTGCGGGAATGGGAGGGTGAGGACAAAGAGTGAGCACGATGAGCGCAGACTGGACTGCCTGAAAGCATCTGCTGCAACAGCCTCGGCACACTCTCAGCGTCTCAACCTCTCAGCTGAAGGTGCTGTCTCGCCAAATGGATTTGGCAGATATCACTCATTTGATGTTTGCCCAACAACAGATGGATCCCACATGGCGATTATTACTCGTAATCAGAAAAAGATAGGGGGGGGACTGCAAAATCATGCAGGAAGTGTAAGATTTGGATTAGCAGTGCAGAATAAGCCTGCACACATCAACTTGTCCAAAGAGCAGTTTTATTCAAAAAGAAATATTAAAGAATCTTTGCAAGCACTATGCTTTTGGTCAAGGGTTTTGCTGCACAGGTAAACTCATTAAGTTTAGATCGTGAAAGCACTGTTGATTCACTCTTGCTTTTTCATCCTTTCATCATGCTGTGGAGTGTTTTGCAATTTATTTTCTTTTCCAGAATGTTCCCTTATCAAATCTGAGCCTTAAGAGCAAAGATGCTATTTTTTTTTAAGATTATATGGGTCAGTATTTTATTTGAGGATTTTTGCAAGATGGTGCCGGATGTTATTCACAGCTAAGAACAGAAACCGTTTTCTTACAAAGTTTAGGCGTGACAAAAAAAAAAAACTGTAAAAGAAGAGCAAGAGCACAACATACACACAGCAAATTGACCCACACCCGTGTAAAGCATGGGGAAGGGAAGCGTAAGTGCCAGACAGGACCCAGATGTCATGCTAAAACAACAACTTCTAAATATAGTGCTACATTCCCAGGCGTCTTTCCCCCTTGCCTCCTCAGAGCAGACATAGTTTTTATTTATTTTTATTTATTTATTTATTTTTATTTTGCAACATCTCGGTGTAGTACGACCTTGCCATAAATACACCTCTCCCTTACCACCTTGATACCCTCTTTTATTGGCCCTCTATTTTATTGCTAATGGACAGATGTGCAGTCAAAACTGTGTTTTATGGGCCCTACAAGAGCTTAAGTGTCAGCACTGCATGTTGCCTATTTCTCCAGATGCACAGATTTCTGTTCCATTACTAACCAGTGACAGGTTGATGGCCGGTTAGCACCCCTGTGCATTTCTCTGAGTGGAAACACGATTGTGTGTTGTACCTGTAAACGCTTCAAAACCCCAAATCATTAACAAGGACCCACTGTTGCACCAAACTGCTCGTGTCCATCAAGCATGCTTTTGCAGAGCTTTTGCAGTCACATGCCTGCTTTTACCGTCCTTAGGTTGGTTGGTTGTTAAAGCACAAGTTTGCTACTTTTTACAACATATACACACACAGATGACACGTTGTGTTTATTTATCTATTTAAGAGAAAGCATTTGATAGCACTTGTTACAAAGCATTTTTTGTTCTAATGAAATAGGTTCACAGTTTTTTTTAAAAAGCAGTATGGCCTGTCTTATTCTCTAAATATTGGGAGCAAATGAGGGTAAAAGGTGTTGGGTTCTGTGAGAAATTAAAACTGCTTCCTCTGTTTGACCATCTGGATTTCAGCGTTTGTAATTATGTGCTGGGTCATTTAGCACTGAGGGTAGAATGTTAATACAGGAAAGGTTTGTGTATGCCCAAGTAAACAAACAAGACCCCCCCGTGTGGAGTCCTCGCCTACTGATTGGCAGAAACCCTCTTGTGGAATTGCTGTGTTAATTAGCCTTGCTTGATATGTCTGTCTCACATGCTCACTCTTCACATCACTGATAAATCTCACATGTCGCCATTTCTTCAATTTGAAAAGCAGTTACGGGTCTCCATTTTTATGCAAGCTGGGCCTCCTCTGCGGTCCAATCAATACTTTCACTACACCAGAATGTATGCGCGGGGAAAAGTGAAATAAGGACATGTCTAACTGAGCCGTATTAAGCTGAGAAGTCATGCATCCAAAAGAGAAATCTACTCAGGAATCTGTCATTAATGTCACACATCCTCCTGTCTCCTCTTTGCACATTTCCCTGTTGAAGACTTTCTACCAGCTCCCTTGTGTGATGGCAGTGTCCTTGGCACACACTCTCCTCACATAATGGAGTCATTGTCATTCCAGCCACACACAAGGTGGAAACTTTATCAAGTGGTCTTTCTCTCAAGCTTTTCCCTGTGCTACCTTTTTGTGTCTCTTTCAGTTCCTCTCTGTTGCTTTTGCACTACATTTCCATCACTCACTTGTCTTGCCTTTTTATTCTAGTATGCACACATACAAACACACACACGCACGCATGCACGCATGCACGCATGCATGCATGCACACACCAATGTTTGGAATTTCCTCTGTTTAATTTACTTTCTACACCAACACTTCTTGCTCCCCTTGGAAAGGTGATGCATTGACCCCCCGCTGCAAGACAAACACAGACCAGTGCACACTCACTGTTTACACTACCCAGTTGGATGCATATTTGTAAGCCTTTTCTGTCTGCATGATCAAGCAATACCTAAAGTTTTAGCCCAAAGCAAACAGCCCTATTTAAGATGCAAAGGATACAACAGCAAAGGTATTAGAAGAAGGATACGAACTGGTGGAACTAATAAGCCACAAGCCAGATTTCCCTGCCTCTCCCTACCTTTTTTTTTTTTTTTTGCTCCTAATTCATCATTCTATCTCTCTCTTTCCTCTCAGCCAATTTATTAAAAGTCAGCTTATCTTTCGAGGTGTTTGATCAAAAGACGATGACTGAAAGGCTACACAAGCTGCGCTCAAAAGTCACAGAGGCTTGTAATCAAACTGGGGGCTGCCATTAAACACTCAGTATCTCAACTGAGCAAACAGATAAATCCTACATCCAGTCTTTTTTCTGCCACTCCACATGCATGTCAGACTAAAACTATCAAAGCAGACATGTTTGAAAAACTGGATTAAATGTAAGTAGCATATCCTACATTCAAAGCCCACCTGTATTGTAACTGGATCTAGCCGGAACACTTTCTACACATAAATAACAGCTTGCCTTATTCACCTGGAATTATATCTATATTGGATTAATCTGCATAATTTATTTGCCAGTGCAGGAAGTGTCAAAGAGGCAATGGGTGGCTGCCATGTTGCATTTTAATGCTAAGAAGACTAAAGGTTGGATTCTTTTGTCACCTGTTTTTAAAATAATGTCGGCCAAAGTCTTCCAGACGCTTTCTCGGGTGTTTTAGTTGCTTAATTCAAGGTACCACACATAGATATTAATAGAAAGGATTTTAAAAACATTGGCACTGGCATTAGAAATGTGTTTACACAGAATGGGTTCCGGGTTTCCACTGAATCAAGCAAAATTGTAGCTCAGGAAAAATAGTTTTTCAGAGGCTTTTAATGTTAATAGTCAGGTGGATTTTCTCATCATAAAAAATGGTCATCAAATTTGGATATATATTGATGTATTAGTTTTAACAGAAACATAATAGAAAGTTGTAAAACAAAAAAAACTAAAACAATTTTAGTTGCAAAGCCATAGCTACATCTAAATCATTTTCACAATGCATTGTTGTCTTGCTCTCTTTACATTGGAGCAATGTCATCCTAAAAGACACTAGTCACTATAGAAAAATTTCAAATACATAATAAAGGTGATCACTCACCTCTAAGTAGACTAGCACTACCTCTTGACCCTTTTACTATGAGTGTCAGGTAATTGGGTTTTTCCTTTAATTTGTCACCAATCACAATATTAATGTGTTCATGTGATGTCTGCTGTTAATCAAAAAGTCAAAGATAAAACTAAATAGTATCGAAATACTAAATAGTATCATTTGTAGCATCGTTTTTTGCTTTCTAAATTTTGGATATTTCCCACATTGGTATTCCTTCTGTGCTCACTCTTCACTAAGAGCACAGCTCGTTCCGTCTCTTGTTTTCATCGTCTCATTCCAGCATTGAGTCAAAGTTAATTTGCTTTATTGTGCACATTTATGGCGCTGCAGAGCTTGGCATTATAAGAAAAAAGATAATGTGTGTTTATGAGCTCCAATCTCGCAAATATGTGTGACATGGCCTAACTGGATGAATATCCTCACAAAATCTCACACCCAAGGGAGGAGAGTGTATTTTCCTTCAGTGCAAGATATTTTGGAAAGCGTGTAGAGCTTCTACAGAAATGGCTGAGGTGGCAGAGAGAAAAATCCAATCCTGCTCGGGCTGAAATGTTAACAAATTTTTCATCCCAGTTCCCAAGGTACTGGTTCACACAATGCTGAAGGAACTTTTAATTACATTCGCAACTCGCAGAAGAATGACTAATGAGAATTTTAGGCTTTGTGGATCGCTGCCATTATTTTGGGGGATTCATCCTTCATGCATTCCAACTAACTGTTACCCAGCAACTCAATCAGCGGTTGAGCTGAGCTTGCTACACGAGTCCAGTTCATTTATTAGAATATGTGGGGTGTTTAGGCCCTTTAGGGTATGCTCTGGGTGAAAGGCTAATAGAGCATATGGTAAATTTCTCTATTTATTAATGCCTTCCAAGTCTGCTGTTGGGTACTTAGCACACAGGGGTCACGTGGTTCCAGACATTTTAAAATGGGATTGCATAGTGGTGCACAAATTAAATATGGGATATTCATTTCCCTTGGTTTGCTGACATTAGCTTTAACTTAAATTCTTCATATGTAAACTTTGTTTATGATTAAATGTTTCAATAATTAATTTACTGGTGGTTGGATGTCACCAAGCACACATCTCCAGGGTTCATTGTTTTGTTTTACTTAATACATAAACACAAGTGCATTCCCCATGCACTGCACTGTTACCTTGGTAACATTTTTTTCTTTCTATTTATCACTGCCATATAACCACCTTGCCCCTGTCTGCAGGGCATTTTGGGAAGTTTTTATCTTGTTTTGACTTTGTCACTCTTCACTAGACAGCGAGGGGAACTGGATTCAGAATGAGAGAAAAGGTGCAACACCCCAGACATAAATAAGCTTTCAGAGCACATTTTGTTTTCTTTTTTTCTTCTTCTTCTGCTGATTTTATGAAGGCACGCAGGAAAATACAACAGAAGTTGCAAATGTGGTTGCAGTATGAATACCAGAGTGTTAATATTGGCAATAACTTGAGCAGATCTGAAAAGAACTATATTACTATGACGTAACTTCAACACCCAACAGTTCACTAATTCAAAAGCTATAAATTATACTGAGATTTCATCAACAAACCGGCAGCTGATTTTAATTTCTGTTACCATAGAACTACAAGCACTAATGAATGAATCTGCTACTCACACATTGAAGAGGTTGAGGCCGATGCGGTAGAGGCGTTTCCTCATGACGTCTGTGGACAGAGTGGGTGATTTACAGCTAGCGGGGTTCTCACAGTGGTAGCGTGGCAGGCTGAGGATCATAGCCTGCAATGCTTCCTTGGACGACGCCTCGGACGTTGAGCGTGCCTCCGTCGATGTGCTGCTGCTGCTCATCTGCTCTGAGCTATAGTCTGCTGTCTCAGAGCCACATCTCTTAACATCCAAAGGCTCCACCGCAGGAGAGCTACCCAGCACTATAGTCTCCTGTGGTGGAGGGGCCACAGTTGGTTCTCTTGGTGGTGGCGGTACCACCACAACAACCTCCTCTGGGCTTTGGGGGAATGCCATCTTATCCAGAGGGGTCAGAGGAGGTTGCTCCATCTCCCCAAGCTCTTCTTCAGAAGGAGGTGGCGCAGGGAATTCAACATCCTGCTCGCTGCCTTCTATCTCTGATTCTGGTGGTGGTGGAGGCTCCTGGGGTGGGGGTGGGAGTTCTTTGGGCTCTGCTAGGATGTCTGCAGGTGGAGGAGGGGGTTCTTGTGAAGGACCGGGTGGGATAGGGGCTGGTGCAGAATTTGCTGTCGTGGAAGTGGTGGTGACAGTGCTGGAGGTTCCTTCTTGTTGGGTGCCACTGTTGAGGGTGACAGAAGTGGATGATTCCCTAACTGAAGATGAAACGCGGAAGTTCTGACTGTCAAACTGCACCGTCACATCTCGAAACGCCATCATCAGCTTGCTTGCATTCCTTGAGAGGTCGGTTGGGTCTATGGAGCCCTGATGAATTACAGAGTCTCGCACGTCCCCACCCCCGCCTTCTCCACCACCTCCAACCCCTGCTGCCGCTGCTGCCGCTGCTGCGCTAAAGGGATCTGCACTGAACTGATAGTTGCCGCCTTCTTGGAGTGAACACATGGTCTTCAGACTCCAGTTGCTGAGTGCATCATCTATAGACTTTGCTAATGACTGGACCTGCTCAGTGAAGGAGTCTTCCAGGTCAGTTAGGGTGCCACCAACCGTGGCAGGCAAAGATGGTGAGCGTACCAGTGGGATGCCTGCCAGGTTACAGCCTTCTGCCAGCGCCCGTTCAGCAGAGAAACCCTCCGTATTTTGCACACGGACCTTGCGCAGGGAGATGCGTCGAGGCAGTCGACTCTCCAGAAGTGAATTGCGGATCTTCTCAAAGTTTTTGCTGAGCTGGTACTGGCGGAAGGCAGTCTGGATCTTGCAGGCAGCACGGCGGGAGATGAGGTGTCCGCCGTATTTGTGCTCTAACATTTCGATCTAAAGAAAATGGAAAGAGACATACAGAGCGAAAATAAATTGGTGAAACATTTCTTTTGTGTCAGTGATAGTAAAAGTGAGGACAGCAATTATTAAGACCAAATATGAGAGTCATAGTTGTATAATAATTTTTAAAACTGCAACGAATACAAGATACATGCGAATAGGTAAAAGAGTATTATTATAATTCGACGTTTTTTTGTAAGTGTACAATGCATATAGGCGTGCATTGGTGGAATACTAATCACGAGGAGATTTAAAGAAAAAATAAGTTAATTTAGTTGGAAAAAGAAAAAAAACATTGCCTATTTTTAGATACTAAAGATCAGCAAATCTAAATAATATTGTCATGGTTCAGTAAATGTATTTTCCATGCTGGTTTTGTTATGTATCCTGAATCTGTAACCACACTAATAGCTGAGTCATGGCATCCAGCTATTTCTTCAGCAAACAGAGCTCATAATCTACATGAAGTCCATAGAGAAGTCTTCCACACAACCTTAAATTGTCTGAAACGGAACAGGCCGTTAATCTTGCCTGTGAAAAATTGCTCAAATGCTGTGGGAAATAGATAGAGATGTAATATAGCCTTCCTCATCTGACAGCAGCTCAAACACTAGATGAAACCTCTTTGAGTTTCCCAGAACAATCAGGGTGTGGGTATCTTTGGAAGTGCCTAGAAAGAGCGCTTATCTTTCAAAGTCCTTTTCATTCGCACCAAATCAATGAATATAATTCTGTTGCTCATCTTACTTTATCAAGGGCATTAATGTGGAGGAGATTTCAGCTTTGAAAGAACAGCACCACCGTTTTACAAACAGAACTAGCACGATTTTTGTGAAAGTCTCATTCATGGTGAACGTTTGCCTTGCAGGGACTGAAACACCTACAAAAAACATTGAAAGACTCACCCACTTACTCTCATGAGTGAGTGGGTGACTCTTTCAAAAAACAAAACAAAAAAAACCCCACTCAAGACATTTCTACACATGCACTGCAGCCCTGAACTTTTCTAGACATGAAGCTGCGTGTGAGAACACAAGTGTCTCTGTCACTTCACTAGAACAAAGTCCGTGTGACGTCTGATGAAGTCCACGTTGGCATTGTAGCAGCTAATCGCCTGGTGGATTCACAACAAATACATCCTGCCTGCTGCACGTTCCATCAAGCTTGTCTAAACAAAACTGAATACTTCCAGGACTGAGAACGTAGCTGAAGTTCGGCTGCATGCCAGAAAGGACAGCTGAGGACGATGTCCTGAAGCGATTCTCCTGACTGGAGGTTATGAGTCAACGGCTGCAGATGGGCTACCTTTCAGTCATGTCTGTGAAGCTGGGGCGTCAGTTACACCAGAACCAATTTAGTATCCAGACTGGTGAATGAAAGGGTGAACAAGAAACTCAGGCTACCTCTTTGCCTCGATTCAACTACAAACGAATTCTACCTTGGTCAAATGACTTAACAGCAATATAATTTTATGCAAAATAAGAAGTGGAAAACTGTTTTCCATAAAAAAAAGAGTTATATTCCATCACTAAGAAACACAACGAATACATAAATGTTCAAAATATTTTGCATGAAAATGTACTTTATAAAAAGCAAAGTATTCATCTGAGAGAATTCACATCTTTGCTTTTTCCTCCTTTGATTCTCTTACGGATTTAGAGCTGAACTCTTATATCAGAGTGATGTGTACAAGAGGATAAATTTGGTCCGTACAAAATAACCTTCCTGTCAATTCAAATGCAATTGAGTGAATGGTTACTGCAGCTAAGAAGGATCAAATTGTGACTTTCAGCTGCTAATCTGCTTTCCTTTTAGTCCTGGACAAAGTCACCAAACCATCAGACTTCTGCAAAAGAAAAAAAAACACTGATAGGCTGTAATGGCTGTAGGGTTTGCAATTTTTGATAAGTGGGTAATTCAGCAAGATGCAGCCTCTGTCATTGTCATTGGAGGAACCGAATCACATACAAAGCTCTTTAGAATAGTGGAATGACACTGAAAATCCACCTTATCTACTCCATTTACATTTCACTGCAGAGCCTCTGTGAGCAAAGTGAAACGTACTGAGAATATTAAGGTGGAGTTTGAATAGGATGCTGGTTCACAGCTCTACTGTATCTGCTGATGGCGACTTCTCAGTGGCTGTCATCCCTTGCAGACCAGTCGAACTCAGCCTGAATATTCATCATTTTTTAATCTGGATTGTTCTGTGCTGCATGCACTCTTAATACAACAAGACGTTATCACCATGACTGTGCGGAAACTAAAATAGAGATTGTGTAGTCTTTTTTTTTTATAAGACAGGCGCTGAGGTAATATGATTGACCTCGTTACTCGCAGAGGAGTCCCTCATCAAAACAAATTCTGCAGAGTTCCACTGCAGGGGTGCCCTTGAATGCGCAAAAAAGGGCTGTCAGCTTGGCTGCATTTGATTAAATGTAGCAGTCGAGCTTGTTTGTTTTGGCTTCCGCGTAAGCCGGGTCGGGGATGATGAATAAAGCATTTGGGTCACGTTGCTTTCGTTATTAGAGTGCGTATCTGATACACTGTGCCATTCAGATGGAATTACAGCCACCAGGACGAGCTGGAACATGATGGATGGAGGAAGAAAGTGAGGAAAGTAGACAGGATTTGATGGCAGCTCTAACGAGGATTGTGTTGGAACTGCAAATGCTGTGTACCACTTTCACTGGACAGTCCAGTCAAAAGTGCAAAGTGCATGTTTTCAGAACACAGTGCACAGTGCTTCTGTCTGTGTTACCTGTTTTATTTCATCTCTAAGGACCCATCAGACCCAGTAGAAGATGGACCTTTGCAGATTTAGCAACTCTGTCCTTGACCTTCTATGTTAACACTAGTCCAGCTTGGTTTATGGGTACTGAAGCGTACTGGTGTGGCTCTGCACATATGTCAGAGTGTTACATTCTTCCTCATAAGTTTATTTCTCAGTAGTAATGTGAAGGTAGAGCATAGATGTAGGTGGTACTTGTGTCTTGTTTAACTGCACTGCATAAATATTAAGTTCTTAGAACTATGACTTGAATTCAAAAAGTCTAAAACCTTCAACCTTTTCTTTCTGCCAGTTGGACAAACCATCGTTAATTTGGAGTCAAGTTTCGTGACACAGAGAAAATGTTTTTGATGTGTCTTCCAAAGCCAGCTTGTTGGCTCACTGGTGCAGAGAATAGCATGCAGTGGGCTTTTAACTCACAGCGACTGCCTGCTGTGTCCATTAATGTTACTATAAGACCAGTTACAGTGATGCAAAATGGTTCACTTGGTGACGATTGCACTGGGGAATCTAATAAATTCCAGTTTACTGCTCAGTCAGCAATTGCAGCAAAATATTCAGGAAACTCTGATTTCTTCGTGTGTTAATAAATCCTTAGCTGTCATTTAAAGGGCTGCATGCTAATCCACTGCAAATGTAATGCATGTGGTAAAAGAAAAGGAGACACGTGTATAAAAAAAGATTGGAAGAAAGGTATAGAAAGAGGTGCTGAGACAGATGACCGTGTCAAGAATGGCATTGCTGAAAATCTTCCCCATTAGACCTCTGTCACTTCTACCTCTGATCACTTCACTAAGCGCTGATGAGAGATTATTCTGGAGACACAGTGGTCTGAGAAAACGGCGATGGCACCGCTCTCTCACACCACGTCTCTAAATCGATTCTGACGGAGAGATCAGCACCATGCTGACCTCATGTTCCCCTCTGAATGAGGCACACAAAAATGGAGAAAAACTATGCAACACAAAGCGGTGCCACAATGCAGAATATGCAGAATAAAATTAGAGTGTGCAATAACAGATTTTACTTGAACTTTGAGGTGAACAAAAAGAAGAGAAGGGGTATGTAAATATTTGAAGTCAAGGACATGGTCTCTAATCCTCTTGAAGATGACCCATAACAAACAGGGGGTTTAATAGAGGTTTAGCACATTAAGATAATGATCTTACTTAAACACAAGTGCGAATTCAAAATGCAAATTTCAAATATTTTTGGGCTGCGGAGGCAGAGACGGGTTCTCAGCTTCAGATGCTATGGAGATGATAGATATCTTGGTTTGAAATACTTTCTCTGTCTATACATGAAATATTAATACCCAGGGGCTTTGGAAAAGGAATATGTTTTAGTCTGAAAGTTTCTGCTTCAAATAGAAATGTGTCTCAAAACCGAAAGGTCAACTAAAGGTGCAGTACACAGCTTTTTTGTTTTGTTTTGTTTTTACTGGTTGCAAATAAATGCCAGTTGTTGCCATTTAGAGTCAAGTGCCATGTTTACTATCTCCACCTCCTTCTACGGTATCATTATCACAAATGGCCTCTTAGAAAAGCCTCATCTATATTCAACTTGTGACATTTAAACCTAATTGTAAAACTATATATGTGAAGGCTTCTTAAAGAATACCAATTACCTTGATAATCAAAAATTAGTTAACCTCACTTATTCATTCCTGCAGAACGTTGAAGACAGCTTTGACTAAAATGCTTTCTAAACACCTTTTTTCAGTGGTAACATTTATCTCTTTTTTATCCACTCAGTTTTTGAGAATCACTCTTATTTGCTTCCTTTCATCTATGAGGCAATATTAGTTTAGCTTAGCTCGGCTTTTTCTGAACACAAAATGTGCTGAACTGTACCTGCAAAGCTAAGTAATGTCATAGACTTGTAAAATACTACCCACCCTGAGATTAAATACTGCCTGTTTTACAGTCCCTATAAATCAAACAGCCCTAAAATACTGATTCGTCGAGTTTCGTCCTTAAACGTGCAGGCACAGACTGAGCTGTGTGAACAAAACTGCAGATGATCTTTTCACATGCTGCAGAATTAAGGGGTGGAAATTCAAACCATGATTATTAGCTTTCATGCTCATGCACAGTCTTACAGCGCAGAAACATCTGCATGATTAATGAGATGATTATATAACAGCAAAACTGGGACACAACTAATGCTGACTGTATGGGTAAATGAGGATGACAATAGAAAAGTCTTGATGTCATCAGAGGATGGAAATCTTTTTAGCTCATGCGTCCTTGACCAAAGTCATTTACAGAAAAAGCTCAGCGGTGACTAAATTTTAATGCAGACACTATCTTAACTTAATAGAAAAATAGAATTACACTGATGGGCCTTGGCCAAACAAAAACTGCAAGGAAAAAGTCCCAGCGTGGCCGAAATCAGATGTAATCCACTGCTGCGGACATCTGCAGAACAATACCCCCCTAAAATTCTAAATTTTGCATGAGCTGTTTAAAGAGAAGAAAAGTGATCATCTTATTGTGGAATGAAAAAAAAAAACTATAAACCCTAACTTGGGTTTTGTGAGATACATAACATACATTTGCACTTTTTAGTGTATTTATGAGTGAAGGCAGCCCATCAAATCCATTTTCAGTGCTCTTTTTGATTCTTGGGAAATATGAACTGCTGAAGCAGATATTAGCAGCAGCTACTGAGCAGAAGTAAAGGTCACATCACCTCATTATAAAACAAAGTGCTGTGCATTCTGCATGAGTTGTTTACTTCTTCAAGACCTCTCCATTTTATGAGCAACTTAAAGTACACACAGTTGTGTGTGACTAGGATTGTAGCTAGAAGAGTTTAAATTGACAAAAATTAACTGAAAGGGCAGAAAGAAAATGTTTGGAGACTATATTCCCCGCCCTTCTATGTGCACACATGGGAAACCAGCAGAGCTGTAGCAAGAACCCCCCAGGTAACACAGCAGAACAAGCAGGTGTAAGTGTAGAGAAAGCATCAGTGACAACAGATATGACACTGATTAAGTCAGACAGCATGAAAATGCCAAGCCTGAGTGGAGCAGGGTTGCAAAGGGGCTTGCAGGTATGCAGCAACTTTAGGCAGGCAACGCAAAAGGCTCATCTTATATGAGTGAGCCATGAGCAAAACAAATATAATGTACATTTCCATGTAAGTGTATGTATTATTACATGGATTGACTAGTATTTAAATTTAAACCATTACGTATTTAAATTTAACCTTATTTAGAGAGAAAAAGTAATAGGGGGATCTGGAGGTTGAATGCTAAACTAAAGTGAGTTAATGCTCAAATACTTCATCATGAGGTCCTTCCCCAGTTATCAAGGTATCGCCCCACAGATCCAATTACTCTGACATTGATCTGGAGATCCATCAAGCCCCCTGCACCCCAGGTTGTACAGACAGAAGATCAATCTAGCTGATCACGTATCTCAAGCCTTGTTGACAGGGAGATCACAGGAAAGGAGGACCTTCAGATGTAAGATTAAAAGAGAGAAAATGGAAGTGAGAAGGAAACGTTAAGGTTAAAAGAATCATGAGCCTCAATTAGAGAAGTGACAACTGAGGAAATGCAATCAAAACTGAATGAAATGGAGCTGACAGAGAGCGAATATGGAAAAACTATCCAGCTCAGACATATTAGTTTCAGTGGCTTGGAATGAATGCTTTGCTGGCTTATCTGGCAGTTTTCTGTGTGTTCTTCTCACTCTGCGAATTTAAATATGTATTGGCAGAGAAGGACACAATCCAAATGACATCTCCCCTGTCACCTGTGAGCAAATTTCCTTTCAGAGTGTGTCACTGGTGCTCTGACTCTGAGAAACACTTAATACTAGAGCGACCATGTTTACTGATTGTTCTGGGTTATTGATTAAGCGCAGCCAAGCGTGCCGCACAGCACTTACAGGGACAGTAATAGAAGTCAAGACTTGAGGGACCGAGGTGTACCTTGAAAAGAAACAAATTGAACCAAGGGACTCGGAATACCTGAAAAAAATACCTGCATGAAGTACATTACAGTGGCTCAAGTCTGACAAGTTTCTGCTTGAAATACAGAGGATCCCAGCGAAATTAGTATTGCACATTAATATAGGGAAGCAATTTGAAAAGGAAACTCGGAAAAACGAATAGATTTGGGGGGCCTGGATATAGTTTACACTTGATATTACAACTTCCACAAGGCAGTTTAAAGGAGTCTTGGATGGCTTTCTTTCAAAATCATAACTTCAAATCTGGATTCACATTCAAAACACAGATTCTACTACTGCAGCTCTTTTTTGCTCATTTGTTTGTTTTCTTTTAGCAGAAAGGGAGTGCTTAGCTAGTTAGCAGTAGGAAGCTGGGTGAGCAAGATCCCTCTACAGTGTTACTTGCTTTATACATTACACCTTGACACACCAAAACTGGAGCACATGTGCAGTGTGTTAATGCAGTTATTGTTTATATAGCTCTGTTAAAATGGCGCAAAAAAAGACCAGATCCACAAACACTGATTGAGAAGTGCACTTCACCTTAGCAGATGGTGAAGCCTAGCCAACAGCCAGCCCACTGACCACACCCCTAATGATGCATCAGTAACTTCAAGCCCTAATAATTTAACAAGTTAGCTATGAAAACATCCATCCCCAGTACAATTGTCGTGAAACGGAAAATTAACTAGAGAGACAACAGAATATACGGCTGTAAACAGGTTTATTTTAGCTTTAAAGTTGGCCATGCTTTTATCAGCATCTATAGTTACTGACTCTCTTTGAAAGGCTGTAAATAAACAGCAGTTTATGGAAATGCATTTTTCAGCCCTCAAGGGTGCTTTTCTTACAGGCTGAATCTAAAATGGATCTAAAATTCAGTGGAGGGCCCTTTTACATAATCAATCCAGCACAAAAACGGTGAGGAGCCCCTCAGGTAGGGGCCTTACCTGCCATCTTACCTTGTCGAAGCTCGATGGACTGAAGAATGTTGTTTAGATGGATGATAATGAAAATTAATGTTTGATGGCTCTTGATGATTATGTAATGTAGATGATATCTGAGCTCCTGATGAACAGCGTGATAAGAACACAGACACGAGAACATGAAAATGCACGTAGAAAAACAGTCACTTTTTACAGTTCAGGACAAAGTCGGTTTAACTCGCTGCAATGAAATGTGCTTTTATTCTCCACAAATGTTAAGGCTTTTCACCATCCACTGATTAATATAAAGCATTAGAAAATATACAAATTTTAAAGGAGTCATGCAAATACAAACTTGCATTTTGTGACATTGTTTTTACTTCGACTTTGATGGGTAATTGTGCATCCTTGCTAGAATAGTAAAGCAGCCTGCACCTGAAAACTGTTTAGTGTAGTCTCAGAAAATCACAGTTTGAAAAAAACAATCCGGTTTTGGTGATGAAGACAACTGACGATGTCAATGAAGTGATGATTGATTGATTGATTGATTGAATCTTTATTTTGAACATGTTGAAAAAGTATTAAAAAAAAATAGAATTAAAAGAGACAAATGAACAAAGCAAACAAAAGGAAAACGAGCAACCACAACTCCAAATAACGTCCATGTTCAAAATGACATGGCATTGATGATGATGGTTTATGATAATGGAGAAAAGGAAATATTTTTGACAGCCCATAAGCGGTAATAGGGATCAATACATCGAACGAACAAAAACATAAATGAACAAATTAAAAAAATTAAAATAAAATTAAAAAGTCAGACACCAGCTTTGACCACAAACCACCTGACCTTCTCTTCAGACAAAAAAAACGAAACACCACAAAAATGTCAGACCACAGGACGTACAATACACACAAGCCAAGCTACTGCACCTCCTGCCCTCCCCCTCCCTCTCCCAAACACAACACACCAACACTCAACCCGCCCCCTCCCAACCCCAACACAACCCTACCTGCTTATTTTTGAGGTCAAGCGAGAGCTCATAGTCAGAGGCGGCGGAGTGCGAGCCGGCCCCGTTGCGCTGCACCCTCAAGGGCGAGGCTGTGTGGTGCAGACTGGCTCTCCTCCCCGGGCCACCTCCTTTTGCTCCTCCCCCTTCCTCGTCCTCTTCCTCCTGTGCTGCTTCACCCTCGCGTGGCTTGGCCTGCGCCTCCTCTACCTCTTGCTTTGTCTTTGCCTCCACAACTTCTTCTGACTCTTGATTCTCTTTCTCTGCAACCGTCTGCTCCTCTCGGCAAGGCGAAGGGGCTTTAGGGGCTTCCTGTGGGGCCGCCTCGCTCAGAGCCTTGACTTGCGGCTGAGGCTCGGGCTCTGGTGCAGGCTGGGCTTTCGGCTCAGGTTCTGGCTGAGGTTTGACTTCGGGTTGGGGTTGGGGTTGAGGTTGAGGTTGAATCTGCGGTTGGGGCTCAGTCTGTGGTTGGGGCTGTGCTGGCTGAGTCTGTGGCTGAGTCTCTTGCTGCTGTTGTTGGGGCTGCGGTTGCAGTTCGGGTTGCGGCTGTAGCTGTGGCTGTGACTGGGCCTCACTCTGCAGCTCTCCTTCTCCTCCCTTCCCTTCCTGAACCATAGACGAGTCTGGAGAAAGGTCATCGCTGCAGAAAGGAGGAGAAAATGCAGAGTGAGGTGTCTGCTGCATCCGTGGTGAGCTCTGACCTCTTCTCCAGGCTGCCTGGGTTAGTGGTAAGATGTTGACCCTTTCTCTCTTTTTTCTTTTTTGTGCCTCATCACTCAACAGTTCATCTGTCTGCCTGCTCTGTTATGAATGCCTTTCTTGTCTGTCTAGACACTGACAGACAATGAAAACCAGGAAAACATAAAGCACAGAGCAGCTTATAAAACCACAGTGTACAAAAGTTAAAAAAAAAGAAAGAAAAAGATCAAGGCATTACTTCTTACAGCAAAATCTTTAGAAGAGAAAATGTGAAAAAAACAAGATAGTTAACAGCCAATAGTGACACACGCTCCCACACACACAGACGTAGGGGGGACAGTCATGCAGCCAAAACAAATGTCACTAAATGTGTGCCTGCTTGTGTGAATACTTGTATGTTGGAGTGTACTGTAGGTGTCGTTTTACACTTTAAAACAAAAAGAGGTGTAATAGGCATGTAATATACAGGAACAAATAATATATTTATATACTTTTTGTCCACATAGCAAATACCAGCTGTTTCTCTAATCATCCAATGTGTTTAAAGACATTTTGATCTAACTGACATCACCTTGAGAGCAGTTTTCAATGCTCCCTTCTCAGCTGATAGAAGAACATGACTAAGCAGTCATGTTAGTGGCTCAGTAAGGCTGCACTTAATCTGCCAGTATCATTTATCAGGAGTGCTTGTCAGACGGTCAAGAAGCTTCTGAAACACCTTTCCGTCACACCCTGATAACCGGGGCATTGGGATGTTCAAATGGAAATGCACACACACTGGCATCTGTGTTGAAGATAAAAGTAAGCATGGTTTAAACTGCTCTCACTGCCAATTTTTCTTTCTTTCAGTTGGACTATTTCTGCCACTTTGAGACGTACAAAAAAGTGCCTTCAAGAAAAAAAAAGTGATATTGACCACAAACCCAGCTGTGTAGAGTGTAGCTCTTATTTTAGCACACATGTGCCTTTAAACACATGGGACTGACTAATCTTTGATTACATATTGATGAAGTTTGAAAGACATTTCAACGTTTCTGTTTATTATAAGAACAACATGTATCAGCAGATTTTCCTGAAAGACTTACTTTGAATTTGTGCCGGTTTTGCACACCAGCTAAAAGTAACTGTGATAACAAGATAAGACTCCCCCCCCCCGTTATTGGATTTGGTGATAAGAATTGAATCACTGAGCATAAAATCACCACTTTTCATGCAGAACTTCAGAAGAAAGTCAACACGATTTTTCTTCAGAGGAAGACAAAGGGCAACAACAACAATAAACTTTTAGTTTGTGTCTTAAGTTGTCTGTCTAAAAAAAGCCTTCATTAATAATAGCATACTTATATACTGCATTTCTGCTAATGTAGAGAGTTAATAAATACAAAAAAAAAAGATCCCTTGATGGCGACAAAAACCTGTCTGCCGCCTTCTTCTGCACAAGAGGCCTGGGTCTCTCATATATATATATATATATATATATATATATATATATATATATATATATACGGCAGCACATAATAGGCTTGACAAAAAAGTATTCTGGTAATGGGTATAGCTAGGTCTGCTACTTCTAAAATAGAGCTTATATGAGCAATGAATAATGAAGAGGGAAAGTGTGCTTCTTCAACATTCAGCTGCAGGTGAGCTTTTTCTCATGCAGAAAATAGACCTGCCTGGAAAAAACAGAAGACTTCTTTTAGGGGAAGAGAGCCTGCCATGATCCCTGCTTACAATGTTTCCTTTCATTGTTATGAATCTAAATGTAGTCGTCCCGATTTGCATTTTGCTAGAGCCCCCGTTATGGTGAGAGATATTAAGACAACCAACAGGCGGCATGCAGCTGGATTAAAGTCAGATTCCAATAAAAGGAACAAAAAAAAAGAAGGAACAGGTGATCAAAGGGAATTATTTTTGAAGAGGCACAAATAACCATGAAAAACGAACGCATATATATATATATATATATATATATATATATATATATATATATATATATATATATATATATATATATATATGTAAGGGGATTGAGCTGTTCTATGTATCAAAGTGGCTGACAAGGCAAGGACAAGGTCTGGATGCTTCCTCTAATTTCCCAGTTCTGAAGATGGATGAGCGCAGTGGCCTCCATGCTTTTCATCCAGAATACAATTATAGTGTCCACTGACATCTCCTGCTCTCACTGCCATGATTGCGAACAGGCCGGTACGGTGGTGTGACGCGAGTTTGGGGCCGTCTGCTAATGCTGCATGCTGGGCTACAACCGCTAATATCACTCTCATAGAAAGGGAATCTCCACTTGTGTAAAATAAAAAGACAATCCATCCACCTTAAACAATCTGAATGAAATTCAGTACAGTTTTATAACATTTAGAAGGTAAAAGAAGGCAAAATACTATACAATGTACAGGTGTTAAATTGAATCGGGATGCATGAGAGAGTAGTTTTCCTTTGACTTATTTTGCAGTATTACAAAGTCTGGAAACATCTCTATGAATATATGCATGTCTTTATATGTAAGGACAGGCCCTTTGTTTCTGTACTGCATGAAGTAATAGTACAGAAGTCAGCAAAATGTACTTACTGCATCAAAGGAAAATAAGATATTCTACAGAGAGCTTGGTGACTGATATATTATCATACTCTACACTCTCTTACAGAATATAAAGTACCATATTGTTCCTTCAGCGGTACAATGGCTTGTCACTAGGGCTGTATCCCCCTAAGGTACTCCTTTTCTACCCTTGACAGGCTGTTTGTATCTCACAGAAACCGATCTTAAAGCTCCGGTGTCAATTTTGCACCTTAATGCTACAGCACAAAAATGAACCTGGATACAGGAGTGTGCATTCTATTCTTCTTTTGTATATATCATTCTTTAATCAATACTCATTCAGATTCTTGGAAACGAACTCACAGCTGTATAGCACTTTCCTTGTCTTATACAGCACTCAAAGCTTTATCACATGTGCAACTACAGCCAACTTAAACTATTTAGCATAACATGGATGTCATTGGACAGACACATGGATGAACACCACTTGGCACAGGGAAAACACTAACTTCTATCTAACTTAAATGAATAAGAAAACTGGAAAGCCATAAAATCTCCAAGTACAAAATGTTTTGTAATTTCTGCCTGGGAAAAGTACAGGAGTTACCTTGAACTCTGGTCACTAGGGTACATTTGTATAGAAACTGGACAGAAACTGACTTTTGCTGTACCCGTATTTCTAAGAGTGCTTATCAGGTTACTTAATTGTTAATATTGTGTGTCAAAAGTACTAGTACTATTTTAGCCCGGAGACACCCTCCAAAGAGTTAAAAGATAAATCTGAGACGTAGGGATGGGTACTGGTATCTGGTGCCATACATAAACGGTAGTAACCAGACCGAAAAGCAGCGCACATTTTGGTGCTTTATTTCTGTGCTTTTTTTTCCCTGAGATGTCATACACTTTGGATTCTAGCCAATCATTTTACCTTTCCAAGGATAGTAGGCGGGCCCAGGTACGTACGTTCTTTTAGAGCAGAGCTACAAATTAAAAATGCCCAAGGTGAAGCCGTCAAAAGTCTTGCTGTACTTCACAGCAAAAGATGCAAACTCAACAGCCTGCCACAAGTGCTTTAAGGTGATACTGTGCAAAGGAGGTAACACCTCGAATCTGATGAAGTTAAACTTTGATCACAAGCTAAAAAGGTCAAACACCACAGTTATCATATAGTTTTTGAGATTCATTAGAAATCTTAGCCAGATGACTCCACAGGCTCATCACAGTGTGGCAATATCCACATTATGGAAGAGTGTCTCTATCCCGCTTACAGCTTCGGTATGAGAAACAGGGCAATCCTTCTGTTCATGATAAGAGGCCAAATGAAAGAAAATGTCTGAAATGCAAGAATACCAATCAGGAAGGTGCGGGTTGTCTCTGTTCCAAATGGACTATTTTATTTCAGTTTATGATAGCTCACATACAGTCCATATTCTGAAACAATGATTCTCTAGATATCAATTATTGTTTCCATTTAAATGTTAATTAACTGGGCACCCTGCAAGATTTATTCATGTTTTCCAATAAAAATTGACCTTCAAGTACTCAAGGTATAGTTTAAATTGGACCTTTTCATTTCATCTCAATATTCATTTATCTTTTTCTAATCTTCCATTTCCATCACTGGAAAGTTATTAGATTGGTTAATTAGTCTAATTCCTTGCTTTACTTAGACTAATTTAATTACTGCATTTTGGGGTGATTTCCCACCTATAGTTTATTTATTCTGGTCCGAATAGTTGATGGGTTTGCAAACTTGTGGCTTTTCCCCATGGTTTGTTGTGTTTTTACACAGTGAAAAATCCAAGTGTACCCCAAGCAAATAAAAATGCGTCACTACACATCAAGTTAGACTATTCAGTTCTTTTATTGCAGAAGCGTCTGGGGCAGGAGCAATAAAAGTAAATACTGGAAGAAGGTGTTGTACCTGCAATATAGGAGAACATGGAGAATTTAGGTTCATTTCACAGCTAGTTGCTAGACCATACAGACCTTTGCGCATCTATAGTAGCTTGCTGCATTACATTAAAGCATATGTGGCTATGGGAAGTTTTGGGAACTGCACCGAGACCACCTCCTCAAAATGGTCTCGGTGCACTTGCTCAAATGCGATTACCGTGTTAAATGGACTAAACACAGCAGGTATGAAAACACCCTTAATAAAAGATACAAAAGCAGGTCCATCAACATGCTTTCACCTTCTCGTGTTAATGTTGTGAATTTAATTACGGTGATGCTTCCCAACAAAAAGGTAAAGTAATAAGATAGGAAAAATGACATCAGTAAGTCCCATCAGCGTGTGCCCCTAAAGCATCAAAGTTCTTTTGGCCTCATGGCAATCTTAGTTTCCCTCTAAAAAGCCTCCTGAGTGGCTCAGAAGCAGCTGTGCTCCATTTCTGAGTCCTAGCAAAGGAACATAAAGGAGATGCATTTTGGAGATGCTGCTCCACTGATATCCATTATTTCTGCTGTTAGGTAAAAGGGAGCAAAAGGGCAGCGGCAAAGAAATCTGTGTTCTTCCGACACGAAGCAACACTGATTGCAGGCAACATGGAAGTATATCAGGTTTTAAAGTCCAGGGTATCGGTAATTCATTCACATTGGCTGCCACATCTAAGATGTAAGCAAAAAAGAGCACATGCATTTGGAAGATGTAAAATTATTTAAGTTAAATGGAAGAGAATAATCTGGGGGTACTTTTTCTATTAAAGCATGGTATGTTTAGTTTCAGGCTGAGATGAAGAACAATTAAAGGAACTGTCACTTTTTGGAAATACCCATTTGCTAAGCAGTTTTAAAGTTTTTATACATAAAATTTTGTTGGGGATAAAACAAATGAGATATCTGGCGATTCTGTGAGCACTAGAAGTTTTCCTATGTCTGTGCTCAACTTCTCTAACCAGCTTTTGTGATGTTTCAGATCAGCTGAAGTGTGAAACTAAAGTAAAATACTGAAAAAAAAACTCACTGAAAAGCCTTCAGCTAATCCAAAATGCTGCAGCAAGAGTCCTGACAGGGACTAGAAAGAGAGAACATATTTCTCCTGTTTTGGCTTCCCTTCATTGGCTTCCTGTTAAATCCAGAATTGAATTCAAAATCCTGCTTCTCACATACAAGGTCTTAAATAATCAGGCCCCATCATATCTTAATGACCTTGTAGTACCATATCACCCTATTAGAGCACTTCGCTCTCGCTCTGCAGGCCTACTTGTTGTTCCTAGAGTATTTAAAAGTAGAATGGGAGGGAGAGCCTTCAGTTTTCAGGCCCCTCTTCTGTGGAACCAGCTTCCAGTTTGGATTCGGGAGACAGACACTATCTCTACTTTCAAGATTAGGCTTAAAACTTTCCTTTTTGCTAAAGCATATAGTTAGGGCTGGACCAGGTGACCCTGAATCCTCCCTTAGTTATGCTGCAATAGACGTAGGCTGCCGGGGGATTCCCATGATGCATTGAGTTTTTCCTTTCCAGTCACCTTTCTCACTCACTATGTATTAACAGACCTCTCTGCATTGAATAATATCTGTTATTAACCTCTGTCTCTCTTCCACAGCATGTCTTTTATCCTGTCTTCCTTCTCTCACCCAAACCGGTCGCAGCAGATGGCCGCCCCTCCCTGAGCCTGGTTCTGCCGGAGGTTCCTTCCTGTTAAAAGGGAGTTTTTCCTTCCCACTGTTGCCAAAGTGCTTGCTCATAGGGGGGTCATATGATTGTTGGGTTTTTCTCTGTATCTATGAAGCGCCTTGAGGCGACTTTTGTTGTGATTTGGCGCTATATAAATAAAATTGAATTGAATTGAATGGAAAATTTTAAAGTGTAGCTGCTATAGTCTGCAAACTATTACACTGCTGTATATAGAATGTACGCTTTGCAATTCAATACATCCAGTTTTTTTTGTTTCATTTTAAAAAAATTTATTTTTAATACAATTGTATTTGCAGTTCATTAAATAAAACGAATAAATACATTACTGTGTAAAAGTTTTGAAGCACCACTTATTTCTTTTTATTTTACTTTCAAGGGGCCAGACTTTTTTATAATTCTAAAGTAATCTCAAGCAACAATTTTCCAGGGCTTGTGAAGCTCTTTTTAAAGGTTTTCTTTGGATGACTCTAGGAATAGGAATAGGAATGACTCTAGTAAATACCAGACTACTAAATACTGTGACGCTACTGTAAGCAATGTACAGTATGTTAATGTTAATAGTTTTCCCAAAACATCCTGATTTACAGTATTCAACTGCATTCGTGAAGAAAGCTTTACAGTAAATTGTTACAGTTGACTCTTGGCAAGAAAGCAAATATGAAGAAATGTAAACCTATTACAAGTTTAGGAACAATGAAAGGAAACTCGAATTCAGAAATAAGCTATACCAGTCAGTTCTGTGGAGATTATCCATTACAGGGACTGTTTCATTTGGATTAAAGTTTCCACTGTAATGGTGGGTGGTTAGAAGGCGTGGGGGCCTTAATAGATTGATGTTAATGCTTGGGTTACTTTATTTTTCAAGATTTATTCAACTAGAAAAGTGCACCATAAGCACATTTTCACTGTAAAAACTGGGGTTCAGGAGGGTCAAAGAAAGTTAATGTTATTTGGACAGACGATGACATCAGTGACAACATTCTTTAAATAAGCGATGCACTGATTATGTTCCCGCTGTGAACTCAGTTGCCTCATGCTAGTTTTACTTGATCATTAACCTTGACCGCAGAGCTTTTGCTGCATCATCCCCACAGAGGTGTGCAGCAGGAGAGATGAGTTATTGGACTGTGTGACCATTGGGGTTCAAAGGGTCTATCCTCTGGTGGACTGCAGCCAAGGAGTTGCTGAAGAGGGCATTATGTGAACAAAACCACATCAGCAGAAGTCACAGCAAATAACATCCCCGAAGAAGAAGCTAAGTTATGGTTGCTTGAATTTAGAAGAGCGGCTTGCACTGAACATGTGTATTGTCAGTTAGCAAGCATTTTATTTTTGGCTTAATTTTCTTTGTACTTAAATCATTCCTTAAATTAAACAGAAATGAATTCCCTTGTCACCTCTGCTGAATTCCTCTTCACTCAGTGCCTACCCTATGTTTCTCATACTGCTCCCAGAGAATTAATCAGTTCATCAGGCAGAAAACAAGGGCAGGCTGAAGAGCAGAAGCCTCTGCATAAATAAGCATATTTCTCCCTTCGGATGCATGGTGAGGATGATGTATGGAGCAAATTTGCTCAAGTGTATTTGAAATTCATCACAGTCGCTGCAAACAGGGAATGCATGACTTAGTGTCATATGTACAAAAGAGACTTGAAGCTGAACAGGAGGGCACTGAGGAAAAGCTGAGGAAAAACTGATTTTCTTACGTTTTCCAGGTTATTGTGCTGCACACTTAAGCCAAAGAAATATGCTGCATTGCAGCCAACTGACCTCAGTCTCACACTGACGGAAAGAAAAAGTTTCTGAAGTGTTTCTGAAACTGTTTAGAGGCACTAAGCCCAGATAAAGAAACAACAGCTATTAAAATGCACAATGTCAGCTTTCAGCCAATTAGCAGCAAAGGCCCAGGTCCTCTCTAATCACCAGGTCAAGATTAATCATTTTTCTTCACCCTTAGTAAAAAAGAAAACAAAAAAACAAACAGCATGACACATTTCCGCCTTTTTCATCATTAATCTATGACCTAACCCCTTGCCAACCATGAACATTCACAATGCTTCAACAGGGGACGTTCCACTGATTTTTACTCAGTGTGCCACTTTTAAAATGCCATATGCTGATGTGACTGCTCAGGGCTATAAGTGGGAGACCTTGAGTGTGAGTACAGTGTGAGTACAGGGAATGATCTGTCTGCTGGCATTATGGTGCAGTTATGAGATGTATATTGCATTGGAAATGAGAAAAATGGGGCAGATTTTGAGGGTGCATAGCTCACTTAAACTTTATGACTGTAATGGACCCATGTCAAATGCTTTATATATAAAAGTTAAAGACAAGTTGCACTAACTTTACTATGAAAGTTTACTGGGAATGTAAGCTAAACCCATAGAGGCTTATTATTTAAGGACATTTGAAGATTTTGAGTTAAATGCTGACTCTAAAGTAAGTCATTTCCATTAGTTTTAAGAAATTTCTAAATATATCAATGTACATTTGGAATTTGACCAACTTATGCTGGCTTTTTGAGACTTTAACTCCAAAAACCTAAATGGCAATATAAAGTCGCTACAATGCTAACAATGATGTTAACATGCAGGTTTAACAGATACTTAAGTTTTGCAGACACACGATCACTAACCCTTTAAGATGCATCAGCAATTTTCCATGTGTGACAAGTGAATAAAGCCCCATTTATTCACAGACCTAGAGACTGGTCTGTGACCATCAGGCAAATGGCTGTTGCTAGCAAAAAATTGTGTATTCTCCAACCAGTGGACAAAAAGCTCCCTGTTATTTCATTGTATTATTAATGACCCAACTGCTAGCATATTTCTGTAGTCATAGCTTGAATGTATGGTCTTCAAACACTCAAGCTAATATTTTTTGCGTTCAAACAAAAAGTTACACCTTTTGAAACACGTTGGCTGGAGAACTTTACTTTGACAGCAAACCTCCTTTTCTAGACGAGTACTTAAGTGAGTATTTGGAGGATGGAAGGATGACGCTTAAGTAATTTATGCATTGAATAACACGAGAAACCTCAATAATTTTTACCATGTTTGTCATCTTAGTATGTTAACACTGACAAATTTAAACCGCAATGATCAAAGCTGTTAAATTTCATGGTCGTATAAAATTTAATGGTGTGTATTTGAGCCCAAAGTCCCGTATGCTTAGCAGATGTTTCAAGTTCCTATCAGGAATACTTGGATGCAGTAGAAAGTCATATCTGATTCCTTCCATGACAGATAGCACTCCATTTTAAAGATAACTCCATGAACTGTATCAGTTAGTTAGTTAGTTAGTTAGTGTGTACATTTTTATTGTTTGTACGATAAAATTGATGATGCAAGTGTATTGGGCTATGAAACTTTAATGTGGTTGTTGATGAGTGAGGTTGACAGAAGTCAAGAAATCATTCTTTGGGTGCAGTGCAGAGGAATCTCAGATGATCTGGAAGTGTCTGAAAGTGTGGACTGATTTTTTATATTTGGTTTTTGCAGTATTTACACCAAACCATTTTTTTTAGTATAAATGCTGTTTTGTTTTGTCGTTTAATGCCGGACTACTTTCCTATTATTCATACTGTGTGCAATATACAAGTTTAGAGAGTTACAAAAAACATAAATACTGCATTTTCTCTCTGGAGTTAAAGATATCCATCTGGTCTCTCTTCAGAGCCATATATCTTGTCTTTCAGTCTTTGTTTTCAATGATCAAGGTCAACTGGAGACATTTATCAGCTGCCCACACACACACGTCTGCAGCGCCATCAGTGCGAGCCACCCTCTTGTTTCAAAGGAGAAAAAAAGTCCGGAGAGGGACAGAGAAATCATTTTTTATGCTTTCTGCATATTGTGTAATTTACAGAAAGCTGGCAGCACTTTCTTGTCCATTCTTGTGAGAGAGGCTTCAGTGTAGGATGGATTACAAATATAGACATGACATGGTTAAATCATGAGATAGCCACAGATGACTCACATGGTTAAAGAGTATCTGTATTGTTTTTTCTTCCTTTTATTTTTTCTTTTCTTTTCTTAACAGAAAAGCTCATTTTGAATTCATTTTCTACAAGAAGATGTTGTTAAAATTGTTATAAGATGCAGTAAAATCTTCTCTTCACCAAAAAAGGCTGTTTTTAAATGGCTGATGAAACCTACCCTATGCAATTCACCTTCAGTGGACATGCAGTGATGCATGGTGTGGGGCATCACCCTTCTTTGTGCTGTGATCAATCTTGAATTGATTGATTATGTAGATGCCAGTCAATACTGTGCTCACTTGGGTGGAAGGACAGAGCTCATAAATACAACTGTTTAGCATGAAAGAGGAAAACATTTGATCCCTACATTCTGAGCAAGCAGAATAAGCAGACGACTAAGATCAATGCCAACCAGTTTGTGTCTCCGAAAGCAAAGAATGGCCCTTTGGCTCTTGTTAAAATCCCACACAGGCTCTTGGGTCTTTTGCTAAGGGCCAACGATTTGTATCACAGGTTTTGCAGGTTGAGGTAAGAATGCAAAAAGAGTTGCAACACAAACAGCGCGTTGCCTCCTGCTATAAAGAGAAAAAAGCCAGAGTTTTCTTTATCGTGTTGAATTTCAAGAGTAAACAAGAGGATACTCACCCCAGAAGGTTGAAGGAACAAACTAGTAGCACATACAGTATGCAAGTACATACAGAGACCAGTAACCACAGGCATTCCAATGCAATGTCAATGAAACATCTTCCCAGCAACAACAGAGTACAGGGTATAAAAACAGGATGGGCTCGTGAAATATGCAAGCCAGTATTTCAAATTGAATCTCTTCAAAAGCTGTTGCCCCAGGTTGTGGGTAAAAGCGAGAAAGACAGCAAGCAATGCGGAGACAGAAAGAGAGAGAGCGGCAGTGGAAATTGCATCGTAGATATACGGTAGACACACTGCAGTAATATATAGTTATATACACAGCTCAGGAATCATGGGCAGGACTTCAAGGATGGAAAACGACATACACCATCATTCAGTGTCATAAAATGTCCCCTATAAAACTGGTGTCAACCCTTCAATCTAGAAAAAAAATGTTCCTACATTAACAATTTGCCTTGTGAATATGGAGAATTTGCTCAATGCATTAGTTTCAGTGTATGATGGACTTATACTAATTACAGCAAACCATACTATATTCATGAAAACGTTTCAATCGTCCTGCAGCTTTCAACTTCAACAGGAGAGCTGGAGGAAAATTCTAGAAATCATCAAATAATGAATGTTTGTACAAAATGTAATTGTATTCCATTTAGACGTTGTACATATTTCAATCAGTGACACAGAGAAAGTGATTGACATTCCTAGAGTGATGGTTGTAAACATCCATTCTTTAAATCTTGCTACTGTGGTGCAATTACAATCACAATTTTGATTGTAATTACATCAATCAAATCAAAGTAAGCCAGTCGCCGTTACTATGATGTGATGATTTCATGTGTATTTGCTGCTTTATGCAGAGATATGCATTTTTCCCTACATGTGTTAGAAAATGTTTAGATGCAGATATATTGTCTGGAAAAAGAAGGGCAGATTGGCAGCACAAGTTGGTTTAAAAAGGCTAAAGTCTATGTGAAGCCATGACTCACTGCTGTCAAGTCTGTTTGGAAGCCTAAAATCAAAAGACTTATGATTAAGTCTCTTGGACGTCCAGGTTATGTTACCCTGAAGATTTTGAGTCATGCATCGCAAACGTCATTTAGTACTTGTTACTAACACACTGACCGCAGCCAAGTGCTTGAAACTACCTTCACACACAAATGTAACACCACATTTCTCGTAAATGGATTTACTAGCTTCCCGTGAGCATGTGCATCATGTCCACCCTGCAGTCCATGTCATAAAAATCCTGAAAATCTGATAAACATTTACAGTGTGTCCACTGCAAAAGCAGCTTTTTATGGATGCCTGACAGAAAGGCACAGAGAAAAGGGGGTGCGGTCAAGAACTACAATGCCCGGAGAAAGATTCAGCGGCTGCTTCGCCTCGTTGCAAGAGGAACAAACAATTGAGCCCGTCCCCCCCACTCAGACAATTTCACAAACTAATTGCCTATTATGTGGCCTGTCAGGGGGAAATAAGAGTGTTTTTCCTGTTTTTGGCTCTTTTCCTTTGTCACATATTAGAAAACATCCTAAGGCAGATTCCCCATGCAGGAATTTGTATTTGAACTTGGCTCTCTTTAGCAACACAGAACACTTGAAACTGAACACTTCAAGGATCACACAATAGCATATTCACGATATTTACAGTAACAAGAGAAACTTGGAAAATGCTTGTTTGGTGTTAATATGGAAAAAAAGTCTGAGAACTGTTGAAAATATATATTAAACTAAACTTCATAGACATGCAAGCTCTTGTGCTTAAGAGAATGGGACTAAATCACATGTCTCACACTGCCTGTTGTCCAAGTGAATCTGAAATGTTTCACCTTTCAAATTATTAGACAAAGGTGCTTATGAACTAATATGATAACTGTAGTAGTTGTAATATGCTGGCCTCTTTCTACTACCTTGCAACTCTACTGACAATAAAGAAATATGATTATTCAGCAAGCATGGTACTTGTTTCATTGTAATTCATCACATGGTTATGATCAAAGCGCTGGGTGTCAACCTGAGTTTGACAAACTCAGTTACATGTTGTCTGTATGCTGATGTGAAACTGGAACAAAAGAGCTGAAAAAGCCACTGATGTGAAATGTCAAGGTAAGTTAACTGTAAGTTTTAGCTGTGAGTCAGTGCTGTACTGCAGTTTGAAGACAGATGTACATTTTCTGCAATTATTCACAGCTGTGTGAGCATATTTGTGGAAAATGCATCAGAGTGAAAAGGGATGGAATGAAGGAACATGAAATGATGTATAGATCATGATTCAATTATCCCCCCCAACCCGGTCTAAATGAATACCACAAAAACACCACGTAAAAAGTCCATCCTCTTTTCACATGGTGCACAGTCATTGGTGAGTAACAATATTTGTCACCACTGAGATTCCCTTTACAGCAAGCAAATATTCAACTTTTGAAGAAAGAATGAACCCTGAACTGTTATGAACCACACGTTTTTTTTACTGAGTATTTTATTACTCATGTACTTATTAAATCAAAGAAGGCGAGCCACCCACATCACTCACCATGATCCTGAATCTCCTGGGAGCTACTTTATGTCATGTGGGCGAGTGAACAGAGAGATACTATACTGGCAAATATAATATAAATATAAATTTAAGACTACCCTGATTAAAGTATTCATGTATGTTTTGATTTTCTGGTTGAGCTCGAAGTGTTATTTGGAGAATTAAAGGTTAGGCTTTCAAGGGTGCAAATCAGAATTTCTTTAGCAAACAGCTTTTTGTGCTAATAATTTATAGTCAATCAATCAATAGTCAAGAGGAGAAAAGTCAGATGCATTTGGTTCTTCACTAAAAAAAAGTCTAGGTTACCTGAAACTGCTCAGAACAGACTTCAGTCTAAGTGGTTTTATACAAAATATTGACGTGAGTGACTTACTGATTACATGTGTAGTCCAGCTACTGGAAACATAATCTCAGCAGACAGACACCCACAATTACCAATAGGCCCAACTATATCACTCCAGCAATACTTCTAGTATTTACTAGTACAGCTTAAATCTACAGTCGTATTAAAAAGAAACTTCACCCTCTTTCAGTTCTAATGTATTATGTATTAAACTATCAATATTTATTTTAAGTTACGCCGCAATGCAGAAGTAATTTGGGAAATTAAGTACAGTCC
This sequence comes from Mchenga conophoros, assembly GCF_057382185.1. NCBI lineage: Eukaryota > Metazoa > Chordata > Actinopteri > Cichliformes > Cichlidae > Mchenga > Mchenga conophoros. The sequence continues at coordinate 29,145,637 of NC_140542.1, forward strand.
ACTTTTTACAGCAACAACTTAAAGTAAGTTGAAATAATGACTTTATCAGTCTCAGACTTCAAGTGGAGGAATTTTGTCCCACTCTTCTTTACAACGTTGCTACAGCTCATCAAGATTTGTGGATAATCTTTATACACAGCTCTCTTATGGTCCAATTTGTGGCTGTTGCCACAAATTGATTTTCTTTTTCTTTTCTGTTGTAGATTAGCTGCTGTGCTTGGGATCATTTTCCTGTTGCATGACCTAATTTGGGCCAAGCTTTAGCCGTCAAACAGACAGCCCTAGTTTTGAGTCTAAAATTATTTTGTATACAGGATTTGATGGCTGATTCAGTGACTGCATGTTTTCCATGTCCTGTGACTGCAAAAGAAGCCCAAATCATCCCTCCACCACCATGCCCAAGGTGTATACATTCCTTGTAACATGACTGTATTTATCCTAAATTAGTGCAGCAGTCACAACTGTTACCGGTCCGTGTGTCGCTTGGCACTGGGCCGCGAGAGTTGAGGCTTGGGTGTGAAATTGATGGTTTTCAGGGTTTTTATCGTTAACTCGGTCTTTTCCCATGTTGTATTTGTGTGTCTTATTTTGAAAGAAATATTTACGCGTTACCATAGCGACCAGAGAGGATTAAGGGGCAGAAAGGAGGATGTTACTTTCAATGTTGTTGGCCCATTTTCAGGAGGTCGCTGCTAATAAAGTTACACAATTACACAATGAATTCATGTTTATTATTATATTTACAAAATATCGCAGTTTTTGTCATGGTGGTATCATTTTATTTTGTTGTTTTATATCCGCGACACCTTAAAGGCCGGTCCGTGAAAATACTGTCTGACATTAAACCGGTCCGTGGCCCAAAAAAGGTTGGGGACCGCTGCTTTAGTGGACTACTCCCAACTGTCTGCCACTCTGTTGTTTGCTAGTTTAGCATTATCATAATGCTACAGATGCCTTATTGCAGAGGTGTGGACTCGAGTCACATGACTTGGACTCGAGTCAGACTCGAGTCATTAATTTTATGACTTTAGACTTGACTTGAAAAAATGTTCTAAGACTTGTGACTTGACTTGGACTTTTACACCAATGACTTGGGACTTGAATTGGACTTGAACCGGTTTACTTGAAAAGACTTGATATTTTACCCTAAATATAAAATTTAACATGCATATTATATAGAGATTGAAAATGTGACGTCATTCACGGGTAGAACCGCAAAGGATTCTGGGAACTCGTGGCAAGCGGTACTAGCGCACGCAGGCTTTCAATTGAAATCAGTCACACAGCGATAAAAAGAAACACAAAAATGTCAAGAAGCCGTTGTATTATTAACTGCAATAGCCGGTCGCATGACAGCCACGGGAAGCCGACGGGTAAAGAGATCGGTTGTTATCGGATTACGTCGTTGAAGAGAAATTGTTCGAGCCATGTTTCCGAAGTAACAAAGAGGCGACTGGATTGCAGCCATTCAAAGACCAATTATAACGTCCCAGAACACTCCAGCTCACAGGTTAGTCTGCTCCAAGCATTTACACGAAGGTCAGTGTTTTTTAGTAGTTAATACGTCATTTTCTTAACATAATTGGTGATATAGGTTACAAGCAAGTCTGGCGCTGAACAGAAATTGTCGCACTATGCTCCTTTGTTTATTGTGCATAAATAGTGAATTGTCCTGACACAATATTGTGTTTCGCTTCTGTTATTATGGTACATTGACAAAAACATATACTTTTATTCACAGGGTAAAACAGTTGTTTTGTATCACTAATTGTCCAGTACGATTACAGCAGGGACGTGCAGAGAGGTTTAAAGGGGCGGGTGCTCAAAGTTAAAAAGGGGCACATTGAACCATGCTGAATAACAACAACACACATTCATCAAGAATCTAATATGGGAAGGACAGGGCTGTGTTGATCTGAGACTGTAGACATTAAAAAGTCCACAGGAGAGATGGTAGCTGATTAAACAAGTGTCATGAGATAATAACAAAATGCAAAGATTGGTGACAGCGCTTGGAACCATAAGGCAATGAAAAACTGTGACATAAACTCGGCTCTGCCTGTGAATCACTCTTTGCTTCTCTTCTTCCTTCCTTCCCATCATTTCATATATCACTCTCCACTTGCTGTCTATCTGAGAACAAGGCACAACTTGCTATTGCAATAAACTATAATCGAATTATCCACACCTAACAACTCTTGCACTTAATCTATAATAAAATGATGACAGAAAAATGTTATAGCCCTGCCTTTAGTAGCCTCATACAGCTCCTACTGTTTCCTCCTCATGTCCTTACCAGCCATGTCTGCACAATGTTATATCATGAGTAATAATTTAAAAAAATCTATATACATAAAACACACACATGCACGCACAGTGACATTTTAGACCTTCTTCAGAATACTGTATATACTATGGGCATCCTTACATTATTATTTATTACTAGAGCTACAATAATAAAGCAATGAGGAGGGGGAAGTAATAAATATGAAATAATGTATTTATGATGATTCCATTTGTTTCACTATCCACTCTGTGCAGGGCAAAGCTTATTACATTTTTAAACTGTAGAGATACAATCTTTTGTCTTATTTAAAATATAAATCTAATATAATCTGCTTCTTAATGTATGTTCTTTAAAATACAGCGTGTGTTTTTTAATATATTATAATTATTATTATGTGGACATGCATATTAGATCGTTTTTTAGTGAAATATAATCCCTCCAGAAAGGCAGGAAATGCCCAGAAACTTACTTTAAAACTAAATATGTTCCCTAAAACGGTGACAGAGCTACAGACCCATGACAGCCTTACACAGGTAGCCAGCAGCTGTGACCAGCACTACTTGTGCAGTTAATAAAAGGACAGGTAATGTTTGTCACGCTGTTGCACACACAGCACGCTCGTTTGTTTCAGTTCGTCAGTTGCAACAAGACAGCTTACCAACGTGTACGTAATAAGCTAATACTCCTGTGTGCTACACACTACAGTGTGCGCTGTACACCTACTTACTGGGTTTGTCGCATCAGTCTGTGTCTCTGAGTTAACTTGTGTTTCTCCTACAGCTCCGGACCGCAAAAAATGCGCGTGCTCTTTGTGAGCTCGTTCCCGGCTCGTAACCAGCGCGTTCTGCCGTCGAGGGCGATCATTGGTTAATGTGATCATGTGACTGATGCAAGCCAGATCCTTTTATTTAGCAAAACTATGATTAATAGTTAAATATTATTGTTGAGGGGCACAGACAGGACTCCGCACGCACACACACATAAAAATAATAATAAATAAATAAAAAAAATTTAAAAGTTGCCTCAACAAAAGGGCACTTTGGGCACTCATCAGGAAAGGGGCGGGTGCTCAAGCCCCTCTAGCCCCCCCCTCTGCACGTCCCTGGATTACAGCATACAATATTATTGTCACTGCTACATTTCTGTAATGCTACCAGAAATTATTTCCACTGCTAATTAATTACCATTGAGCTCAAAGGTCCTATTAATAAACGGTTAACGAATGTGTATTTATGACGACGATTTGTGAGACTGGTAAACTTATGATACGTACGATGGTCTTTACTTTCTACACGGTGCATTTCAAGGTCCTGTACCCATCCGTCGGTAAACTGTACCTGGGCTTGTTGCAGTGACCTGAAGTTACTAAACTTCATGAGTGTATGCACTCACTCCAAGAAGCGTATGATTATAAATATGCATATAAATATGCTACGATGAGATAGCTGACTTCATCTAACTAGCAAATGTTTTCCAGGCTACGTTGGTGATGCAGTTTTTTTTTTAAATGATATTTTAAAAAAATATATCATTTATTTATGTATGATATTTTTGTCATGCGATTTTAAAGCCGGTCCTACAAGCGCATCCAAGAATAACATGCAGCTTATCTCAGAACCGTCGGTGAAAATTATTCTTGGAGCTAGGTTTAATTGAGCTGCATTTTAAAGAGGTGCAATTTCACAATTTGTGTATATTTTCTAAGTTCACTATTTTGTCATGTGTTGAGAAAAACACAGATTTAAAAATTACATGGTCTAATATTTACATTTAGCATATAACTGCAACATGCTTTTCTCTCTTTTTTTTTTTTAAAGACTCAAAGGGACTTGAAATTCAAAGTTTCAGACTTGTGACTTGACTCGGACTTTTACACCAGTGACTTGAGACTCGACTCTGACTTGCCTGACATTACTTGAGATTTGACTTGAGACTTGAGGATAAAGACTTGAGACTTACTTGAGACTTGCAAAACAATGACTTGGTCCCACCTCTGCCTTATTGTCTATTTTGTTTTTTTTATCTTGAGAAAAATATAGCCTCACTCAAATAATCAGGAAGTAAAAGATGGTACCTATCAAATCAAGTGCATTTCAGCAAAACAGTTCATTGGTTCAAGAATATGAATTACTAACATTACTTCTAACCTTGGTGGATGTTTAAAGGTTAACTAAATCTAAGTTACATTTAGAGTAGTCCATTTGTTTCCATTACATTGTGTAGGACAAGGATGGCTTTCCTCCTTAGAGAAATTCATGATATTAATTTAACCTGTTCTAAATATTAGAAATGGTGGGCAGCTGCAGAACTAGCTCCTGATATCAGCCAGTGCCTTGGTCAAGGACACAATGATGAGGAAAAAATTGGCCAGGATTTAGAGCAGGTTATGGAGTTGAATGTGAATGTACAATCTTCCTCAAGCAGTGGGAACATGTGTGTGCAACCTGAGGCAATACTTTATTATTTATTATTTAGTGTATTCTGCAAAGCTGTATGTATTAGAGCTGTGTTTCTTGAATATTACGTGATTCTGGAGGTAGTTTTAGGGCCATCCAATATATCAGAATTCGCTAAAGTGTATTGGTAATTTGGGCGCTATCTTTTTTCTTTTTCTTTTTTTTTTTTGATAATCTGGAAGTGTTTTTAGTTTTTCGACAGCAGTTGTTAACTATACGTTATAGCAGAATAGGAGAGTCAGAGGATGAAGCCTTATCAGGCATTATTTAGACTGAGTCACCAATGTTACTGAGAGGCTCATGCACGTGTCATGAGGAATGAAAATGAAACTGCTCAATCGAAATATTAATACAGAGAAAAATAGTGAGTGAGTGAGAAATTTCCCCAATGGTTAAAAATAACTTTGTTGTATGAAGAATAAAGATGAGTTCTGAGAGGATTATCAATACAGTGCTGAAACTGATTGTCTAAGAGATTACAGCCTAACAGAGAACAGAAGAGTACGGGGGATGAAAATACACAAATTTCCAGAATAATTTAGACAAAAAGGATGAAAGGCAGACTGAGGTACTGAAATGGAGGCTCAACTGCACTGATATACTGTAGAATATGGACCAGTGGAGACAGAGATGAAGGTATACTGGGTGAAAATGCTGTAGATGAAAGGCCCAAGCCAGGAACTGACATTAAAATTTGCAGCTCCCAATCATTTTTCCCCTTAAAAAATATCAGAATAATTCATCAGAAAAATATGCTACATGACAGATATCACAGTAAAAAGAGAAAATGCATGCATGCATTCAGCACGTTTACTCTTTTCAAATACATTGATTTTAAATAATTCTAAAATGAACATTTTCTATAGAAGTAGCATTGTGTAATGTTGGCCACCATAGTCCAGCAATTACTACAAAGCATCTGCTGCGCATAGATCTAATTAGACTCACACCAATACCAATGGAGCAACTTGAGGCTCAGTGGCTTGACCGAGGACCAAGAGGGAGGAGTTGGAGATCTTTTTAGCTTAGTTGGTCTGACAATATTTTTATTTTGTTTTATTGTATTAGCAGTAACTGTTGACACAACACAGTCTTATGAAACTCACTGATGATTGCTTGCTATCACCCATCCAAGTCTAATATTCAATCACTTTTTAGCTTTGTGTTGCTCTCCAACATCAGTTAAGGGAAGTGCAACTATTCATAGCTAGCCACTAAGTTTGACAGACGTTCAGTTGATGCTGGACAGGTAGCATCTACTGAGGGTATAAGACCTGCAAAATGACAGATGAGAGCAGTGAGAAGAAGCTAAAACAGTAAAGTTGGAGCTTTAAGCAATCTGCTTTTTTGTTAGTAGATTTATCATTATGCTAATGATGCTGCTCGAAGTCAGCCAACGGGGGATTACATCTGTTGGATTTAAGGCATTTATTTTGGTAGCAGCTGGCTGTGATATTTTTCAGTAATAATAAAAGTCATACAGTTCCAAATTAAACACTTTTGCTTCAATGCTAAATATGCAGTCATGGTTTAAAGAAAGTACACCTTCTCTTAATTCTAAAGTTTAACATCCCATTTTACAGGTTGCTGGTCTGGAGCACTCAGGTGTGTTAACACAATGCCAAGGAGGAAAGACAAGAGCAATTCTCTTAAAGAAGCAGCTGTTGCTACCCATCAGTCTGGGGATGATTAAAGGTCTATTTCCAAACAATTTGAAGTTTCCATCATTCTACAGTGTGAAAGATTTTTCACAACTGGAAAACACTCAAGACAGTTAAAAATTTCCCAGGAGCGTACGTCCCAAACCCCGTTGTTCAACTGAGGTTTGGATCATTTTAGAACCTGGTCTTTTTGTTCTGTACTTATACAGTATGTAAAACCTTGGACTTGAAAGTGGACTTACTTTCATTTACCATAAGTGTAGAAAAGGCAAATACAGAATGTTAAAGAGAATTGTCAACACATTGGTGGACTACCCAACACACACAAGGTGAAAGCTGTCCTGTACATACAGGATGATCTGCTTGTTGTATGCAGAGATAAAGAGATAAAGGCACAAGTCTATGTCTAATAAAACACAAAAGTGGGCATACCTATACACAGACTCAAGTCAGTACAACCAAATAGTTGATAAAGCCAAATATATACACATGGATATACACATGACACAAACATGCACCTTGTTCATTGTATCACACACACTATGTATACAATACAATACAATCTTTATTTATAGAGCACATTTAAAAACCAGCGGTATACCAAGTGCTTAACATAAAAGACAGAAAAGTAACATGAGTATTATACGATATTATTATAGTATCATATTATACCCCATAATGTCAAAGCACTTTCTGAACTGTACACTTGCTCTTACCGCAACTGATTAAATGTTCAAGGTCACACTGCTGCCTTCAACTGAGGTCATTTTAAACTGTTTCAGTGAACAACTAACATCAGTTTTTCTAGAGAAGATTATATTCACAGAGTTTCAGTGTCAAGTTATTTAATTTCCTTCTTACTGGGTTTATTTGTCACCAGCACTTGGTGTTCCGAAAAGGAAAAAAAATTGAGTGAAGAGGTCATTTATTGCAACAATGGAGCCGAGGCAGGAGAGGCATGGTCTAGCATCAGGCACACCATTCGCTCCATGCCACGTTCTCCATTATCTGTCACTTTTCTCACACACTCATACTTCAGTATCTCCTCATCGGTGAAATTGCTTTTAAAGGAATGGTGAAAAAAAATGTTTCACTCTGGTTATTCCAGGGTGGAAAAAAAGGAAACTCCAGCTGTGGCCAATCTTATGTTTCCATTGACTCCACAGAAAGTGGCAAGATGCTATCCCCTCACCAGGATGATAAGAACTGGGCAAAATTCAATTACATCTCAGTGAAATGTGAAGATTCTTTTAAAAACCAGAATGGGAGTCACTCTATGTCAGTGTGGGCTTTCACAATTATTCTTTTCTCCAGCTATGGTCTTCTTTGGAGACGATGTGGGCTGTTACTGAGTGGCCAGACTGATTGGTAATGTCAAAGCAGGTCTATGTCAAAATGGGCTTAGCAGGCTCCTAGAGAAACAAACTAATGATGCGTTTTATGACCAGGTGGGCTGAAAGAGTTCAATGAAAAGGAAAGGTCTGATCTGCTGCAGACTCTCCACATACTAACAATGCCTGGAACATTAAAGACTCAAGCCACATTAGCGCCACCTATGAGTCAGTAGCACTTTTTTCAGCTTTGTATTTGTCCTTTTATTTGAGGTCTATTAAACCATATCTTGATAAAAAGGGAAAATCTGTGTAGACTGGCACCACTGGTCTGAAGTAACGCATGATGACCACCCATCACCTCTTCCAAGCAAAGCTAGAACTGACAGGGTATGACAGTCTGACATGAACACTGCAAAGATGACTCAACCCCCACCCTTCCCCCTTGCCACCAAAAATAAATCAAATAAATAAATAAAGAGCATCACTGAAGTCATGGTAACAGCTGCATTGTGCACAAAAGCATGACTAAATGTTGCCTTCTTTCATTTCCTTTCATCAGCAATGAATGGTCTGAAGGTGGTTCACATATTATAAATTAATGGGGAACGACAAAAGCCAATTTTAAGCTCATACATCTTTCACATAAAGTCTTATCTTACCCAGCTGCTCAATATTTTCTATACTGATCACAGACAAGTGAAATGGAAAAGCAAAGCCCATTCAAATAAGATATTATCTCTCTGGAAACAAGTACCTACATCATTAAATCTCACTATTCCTTCCAGCTCATTCTCAAAACTAAACCACGGCCCTTCACTCCCACTCACTTTCCTCGTCATCCCCGTCTCTCATTACACGGAGCGAGGTGACAGCAGAGCGAGGAAGCCTTGTCAGCAGTTTTCCGTGTCCTCTCCTCTTCCTCTACCACCTCCTCTTCTCCTCTCTTTTTCTTGTTGATCTACCGTCATGAGGCTGTCGGCTAGCTGTCAAGGACAAGGACTCTACCCGGTGATGTATGCTGAACGTGACAGAGTCACCCACACGTGGGGTACCTAAAGTCATTTTACAGAGCATCGTGGTGAACAACCTCCACTCTGTTAGATCACTACATTGTTTAGTGTTTGTGTGAACAGGAGCGAAAGCCAAATATAACACATTTTGCCATTTTTCTCTTTTACCACCTGACTCTTCTGATCATGTGGTTATTTGGAAGAACCCAACAAACCCAGATGTTCAAGGTGCCACATACGCCGAGACACAATCAAGGATGGGTAAGTGCTGGGCTTTAAGATTTAGGTGTCAGAGGCTTAGTAGCAGTTTGAAAACTGTCATGAGCTGCCTGTGTTTTAAAGTATAGATTTTTTTTTAATAGAGGACTCACTGGCTGAAATGAAAAAAGAAAACCAATTCTATAAAATCTAATGTCAGGCTTACAAAGCCACAAGAAAAGCAAACACAATAGTAGCATGGGATAGCATTACATAAGTCAGATGAGTATAAGAAATATACTATATCAGCACAGCTAGCCAAAACAGAGAGAAAGCGGTAGCTATTAACACTTTAGACAGTCCTCTGAAAAAGTATTTGCCCCCCTTTGCATGCTTGTAACACACAGACATATTAGATCACCAAGCAGATTTTAAAATTAAATAAATGTTAAAATACAAATTTAATTTATTAAGGAAAAAAAGCTGCGTGACCCTGTCTCTCTCCCATCCCTCACTAGCTACAGTCAACCGGACCTTTTGAATCAAGAAACCACTTAAATAGAACCTATAAGATAAAGTGAAGCAGGCTAGAAGATCTGAAAATAAAAACATGCCAGGTTTTTTTCTATCTACACAAACTGTTAAGTGGCAAAATCAACAGGGCGCAAAAATTTACAAGCAGGTGACTCTTAGATGTATTTTTTATTAGATGTATTTATTTATTAACTTGTGCATTTATTTACATTGTGGCTGCTTTTGAATATCTGTGTCATCTCTTAATATCAAATCTAGCCATTCTTTAGCAACAGCTGTTTTTACATTTAAATAACCAACATTTTTGTTTGATTACATTTTTAATAATAGTAGTCATGGTACTGTTTATTTTATTAAAAACTGTACAACAAGTTTTGTCGTGAAAAGTCAGAGCCAAATTTAAAACCAGTTTAGTGGCCTGTTGATGTGTGTTTCAAATCTAGGTTGGATTATAGTTGAAAATAAAGCAACTGTCTATATTGGAAGTTGACTTTTAATAAACTTGCAATAATTACATTTAATTTAGATCATCTTTTTTAAAAACACGTGTCTCTAAACCAAAGGTGGCAATACCACACATTCAGACATAGCAGTAGATGATGTTTTTAAATGTCTGTTTTTATCAATAAGTACTATATGCACTTTCTGTTTCCATGCACAGCCATTAAAAATCAAATTGGCTTCTAAATATATATTTTTTTTAACTTTCTTTGACCCTCTAGACCAGCTCTCCCCACATTACATCAATATCTTGCAAGTCTAGAAAAGCAACTGTTGGACAGAAAAACGTCAAATGAGTGGTAAATATTTTGGTTTTCTAATATATTCCTAATCTTCAGTGTATTCAGCAATCATACTTTAGACCAACCCGTTTTACCTCTCGTTTGATTTGCGCTTTAGCTTGGGGAAATAGTTTTTTTTTTGCTGATCTTTTCTATCTTCTGCTATTAGACTTGTACTATGCTGTTGTCCTCAAAGGAATTCCAGTAGTACTTGGTGTTGACTCCAGTAAATTCTACAAGACCTGCTGTTTAAATTCCCGCCCTCTCGGATCTTCATCTGCTATTCATCTTACTGTTCCGTCCTCACACCTTATTACTATGGGGAACAGAGCTTTCAGTCGCTCTGCTCCCCGGCTCTGAATATTGACTCCCTTTGCGTATTTAAGACACAGCTCAAAACACAGCTGTTTAAACTGGTTTATTCGCTTCAGTGCTGATTTTATCTGTTGTCAAGCTCTGTTTTGCAATTTTAACTTATTTTATGTATTTTATGACTACTGTTCCTTTTATTAATTTTGTTCTTTGTAAGGTGACCTTGGGTTTCTGAAAGGCGCCCTCAAATAAAATGCATTATTTTTTTTTATTTTTTATTTTTCTTGCCTGTCCCGTTTGGCTCTTTTGCCATCAGAATTGTTGTCTAAAGGCAAAGAAAGATGCCCAACGGATTTACTTTACCAAATTGACCATCCCAGCCTTGCCGTAATGGTCCATTTGATTCACCTTTTATTGTTTATTTTATTTTCACTTACTGAATACGGGACAGACTTGACTGGGGGAAAGAAAGAGGGAAAGAGAAACAGCTGAGAAGAGGGACGGGGGAGAAGGGCAAAAGACAAAAACCAACAGAACGGGCAGAAAAAAAAAAGAAAAAAGAAAAAAAATGCATATATCAATCACCATTATTATTATTATTAAATAAATACAAACAACAACAGTTTGGTCTGCATTTCTTGAAAGATCATATCCCACAAATCTAGAGGTACCACACTGTCTGAAATTTGTTTTGTGTCTAAATCATTCTGAAGAGCATTTCAAAGGTATATAGACACCTTGTAATTAAAATGAAAGAATGAATTAATTTTACATGTATAGAGAAGACATTTAGAATGAAACGTTATTGGCCATGTTTGCATGGTCCTTTTTTAAAAATGCTTTCATGACATTATTGTGAGTTCTGCGGCAGTCAGGGCTTTATAGGCTGATGAGCGGGACAACTGAATGTCAACTCTGGGGACACTGGGGAGGGAACCTGAGTTAGTGCGTGAGGTTAAGAGATACTGACCTCAACAAACAGCTTGGACATCCGCAGCTGTATGTTCTTGAAAGGCGCTGAGCTATCAACTGATCACCATGAGTTGGATCAGGTGGCGAGGGAGGATGCCAAACAGACCTGGCACACCCAAACGTATAGTGAGGGTGAACTGGGGACGCATGGCAGAGGCCCTGGTTCAGGAGGTCTTCAACAGCATTCTGATGGAGGCATTGAGTCAGAATGGATGTCCTGCACCACTATAGCTGAGGCTGCTGCAAGGAGCTGTGGCCGCAAGGTGGTTGGTGCCCGACATGGTAGTAATTCCAGAAGGGAGGTATCAAGCTGAAGGAGGAGTCCTATTGGGCTTGGTTAGCCATCAGGTGATGGACAGTATTATATTTTAGACAGTATAAAAAAGTTTGATATACAGTACTCATTTAAAAAAAAGTAAATTGAATATGAATTAGCGCTTTGACTGCGAAAATATTGTTTTCTTCTGTGTAATAAGTGAACATATATGCAAGACAGGGTAGTGTCCAAAGTTCCCTAATGCTAGCAAGTCTGATAGCAAGCTGCATCAGCAACTGTGTTTAGTTTAGATGTTCTCTCAGTGTTTTTGTGGATTCTCTCCAAGCACTTTGACAGGGACATGCATATCGGGTTAACTGGTAATTCTAACTGGTGTGTATGAATGATTCTGTGTGTGTGTGTGTGTGTGTGTGTGTGTGTGTGTGTGTGTGTGTGTGTGTGTGTGTGTGTGTGTACCCAGGGTCCCAGGGTGAACCCTGCCTCTTGCCCTTTGACAACCCTATGACAACCCTATGCAATCTTGAATTGGATGGATTGGTGGAGTTTATGGATCAATAAACTGTAGTGGTACAATGCAAAGACACACATACATGCAGACTAGCAATAAATAACAGACTAACAAATGGTAAAACCTCATTTACTGAAACTGGAGCACTAACTTCCAAGACAGGCTATACTTCACAGCAGGTCATATTATTTGTCAGGTTATTTAATTTAAATGTTCTGAAAGTCACCAGCATGGCAAAGAGGTCTCGTTCAGTGAATTTAATTAGAGTAGGTGAGTCTTACAGGACATCCAAAAGGGGAAAAAATCATGATGAATACTTAATGATGTAAAGTTGGGAATTTTAACTTTGGGGATTGATCAGAGTGGGCATTAGGGGAACTGCCATTTTTGGAACTTTAAATTTCACAGTAATTAATTAGGAAGGAGTTCGGAGAGCACATTCCTCCATTAATACCTATGCCCTATTTTGTCATTTTAGATAAAGTGATCCATACTTGCATTATGGGTTTTTCCTATGATTATGTTTCACCTTCCCAATGCGTTTCATGAAAATTAGCTGGGTAGTCTCGTTGACAGACAAAAGGACACTACCAGGCAGCAGTTAAAAAAATACCTCCGCCATGGCTTGTCCTTTGACTGAGGAAAATAAGCAAGCATAATAATGTCATACCAAGTATGAAGTCAATAAAGAGTCGGAGATTTAACAACAGGCCACCTCACTGACCATGGAATTTTTGGAGCTCTGTGCTTACAAATCACCTTGCTCATAATACAACCTTTGGTAGTGGCTAACAGACATTCTGGCTATAGTTGCCTGGGTAACCATCTAATATATTTAACACCAGATCCTATGTCAATCAAGTGTCTTACTTTCCAACTTACAGTAGTTTTAATTACTCACTAATTAAAGAAAGAATTTGCTAAAATATTACTGAGTTAGAATTAGTTTTACTCATAACTTATTACCAACTAACTATATTTACTAGCTATCTATTATCACTTCTATATGTCACTAGATTGTCTTTTATTCTGAATTTCCTTCGCTAATCTCATCCTTCCATTTCCGACCTGGCGGTTCTCAGTCAAAAATATTTACCAACCTGACACATGATTCAAATCAATCCCACATCAAATTCACACATTAAAATCAGAAATATTCAAAACCAACATTGAAAGGTATGGTGACATTAGAATAATACTAATGCTATTTCCAACAGCTTCTTGTTTTTACTTAAGCTAACAATTTAATATACCCAATTAGTAAAATCAGGTTCTTCATTTCCATATGAAGAACCTGATTTAAGATACTACTCATACTACTACTACTACTACTACTACTACTACTACTACCAAGTTAGAACAAAGCTCACATTCTTAGAACATCTTAGTGCCATAGTACCTGACATGTGCTGCAGGAAGAAGCAGATTGTTAATTTGAGCTGACAGAGATAAACAGCCCACACTCTGTCCTCTCAGTTACCTCTGGAGCAGATGGGCAGGGCAAATGAAAGTGCCAGATGTCTGCTTTTTGGAAATTTGGCAGGGTTTTTTTTCGTTTGTTGGTTTTTTGTTTTTGTTTTTTTGCACAGTAAGGCAAGAAGTTTACATTAACTATAAGTTAAAAAGTGATGGCCACTGAACTTTACAGTTTAACAGATGGAGCAAGGATTGCTATATGTGGGAAGGTGGTGGTTAAAAAATATAGGCAGATGGCCAAAAACTAAAAGGTCAGGACAAAATGTGCAGCCAGCATGTGGACAGGCAGATGTCTCTGACTGGCAGACCGTCTGCTCCTCATCAGCACCCCCTGCTGTCCAGAGGGGAAATGTTTTGTCCATTTGGGGAGCTGCAGACAATTTAGAGGGACAGCTACATGCAGAGATCAGATAATTATCCTTGGATATTGTGCTCCCTTTTATTTCCAGTCAGTGTGCTTGTCTCTTGCATGCACAAACAATCACCTACTCGCAATGTGCATTTTATCACAGCACCGTCAGACTGTTGACCTGTCTGTAAAATAGAGCTATGGACATTCTGGGACCGCTCAAATGATCAACACTAATAGGAGAAAGGAACAAAAGGAAAGCATTAGTGCTGCCAGAGCACATCGTGTGGATCTGTGTGCTTGCAGGTGTGTGTAAGGGGATTTGTAAGATAGTGGGAAAAAGAGGGCTACTAAGTTTCACAAGCCTATATATTTTAAAACTCTGGCATTGTACTCAAAATCTTTATTATCGAAAGTTATAGGATGGGGTTCAAGAATACCGCATCCATCTGAGGTGCATGTGAATCAATAATCTGTATTCAGTTTGAGAACCAAAGGCACCATAATCGAAATAGAAATTCAGCTCATAATGACTGTGTCGTTTTTTCTCAGAAAAATGGAAAACATTAAGGAAAATGTATATTTATTGTATTATTTCCCTGCGGTGACTCTGCCAGCACAGAATGGTTGTTCCTGCATAACAAGTCATCCTGCGGCATATTTTAGTAGATATTATGGCAGTTGCTGTGCCTCCAGAGAAGTGTGAGCCAGTTTCTAGAAATGACCAGAGCCATTGCAAACATGTGTCAGAGAGTGGTAAAATATGATCAAATCAGGAAGGGTTGGAAAGCCCTGTATTAGGTTTTTTTTTTTGTTTATTTTTTCACATTCCACCTCTATAGAAAATCAAAAATGAATGTTGCATTTGTGACTGATTACAGAAGAATTTTCAGCAAAATGAAGCACTGGCTCTGCAGCAGAAATATGATCCATTTATCAAACAGCATTATGATTTCCTGCTTAGGATGTGTTTTATTTGTAGCAGCTTGAGGTTCTCTCAGTTGCTGAGTTTAGGAGAAAAAGGGGCCTCATTTACTCACAGTGCGTACACAATTATTTTTAACATAATAACAATGATAATATTTATTACTAATGTCATTATTATTATTTCTTATATGTACCGTTTTCCAAAACACCATGAATCACAAAATGCTAATTATATTAAATGATTAATAATTAAATTCCATCTTATCTCATCTTAAATTCTGTATATCATTCAGATTTTTACAAAAATGGCACATCATGGCTGGATTTCATCACTTACACTCTTTTCTTGTTCTTTGTGGTGAGTTTCTCATCTAAGGCTGACAAATCATGTGCTCCTGGTTCTTTTCCTTGTAGTCTGTTAGTCTTTTTCATATCAGCTTTGATAGTTTTCATGTCTTTTTTTACTTGAGTCACACTGACTGTCTTAGGGGAAACAATATTCAAAAACTCTGTTATTTTAGTCTTGCTCTTTGGACACAGTTGTTTCAGTTTCTTAAGGAAACAGTGTGCAGATTTAATAAATCCAATGCTACATTTGCAAAATTTTTTGTGTGGGGTAAGAACATTTCCATGCACATATTAGTAAATGAGGTCCAGTGTCTTTTTGGAACAAGACAAAATAAAAAAAATAGGCCATTTAGAAACTGGTTTACTATAAGAACCCAAAACTACAAAAAGAGTATGACAATGAAATACAGTCAAAAAGATGATCATATATTCATGTGACATCTTTATCCGAGAAGTAACTGTTACCAAATATATACAGTATACAGTAAAATAGACTAAACACATTTTTACCTAAACCCTTTCCTCTAGGCAAATCTTCAGTTAGCTGACATCATTATGACATCATTCGAGTGGTAAATTGACTAAACTTGACTCAACAGTTTTAAAAGACGGAGCTGCACTCCAAATGACCTGTAAACTAACTTTCATTATCTACTGTCTTTTATTTCAGAGTGCCTCTTTAAAAGTGTCAATCCGCTGCATTACTGTCAGCATTCTGGCTTTCACAGCAGTTTGCATGCATCAGGGAAGATCTAAGGACCCGGCCTTGACATTTACACAACGGCTGAAACTTAAAAGATTGCTGATACACACTGAGATGCAAACATTTCAAAGCTCAGGCACACACACAAACACACGCAGGCGCTGGGTGCATGAAAGATCCTGCAGCAACTTCATCAAAATGTTGTGGTTTTATTAAATCACCTCTGCAATAAAACCTTCCACTTGCCTCACAATGCTGAGATACGCAGCAAAACCAAGAGAAAAGAGGAGGAGAAACTCTCAGATCAGAAGAATCCATGAGTACCTACAGGCTGACACGACACTGTGCACGAATGCACCATGCAAAGTCTAAGAGTCCTCTTTCTGTGTGCTTGTGTATATTAAATGAGACAAAACAAGTGCACAACATCTCTGATCATGCAGCTGAGCAAGAAGAGATCTGGTGTCTTAGCTGTTTTGCATTAAGCAGGCCTTAGGGTAAAAATAAATTAGTCGGAGCATCACTTTAATTAGAAATTACTCCAAGCACTCGCACTCTTTAAAGCTCCTTTCATTCATTTACAATGCTGTATTTCAATTTTCAAGCGAATTTAGGCTGCGCAAGTCCCAGAGGATGTGTTTAAAGAGGAATAAACTGGAACAAAAACCAACAGCTGAATGGATGGACCCCAGAGGATAATGACACTGACAGAGTGCTTCTGATTGGCCAAGAGACAAAGCCCTTTACACCAATGGGAAGATGGCAACAGAAAGACAGGAAAATAAAAAGCTAAGGCTTACAACGAGGAAGATTTTTTTTTAAAAGGAGGATCAATGCATGTGAATGCTTAGACACTCAGGAGGTATCTGAATGCTAGGTTATATGTTTCTGCTGTGCCCTCTGTTCCCATGACGACTGCCGACAAGGTCACTTTCGCTAGCCAAGGCAACGCGGTAGCCCAGCCATGGCAGGCAACACAGAAAGAGACAGAGGCAGAAGAAGGGGAGGACAAATATTAAATTATGGTGTGAAGAGGGTGAAGGAAATTTGATGATTAAGGACACCATGTGTGAAATTTCATTCGCAGGTGCACAGGTGAGACTAGCGCCGCGTGTGAGGACAAAAGCATCTGCGGTCTTATACTTTAACGAGTTCAGCCTTGAATAGGTGTGCTGATGAGAGCATGTGCCCCACTTCCCCCACTCATCTCAAGGCCAAATCCTGAATGACAAAAAAAAAGAGGCTCTAGGCATACTTTTTAACATGCCCCTGAACGTCCTCCAACAAAACAGATCAATCACTGAATGAGTTCCCTTGTCTACCTCAATGCATCATGGTCCCTGTATTCCTGCCAGATTCTCTCAACAGATAGAAACTCTATTTGGGTTTCTCCCCAAAGTGGCAAAGCATAACCTGTTGTGTCCTTATTCATGCCGCCTCACCTTTCCATTTGGCAGACAGCAGGACTCCGGTAAATTAGTGTAGTTTATTATTAATTCCAGTGATTAATTACAGAAAAAAAGATGTCTTGTTGAGATGACACAGCTGTCTTACTCATGCCATGATCTGAGGTGAATTAATTTCCCGCTGAAACACCATAATTCTCCCCAGTGCCATCTTTCGGGGTGTCAGCTTCATCTTAACCACTCGTGGCATTTGTTTTATTAGTGCTGGCGATAAAGGGCATTGGATGGGCAATGGCCCAAATGTGTTGTCCTTCTTTTTTATATTTCTGTAAAGTCATATGCTTGCAATGTGTGACCCTTCCTCTTCTCTACTTAATCATTCTTTATAACCCATCATAAAAGATAAGGCTGTAAATCCTGATTAGGCTATGGGATTTAAAAAAGGATTGGGTCTAATTTTATCAATAAATCAGACATTTAAATTTTGGATGGCGGAATAGAGATACTGCCCAGCAACAACCAAAAAAACAAACCCAAATAGCTTCCTTAAATAAACTCTTTTAATTGTCATGTGTTCATTAAGATGAAACTTCACGAAGAAGCTAACTAATTTGCTCTCTGAAAATTAAATGGCAGATTGTGTAAGCTAATTAGCATTGGATACCTCATTAAGATGTTGGCATGCATGTGTGTATGTTTGTGCATGTCACTTGTAAGATGCACTGCAGGATAACTAATGTAAAGGGGCTTTAGATAGTGAGCAATGTGTCAGTCTTCCTGTAAGCACTGTGAAGTGGTGGAGAAAAGCAGTCTGTTCGGCAGCCGAATTGCCAACACGATCACGTATCGTGCCAAAAATGTGCGCCGTCACCTGCCAAAGGCTGACTGGTCAGTTTATTTTTAACTCTGGGACCAAAAGAGTGTTTACATACCTATCAGCATCATCATTATGGTTCCAGCATGACACAACAATGACAGGAAAATTGTGTCTCTTGAGCTGTGCTATTTCTTTTACAAAGACAAAAAGTGACAGCACTCAGATTTAATAAATTGTGCCATATTTTTTGCCCTAAATGGTTTAACTACAGTAAAATGGCTTTATATTACATTTTTATGCTAATTGTGGTGAACTGCAATGCATAAATGAAATTAGTTTGATTAAAAATAAAATATTTGCTGTTACCTTTGAATGTTTTTGGGCATTTACTTGAACTGTTATTTTGAAATATTTTACAAGGTTTTAAAAACTCTTTCTTCCTTGGAAGTTATAAAGTTGTGGTAATCTCCCCTTGACTTCAGTTCGGGATTCTTTGAGGAGTATGTCATTCTCTTATAATGTCACTGAAAGAACCTCACCACTTGCAACACTTACATCTGCAGGGTATTTACATTATTCTCCTTGTCTACAACGCCAGACAGCGGCATATCAAAGTCATTTTCCATGCCTTTTAAAAGTATTTAGCTTTCTAAGCTTGTTAAGAAAGCAAGAGCCCCCTTGTTTGGATTTACCAGCTTTCTAAGATAAACACTGTCAAAACAGCAGGCGCTGTCAGATTTACCAAAGTGCTCGGTGATAAATTTGACCATCTGCAAGCTCTGCTAATGTATTATAGCTGGCTGCATAATTAAAATATGCTTTGAAAAACAAATCATTATCATCTCTGATAAAAAAGAAATATATAGCTATCTTCCAAGTATTAATTCAGTTTGTTGCTATCATAGTGTGGCTTTTTAATGATTATTGAAGGATTGTTACGGGAGCAATAGCATAGAACTAATATAGTGCCAAACAGTGCTATACCATATTTCCTCAAATGATAGTTTAGTTTACCACAACAGAATAAGAAAATCAGACACATGTTTGAAACAGGCTTTTAACAGAGGCGAGATTTCGTTCCTCTGCTTGACTGCAGAAAATGGTCAACAACATGCAATATAGGCCTGCTCCAATATTATTTCGTTTGCCCTATTAAAGTAACTGCCTACGCTTATTATAACATAACAAGTGACAGCTCACTCATTAAACAGATAAATTAGCTCCCTTGAGATTCTCCACACAATGACTTTATTTTTAACAACAAGCTGGGAATCAATTAACTCAAGTCATCTGCACTAGCATGAAAGGGGAAGGTCATCAAACTGGTGACTCACTGCACTCATGGTGTCACTTCTTTGTTAATCCAACATAATGGAACAACTTATTATGGCAGAACATGTTTAATTTTTCTTTTATGTATTTGTGACTAAGTGAGCAAAAAAAAAAAAGGTGAACAAAGTAATATGGAGTATACCTAACAAAGCAAAAGCAGTTCATATTTCAAACTCAGCACGAGTGACACTGACTGACACTGACATGTGACATTTTGTGGGAAACATGGTTTGATATATGAGTTTCATTTATCTTTTCCAACTGATCTGGTCTTTTATGAGGGATGAAAGAAAACAAACAAGGACTAAATGTTGAATGTACTTCAATAGTGTCTCTAATATTTTATATATTTGGTATTTTCTGTGCACGGTTTCTATGGTGGCTCTGTGTTTGGGACATCCCTGCTGCATCCGGCTGTCAGTCTGCCAGAAATTGCACAAATGCCTTTATAAGTTCTAAGTGACGATTATAATCAACATTGTCTAGCAATTTATTAAGCAGAGCAGAGCCCAGAAAGTTAGTGTACTGTCACTGATCTACTGGTAGTAGCAACACCACCCATGTACCTGCTGACAACAGAACAGAACAGCACTACTGTTAGCACCTTCTGCAAAAAATAAATAAACAAAAAAATGAAAAAAATAGTTCAGAAGTAAGAGTGCAGATTCCCTGTAACATTTGTAACAAATGATTTTGGATATGATCCCAAACACTTGAGTAAACTTCACACTGTGGCATCAAAGTGTGAATATAAATGTATGCTCTGGGAGGGGTTTTTAAGAGGAAGTGCATACTGTTTTTTGTTGTGCTTCCATTCAGATCAAACCAATTGACTATAGGCTGCTGACTAGCTGAGATTTCATGATTGGTACGCATTTGTAGTTACAGGCTCAGAGACTCAAATAAAACTCAATCATTGTACACACAGCAAATTCTACCTGCAGCTTGTTCATTGGGGATCTTTCCAAGTGCCATCTTCTGCTGTGCCTTTCTCTGTGCTGCAATATTCTAATAATCATGTTTTCCTTCCATTTATTAGGTTCCCGAGGCCCTGTGTGTTGACTACAGCAGTTCTCAGTTCTGCTGTAAAGCAGAAAGTTAAACTTAAGGTACCCTATGGGACTGTAAAAGTATCAACAGTACTCCCGAGTGCAAGTTTAGCACACTCCAGCAAAAGATGGCTCACACTACTAATTGAAAGGCTGTGGCCATCCCTTCCAATCACCCCCTCCAATGACTGATTATATATCTGACTTTGTGACCCCGAATACAGATCACCTATCGTCTCTAAACCCTCTGGGGCCTCCTTAATGCATGGCAAGAGTGACCACACTGTCACAATGAATTTCCAGCCTCCTCAGAGTCCTCATTATACGTGACAGTAAAATCTTCACTTTCCTTTTCAGTTCTCAACTTTCCACTTTCTGCTCATTTAAATTATGCTATATTCACAGCATTGTGAATGCCAGGCTAATCAGAAAAGAACTCCTTAGGTAAAGACGTGCACAAACCAAGAGCAAACAAAGCTCCAAATCAGTACAATTAGTTCTTATAGAGGCTCATGGTGCTGCCCTTTTCTAAGTTGACCCCTCTGACACAGAGGCTTGAATTACTCAGAGTAGAAAGAGCGGTGCTAATGAAACATCAATGATTGCACTTTGTCAGGTTTAGTGAGTGAACGAAGGCTTCATCCCGAAGCGGAGGCAATGCACAACGAGGCAATGAGTTGTCTTTTTTATATGTTAATGAGGTCTTTTTTGCTGTGAAACCCTTTTATCGCTGAAGACAACTCGCTCTTGTTTCAGTATAGTCTGCACCATTTGCAGTTTGCATCAGATTTCACACTCCTCGTCAGAGTCATAACTCTGTCAAATCACGACAGACAGACATGACACAAATATTTTTAGATTAAATGTAATTTGTGATTTTCGATTATCTCTCATGTCATGCATACCATGAATAATCCTCCACAGAATGTCAACTTGTACACCCACTGCTTCATTGCCAATAAGTTCAAGCTGACCTTATTTGACATAATTGTATTGTTATTAATTTATCAAAAAGCCAAGAAACTTGAAGCTCAAGTAGCCCATAGTTAAACAAACGTAATCGACACCATGAAGAATTAAGGTAGTTCTGAAGGTCCAACCCAGTAGAAATAGGTGTAACTAATGAAGTGGTTGGTGAGTGCATATATGGCATGCTTCACCCTTAAGGATTATAAGTATGGGGGAAAAAAAACAAGTAAGAAATCAAAGTGTTCAGTACAAGTGACATGGCAGCCTATTTTTAAGGATTTCTTTGCTGATTGCCAATGTTGTATGTTTCCCTGCATTTTATGCATTATGTCTAATCTATGCCATGTGTACCATAGCGAAATACTACTACAAACATGTATGTCAGCACACACAAGAATAAGTGGTGCTCCTGGCGTTAAATTCAAAATGAGCATCATCATCATCAAGACAGAGGTAAGTCAAAAATATAAGGATTATCTCCTAAAAGTTTCATGATTTCTGAATTACAGCCTTCCCTGATACAGTTACAAACATATACTCATTAGCCAGTTTATTATGATGTCAAATATCTAATCAACTAATCACACAGCAGCAACTCAGTGTACTTGGGCAGGTAGGCTTGGACAAGACAACCTGCTCAAGAACAGGGAAGAAAGGTCTTTTAAGTCACTTTGAACATTGCATGGTTTTTGGTAGCAGACGGGTATCTCAGAAACTGCTGATCGCTGGGGATTTCCCCACCCAATCATCTTTAAAGTCTGGAACTGTCTGAAAAAGAGAAAATATCCAGTAAAGTGGAAGCTTTCTATGCAAAAATGCCCTGGTGATGTCAGAGGTCATCCTCCTTTGAGTTGAAGGGAAGGCAACAGAAACCCAAATAAACTCTCATTACAACCAAGGTATGCAGAAGAGCATCTCTAAATGTACAACACACCCAATCTTGAAGCAGATGGGCTACGGCAACAGAAGAGCACCTTTGGGATGCGGTGGAATGAGAGATATACATCATGGATGTGCAGCCAGAAATTCTAGAGCTACATTGTAATGTTATCCTGTTAATATGGAGCGAACTGTCTGAGGAATATTTTCAGAATCTTGTTGAATCTATGCCACGACGAATGTAGTCAGTTCTCAAGGAAAAAAAATATGTAACTCTGAATAGCACGGTGTAAAGAAAAACGAGTAAGAAATCAAAGTGTTCGTTACAAGTGATAGGGCAGTCTGTTATTATGGATGTCTTTGTTGATTAGATGGACAGTGTTGTATATTTTTCTGCATTACATGCATATTAATTAATCCATGATGTGTGTACCAAAGTGAAACGCAGCCACCCACACATGTACATCAGCACACACCCACGCACACAGACAGGGAGCTATGTTCTGATCACTGCCAAGCCGAAGCATGCAACATGATAAGAACTTCCTTTTTTCACATGAACACAGATGCAATACATGTGTCGACAAGGAGGCGCACCAGATTCCAACATGGGAAAGACCCTACTGTACACAGAGTATGTGTTATGGCAGTTTCACAAACACACTCAAGACTTCAGTTACATGGTAATATTCATACATGGCTCTTTTGAACTTAGTGTGACCACAGTGAAGAAACAAGCCCGAATGACGTGAGCATGAATGACGATGGATGCAATGAGGCGTGGGTGCCATGTGGAGTTATGTGATGCGATGATGCCGTGTGAGTAAATGATCGACCAATCACTGACAACAATGCGGACATATAGAAATCAACGACAACAGAATACAGCTTTCAAAAACAGATAAGACACAACAAGAAGAAACGAGAAAGGGCAAAACAAAACCACAAGCTGCTTTCCGTGTGGGCCCCAGAGAGTCCTGCTTTGAAGTGGTTTGCTTCAGATACTGGCAACGAGGGGAGGGGGTGTTTTGCAGGGATGGAGGGGTTGACAAGTTAGCAAAGACCTTCTGCTGTGCACTTCGCTTGTACCTTTTGCTAATGGCCCCAAAGCACAAAACAATCACAAAACACAACAGCCCCAAACACCCTCTATCAAGTAAAGTTCAAGCCGGTGAACTTGATCAATTTTGCTCTTTGAATTTCCCCACCCCTCACCAGTTTTAAACCCATGAGAGTCACTCCTGTGAACCTTTAATCCCTTCCAATAGAATCACAGCATGTATTAAATAATAAAGGCTCTGAAGTGACTTTTATAACAAAAGATCCAGTACAAGATGCTGGGTTTCAGTAAGTCGGCAGGCTTTCTGAAGCCCATTTTTCTGCTTTGTCAAAACAGCAAATAAACCTTGTATAATATTCACAACTCTTCCTTCCTCTGCTTCTCAACTACACTAGAGTGTGATTGTGTTGGTCTGCAGCCTTTTGCCACTTACTGTGTCCAGCACTGCAGGGGCTATGATTTGCTATCAATGGGCGTTTGCTTATCTGCTATTTTCTGCCAAGCTCAGACAATGCGGCAAAGCAATTCTGTGACACGTGCAGTCAACAACAAACAAACCATTTTGGGGCGGATAGCTTAATTGCTATTGATGCTCCTTGGCTAGATGAATATCATAATTTTCTTTCAAAGTCTGGTGGTAGAGTGCACTTGGGGAAAATATAACCAGGAGGCACTGTCAATTTTGCTTGAAAGGGGCCAGATAATACCTTGTCAAAGCCTTTCATTATTTCTTTTGTTCCTACATGTCTAATTATATATCTTAGAGACTGCCTGTACAACATTAAGTATTGATTATTATGCGTCCTCAAAACTGCCTAGCCAAAATAGTCCTACAAAAGTACAGTCATTACAGCAGCTAATTATTAGTTGCTGTGTTTTTTCATATTTCCCAGGACAGTGGGAGTAAATTACCCCATCAAACTGACTTCAGAGCTTTCAAATTACATGGAAAACTTGATTTAAAATAAAGAGCCTATTTGTAATTTACCACCAGTACTAAGTAATTGCATGGGCTAATCTGTCAAAAAAAGATATCATCAGCATTATCATTCTGCTTTGCCTACTAAATCCAATGTAATATTTCCCCAGTTGTTCAGTTTTCGCAAGTACTTGACCATTGTCCAGAAAATGGGATGTTACTGATATAGATCATATTGCTGTGTTTCATTGTGTTTATCGCAGTAGCCTGACAAACATGGCACTAACAGTCGCTGGAAATAACAAATCGTATCCAGTGTATCTTAAATTCACTCAGGAAACAAGTTCAATCTCAACCACAACAAGATCCAAAACCCAAGCTGTTGTGACAAGGGACATTTAAAACCATTGGGAGTGATTCGCTCTCTGTGGCTCGGTGTCTATTTAAGATAGATGAGATCATGAAGGGGATGGAATGCACCTTGTCCTGGAAGAACCTGAAGCAGTTACAACCACTTCAACTTAGATACCACTGCTGGGGCACTTGTGTTGACTAGTGTAGCTACGGCAGCACTGCTATAAAAAGGATGCATGATACGTGGCTGCAATCAAAGTTGAACAAATAAATAAACTTAAATTGAAAAAAATTGAAAAAAGAAAAAATAAACATTTGTGCAGATGTTACAAGGATGCAGTCATCTTACCTGGGAACACAGGCAGTGGAGGTCTCCCCCTCAGGAGCCTCTGGGGCTGGGCAGCAGAACTGGTGTAGTACTGTTGGGTTTCTGTGTGAAAAAAGAGTGGAAACAAAACAGAGGCAATCATATATTTTGTTTAAACTTTAGTTATTGTTTAAATGTAGAACAAAACACTATATATGACAGCAACTTTTTAATCATGGCTTAGCCAGCGTGGCTAGTGGCTAAATCATTATACACCATATATGTATAACACCATGAAAGTGTAGCAGAGTAATAAGGTTAGAGGATGAGGTTGGTGTACCTAGTTGCCAGTTGGGGTGTGAGCCCCACGTCCATCCTCTGTACTGTTCATGCTCTTAATGGGGTGAACTGTGTTATTTCCTTTACAAACATAGCTTGGTTAAAATGCATTATTTTTTATATGATTATAGTAATTGAGATATATATATATATATATATATATATATATATATATATATATATATATATATATATATATATATATATATATGTTTTTGGTTTGTTGATTTATTTATTAATATAGTTTAATGTCTCTTTCTTGTAGCTGTGTTTTAAGTGCTGCAAAGTTAGTCTGACATTACTTAGTTTTTTTTTGGTAAATCTTTGTCTGCCTTCCTTTCTGACCAGCCAGTCATGAACTCATTTGACTGGTGGTTATACTATATACAATAAGGCAGATAACCTTTGACCATGGTTGGATGGTATCACGTGAGAAACCTCTATTGTCAGGTGAATTTATCAGTCTCTAAAAGCCCACAAAAATGTTGACAACAGTTTGCAAACCCTACATTAAAAACATTAATGTCTAAAAAAGTTTTTAAAAAATCTGGATGCTGTTTTAGAGAAGAAATTCAGTGAATGCATTTTAATTTTTGACTGAAATACTGGTTAAAAGATCCCGTCAGTGTCTTATGATTTGCATCAAAATCTGTTTCCTGAGATCCTGAAGCCTGCATTTCCTCACTGCCCACTGGTTTTCCACTGTGGATTTCCCATTTTAGCTCATCACCTGATTAGTTTCCCACATACACATCTGCTTCCCATCAGTCATCAGCCCTGTGTCTCATAGCTGTAGTCACCAACACCTGCATATTTCCAGCTTCCTAGCTAATCAAATAAAACCAATGCCAGTGGGGGAAACAAGATATCAGCATGCACCCTGTTTCACCTTATTCAACTCCTTGCAGTCCTTACAACCAGAAATGTCTGCTTTGTCTGTGTTTCAGAGTCACTCTCTAAGATACTGCTTTACTCAACCCAAGCTCAGTGTTGCTACAGAGTTTATTTATGGGGAGACTTTCAGGATTACCCTAGCATGAAATCACTGTGCTAGCATTGGTTAGGATCTGAAGACAGCAGTGGCATGAATTTGAGGCACTGACAGCTGACAGTGTGATTTTCAGCAGTCCACTAGCACTGAACTGCAATGCAGACTGATGTATTTGGAAAAATTTGAGCCAATATAGTTTGAATATTGGTATACGCACTCACTTTCTCAGGCTTTTACAGTATTCACAATTGCTAAATATTAATTTGTTTATGGGACATTTTTCTTCCTTTTTATTTAAAAAAAACCAAATAAATTATAAATGCAGTTCACAGGTGGCTTTGTGTGGCTATTTTGGTTATCCCAACAATCACAGATATATTAACTCTGTTGTGAACAGCTTATTTAGCCTGAAACAAGCATTTCATAACAGGCTTACAGAGTTGAAAGTTAGCATACAGTCACATCGTGTGATGTCTGATGGTGGGAAAGAACCTTCTTTACATTGTACTGAATGCATATATTCACAATGTTACAGCAAACTGGGCACATTATTAGAGTGCCACTGAATGTTTAAGTCATTGTTCTATGTTGTGAACAAAAGCCTAACTTTTTAATGCAGTATGCATTTTTCTTTTGAATTGAATTGTAGCCCTGCAAATACTTACTCAGTCATTTTATACTCCATTTATTAAAATAGGCACTTTTTCTAAAAAAAAAAAAAAATTGGTGGCGGGCTGAAAAATATATTACTTGCACTTCCTGACCTTGCTCCTTGTCATTTGTGCAAAATGGCCGTAAACCTGTTAATGTCAACTGTGCAGCAATTTGTTTTTGGAGAAGTCTAATTTGTTTAAGCAGTTAGTCGCACAGTGGCATTTTAAATTATGTTTGGCAGGCAAAGCAAAAAAGTAGTGCTCAAAAGAGGAAAGCTAGAAGAGCGCAGGATGAGTATACCGCAAGGCTGTAAATGACTTTGATGAGCAAAAGGCCCCAAAACTGGAGTTCTTATAAGCACAGATGGGCAGTAACGGGTTACTGCCCATCTGTGCGATAGTAAGGGATTACTATCGCAAAAACGGTAATTAGATTACCGTTACTTTCCCGCAGGAACGCTGCGTTACTGCGTTACTAAAACCGTGATTTTGTTGCGAGAATGTCTCATCACAGTGACGTAAGCGAGTGCAACGTTCCTGACAACAGCTGTGCGCAGATTAACAATGGATAATATATCGAGTGCGGCGAGAGTATGAGCGTGCAGCGTTTAAAGCGTGGAAGTACTGACCTTACTTTGAGTTTGATTCCACAAAAAGTGACAAAAACATTAGTGTCCCTTGTGCGTGGGAAGAAAACTTCTTTTTACAGCCAAAAAAGCCCCCCTAAACAAGCACCGAGTGCACAACGACGTAATGGGAAATTCACAGAGAAACTCGCGGATTCTTCCACTGACCGCTGCGACTCATCTGCACCAGGGCACACCTCCGCCTACCCCACTCCTGCTTTACAGGTGAAAATAGAGCAACAGGACCGCTAGTCTTTGACTTTATTTATTTTCTGCTGTGTTTTACTTGCATCTATTTGAAAGAGTGAGTGTAAACACAAAAAATATTTTATTTTATGTGCTGGAATGTGCAGAAAATAGGTTTAAATGTTAAACTAATTTCTTCAAGTCAGAGAATGTTGCATATAATTAAATTTTTACTTGATGCATAAAGTTAAAAGATTAAAACTGATAAAAACAAGTTTAAAAAAAAAGAGACTTTTCCATTTGTTTACATTTTATATGATGGATTATGCAGAAAACGTAGAATTGGGCTGAAAGATCTATCGCTTTATCACCTATGCAGGTTGTAAATTGTGTTTTTAAAAAGTAACTAAGCAATTAATTACTTTTGAAAATAAGTAATCAGTAAAATAACGGGATTACTTTTCTGGGGAAGTTATCAGTAATTAGTTACTGATTACTTTTTCAAGTAACTTGACCAACACTGCTTATAAGTGAGTAGTTTGTTTTTCTGTTTTTGTAAAGGACTGAAACACTGTTATCATTTATATGTGGAAATTATGCACTCATACTGAAATATGTGTGTGTGTGATATATCTGGAAGCTGGTCCACGGGAAAAAAAAATGACTCAATCATATATTCTGTAAATGAGTTTGGATGTTATAAGGTGATCTTTCCAGTCACTTTTCTCTTTTGTTTCAAGCTTATTGACATTACAGTTGTCTTTATGTTACTTTAGTGAGAGAATGTGAGATGCTGTGTTTGCTCTCGCACAACAATATCTGCCCCGGAGCCTAACACAGGATTGTTACACTGTATCTATAATGTGAATAAAGATGGTATTTGTTCAGTGCTCTGGGCCCTATTCCAGGAAGCAGGTTCAGCAAACTCTGAGTCTACTCATGAAGTTAGAGTTAATTAACATTCGGACTGACAACTTTGAGTTTACAGTTCAAGAACAGCTGATCAGATCAGTCAGCTCTGAGCATGTTCACCCTGAGTTAAGTGCATGAATGAGTAGGAGCTTCAAACTAGCTGCTGAGCAAGACTTTTTTTTGTCGAAGGACTTTGCTAACATCCACGATGAAATGAAGCATTACTACATAGAGCAACGCAGTTATGTCCATTATGGCAGTTCTGCCACATATTTTCCTGCAGGGCATCACAGTTAGTTCCTTTTATAGCAAAGAAAGGCAAGTGCAGAAATCTGAGAGTGGATGAGTGATAAAAGAGATCCCTGCAAGCTCCTCAGAATTCCTAGATAAAGATGAGGAAATCATATTAAGGTAGCACGGCGAGTCAGTGAGCATGGAACGAGGAAAGGGGAGGAGGGAGTGGAGGATATGGTTTAAAGGATGTGTATGCTGACAGAAATGATCAAATCAATTTAAAATAGCATGTATGAAATAAACAACCAGAGAAAAGAATATATCATCCAAAACATATTGCAGTGTTTGGATTTTTCTTTTAATCTTAGTAACATTTATTTTAGGAAATTCAACTCAAGATTAAAAACACTACTTAGGTGAAAAACTATCTAATGATGTTTCATTTTAATACACCCCCCCCCCCCCCCATATCCTTTTCCATTCTTGCCTGTTTAGAGGTAATACAGGAGAGATGTCCACAGAAGCACAGAGTTCATATTTTGAATAAATCAGCACCATGGACAGAGACAGACCAGGCAACCGCGTCTCCGGGAAAAAAACATCTATTCTCAACTCAACTGAAGTTTTTGAAAAGTAATCCCAGCTAAAAAAAAGTGCAGAAAAAATTGTTCAGCTGTTTACAGAGCAATACAATGTGTGCAACAAACGGTTGTTTTCATTTTAAATAAGTGCGCACAGAGAGCACAATGTCCCCAGAAGGGCAAAGGCTATACTTAAACTTTGATGCTTTATGATGTTTATACTACAACATGCTGAATATCTGATGTTAAATGATAATAAAAGGATTCTGATGTTGTGTGGCGTCATACTGAGAGAAAAAACTGTGTACAACACTCTTGATATGTTTTCTTTTTCAAGACGAATGCTGACCTTTGCTTCCAACAGTGACGACAAAGACCAAATGCTTAAAGAATCTAGTTAGCTGTTACCAGGGTCTACAGTCACACAGCTGTTAAAAATGATATCTTGAAAGCTGTGGACACTGGACTGC
The DNA here is from genome assembly GCF_057382185.1 of Mchenga conophoros. Lineage (NCBI taxonomy): Eukaryota > Metazoa > Chordata > Actinopteri > Cichliformes > Cichlidae > Mchenga > Mchenga conophoros. The sequence goes on from NC_140542.1 coordinate 29,175,855, forward strand.
TAACAAACCTCTCTTTGTCTTCACAATGATATTAAATTGCAAAAGAAATAATAATAAATTCCTGCTGACACTTTCAGTTTTGTTTTGTTTTTTCTAGTTCATGGTGTGTTCCTTTTTTACCAACTGAGAACAATTAATTGATTATCATAATAGCAGAAATCTTTGTCTTCTACCAACAGACTTAAAGAGTCAGGCCATGCACTTCAAACCAATGCATTAGCAGGTTGGGCTGTGAAATGGTAAAATACTCTTTTCAGAACAAAGAATTCTCATAAAGTTTTAGTAGAAAGACTGATTAGATCATTTGTCTTTAAAGCTGCTGACCAAGAACTCACTGTGTAAAAGTGCTTTTATTATACTAACACAGTGAAATTTTCCACGATTAGCAGTTCATCAAAACCTCTAAGAGAAAGAAATACAATTGACAGGACAGTGAAAGTGTGGCTCCAGCAAGTCTACTGATAATGCATCAAAGCAAGACATCCCCCTCCTTTGCTGGAACAGTCAATGGCCCTACAGTCAAAGATGAAGGCAATACTGGCTTATAGTGAAGACAGAGCAAGGACTTAAAATTTTAATGTCAAAAAGCTTTGAGGCCATTTTGCTTTTCTTTCTTCCTCAGTTTGCAGTTCTCTTTCAAAGTGGAAGCTACTTCACATTGTCCACATTCCTGACTTCCAGTCTCCATCGTCCATCTCTTACTCCAATACCCCCCACACCCACATCTACCCCCATTCCACTCCTTTCCTTCTGTCCTTTTAACACTTGGTTTCCATCACTCTCGATGACTCTCCATCCCCCTGTTCTGGGCACGTTGAGCTAAAGAAGAATTTGCACAATTACTCTTGCTGTCAGAGGGTGTCACTGGTAAAAAGAGCAACCGGCCTTCCGTATGCCTTGTCGCATCCCTTGACCCAGGACACAGGGAAGGACAGAGAGATGAGAATCAAGACATAAAGGTGAGAAAGCAAGGCCAACATTTACAACAGCAACAATCCCTCAATCCCTTATTACAGCATACTAGTCTTTTGATCACTGACTGGAATCACAAGGAGACTCGTACGCCCTCTTCCAAACGTCCTTCAAGAGCATGACTACAGGCTCAACTTAGGAGTACTTCAGTCTGTTCCCTGTGAAGTGCCTTTGTGAAGTGCAATAGTTGCACACATTAAACAGAAAAAAAAAATTAATAATCATTTTTAGACTTTCCCAAAACAGCTCAGCCATGAAAGCACAGATTGTTGTGCTACTTGTACTCCATAAAGTCAAGAAAAAAGAAGTGGAGACAGGGCCTCAAAAAAGCAAGGCTGGGGTGGAGTGGCAGTAGGGTTGTGGGACGCAACAATAGCAGGCAGTACAGGGAGGGTATGACAGCAAATTAATTCCCATTGTTAATGGCTCCTCTAATTGTGTTCGCCTTAACGAGCATGACACCGCTGTGGCCGATTTTAATAGGTCCAGAACACAGGCGGTCTCAGAGGGGACACAGATTAGTAAGAGTGCTGGAACAGCGGAGCCACTTGTTCACATAGATAAAGGTTTTATATTCTGAAGGTCCATTAAAAAAATTATGTGCACTTTGATAGTCAAAATTCAGACGGGTTGCATTAATGTTTAATTAACCTAATAAAATCTGTTTATCACTTTTGTACTATGACATTTTCAAAAAGAGCAAATCTTTTTTATTAAGAGTCGCACAAACAATTCCTGGCATGTCTTCACTTCTTGCATTTATGACCAAATTGCATTAATTTTCTAACTAATGCTTATGCGCATTGTTGGCAAGAGTAAGATTAAAACAGTGTATGTATATGCTTGAAATGAAGTTGGAACCAGCTGCTTGCCTTAACACAATGTTGTGAATGGGTGGAGGGGGGGAGTTATCTGCCTCTGTCCAAAAGAAGCAGCAACCTCTGGGGCTGAAAATTTAAGCTAGAGCCAAAATGTGCATTTTTACTAATGACCACTAGAGGCTGACCTGACTTTCCAGCAGAAATGACCATTTTTACAACCTTGCAAAGAGCAGCATGGTAGTGTGGGGGCTTCGGTTTCCTCCCACAGTCCAAAAAAACATGTTTTTTGGGTTAACTGTTTATTTTAAATTGGCCATGGGTGTGGATGTGAGACTGAATGGTATCTCTTTGTGCTAGCCTTGCAGCAAAATGTTGACCTGACCAGGGTGCCTACCTTGTCTCTTGCCTGATGACAGCTGGGACAGGCTCCTCTGTGACCCTGAACTGGATAAGTGGAGGTAAATAGATGGATGAACGGCAAACCCAAAAAAACACAAGATATTTTGGTGTTTTTAAAAGGCTAGTTTGACTAATGGTGACCCCATGAAGCGCTGAGTGACACCATAAAACATTTCACCTTAACACTTTCATAACAGCTGTCTTAAATAAACGAATTGGTAGTTGAATACAATACAATATTGTTACAATGTTTCTAAATCATTAACAAATATGGGTATTTGTCATTAGTGCACAAATATCATTATCTTATGAATTATTTCATTGTGGATCAGTGAGCCCCTTCTTAGTCAGTTTCCATAGTTTCAACTACCATGATTCAGTCAAGCTGCTAGCTTGGTTTCTTTTACCATTAGCCTTTGACACATACAGCACAGTGAGGACAACATCACTCCAGATTTATCATAATTCAATGCAGAAAAAGACGTTTTGGTTCCTGAACCTAGTTGAACACTTAAGGAAAGCCAAAGATTTTTTTTAAGTGAATGAGTTAAACAGGAACGCAGTAAGTCTTATTATTTAAGCCATGACCATCTCAAATGCCAATGTGATCGTTCTATCATAAACATCATTTACTACTTTATTGTAGTCATTGCTGTAATGTTTATGTTTATCCACACAATGTTCTCCAAACCCATGTTTAACCATCAGGTTTATCTTGTATAGTGTGATGAGTTTAAGACCAGAATTGCAGACATTAAAGAAAAAACCAACAACTCACCACTAGTTTTGCATCATTCGTTGACTTATAGGATTATTTTGTTTAAGTCCAAAAGCTGTTAATTCTTTACTTTGTGTCCTGATCAGTTCATGTACAGATGCAGGTAATAAACTCTAGAAAAACAACAGCCACAGCATGTGTGAGGCCGATCAGTTATCTCTGATGTGTGCACAGACACAGTCACATCTGTATCCACGCAGAGGCAGACTGTTTCGATACTCTTAGGACACTTGATTTCACCTAATTTGGGGCGGAAACACTGCACACGAAGGTAAGGTGGGATGGAAAGAGGACGAACTCTTTTTATCTTTTAAAGCACATTTCCTTTCATTCATTTATCTATCTCTGCCTGCTTTGATCTCTGGCTCCTCACAGTTTTCTCTCCATTACTTTTACCATCTCTCTGCTCAGTTTTACTATCGCCTCCATCTTTCCAAAACAGCTTGCAAGCTTTTTATAACCGTTCTGGTTTATGAGGGGACTTCTAAAAGGGACGACTGCGCAAGAGAGATAGCACATATCTGACCCTGCGTACAAGTTAATGTGGCACCATATATCCTGAATCTATTCATGGTGGAAACAAGTTGCACTGATATGACAACACTAGTAGCTATAATTTCCTAATTAATCTCTATCTGTCTATGGGTGATGGCAATCCACTCACTCCCATGTTTAGGCTTAAGTGAAAATTTCCTCTACAAGACATCAACAGGACTTCTTCTCCATGCGTTTGAATTAGAACATTTACAAGACTGCAAATCCTTGCCTTTAGTTTTGTACACACACACACTCACACACACCACCGGCAAGTAGCGGACTGTTTGATCAATGCGGGCACTGAAGATTAAACTGAACTCGCATGACCTGCTTTCTGATCTTCCACACCAATGACTCAGTTCCCCCCCCCCCCCCCCCCCCCTCATGGCCTGAGCTCACTAATACCACCTATAAAAAATCTATAAGCTTTTATAAGCTCTTCCGCACACTGGCTCTGTGTGAGGGAGAGCGCAATTTGCGCACAGCAGTATCATTGTATTTTGTTTTAACTTGTGGTGTCTAATGTGTTTGTCGATGCGCTCCTCCCAGTGTTGAATCCAGCTTTACTGTGTCAATAGCTCTCTGGCTGAAAGCTCAAGGCGGAAAAAAACCTGCATGTGCTGAAATGATACACTTCACAGCGAAGTGGTGGTGGTCTGTGTGTATGGGGAGGGAGGTAGATCAAAGCATGTGATATCTGATAGATTAGGTTTCGCACAGCATGTCCTGGCAGTCTGGAAATAACATATTAGTCTGCCTCTGAAGACCAAACATGGTAAATACAAAAAGAATTAACCTTGGGGGGAGATATTAAGGCTAGCTGAGGACTTTTAGTTAGCTTTAAAGGGGATTAATTTCTGTTTTTTGACATTATTTCACACTGTGACATAAATGGATTTAAAATTCAAGGTAAAATTTATATGAAGCAACAAAAAAAATCTATATAAAGCACATTCATGATGCGTTCCATTGAAAAAAGGCTTTAAAGCCAAGCAGCTCTGTCAGTGCTTCACACAGAATGGAAAAAAAGAGAAAACACTGGTACTCTGCATCGCCATAGCGATCCTCTCAGCCCTTGAGATTAATTTAGGTCGGCTAATATATTACATGCATTTCGCAAGTCAACTCATCCTGTGGCAGTATTATTGGAAGCACTTTGATCATGTTAAATAAAAAATATAGACCCAAAATGTTTTTGCAATACTTCACCTCCATTTGGCAAATTGGCAGCCGCTCTAAGTGCTAGTTTATCACCGTGTTTTACAGGCTACAAGTGTGTAAGGCTTTCTGTGACGAATAAATTCAACACACATACCCAGTGCTTGCATCTGGGGGTGTGTTGGGGCATTAAAATTAAACGTGATAGTGCAGTGGATTATTAGCAGGAAACTATCCTTAAACTAAATCAGGCATCTATTATGAGTAACGCAGTGATCTCAGTCTTCCTCTCTCTCTCACACACACACACACCTTAAAGCCTGCTATATTAATTCCTCTACACATACAGACAGTGAATTAAAAAAAATCCCTGAAAGGTTTACGTCAGCATGGACTTATGGGCTCTCCCAAGCGGCTTAGCTTTAAACGGAAAGAGCTGGAGATGGACGAGAAAGGCAAGTCCAATTTTTCCAAGATGAAGCTAACAAAGGAGGTGGAAAAACATTCCATCCACATATTCAGGCCCTCAAACAAGAAAAAAAAACCTCCAGGATTTTAGCTTTATATATACACTCTCTCTGTGTGATCATAGCCTATGTGATTTCCAGCATTTGACAGTAAACCAGTTCACTCTAAAGCTTTGCGTTTATGCCAAAACAAACCTCCAGTTGGTGGGAACCAAGCTTCCGAATGTGATGAGTAATAATTTTTTCTGAACATTGAGCCCGTTTGAAAGCTTCATTTGAATATAAACCAGGTTTTTCATACTGTGTTGTCTGTTTGGGCATATTTTAGCAGCGACATGAGTTATGTACAAGTAAAAAAGACATGTACAAAATATCAACAGCAAATGTCAAGTTTTGATATCACACCCCCTGAAATCAAAGCACTTTCCAGGCTCTCGACATTTTATGCTCTATTTTAACTTCACTCCCAGCTGTTGGTCCCTCTTCAATAAAACCTAAAAACCTTCTGATGAATAGAGGCACACCCAGTAGAGCATGAGAGAGCTCTGCCCCTTTCGATGAACAGGAGTGAACCACTTTCCAGAGTGCACGCTTGTCAAAGAGAGCTCCATCTCAGCGAAGATTGACTCTGAGCTGGATTTATGTCATCTGGAGATGTTTTATGTCAGAAATGTTGTTCTTTAGCCAAATTTCATGCCACACTAAGACAGTCCTATGCGGGTTTTAATGCCAGATAACACTCAGGCTTGTAACCGCAAACCAGAAACTAGTTCATCTTAGAGCAAAATGGACCTGAATCAGCTGCTTCTTAGGCTTTAAAGCAAACGTTGAAGTTCTAAAAGTAGCATGTGCAAAAATGAAGACAAATTAATGGGGTGAACAAATGTGCACCTGCAAGTGTGAATAATGTAGTCTGACAATTGTAAAGTCTCTGAGTGCCACGTGTATCTTTATTATTTCACTGTGGACTTATCGCTGCCTCAAATGCCCGCAAGTGCCTCAATTTGGACATCTCTTACATCTCATCTTGACAAAGCTTAATCTTCCTACAGAATGCAGTAAGAGTTATATCTCATTAACTACTAAGTCTTGAGCTACCCATCATTTCTTCATATTTTGCTTCTAAGGAGCCCTTTTTTTAAGTGGTCTTGAGCAATAGTTCTCCAGGCTTCTTGAAGGACATTTCAAAGCTCTTCTTGGGTTTTTGGCAGCTTTTGATCCATTCTCTGTCAAGATGATCCCACGCTGCTTCAATAATATTGAGGTCCAGGCTCTGAGGAGGCTAACCCATGACTCATACTGTAGTATTCTATTGTGTGCTTTTCAACCCACGTATGTTTTAACAGTACTGACCTTGTGTTTGAGATCAAGACTAAACTGAAAAATTAAGCCACTGCCATTCACACAGATGCTGCGGATACTCACTGTTGTCCTTCTTACCTGATTTTCGCTGTATTAATTGATGACAATTTGAACCAAAAATGTCAAATTTGGATTCATCACTCCATAAGAACCTGGCACTGGTTTTCAACCCTGTTCTTGTGTAATGTGTAATCTTTTGTAATCTCTTGTAAGCTTTTCCTAATAATGAGGGTCCACATGCATCTATCAGGTCCTGTCAGCTCTTTGCTGTTTTTTTTCTATTTCTTTTTAGTTAGATACTTTTTTTTAGACTGACCCTTCCTGGTTTTGTCTTTGACTTGGCCAATTCACTTGTATTTCAGAGGAATTACTTTACACCATGCTGAGTTTTGATCTAATAGTTCTTTGGGAAGAAAATTAGAACAGATTATGTGTTTTTGTGACTGGCTGCGACTAACACAATGACCTAAAATTTAGGTCATTGGAAGAAAGAAATCCAGAAACAAGCAATGGATCGAAGAAATTACAAAAAAGCTTGCTTAAGAGAGTTCAGGCAGTGCAAAAAAATAAATAAAAATAAAGGTGGTCATGCCAAATATTGTCAGTAAAGGCTCTTAGAATTATACTAACATAGTTCCTGCTTCCTTATATACTACATTTCCATAGGCTTGCACAAGTTTCAGCAAATTGCTCCACCTATTTCTCATTTTTGCATTTTATTTGGTTGACTCCTTTTATAGCAAATCATAAATCGGATTTTCAAAATCAATTTTAATATTATGAACACAACTGATTTTGCTAGCCTGAACTCTTTTGTCAGCCTGAATAAATGAAAAAAAATTGACAGATTCTCAGGCGCAATGCTAAATATGACACATAGACTTTTTTTTTGTTCGCACAGAAATTACATTCACTCTTTCTCCCATGAAAGCAGCAATTTTTACTTATTTTTTTATTTATTTCCACTGTCGTCCATCTGACCTCCAGCTGGTGCCTCCACTATCGAGCCGTTTTAGCAGCTCATATCGAGCATCAAGCTGCACCGTATTGCCGCGGGGCCATCTGCTGAAGACAGCGGGTCAGATTTTACAGATATTTTCCACACTTCACGCTGATGCTATCAAAGTGACATGGCTGTCATATCTGCAGATTTAATGCTGATGAGGAAAATGCCATGTAACAGATCAGCAGCAGCAGCTTTATATTTTCTGAGGATGTAGCTTAACTTATTTTCATTCAGACAGCATTTGTGCTTTGGGATTTTTGCATAATTTGTACATTGTGTTTGTACGGTGAGGAAAATGAAGGCGTGGAAGCTCGGGTCTCATATATATGACTCATACAGCATCCGTGTCCTGATTACCTCATTAGCCCGTTTTTAGGATTTGCTCCAAGTCGAAGCATCCAAAGACAACATCGTCTCCTCCCTATGGGACTGTGTACCTGATGATGTAATACAGGGCGTCAAAGGGTTGACAGACAGGCGTTGATGATGTAACCACAGTGCTGGAGAAGGACAGAGTGCTTTTATGGTCGTCCAAATGTGCGCACAGGCTATGATGGCTACAAAATATCACAGATCACAGCCGATACAAGCCGCAAACTTTTGTGCAGCTATAAATTCTAAAAGCTTCATAAGTGAAAAGTCAAATCAATCAGGTGAAAAAATTGCACCCACAGCTGCAATAAATAATGCAAATGAGTGAATATGTGATTAAGTTATTACACTGAATGAAAGTATTTCCTGTATATTTTTTCTACTACACAGCACAATAAATCATGGTTGAGGCTTGGTGGAGCCGCTGAGAAGACCAGGAAAGGCGATTGGACATGCAGTGCCTGTTCCGATCAACTCCAGAGTGCCTCGCAGGCTTAGGTGGACGGCTTTGAACATTACTCTGGCTCGTAAAGTTAACCATACCTGACATTTCCTTAGGCTAGCGTGTGCTTGTCCACAAGTGTGTGTGTGCGTGTAGCTGTGCGAGTATCTAATGCTGTACGGAGATTATGTTGGATAGAGAGCAACGGCCGATAAACGAACTGCAGTAATGTTCAGATTACACAAAGTTTAAAAGGCAGGAAATGCATATGTTGCATACTTCATGTTATGAAATTAAAATAAAAAATATATAGCCCCTGTAAACATTTCCCTTTACTGCATCTTCCTTATTAACTGTGTGCACCATCCTTTATCAATCTATATATCTATCTATATTTTTCACGTGGCTTCTTTTTTTTTTGCTTTTACTTTTTCTCCCTTTCCCTTTTTTGCTGAACTCCTCGTCTCATTTTTCTATTCCGTGCCTCCTTGTCTCGGGTAACCTCCATCCTCCCGCTGTGACACGGACATCAATCCCACACGCCATCTTGAAGGATGTCTCAATTCTGGAAATGCCTCTAGAGGAGAGAGGACTGAGGGCAGAGGAGGCTTGCTGGGTTAGCTATGATTGAAGATGCACAGGTTTATCCTTTGCAAAATCATTTATACCCTCAACATATAAAAGAAGCGTAACACAATAAACACTCTGTAGTAGCAGAAGTGCATCATATATATCTTTAGTTCTTTAACTAAATCTCACTACTGGACTCAAAAAATGACACAAAATTAAATATTTTGTTCAAACTGTTCACCTCCAACACAACCCCATAATTTAACTGCTCGTGCGGACACACACGCTGATGCAGACGAGTGCACATGGTACTAAACAATCACAGTTGTCTGTCGAGGGATTTTCTCTGCTAAGCTTTCGGGAGGTGAAATCTCTGTGACAGATGGGAGGACATTTTTCCACAACTGCATTTACTTTCAAAGAACATTTTCAGGAGCTCACTGACCACTCGCAGACATGCCACAGCGCTGTCTGCCCTTGAGGAATTCCAGCATCTTAGCATGAAGGGCAAACACTAGAGCAGCACAGATTTAAATGAAGCATAACATTGAAGACATTTAGCCCTCTCAGGCTCAAATTAAGTTTTTGTTGCTAATGCACAAAAGAATACCTGCAGTGGTACTTCTGAGTAAAAAAAAACTCATAAAATATGTATGTGGGGTAATCAGGTTGTTAGCTTTTAACTGTTGCAAATCTGCAACGCCTGCCTTGAGAGGGTTAGAAGTGTTACGCTACGGTCAACAGATTTTTAAAACACTGCATATGCTAGCAGCTGTTAACTGACGCTTAAAAGCACATTTTAAGTTGAACGATAACACAGATTGCAATGGATTTTAAGGAGTTTTTTTTTTAAAGCAAGCCATGAGGCATGTATTAGTGCTACTCTAATGACATCTGCACATCACTTATTTTCTTAGCTCCACAATAACAAAAATAGTTTTAAATCATACGATTGGTAGGCAGCTGCTAAAGAGGCCAGCTCTTTGAAATGTTATATGATCGTAGATTTTGTTAATGTACCATTAACGTAATAAAAGTTATCGCAGTGATGAGAAAGCACAGATTTCAGAAGCAACTGATATTGATGCAAGCTTTGGTTACTTCGTGACGTTATCTGTTTACAATATGCGATGGGACTGAGTGACACCAGATGATAACACTGATGGCATTTCCATTTGCAAACACAACTCTGAAATATGTAGATTGCATACTAATGGCGCGCGTGCACTCCGCTGATTGCTCATTAGGCCTGCTGTTCATTTGCATGGAGAAGAAATGAAATGCATCCATCAGATGTGTGAATAATTTACCTCCAACCATGAAGGCGGCAACTTGCTGCACAGCTAGTGTAACATGACAACCTACAAAAACATGTCAAAATCCTGGGCAAAGCCACGTTGTGGGTGTGCAATATTTACTAATGGAATGAAATGTCATATGAGGCATCTGGATGCGTCAAGGACGAGAACGGCACGTCTGTCTTTCAGCGAGTCGGCGTGTTGCCTGGGAAACAGTTGGAAGCCATGTTCAGGAAAAAAAAGAACAAGAAAAAGAACGGCTGAGCCAAAGTTTTTCATTTTGATTGATTAGGGAGCATGCAGATGGAGGACAATGAAAGGAAACTGTTTTGCACTTCAGCCGTGAGGAAAGTGGGACAACATTTGGGCTCCTCAGTCCTATGGGGCTTCTCAGTATGTGTTATGCAATTGTTTTGCCCCTGTTTTATTTTTTAATCTGTCCAATTATTTAGCCTGTCCGTCATGGGGGGGGGGGGGTGTATACTGTTGTACTACGTGCCACATTATCACCCCTCTCACTATAGCTTGAAACACCTGGCATCACCTGGAACGCAGTCAAAAACACCATTATTTAAACCTGATATATACAGTTACTGAACGGATCGGGTTTTTAGCTTGTACTGAAAAAAGGGTTTCAGATTTTTCCATGTGTAAACTAAATAAAATTCAGGAAAACCTGTATACAGTATCATATTGTTTTTGTGGTATAATAAAGGTTTTTTTTGTTTTTCAGAAAAGTCACACTTGAGTATCTCTTTTGCTTGAGTCCACATCAAACTCATCTGTGCACGATCATTTTTCATCCATTCCCAGAGTCAATGTAATGATACGAACTGGGCACCACCAGGATGACAGTTATGTACTGGAGAGTGCAAAGACTCTTCCTACTAAATGTTTAACATCACACTGCAGTTCAGTTTTACAATATTTATATTGAGCAAATACATAACAAAGGTCATCTCAACTCTACTTTAAAAGTAGTGCATAAGTAATATTGGTCACAGTTATTTTTGTGAAAAGGAACATTTTCACAGGACTCTATGCAGGTCTGTTAACAGGCATAACAGTTAACATGCTAACTGAGGTCTGTAGAGTCAGAGATGTAGCTCTTGGGGGGTGGTTTCTCTCATTTTTTTCTCTTTACAGTCCTGCAAAAAACTAAGCGCACCCCATCAAATTCAATAAGTTGTAGAACCAACTTTAGTTGCAGTACCTTCAAGTAATCATTTTTCTGCATGAATTTTTCAGTCTCTCATATCAAAATGTTGTGGAGGAATTTTTGCCCCTTACTTCAGTTCATCGAGATTTGTGGGCTTTCATTTTAGCATTTCAGATTTAGATCTGGACTTTTACTGGGTCATTGCAGCACCTTTTTTAGACATTGCTAGTGTGTTTGTTGTGTTCATTATCCTTTTGCAGGACAACAGCTTGTCCCAAACTGGGTTTCGACTTAGTGAAAGGCGCAAAACCTCCTTGCTTACAGTTGGTTTGAGGTGTTTATGCTGAATTACTGTAGCACAGTGCATTATTGTGAAATATCTTCATGTTGGTCTTATCTGTAAAATGACATTGCTCCAGAAGTCTCTTAGTTTTTTTGCAATTTCTTTCGCCATTGCACGGCCCACCATGGGACATCCACTTCTTGGTGTGCTGCTAACATGCATCTGAATCCTCCAAACCAGCAAACTGCCAAAACTTCTGCTCTCATAGAGGTGCTCACATTTGCTCAACGACAATCAGCTACATTCGGTTAAGGGTGTACTTAGTACACCCTTAGTACTCAAACGAACTGCAGAGAGTCCTGCACTAACTGTGTTAATACATTATTGTCAGTGGGTAGTGTGTCACCATAACAAAGACCCCTTTACCAATTAAGAAAAGATAAGAAACCTAATGCATTAATAAGAACATACGGTTAAGACCCTGTTCATCAGGAAAGGTATAGAGGAAAGGATTTTTCATATGTTATATTTATATTCATGTTGAGTAGGGACACTAAATCAATAGTATAATGGCAACCAAATATTATGTTCTATACAACACAGTAATGTAATAGTTTTACGGTAATAAACCATTTGACACTGACAAATGCAGCTGCCAGTAGTTTGTTTTCATTTAAGTACTGAATTTGTTACAGAGAAAAATTGAACTGAATCTCTTTTAAAGGTGAATGTTTTCAGTCAACAGAACTGATCAATTTCCCTGTGCTTCTCATCACACTTGTGAAGAGAACTGCCCATTCCATTAACTGTAATTTTATTTTATACCATTTGCACAGTGTGAGCAGTGCTGTCCTATTTATTTGCACTCAGTACAATATAATTCAATTTAAATTCAGCCACAGTTACAACTAAATTGGATCAAACCAGCACTGCAGACCAACAGTCCAGTGTCCGGTGGGGCAAATCCTAAAGAAGTTACACTCTGGATTACTACACATATCCACATACTGAAATAAATGTAAAGGCTTTTATATGTATCCCGTATATCTCAGAAAACAGCAATTTTTATGTAATTTTCTTACACCCTAGCACAAAAACAGTCACAATCCTAAATACATATGCACACACGAGCGCACACGGTTGGATTACAGACAGCTGGGACAGTCTTTCGACCCGCTCAACTTGTGCATGAAAACATCTAATATTCTACCAGTGAGTCAGGAATCACCCCGCAGCTACATCCTCAGAGAAATGAAGCAATTTAAAAGCACTACGCACCAAATGTGATATTCATGATTTGGATTCCAGCAGCAGCAGTCACCCTGTCATAACCGAACAGACATGATTCCCATACAGAGAGGTGAGGGGGAAGTAGAGTAAAGAGCTCCAGTAATGGTACACAGGGAAATGGCAAGAGAAAGGGGGCTGAGAGAGAGAGAGAGCGAGAGAGCAAGAAATAGAGAGGACCATTTACCTCCTAAAATCCATCATCCACCCATCTACTTCTCTTGGAATCACTCCCACTGTTGTTTTCCAATACACAAACATGCTTAGAAGCAGTATTACTTTTCTGTCAGGCTCCAGAGACAGGAAATGGTTGTTTTTGAATCATAAATATATATTTTGCCATTTACCACTACTGGCTTTGAACTAGTCACATCACTTTTTGTGCCAAGGTTTTTGGCCTAGAAACTTGGGCAATCACAGAAGTGCAGAAGTGGAGCTACAATGAATATAGGTTGTAGGCTATCACTCACAGAAGTTGAAGTTGAAGTTACGTGACTTCACTGAACCATTTTAAGCAATCTTAAAATCTTTTTTATTTATTTATTTATTTTTTGCACTACAAAATTAATTTTCTTGTCATTTTAATCTTCAGGGGATTTTTTTAATCACCTACTGGGTAAAGAATCCATAACTAAATTTGTATAAGCTGCTGAAGTGAAAACTGGATGCATCCAATAAGAACAAGCAAACACTCAAACATCCTGTACACATTTTGCTCCAGCTCTATCCTGATAGAAAAAATAAACCAGCACTGACAAGTGGTAAGTTGAGATGCAAAGGTATCCAACATTTATTATGCCTAAAAGAAGATTTGCTGCTAATGTAGTGTTTTTCTAGCCTTCTTGACCACTCCAAACACTCTTTCACTGCAAGCTACATTCACAGACACACTTCCTAAGGACCCTTTGGCAAGCAGGCTGACTGAACCCCCCAACTTTCCAAATAAGGGATGACCTGCTCAGCCTCCTGTGACACAATCACCCAAGAAGCATTCAGCATTCATCAATTTAAACGCTCATTGTCACATATCTTTAGCAGTCTCTTTGGCTCTTAACCTTGTGTTGGTTGCACAGTGCTCTTGTAAAGTCATGATGAAGAATATTATTTGGAGAAAAGGCAGACAATAAATTTTGATAAAAGCAAAAGTCTAGCCTTAGAATAGAGATTTAATAGGATCAAGGCTAGCGGGCCTTTAAAGTGATGGCTTAGGTGTTAGAGCATGAACTGTCAAGCTCCAGGCTCATTGATCTGAGAGCATCAGAACAATGTATTTGTGAGTGTATGTGCGTTCACTGAAATCCCAATCTAGAAGAGTTATGTGGAACCCCCCCCCCACACACACACACACACACACATGATTTTCCTGAAGGAGACGGTCGCAGGCAGGAAATGGCATGTGAAATGTCATACATTCTGCTCTCCAGTTGGTGCAGGCCCGGTAGGAGGGAAAACGAGGGCACGGTGGGTGCAGAGGGAGTTGCAGCCAATGTGGAAAAACATGCAGGCTGCCATGTGGCATGTCAGGGTTTTATCTGCATTAGTGAGCATTTTGTGTGTAAAGGCGAGAGGCCTATTATATCTGTAAGAGTGTGTGGGAGGTACAAAAAACGGTAGAGAAGCACCTGGAGCTAAGTGAGAACTCAGGGATTTCCACCTCAGTCGCCCCTATGAACACAAACGCACCACCTCGCCTACTCTTAATGTCACTCTCCTCGATTCCCTCCTGAACATACGTTTTAACACACACACACATACTTGGCAACCCCTATACAGAGCAGGCAGGGTGAACTGAAGGTTCCAGTCCAGTCAGGAGATGGTTTAAGTGGTGGAGAGCCTGATGGTTTGAGGACTGGTCTGAATACTGATTCAGACAGCAGAGGTGGTTCCTGAAGCATAAGCTGCTGATTAAGAGGGAAACGGGAAGTGGGGAGGGGAATGATGATATGAAGGCATGTGGAGAAGAGGAAATTTAAGAGAGGGAGTTTGAATGAAGGGTGGGAAAAGACAAGCAGATGGACAGCTGAGAATGGAAAACAAGTAATGAGGAAGGAGTCAAAGATTGGGAGAATATGAACAATGGAAGTCGAGAAAGTTGGAGGCGCAGTTGACGGAAAAAGGGTGACGAGGAAAGAGGTGTAGCCAGGATTGCTGCGTTTAGATCACACAGGCCCTTTATGAATCTGCCTCAGACTGAGTAACACAATTGCAACACTTCAGACTGTCTTTCTGAGAAGTTACTAGAAACAACTTTTCAGCCAAGTTCGACGCTCAAAGCTGAAAACAGCCTCGATTCGCAGTGCTAAAATAATGAAGGAGGCGAGAAATGCATGACGGGAGCAAGCGAGCATTTAATTTTTAATTTAGAGCTTTGCAAATGGATTTTCTGCTGTCTTTTAATCAAACAAAAACACCTAGTTGAGCTGGCGGCTAAGCTGGAAATCCATTACATCTCAATAGTCAAGAATTATTTGTTTAATTCTGCAGCTAATGCAAGAACCTCTTGATGCTATTTGGGTTATTTTTCCTGAGATTTCTATGCATCTGTTTTGTGCAACTGTGCAAAATACGTGCATGTAAATATAGTACAAAAATTTATTTCAAAAGACATACTGAGATACCGTGAAAATCCCTCCACATCAGCACGTTTGACTGCTAATTTCAGCTTGTTTCTTTGGAAAGCATACCTAAATGTATGCTTTTATAAATAAAACATGTTCATTGTTTACACTGATCAATAGGCATGTGAACTTTGGGGAAATATATTTATTTGCTTTCTTTCCGAGAGTTAGATAAGATCAATACCACGCTCATAATGTAAAGCTACTGCAAGCAGTGGGGCAAATCTGAGTTTAGCAGTATCACTGAAAACAGCAGAAAACAGACACCCTAGTGATGTCAGGAAGAAAGCCTGTACCCTGTTCTTTTGCTTAAGTGTGTGGCGGGCTTCGCTCATCATTTATTTTCCACAGACTTCTCAGGAGAAGCCACTTGTTACACAACACTTGCTGTGTGATAGGAATAACCAGAAGTCACTGGCCAGCAAATAGAATAGATAAATATACAGGTACATTTACATGCACGGCTTATTAGGATGCTCGCAATGTGTCCCTGTCACCCTCCCATTACTCGAAATGTATCTATTCTCCTGCAGCAGTGACAGCGCGACGACTCACAATCTTGCCTGACCGAGATCAATGCTCTAAGTGGAAATTACGATGCTGCTTCACGTCTCGCGCATTTTATGTATCACCGCTTTTACATTAACGATGGGATATCGTACCATACGCTCTTTTGAATTGTGTCCATCTCATCATCTCTCTGTCTTGTTGTTCATCACCCTAGTGGAACTGTCAGGGGGCATGGTTACTGAATCAACAATTGAACCTACTTACTGAATCACATGCAATGTGTACAGTTCATACTGTGTGAGTTTGTGTGTTGCTGATTTTTTTTGTGTGTGTGTGTGTGTGTGTGTGTGTGTGTGTGTGTGTGTGTGTGTGTGTTTGTGCATGTGTGGGTACCATTCCTGCCCTGCACTCTTTAGAAATTACGACTTAATGGCATGATGAATCAATCTGGATTAACAAAAACAATGCAAATGCAGCCAAGTGGAGCAGATGGGGCTCAGTGCAGTGCACTGTTTCTGTAACTGTGCGGATCTGGAAGAGTCAGTTCATGTGACCTTGATTGCAGGAGGCAAACAACATCAGCAGCACGGAAACCTCTGAAGCAACTCCGGCGCTTTTAAATACGAAAGGTTTGCAGGTTTTATTGTTTTACAACTTTGAATCAAAGGGGATTTTTGTAACGCCGATCAGAATATGCCATGTGAGCCCTGCAGAACCCGTGAGCTCGAATGTATGCTGTAAATGACAAAAAGGTACTGGGAAAAAATGATGCAAATCAAATCAAAATCAGTTGCACTACACCTGCAATTTTGTGGAGGATTTGTTATCCAGCAAGAAGGTGACACAGAGGAGAAACTTTAAGATGCACAGAAATGGCATAAAAACAGTTGAAATGGTCAAACTAGTAATCTATTCATATAGATGCATACTAACACTCATCAGTCTTCTCTGTACATTTTAACTAAAGCTGCATAAAAGGAGGTCACAGACAATATGTATTTATTATACCTTTATCCATCATTTGTATTGATTAATTGATATAAGATATGTAAATATTTGATCTTTGACCTTTTACCGCCGTCCAAAATTTCAGCTAATGCAGACAGTGTTTATTTTCATTTATTAATTTTTGCTCCATTAATGTATTTGTTGGTGAAAAGTGGCTGCAGAGCCAACGCTTGTGTCTTTGTGTAAGTTATAAGCAATTTACTGTCAAGTAAGACGAAGACAAGTAGTAAATAATCAGTTTGTATAGAAATAGCTGCTGATGATTTACATTTTGGTTTATATGTTTTATTTGCGGTAAAGATGCCCATAATTGCAAAACTTCTATAAAAAGCAGAAAATTCAGCTTCAATCTGACGTGGCTGTTAGGCGATTTATAAACAGCCCCAAAATGTCTTTCTATCTTTGCTTTTATTCCTGCTGGATTGCTCCTCTTGTGTGTTTCCGTTTCTGTCTTAATGAGGAGTGTGCTGTTTTTACCCACAGCCTGCACTATCAAAGTTCCATGTAGGTGTGTTCCAAGCAAAATTGGTGACATTTGGTCTCAGAGTCAGTGATGTGCCTTTAGGAGTTGCTTGATGTTTTAAGATGGGTGTTTACGATGTCACCAGGCACTCCTGGCACCTGTGAAACTGCTACCTCAGCTGTGCCTAAAAACAGATGCATTTTAACAGATGCATTCCACAGTCAGAATGTGGAAACACGAGGGGGCAGAGCGCTGTAACCTCA